>NC_070615.1:20862500-21487500 GCF_027172205.1 Podarcis raffonei | reverse complement strand
ATATGTTAAATTAAGTATAGAAATAGGTTAAAAATTATGGATAAGGATTTGCTGAATTAACAATTTGAACTGGAATACAAGAAAGGGAGGTATGAGGAGGTCAGGGAAATATGTTATTGAAAAATAGGTATTGTGAACTTTATGTGTTTTTAATCTTTTTTGCTTTTTCCTTTTTGATTCTTTTTTATTGTATTAAATTTGAAAATCTTAATAAATATATATATTTTTTAAAAAAAGATAATAGGGGAAGCAATGTCACTGTATAAAGGATGTATATTAGATCAGTCTTCCACAACCTGGTGCCCTCCAGATGATTTACACTACAACTCCCATCAACTCCAGTCAGGTGCTGTTGGGAGTTTTAATCCAAAATATCAGGAGGGCACTAGGTTGGGAAAGCTGATCTAATATATACACAGTTTAACTATGGAGTGCTTAGACAAATATTTTATCTTATCATTAAGTCATTAATTAAATTTATATCCCGCCTTTCCCCTAAGAAGCTCAAGTTTGTGGGCAGAGTTTTCCTCCTCTCCGTTTCATCACCCACAACAACCCTGTGAGGTGGGTCAGGCTGAGAATGAGTGACTGGCCCAAGGGAGCTTCATGGCTGAGTTGGAGATTCAAACCTTTCTCTCCAATGTCTTAGTCCAACACTCTAACCACTACATCACACTGTCTCTTATCTAACCAGACTTGTTTCTTAGAATAAAGTAAAGCAATAACTCCCACAGCTTTTCTCCATAAACTTCCTATGAAGCCTGGGGCAGGGGGAAGAAATGTAGTTGCTTAAAGGGTCTTAATAATAAGAGCTTGCTGGATCAGGCCAATGGCCCTTCTAGTCTAGCATCCTGTTCCCACAGTGGCCAACCAGAAGCCTGTGAGAAACCCACAAGCAGGACCCAAGCACAAGAGAACGCCATTCTCCTGAGATTTCCAACGGCTGGTATTGTGGAGGCAGAGCATAGCCATCATGGTCCATGAGACTTGTTGTTGTTTAGTCATTTAGTCGTGTCCGACTCTTCATGACCCCATGGACCAGAGCACACCAGACACTCCTGTCTTCCACTGTTTCCCGCAGTTTGGTCAAACTCATGGTAGCTTCGAGAACACTGTCCAACCATCTCGTCCTCTGTCGTGCCCTTCTCCTTGTGTCCTCCATCTTTCCCAACATCAGTGTCTTTTCCAGGGAGTCTTCTCTTCTCATGAGGTGGCCAAAGTATTGGAGCCTCAGCTTCATGATCTGTCCTTCTAGTGAGCACTCAGGGCTGATTTCCTTAAGAATGGAGAGGTTTGATCTTCTTGCAGTCCATGGGACTCTCAAGAGTCTCCTCCAGCACCATAATTCAAAAGCATTAATTCTTTGGCGATCAGCCTTCTTTATGGTCCAGCTCTCACTTCCATACATCACTACTGGGAAAACCATAGCTTTAGCTATACGGACTTTTGCTGGCAAGGTGATGTCTCTGCTTTTTAAGATGCTGTCTAGGTTTGTCATTGCTTTCCTCCCAAGAAACAGGCATCTTTTAATTTCGTGACTGCCGTCACCATCTGCAGTGATCATGAGTCTTAAGGGGAGAAAATGCAAGCTGTGCCAAATTCAAGTTTCTTTAACCAGAAGACTTGTTCCACAGCACAGTTTTGAAAGGATGGGAAGCCATCACCGCTACAGCTGACCCTCTTCAACTCCATTATTAACTCCCTGGAGCTGTCTCCATCCAGGAGCTGGCCCTGAACACATGTATAATGCAGTACACAAAGATACCCAAAGCCTAATCCTTGTGTGAATGGGTTTCCTATGAGGTATCTGCGCAGTGGGTGGCCAGGCGGAGGCACAGTGACGCTGAGGGTGGCTGTCGAAGCGATGTGCCCAATAATCCACCATCGGCCTTCTCACAAACGGTGCTTAAGTGATCCAAAAAGGGGCCTTGGACATGGGCTTCCTCTGCAGAGCTCTGGCGAATGAAAAGGCCTTTTAATAATGCTCCAGTCAACTTCATTGTGGGTGCCGAAAAAGTATAATTGGAGCCTACATTTATTGGTGGTTATGTCATGCACCATTCAGCTACATGCCCACGAAGGGGGGATACGACGAGAGAGTTAAGGCTTCTCTCACCACTTGGAAGCCTTGAAAGAGACAATTAATGATCAAGGAACATCTCTGTTCGTGAATGGGGCCTTTACAAAAGAGAGTTCAGGGCTGAGGGACCTTTTTCCAGCCAGAAACCTGCATTCCCATCTACGCAACCTACTGAGGGCCGCATGCCAGTGGTGACCAGGGGCCAGAGGAAAAAGTGGGTGGAGCAGTGGATGTAATTTTTACTTTTGTGCAGCAGGCTACTTTCAGACCCTCCAAGTGTCCCTATTTTCCAGGGAGAGCCCTGGATTTACAGAAGCCGTCCCGGTTTCTGATTGGATCCCGGAATCTCCCATTTTCCCCTAGGACACCCCTATTTTTATCAAATAAATGTTGGAGGGTGTGAAGTTATGTGACCTCCAAGCCAACTGAACACCATCATTTCCTTCTATTTTTCTTATGTAGCAATAGCTATCCTGATACGTTTGTAATTTGGTGATAATATTGTGATGGTTTGACCTCTGCACTCTGCAAGGATTTTCTTTCAAAACAACAACATTTCTATTCATTTTTCAAATATCAAACAATACGATATAACACAATAGAAAGGAAAAATAAAGGAGGGTGTTTCAATCAGTTCCAGTAAAATGATTACATAATCATAATCATATCTGCCTTTCAAATGTGTCCTGCCAAAGTTTTTCCATGGAAGTCCTATGCTCTATATCCGTGTCCTTTTGTGGCTGAATAAATTATAAAACTTGACCAAACAGCAATAAATTGTTTCCATGCTTTGATTTTTTTTCTTCAAGCTCAAAGCTGATTGGTTAATTTGTCCATGAGTGCCAAGTCCCAAAATTGCTGATGCCAGATCACCATAAGGTCAGTGTCCAAAGTTCTCAGGAATCGAGCTCCAATGAGTTTTGCTGAGGTCACTGAATATGTTACTATGTCCTTGCAACCCAAATCTCAGTTGTTAGACTCAAAAACACAGAGATGGGCAGTTTTTAGATGAGGTGGAATGACCTGGTTAGTTATTAATTATACCTCATGGAAAACAAGCAACCACAGATCTTAGGGAGGTTCACAACATAAAATCACAATATAAAAAACCCAAAATACATAATAAAATCAGAAATATAATCCTCTCTTCCACAACACATTTTAAAATTGCTGCCTGGTGCTGATGGAACTTGTAGTCCAAAAAATTTGGAGTGCTCCAGACAAAGGCTGCTTTAGAATCATGTGACTAGAAGGCCCTCAGCCCCAACTTCCATTCTACCCAGAGTCAGATATTAATTCACATAAGCCAGATCATTTTGTACATTATGATTAAATTAACACCAACCGTCTTGAGGACCGGAAGCTTATTTTTAAAAGTTTGGATTCTAAATAGTTTGCAGGATGGAACCACATTTCCCAAATATGGGAGCCATATTTGACCTCTAGCATGGACTAGAACAGAAACAAAATTCACACACACTCACCAATGTGGCATTTTTTAAAAACAGAAATTACAGCTGTTGCTTTTGAAGTCTGTTATGAACTAAGCTTGGATCCTAGATCAATAGGCAAGTAGGATCCAAGAATGCAACAACTGACTGGAATGCAGGAAAAGACCAATCAGGCTCCAGGAGGAAGTTAATCAGCCTATTAGGCTGGCAGGATCGTAGACTTCAACAACTGATTGGCCTGCAGGAAAAGACCAATCAGTCTCCAGAAGGAAAGCAGAATCAGCCAATCAGACGGTACTCATTGTGTAAATAATGTATATAAAAGCCTGAGGTTTGGGGGGCAATTCAATCACTGTTTTACAAGCTGCAATAAAGAGCATGAAATCACTACAGGACTCCAAGTATATTTCAAAGTCTAAGGTTCTGAAAACTCAGAACACAATGCATAAATCTAAGTGTTCTTAAATTTACCTGTCACACCTGGAAAGTTGTGCCCCTGGGCCAAAAAAAAAGGCACCCCTTCCTTGAATTAGATAGTTTCATACCTTATTGTTTTCCACACCCCTTAATCCAACAGCAGCCACACATGAGGGATGTTGGGGTGGGAAGACTATGGAAATCTACATGTGAATTTCTGCAAGCAAATCTGCATTTTAAAATGCTGCTGTAGGTTTCCCCTCACTCCCATTTTCATTTGTTTGCTTATCTCTGCCATTGATGAGCTGGTTTGTTTGTTTGTTTGTTGTGGCAAAATCATGGCGTATTTGATGAGATAACCTATGCAAAGTCTTCCAGCTAATGGGAGTTCTACTGTATTAACGCAATCATAGCATTTCTCTTTAGCAAAACCTGTTACAACTGAAGGATGTGGAGCATTACTAGCCATGGTTATATTGTGTGTGTGTGTGCGCGCGCGCATTCTTGTGGGTTTCAGTCTCTGTCAATAAATTAGGGAATCCTAGCCTAAACCGAGATTAAACAGGGAAGGGGAACAGAGGCTTGGAGATAAGCCTTAACTCTGCAAGAAAGCTGTAGACTTACGGCATGCATCTTTGGTAGGCATATAGACAAGTGTGTATGCTGAGATCAAAAGCACTTCATGAGATGTGAGATCCATGAGATCCATGTCTCAGACCTAATAGCCAAGCAATGAAGGTGGACACATTGGAGAGGTGAAGCTAGAAAAATGACTGACCAATGAACTGAGAAATGCCTGCATAAACACTAAGCTCTGTCTCCAAACGCCAGATTTCTGTATGATTGTAACCACCAGTCTGACCAGGGAAGGTAGAGAATGTGCACCTCTGCCCTGCATGCTAAAGAGAGAGATCTTAAGGCATTTTTAAAGCATTTCGAAAGGATAGGAACTGGGGCTTGTAGCGACTCAGCCTGTATAGTGGGATAGCTTCAGCAAGTGCTTTGGTTAGGTCTGGACCTCATCCTCCTCAGAGGGAATTAAAAGTACTTTGTCTTTGTTTTCTCCCAGTCTTTGTTTTCAACCCAGCCCAAAGCTCTGGACAATCTGGGCAAGGGGGCGCATAAAGATGTTAAAAAGCATTGGGGAGAGGATTGCGCCCTGCGGCACTCCACACACCAAGGAATGGTGCAACGACATCTCCCTCCCTAGCACCATCCTCTGTCCCCGACCAGAGATAAAAGAGCACAGCCATACATAGCACAGTGCACAAAAATGAATCTGCTAGGGCAAAGTGTACATGTAAAAATGGTTTCTTAGGTAAAAATGCATACAAAATGTGTACATTAGGCGAACTTTGCACTAAAATGCTGAGTAATGTTTGCGGTGATTTTTTAAAATTGCAAACTGTTGTGGAAATGTAGAGAATTGAACTTGAACTTGGAAAAAAGAGAAACTGGGGGTGGGGGTATGAAATCGACATATTCACTCATCCCTACCCACCAAAGGTGCTGTCCTAGCCTATTCTATAAAACAAGGTGTGAACTGGTAACTAGTTAAAGAACAGGAAGCAAAGAGCAGGAATAAATGGACAGTTCTCCCAATGGAGAGATATAGATAGTGGATTTCTTCACGGACCAGTGTCATGACCTGTGCTTTTTAATAATTGTGCTTGTTCATAAATGATATATAGTTAGGGGTGAGCATTGAGGTAGCCAAGTTTTCAGCTGTAATTTAGCTTCCTTAAAAAAACAGAAACAGGGGGTGAGGAAGTCATGTGTCTTGATTATCAGTCTGAGAACTTCCTTTGTTCTCAAATAAACTCCGTGCTTACAAAATGTTCTCCCACTGTTTGCATTGAATTTCTGCCGTTTCTACAGATAAAAATGAGAGAAGCATCTTAGGTGCCAATCAGCCAAGCTAGGAACATAGGAAGCTTTATTATACTGAGTCGGACCCAGTTCTTCAAGGAAGTTGAAGCGAAAGGGGATTATGAGGAGCTCCAAAATTATCTGTCCAAGTTGGATGAACGGGAAGTAAAATGGCAAACGCTGTGGTGTACTGTTCCTTTACAGAGAACTGTAGGCAACGCTTGCAAGCACAGGCAAAAGTATTTAATTAGCCAGGTTGCTTATGCTCTTGCATAAGCTCTTCGAGTTCTTGCTCTGAGTGTACGTTCAGTTCTTCTGGGTCTATTAAATGCTAATGCTAATGCTTACAGAAGATATGGATGCCTTCAAGTCTGTTTAACTGCACACCTAAGCAGCCAGTATTACAAATGCGATTCAATGTAAACAAGTGTAAAGCGATGCCTGTTGGGATAAAGAAATCCTAAATTTGCATATATGCTAATAGGGTCTGAACTGGGAGTAACTGACCAGGAATGGGTCCTTGGGATCATAGTGGATAGCTTGATGAAGATGTCAACTCAGTGTGTGAGACAGCTGTGAGAAAGGTGAATTCCACACTAGGGAGATTATTGGGAAAGGAATTGAAAACCAAACTGCTAGTATCAATAACTTCTAATCATGATGGCTACATTCCTGCCTCCACTGTTGGGCCAGTTGAACACCAGTTTGTACAATGATACACAACATGGAGAAAGTGGACACAGAAAAGTTTTTCTCCCTCTCTCATAACACTAGAACTTGTGGAGATGCATTAAAGCTGAATGTTGTGGGATTCGGGACAGATAAAATAAGGTCCTTCTTCGCGCAGCACGTAGTTAAACTGTGGAACTTCCTCCCACAAGAGGCAGGGATGGCCACCAGCTTGGGTGGTTTTAAAAGAGGATTAGATAAATTCATGGAAGATAAGGCAGTTAATGGCTACCAGCCACAATGGCTGTGCTCTGCCTCCACAGTTGGAAGCACTAATGCTTCTGAATACCAGTTGCTGGAAGCCACAGGAGGGGAGAGTTGCTCTTGTGCGCCATTCCTGCTTGAGGGTTTCCCACAGACATCTGGTTGGCCACTTCGATATTTGGATACTGGAGCCAATGTGCCATTGGCCTGATCCAGCAGACTCTCCTTATGTTCTTATGTTCTTTAGTTGTGGACTGGTGTGCAAAGAAATCCCAATCTCTATTATGCCCTGGCTTAATACAGTCAAATTTCTGAATGAACACCTGTTCAGCCATCTCATGCCCCATGCATCTATGCTATTTGACCTTCCAACTCTGAGGTTTGCGGGATTGATCTAGTAGGTATCCCTTTGTTGTCCAAACACAGTCTTCTTTAATACTGAAGACTTCTTGACGCTAGGAAAAGTTCAAAGAGAAACTTTGTGGTGGGCATGTAATAGATGCCCTTTGCACTGGATTATACAATATAAACTGAATCTTTTGAGTGAAGGGAGGGGGCTCTTTTAATTGGCTCACATGACTTGACATACGACAGCCTACTAAGTTTACACCATTGACTTGGCAGCAAGGTCAGATGTTTTTAATCAGATTTGACTCTTAGTCACCTCCAAGTGACATCTGAGAGGCCCTAATACTTTGGAGCTAGTAATAACAACAAAGAATACGGGCGCAGGATGGTGGGCATCTGAGGCCAGCCTTGCTTTCGTTCGTTGCTGTGTAAGGAGAGTGAGAAGCGCCGGTCAAATGGTGTCACCTTGGGAGGAAAGCACTTCTCTTGCCAAGAGAGGTCCAAAGGGAGACTCTTGTAAAGTTCTCAAGGAAGACACGTCCTTTGGCCAACATCTCCAAGCACCCAGAAATCACTGTGCTTACAAAATGGTTCATGACTCCTTAACAGCCGGTGCATATTGACACTGACAGCTCCTCAACCCAAAAAACAAACTGGGTCACACTGAGAAGATAAATTCTCGTCCTCTGAATTGGTTTCACCTACATGGATTTTACAGCAGAGAGTTGATTTGCTTTACACATAAATCCAAATTCTGTATCAAGGTGATGCCAAGTACAGTGGTACCTTGGGTTACATACGCTTCAGGTTACATATGCTTCAGGTTACAGACTCTGCTAACCCAGAAATATTACCTCGGGTTAAGAACTTTGCTTCAGGATGAGAACAGAAATCGTGCTCCAGCGGTGCAGCAGGAGGAGGAGGCCCCATTAGCTAAAGTGGTGCTTCAGGTAAAGAACAGTTTCAGGTTAAGAACGGACCTCCGGAACAAATTAAGTACTTAACCTGAGGTACCACTGTACCCTTATTGTTTTGCTGTTTTGTTTTACTTAGGTTCATGTTTTTATCTTGTATTTTACTCTGTGAACTGCCCTGAGATCTTATGATGAAGAAAGGTATATAAAGAAATTAAATACCGTAAATAAACAATTAAATAAATACTCTATCTTCCCTTAGTTTGCATTATTTGTTTCTGTTCTTGCTAATGAAAAGCAGGGTAAAAAAGCTATGCAGACCACCGGAATCCCAGCCCCTGGGAATGCCTACCCAGACTCATGCATCAAAATATTTCAGGCAGGCTCTGAGTGATTCCAAAAGCTGTGAGTTTGTGAATAGGGTTGATGTGGTTGTAGCTGCTTGAAGAAGGTTGCGGAGTCTCAGGCACGGAGTCTAAGTGTGGCTCTCTAGATCTCTCCATCAGGCTCCAGGCTATACCTGCTATTCAGCCACACACACACTCTGGCCTTGCCAAAATGGAAATAAGTTTCAACTTTCAGTCTGGCATATATTGAAGCAGCATCACATCAGGCTGCAAAATGTCTTGGGTCAGTCCAGCATCCTGTTAACCAGGTGTGGGGGACCTTTGGCCCTCCAGATGTTGCTGAACTACAACGCCCATAAGTCCCAGGCGCCATGGCCAATGGTCAGTGATGATGGGAATTGTAGTCCAGCAATATCCAGAGGAGGAAGAGTTCCCCAAATCTGCTATAAAACCCTCTGGAACTGGAGTTTGGTTCTTTTGCAGCCCTAAGCACAGAATGGTGCAGGAGACACCATAATTATCTCTTGCAAGTCACAGGACAACCTCCCCACTTCATACAAACACAGCTCCCCCCCCCCATTGATGCTAAGTTGCCGGACCAGCTTGGCAGCTTCGGAAGATAATAAACAAGACTTCCAACAGCACTTTCCATCTCCAAGGCAATAAACAAAACTCCCCCCCCCCTTCTGTAATGAATGCTTGCAACACCGCCCTGTGCTGCTATTATTATATCTGTGTCACCAAAGGGAGAAACGGTGTTCCAAAGTGAGGTGAGGAAATTTGCCCGAGGCCATAGGGGGGTGGTGAAAACACCGTGGCAGAGGTGAGATGAGAACTCTGTCATTCTCTCACGCCTACCTTCAGCAGCCAGCCTCGTTCAAGAGCAGCTCCTTCAACTTTTGCCTACACTAGGAACGTTAAGGATGGGTAGGGACGGATTTTCAGTTTTTTAAGCAGGGTCTTTCAAACCATACACAATTTTCCCTCTGGGGCAGAGGTGGGGAACCTCAGGCCTGGGGTCAAACATGGCTGTCCAGTCTTCTTTTTCTAGCTCTCAGGACTCTCCTGGGGCAACACTTCCTTTCCTCAGACCATGCCCTCGCTTGCCTTGCTTCCCCGCTCCTTGAGTATTGTCAACAGGCCGGAACGTGTCATTGAACTCCCAGGATGCCTCTTGCCTGGTTGGAGTGTACAGCCTACTTTGTAAAAGCACAATTTACAACCTGACCACTTTTGTTTCCGGCCATGTCTGCCACTGGTGTGTGGCCCCCACAAAGTTGCCCACAAGGGAATGTGGCCCTGAGGTGGAAAAACCACACACACACACACACACACACCATTCTAGAGTACCCAGATCCCTTCACTTAGCCACCCTGAGTAGCTATTTTACAGTGCTGATTCAGGGCTTCTTTGCCAGGAAGATTGCTGATGAACAGCTCCAGATTATCAGTTGACGGGAGCTCATGGCTGGGAATCTCTCTGCGTTGATCACAGAAACATAGGAAGCGGTTAGCTTATCTAACCCAGTATTGCCCGCTCTGACTGGCAGCTACTCTTGGGGATCTCAGGTGAAGGTCTACTTTGTCACCTGCTTACTCAGACCCAAGAGCCACCTCTGACTCCCAAGTTACAACATAGGACCCACTTTCACATTTCCGCTTTTGATTTTTCCTTAATTGACGATAAGTTAAAAACCAGATGAAAAGATAAGTTTCCTAAAAAATGTCTTTAGCAGGTGCCAAAAAGAGTACAGTGAAGGCACGTGCCTAATGTCAATAGGCGGGGTGTTCCCAAGTGTGGGTGCTGCCACACTAAAAGACAGATTTCTTACCAATGTGGAACAAGTATTATGTGGCCCCTGTAACGGTGCCAGTTCTGCAGATCGAAGCTGTTGAGTGGCAAACAATGTGTGAAAACCTGTTTGAAATATTAAGCTCCCATCTGCAAACACCTGTAGTCCAGTACTGGTATTGAAAGTCAGGGTTTGCCTCCAAATATCCCCCACCCCTTCAAAACACTCATCATGTGTTCAAGAAGATTAGACTTCCCCTGACAGTTTCTCCCTTTTAAAGAGTTTGGGTATGTTTTAGCTGCAGAAGAGACAATTAGGAGGTGAGAAGATAGATATATCCATATATCGAAAGACTGTCCTGTAAATGATAAAGAAGGCTGATCGCCGAAGAATTGATGCTTTTGAATTATGGTGCTGGAGGAGACTCTTGAGAGTCCCATGGACTGCAAGAAGATCAAACCTATCCATTCTTAAGGAAATCAGCCCTGAGTGCTCACTGGAAGGACAGATCGTGAAGCTGAGACTCCAATACTTTGGCCACCTCATGAGAAGAGAAGACTCCCTGGAAAAGACCCTGATGGTAGGAAAGATGGAGGGCCCAAGGAGAAGGGGACAACAGAGGACGAGGTGGTTGGATAGTGTTCTCGAAGCTACCAGCATGAGTTTGACCAAACTGCGGAAGGCAGTGGAAGACAGGAGTTCTCTGGTCCATGGGGTCACGAAGAGTCGGACACGACTAAATGACTAAACAACAACAAAGTTGGTTTTCTGTTGCCCCATTGGACAAGATCCAAATTACAAGATGAAGGATTTAGACCAAACATTAGGAAATCAATAACATAATGTTGTTAATACAAATCTATGGCACGCCCATACTGTATATGGTTCAACGTCATAGTAGTTTTGGTCACCTGACTTCAAAAACGATATTGTAGAACTGGAAAAGGTTCAGAAATGGGCAACCAAAATGATCAAGGGGACGGAGCAACTCCCCGGTGAGGAAAGGTCGCAGCATTTGGGACTTTTTAATCTATGGAAAAAGTGAGCTATAGAAGGGGGATGTGACAGAGGTATATAAACTTAAGCATAGCACAGAGTAAGTGGCGTGGGAATGGTGTTTGTCCCTTTCTCATAAACTGGAGAAGATAGAGAAAACTTTTTCTCCACCTGTCATAGCACTAGAACTCATAGCCATCCCATGAGGCTGAATGGTGGAACATTCAGGACAGATAAATAAAAGTACTTGTTCATGCAGTGCATAGTTAAAACTGGGGAACTTGCTCCCACGAGAGGCATGATGGATAGCGTTAAAAAAGGTTTGGACAAATTCATGGACGAAAAGGCTACCAATAGCTACCAGCCATGATGGCTATGCTCTGGCTCCACAGTCAGAGGCACAGATGCTTCTGAACACCAGTTGCTTGGAAGGTGGTGCATTCTTCTTCACCAGAAGTTTTTAAGCAGAGGTTGGATCAAGTATGCTGCAGCAGTGGATTTCATGCATTGTCAGGGAGCTGGATTAGATAACCTGTTGAGATCATGTCCGTGATTGTTCCGTTACTTGGGAATGGTTACCGTCTTAGGTCCCCCAAGGTGAGCAGCTGGGATGTAAGAGTTAAAGGCAAAAACAGTGGAAAGGGCAAAAGATACATATCATCCCATAAAAATGTGACCACCCATGGCTGCTAGTGTCCGAGTCCTTCCTTTTAACAAGCACACCCCGTACTTTCATTAACCCGGGGCCAGCTTGAATAGCAGACTGTCTCTCTGAGTTCAGAGGGATTTTGTAAAAGCCGTTTCTCAATGTGAAGAGAAGGGGGGGTGGGAACAACCCAAAATATATATTAAAAAAAACCATCCAGGCCACCTACTAGGAGCTCCTCTTTCTCACTGGGACCTGTTTCTTTAGCAGAGCTCAAGCATAAATAAACTTGTTTACCACCATCCAAATGTTAATGATAATGAAGCCTTGTTTGTTTTGCCACAATGACAAGTAATTTGTGTGCTGTTGAACGAGAGGGAGGGAGAGAAAAAGAGAGAGAACGTATTTATGGTTTATAGTTTCCCATCAACGCCCTGAGCCAAGGCCCATGCTGTCACTGCACTCTTTTCCTTCTGGACGCCCTTTTGATGGCTTTCCAGGGAATAAATTCTGTAGCCTCGCTTGATCTGGTGCCTCAAGAAGAGCAGTTGGTTAGTAACATGCAGCTGATCTGCATGTGCGTCGCTTGATGGCTGCAACATCAAGGGATGACTTGCATGTGTGGATAAGCCAGGGCAGATTTAGCCCATACTGCCATTTTGCCTCGCACCACTTTTATTTGGGAGTTCTCGCGTTCAGCTGTTGCCACTCACAGCTTCAAAAGAGGGTTAGACAAATTCATAGAGGGAAGCTGGTAAAATGTGGACTAGACCATGTTAACGTGAGGTGGATTTGTAGCTGGTTGGCCGGCTGAACCCAAACTATGCTCAACCAAATGGTTTCACATCATCCTGGAATAAATTAACAAGTGTGGTGCTGCAGGGTTCAGTCCTGGGCCTGGCATTGTTTGACATATTTGGATGAAGCACAAATGTAAGGTTCTGCACTTAGGTAGGGATAAGCAGATGCACAAATATAGGATAGGGGAGACCTAGCTTGACAGCAGTACACATTAAAAGTAGGCCACAAATTTAACATGAGTCAACAGTGTGAGGTGGCAGCAGCAAAAAAGAAAAAGCTAGTGCAATTCTAGGCCACATCAAGAGAAATATAGATTCCAGATCAAGGGAAGTAATTTATTTCCCCTTGGCTAGACCCCACCTGGAGTCCCATGGCCAGTTCTGGGCACCACAGTTTAAGAAGGAAATTGCTAGAACGTTAGCAGAGGAAGGCGGCCAATATGACCTTATGTGGAATGGTTGAGGGAGTTGGCTATGTTCAGCCTATACAATAAAATATTGAGAGGTAATATGATAACCATCTTCAAATATCTGAAGGGGTTACATAGACGATGGAGCAAACTTGTTTTCTGTTGCTCTAGAGCAGTGATGGCCAAACTTGGCCCTCCAGCTGTTTCTGGACTACAACACCCATCATCCCTAGCTAGCAGGACCAGTGGTCAGGGATGATGGGAACTGTAGTCCCAAAACAGCTGGAGGGCCAAGTTTGGCCATCACTGCTCTAGAGGATAGGACCTGAAGCAATAGATTCAAATTACAAGAAAGGAGATTCCGGCAAAACATTTGACAGAGGAACAGCCTATTTTGGAAGGTAGTGGACTCTCCTTCATTGAAGGCTTTTAAACAGAGGTTGGATGGCCATCTGTCAGGGATTCTTCAACTGCAATTCCTCCATTGCAGGGGCTTGGACTAGAAGACCGATGTGGTCTCTTCCAACCCTACAATTCTAGGATGCTCAGATTCTCCTGTTATTCCATCAGGGTTGTATGGAAACATCCATCCCCAGTGAGAACATCTTTTCCGACTAAAGTATCAACAAGTATACGTGGTCACAACATCTAGATTTGCTGTGATGTGGCCGATATGTATTTTGTAAACACTTCTCATTAATATATAAATAAACAGCCACCAAATAGCATGAAAGGCACCCAGCCTTCCCTTTCTGCATCACTACATTATGGGTTATTTCCTCAGCTATAGGCAATCTTCGTACATTTTTATACCCTCCGTCTATTCCCAAACACTGTTTGGGCAATGGATAGTCTTGCTGCAGCAAGCAGAAATATCAATCTCTTGTTTTAAGGAGTGCAGTTTTGAAAGGTGTGTTTCAGTTCACATACTGTTGTGGGAAGTGCAAATTAGGTAATTTCATGCTATAATGTGAACTGAACCAAATTTTTATCCCTTCCCTACCCTGGCGATATTCAGTGGGATATTGTTCCAGAACTCTGATGTTCCATTCTGATATAATTCCTAATACCTATCCCCTTGTCTGGTTCACTTTTAAATATGTGTACACATTTAATGAGCCCTGGAATCAGTCCCCCACCAGAGTGGCAATGCATCAGGTTGTTTGTTGTTGTTGTTGCTGCTGCTGTTGGGCATTATTTAATGCATTTATATACCACCTTTTTCTCCAAGAAGCCCAAGGTGGTGTGCCTGATTCTCCCCCTCCTCATTTAATCCCCACAACAAGCCCGTGAGGTAGGTTAGACTGGTGGCAATGACTGGCCCAAGATCACCCACTGAGCTTCATGGCTAAGTGTAATTTTGAACCTTGGTCTCCCAGGACATAATGAGAAATTGTGCTTAATGGCATTTTAATCTTTCTTTCTTTGTAGGCGTGATCGCGGAGTGGGGAGTGGGGTCCGGAGGGAGCACACTCCCCACCCGCAGGCGGCCACAGTCTGCCTGCACGCGTGACCTTGCGGTGCGGGCACACCCCCCCCAGACAAGCCACAGCTGTCTGAACATCGTTGCCTCTGTTTTTTTAAAAAAAGATATTTATTAGAATTTTACAACATGAAAAAAGAAAAAAGAAAAATACAAAATAAAAATAGATAAAAAACAATTCCATCTTTCCATCACTTTCTTTCATTTGCTTATTTCCCGGACCTCCTCACACCTCCCTTTTTGTATTCCAGTTCGATTTATTAGTTCAGCAAATCCTTCCCCTCTTTGTTTTATCCTAATCTTTAATCTTAAAATAAAATAACATTAAATTTTTGTCTGTTAATAGTCCATTTTTTTCCTCCATACTCCTTATAGCGTTATAGCTAAAAACCACATAACCTTTCATCCAACATCATTCTAACATTCATTAATTTTACAATATTTCTGTAGGTAGTCTTTAAATTTCTTCCAATCTTCTTCCACCAACTCTTCTCCCTGGTCTCGGATTCTGCCGGTCATTTCTGCCAGTTCCATGTAGTCCATTACCTTCATCTGCCATTCTTCCAGGGTGGGTAGATCTTGTGTCTTCCAAGACTTTGCGATAAGTATTCTTGCTGCTGTCGTGGCATACATAAAGAAAGTTCTATCCTACTTTGGCACCAATTGGCCGACAATGCCCAGGAGAAAGGCCTCTGGTTTCTTCAGAAAGGTATATTTAAATACCTTTTTCATTTCATTATATATCATCTCCCAGAAAGCCTTAATCCTCGGGCACGTCCACCAAAGGTGAAAGAATGTACCTTCAGTTTCTTTACATTTCCAACACTTCTTATCGGGCAAATGATAAATTTTTGCAAGCTTGACTGGTGTCATGTACCACTTGTATATCATTTTCATAATATTCTCTCTTAAGGCATTACATGCCGTAAACTTCATACCTGTGGTCCATAACTGTTCCCAGTCAGCCATCATAATGTTATGTCCAACATCTTGTGCCCATTTAATCATAGCAGATTTCACCGTTTCATCCTGAGTATTCCATTTCAACAGCAAGTTATACATTCTTGACAAAGTCTTAGTTTTGGGATCTAACAGTTCTGTTTCCAATTTTGATTTTTCCACCTGGAATCCAATTTTCTTATCTGAATTATATGCCTCCATTATTTGATAATAATGAAGCCAATCTCGCACTTTGTTTTTTAGTTTTTCATAACTCTGCAATTTCAGTTTGTCTCCCACTTGTTCCAAAATTTCCCAATATTTAGGCCATTTGGCCTCCATATTGAGTTTTTTCTGAGCCTTCGCTTCCATCGGTGACTGAACATCGTTGCCTCTGTCTAACCCTTTGCGGTCTCAGTAGTCTGCGGTGTCCTGTCTGTAACCTTTGTCTCTGAGACCTTTTGTCTCCTTCGTCATACACTGTGCAAGGGGAAAATGATGCGGTGGAAACAGGTGCCAAAATAACTTTGTACCACCCCACTATCTTGGGACCGGAAGATGTGTGAAGGTCACAGCCCAAAATGTATCTGCCTGGTTTGCATATTTGTGTCAATAAAAGGAGGCTCCACAGGGCTGGCCAGCAGCTCGCTTTCAGCTCACCGGTGCGCAGCTCACCTGCTTTATCAACTCCTCATGTCCATCACTTCATCTCTCTCTCTCTCTCTCTCTCTCTCTCTCTCTCTTTATTTCTTAGAAAACTTGAGGAGTGAAGGTGATGGGTGGACAGTTGTATATTAATCTTGTGGTGATGGTGGGGAACTTATGGAAAATCATATTAAGGGGGGGGGAATAGCTGCATTCCAGATGCAAGACACAACACCTACAAGTCTAAAGGGGCGGGAAGAGAAGATTCTGCAAATTTTTGTTTCGGTGAAGGAGGGGAGAACAGGAAAGCTGCATTAGAGAGGAAGGACGATGAAGGGAAGTGTTTGACACATGAGTATCTCTTGAGCCCTGTTGCAACATCAAACAAAAAGCCAGCTGGCTTCTGCGTTGTTTTGACTGGTTAGACCAAGTTGTTCCAGAAGTGTGCAAGAACATGGACCTTGTAATATTGCAGGAACTTCTCAGAATGTGGTGTATTTTCAGGAAAAGAACAAAGATATATGGGCTTTAGATTGCTGTGGGCACATCAGGGGCTGTAATTTCCATGGAGTGCCTTGGATGAAAGTGAGCACTCTTCAGCAAAAAGCAACTGATAGCAATGGTCATTCAGTAGAGACTTTAAAACAGGGTTAACTAAATGTTCACAAAGGAAGCGGTTTGTTGCATTAGCAAATATAAGGGTCGTCTTCACGCAATACATTTGAAGCACTGTGATGCCCCTTTAAACAGTCATGGCTTCCCCCAAAGAATTCTGGGAGTTCAGGGTGCTAAGAATAGTCAGGAAACTCCTATTCCAAGAAAGGCAATCAAATGAAAGTTTCTCTCAACAATGTTCTATGAGTCAATGGTGTCAATAAAAGGATACCATGTTGAATAGAATGTTTGAGTATTTCCGTCCCGACTGATAATTCCTTTTGTGAAATGGTTAATTTGTCCAGAAGCACAAAGTCCCATACTTGCAAAATCTAGGCTTCAAAAAGATTTGCATTTAAAGTTTTCCATTTCCCCCCTCAGTCACTAATGATTTTGGGGCACAATTTTCCAGGATAAGAGGACTGCAAATGGATTTTTTTCTGGAATCAAATAACATAGAAACGAGCATGAGACATGCACTAAATTCCATTTGTTTTCTGGAAGATTCTTTTACGTCATGTGAAAGCGCAGATATAATGCAGGAATTAACAGTTAGGGAAACATCTGGGAAATGGAATAAACAGCTGTGTGGATGCTGCTCTGGTCCACACCCAAAACTCAAACCACCACACAACACCACATTGCTACTAGTGAAGCAACTGCTTCAGGAGAAGCAGGAAATCAGGCCAGCAGAAAAGAAAGTTCTAGTAGTTTAGAAGAGTGTCCCTTTCAGGAAAAGCTCAGAGCAGGCACCTAAGAATTCAGTCTCAGCCTCTTTGAACAGAGCATGCTCAACTCAACCAGAAGGATGGGGAGGGTGGAAGTCAAACTTCTAAATGATAAACACAGCCTTGCGTCATAATGAAGGCTTTCAATTTGGGAGCTGGAGCTAGATATTATGTGCACAAGTGAGGAAATAAACAGCGCAGATACATTATGAGCAATGAACATAAAAACCACATGTCATGGGCACCGATTGATATTGATAGCAGCAGCGTAATGCAATTTAATTTGGGGGGGCATTATTATAGATTAAGTTATGGGAACTCTGGAGTCAACTGCAGTTAGGATAATGAAGATGAAAAGGTAAGAGCAGAAGGAAAGCCTGGATGCTGAATCAGGCCAAAGACCCATCTAGTCCAATATCCTGTCTCCACAGTGGCCAACCGATGCCCCAGTGTAAGCAGAACCAGAGCACAACAATACCTTCCCCTCCTGTGATTTCTGGCAACTGGTATTTAGAGGCACACGGCCTCTGAAAATGGAGGCAGAACATAGTCATCATGGCTAGTAGCCATCGATAGCTTTATCCTCCATGAATTTGTATAATCCTCTTTTAAAAGCATCCAACAATGACTATGTGGGAGACAACCTTGCTGTTGATGCTCTAAGCTATCTCAGCGCAGGCTTTCCTCTAGCGGTTTTCTAACTTTTTAAGTCTCAGGGAACTCACTCCAACGCTGGCATTTTGTTAAGTACCACCCCTCTCCCCCGAGGATGCTAGAAGAATGATAGAAGAATGAATTCCTGTACAAAACATCCTCATCTACTCCCATCTCGGCTGTGGCTAATGTAGTCCAAAAGATCTGGAGGGTGCCAGATTGTGGAAGGCTGGTTTGAATGTTATCAAAATATGCCATTGAAATGCATATTATGCAAATTTGCTCTAATCTTTCACTCTTGATTGGTAATGCATTTCTTCATTCTTTCTCTCTCTCTCTTTGTTGATGCGTAAGTGGCCCTCCAAATAATTTTTGAGGATAATATAGTGCAATGTGGATCACTGGAAGCTGTTTTGCAGTGAGTCAGACCAGGATAGCTCAGTCAGTTGAACACAAGACTCTTAATTTCAGGGTCATGGGTTCGAGCCCTACACTCCTGCATTGAGGGGGTTGGACTAGATAACCCTTGTTGTCCCTTCCAGCTCTACAAAATCTATGATTCTATAATTCTTTGGTTCATCTAGCACAGTACAATCTACACTGGCTGGCAGCAGCTCTCCAGAGTTTCAAGAAGTGAGACTCTCCCTGCCCTATCTTGTCCATCATCTCCCTCTTGAATTTCAGGAAATAGTGGGGAGATGGTGAAGAAGGAGGAGAACCATGCCAGGGGTCAGAGAGGTTGTATCCAGAACCAGTTTTGGAGTTGGTTGTGTAAGCTAGACCTGCTGAAATCCCCTCTTCTGCACAACTACTAAAAGACACAAGGTCTCTGTCCTCTCTTTTTAAACGTATTTATTTATTAGTGCATTGCCGCACACGCACATGCGCGCGCGCACACACATGTTCCAAGGCGATGCACGAAATGCAATAAAAGCAGCTAAAAACATTGCTTAAAAAACACAGAAAGTAACAGCACAAAAAAATTAAAATTATACCAAGTAGAGACCATGTCTTCAATTGTTTCTGGAAAGGACCTATATACCATCTCAACAAGAATGCTATTCTGAAGAAAGGGGCAGCCACCAAGTTATTGTGGAGTCAGCTTCTGACTTTGGAATTTGCAGGGGAGACTCTGCCACAGACTGCAGCCATCTACTAGGAGTATATGGGATAAGGTCGTGCCTCAAGTCCTGAACTTGCATAGGGTCTTATATGTTGGTACCAAAACCTTGAACTTGGCCAGGTAGCAGATTGGTAGCCAGTGCAAATCCTGCCAGCGAGGTGTCAGGTGCTAGTGGTAGCTTGCCCCCACAAGAAACTGTGTTCTGCAACAGCTGCAGTCATCAAACCAACCTTAAGGGTAGCCCCAAGTTGAGGGCATTGCAGCTATCCAACCATGGGGCTACCAACGCAGGGACAACTGCAGCCACGCTATCCCAATCCAAGGTAGCTGTCCAACCAGCCATGGCTGGTGAAAGACTATCCTAGGACACCTGTGCCTCTGGCGACAGAGGCGGCTCCATGAGACCCCCTTCCTGCCTTTGCACACGTCTTGCCTCTGACTACCCTATGTCTCATCCATTTTGTATCCTGCATCGGCAACCTTCACACCAACTCCCGACAAGTGTCAGGGAGGCTGAAAGGTGCTCTTCAACGTTGTGCCTGAAAAACTTACTCATCGGTGTCAAGTGCGTGACTAGCAAGAATTCAGGTGTGTTTTCAAGCATTTAAAAATAATTCAGAGTCCTCCTTTACCCTTTTTAAATTGGGGACTTAGGAAAGGGGCTGTGTCAGCCAAGCAGTGCCATCTCTTGGTTAAAAGAGGAGTTGCTCGAGCATTATGGGGGTTGAGGAAACAGGATTCTGCTGGTTTAAACAATTAGCATTTCTGCTTGCTATTTTCTCCGGGGTTCAATCAGTTACTACAGAGAATGCTGCAAAGCTACACTTGCTGAAGTGCTCTCTTCTACTAAAGATGAAATATAACGCAGTCCTCTTTCTCAGCTGGCCACCCTAGTTAAGACCCAGGATGCATTCTGACTTTGGGAATACAGTCGTACCTTGGAAGCAGAACGGGATCCATTCCGGAAGTCTGTTCGACTTCCAAAACGTTCGGAAACCAAAGCATGGCTTCTGATTGGCTGCAGGAAGCTCCTGGAGCCAATTGGAAGCCGCAGAGGCCCCGTCGGACATTCGGCTTCCAAAAATAGTTCACAAACCGGTACAGTCACTTCCGGGTTTACGGCATTTGGGAGCCAAAATGTTCAACTTTGAAAGGTGTTCGGGATCCAAGGTACGACTGTATTGCATTAAGTTTCCCGATTATAACACTAGCACTTCCATCCCATTTTTAAACATTCCTTTCACACTGCAGCACCTGCCATGTGGGGTTTTTCGACCAACAACTGGCATTCTGCACTCAATTTCATTCACGCTAGCAGGCATGGTGTGATATAATGACATTATTGGACAACATCCCTACTCTGCTACCCTTTCCACATATGTGGGCTTCTGTCCCCTCTTAATTTCCCATGTAAACAGCTGGAAGGACCTGTATTGCTGACCCAAATTTAGTCACTTTACTCCTGCAATTATCCAGTTTAATGGGATTGCAGAAAGGTTTTTTGGTTTGTTTTAAATAGCACAGAAATGAGCCCTAAACATGCACTATATTCCATTAGTTTTCTGGAAGTGGCTCGGGCATCATGCAAAAGCTCAAACACAACATGGAAATTAACAGTTGTGTGAACGCAGCCCTAGTATGCAGTGACGTGTCTGCCTTTCACATGAAGGCTGGCAAAGCACTGTTGGGAGAGCAGTGTGCAAGCACTGGCAAAGCCCCAACCTGCTGCGTTGCTTGTATTGCATTTCCTGGTTCTGTTGCCAGGGTCTTAGCTACATTCATAAAGAAAAAGTGTTTTATATGCATTATAACACTGTGACACCAGATGGCGCTGTGGAGTCCTATCTTTCGCCAACGTGATTTCCCTTTATGAAGTTTACAACATGTTTCACTGAAAAGCTTTTTTGATGTGTCTATATCCAGCCCAGCACTATACCAGTGACCGTAACATCAGCAGCTGCAAACTGTCGTGGGCAACAGACATATGCATATATACACACTGCAGCTGGAGAGCTAATGTGGTGTAGTTGTTCGGGTGTTGGACTATGACCTTGGGAGACCAGCGTTCATATCCCCACTTGACCACAAAGCTCATTGGGTGGCCTTGGGCCAGTCACTGCCTCTCAACCTAACCTACATCACAGGGTTGTTGTGAGGACAAAACGGGGAGGGGGAGAACCATGAAAGGTGGGATAGAATTGTAAAAATAAATAAATAAATAAATATAATATGCCAACCTATGCCATTAGCATCTGGAGGTGTTTGAACTTGATCAAGGGCTGCCAAGCTTTTTCACTCTATACGTAGAGTTGCAAAATGAAGAAACTGTTGTGGGCAACACACACACACACACTGCAACCAAACACTTAGCACAAGCATGCACTGCTGCCTATTCAATTCTAAATATATTTCATGTTCAGAATGCAGATATCCCATTTAAATCCCTTATTGGTTACCTATTGTTAGAAACTAGACTTGCTATAACCCAGTTTTGGAAACACTTGGTAGAGGCAACCTTCTTGAACTGGCTTGACAGAGTTTGGAAATTGGCCCTAACAGAGGAATCGACCAACAAAATGTGATTAGCTAAGGACTCATTTACCTTTGACTGGAACTGTTTTATTTATTACATTAATGAGAAAAACAATGCCTGAACTTTTGCAGGCATCCAGACTATTTTTGTTACTCAAAGTTAATTCATATTCTACATGTTATACTAATGACTGTGTATTCTTATGCTGTATTTTCACTGTATACCTTAAATCTTTCCTGCCACCTAAGGGGTGTGTGCTATTTTTAAAAATACATCAATAAAGTTATTGATGTATTTAAAAAACTCCAACCCCTTCAACTGGCTACAGTTGATGGGCGCCGTTGTGGACCAAAACATCTGGAGGGTACCAGGTTAATAAAGAATTCGGAAGCCTTTTAAATATGCCTTGATCTTTACGGTTCTCCCAGAATTCAGAATTGGGGAGCCATACACAAGCTTTTTGCAACACCCTGCGAAGCCCACATGAAAGACTTAAGGGGCAGTGTAAGCCCTTCTGTCATGAACCTGGTAGAGGAATGTGAAATTTTACACACCGCAGCGAAACATTCCACATGGCACCTGCTAGGCTTTTTTGAAGTTGCCTTGTTCAAGCAAGCAAGATATTTAAGTCTACGTAACAAGACTGCTGATAGCTGAAAGCGTTCTGTTCACCTGGGACCGCCATCTCTAAATCCAGCTTTGCAAGAGACTTTTAATGGAAAATGTCCTTTTTTTTTGCAAAGGGCTCCTCAGCTGTTATCCCCTCATGTTGAAAGCAAATTCTAAGGCATATGCAGGGCTCCAGGAGACTTTACCACAACTGACTACTTTGTATGCTTTTAATTTTGTTTTAAATGCATTTGCTGTTCCTGTGTTTTTAACTGCTTTTAAATATCTTTACTATAAATTGCCTAGAGATGGTGGTTTAGAAGGTGATTAATAAATTAAGGATGACGAGAATAATACTTAAGTGTTAGATTAATGGGGGGGGGACTGCTTACGAACTTTGTTTGGGACAGGAAGAAACACAGGATTACACGGAACACTGTCAAACTGTCACTGTAAAAGATGGTGTGCAGCTTTTCCACATATAAAGAAATATTACGAAGCACTCGGTTTCACCCAGATATAGAGTTATTCGGGAAGCAACAAAATGTGTTGATGGAACTTGAAACTGTATTGCGGCACTGCAACAGGTTTGATACGGAAATATTCAAAGCAAACCTATGAACTAAAAATCGATATCTGCAATAGGTAAAAAGGAGATTTAAGTTCAGGGCTGTCTCTGATTATAGCTACTTGCTACAATCAGGAACTAAAAGAAAAAAAAGCCATTAGATGATCAACAGATTAGAAGGAATACTGAAATAAGACAAGTACTGTATTGAAAGGTATTTTAAAATCTTAGGAAGAAATAAGTCATAAAAAGGGGCAACAACACCCTACCAACTATGTTTCACTATTAGGCATTTCATTAACTGTGGAAATAAGATCCATTCAGAGATATAACAGAATTTGAAATCTTAATGATTAAAAAAGAAGAAGCTTCTTAGTAAAATATATAGCTTTATCAGCCTGATATCTAGAATTGCTTCGGAACTCATTAAAAAAACCCCAGTGCTTTGACACCAGTATTTAAAATCAATGCAATTTTGAAAGATTCAGTCCCCCATCTTGCTTCAAAATGGCATCCAATTGTTTCCAAACATAGATAAAAACCTGCTTCATGATTTCAGGAACCACCCCTCAAAACATGGTTGAAATATGCAAATGCATTGTGAACAAACAACTTTCCAAAATGCATAGTAGATAATTATGAGTAGGGGCTTACCTAATCTATTATTATTATTATTATTATTATTATTATTATTATTATTATTATTATATTTTATACCACCCCATACCCTTAGATTTCAGGGTAGTTTACAACATAAAAAAATCATATCAATGTAAATGGGACAAAGAACTGAGAGAGAACATTCCAGAAGCGGGAGGGAAATGGAAACAGCAACATGTCCCACTGGAGACTTGGCTCACAAATTTAAAATAATTTCTTTTTATTTTAAAAAAAACACACAATTTAGTCATATGGCAGAATGGTAGAATTAACATGTGATGGAGCTGTAAAGCATCCAGTGCTTACACGCTTCAAAATTATTGATTATGCCTCAAAACAATTATATTTTGGAAAACTAAACATGAACTTACAACGGGCTATGAGTTCCTGGCACAACCACTTATAATTTTATCTGGATATGTTAAGGTTTAGTTTCACCAGCAGATATGGAATCGATAATACTCCCATTAAAAGCTGCTTGTGTAGCAATGAACTATATTTGGGGGGAAATGTTTATCCCTACCTTGGAAGACTGGATAATAAGAGTGTGGGAGCTGGCTCATATGGTAAAATGGATTAATGCTTTAAGATTAAGAGAAGGTAGATGACCTGATTGTTCATTGAAAACTATACTGGTGTAATAAGACACAAGAATATACCGGTGACCACATATACTGCTGGATACAATCTAAGGAAGTTTTAAAGATGTTTAAAGATGTTTTTGTTGTTCTATCACTTGTTTGCTGCTATAGGTTCCTTTGGGAGGAAGGGTGGGATATAGACAGACAGACAGACAGACAGATAGATCTAATTTATCATACTTATTTTTTAAAATAAATATCTATTCAAAGAAGAAAGAAAATTCTAATTCATGTCCTAAACCTAAAAACCTCACTGCAAATATGAACCTTGAAGCTAACTGTTGTTCATCCATTTGCACCAAGTTAACGTTATGCCTCTCTTTACTACAGATGAAATATGTTCAAAAGTCTGTTGTCCTTCTTCCTAAAAGTCCCCTCTCCAGACTACCTCTGGGTACTACTAAACCTTCCAGATGGTTATGTAATAAAAGCCCAGATCAAAAAAAAAATACAGTACAATGAATACAATACACCATCTAGAGGTGGACAGAGAATTTGCAGGCAATTAAAAATACAGTAATAACAATAATGGGGGAAAACTGTGGCAGATACACACACCCCAAAGCAAGAACTGGAAGCTAGAGGGAAATCTTACACAGAAAGTAAGAACAAGTGTTTCTTGAAAGAGCAACCTATAAAGGAATACAGCTATTAACTGGATCTCTTTACTCCTATTTTTCTGAGGTTGATGAATGGTGCACCCACAAAGGGGTTAAGATTCCCAATATTGCTTTAGCCAAAGCTATATCTAGGTTTGACAGTCAATCAGCACCTCAGGGGCTCAGTCCTATGCCATTCTGCATTTCTGGTAAGCATTTCTGGTCTGATGTCCTCTTATTACACATCTCAGGTGCTTTCTCCTGCAGAGGTCAAGGCTCTTCCATCTCACCCCTCACTCAGTTTCAGCAGAGACACAGACCACTGGGAAGTCCTTAGCTGCACAAGTTTTCCATGCACAGCTGGTCATGTTTAAAGCCACTTCCTGTGTATAATACCAGGTAATAATACCAGGTATGGGAACCAATGGCCCTCCAGATGTTGCTGAAATACAACTACTATCGGCCCCAGCCAGCATGGCCAGGGTTGATGGAAGCCGTGGTCCAATGATATCTGACATCTAGAGGGCCAAAACTCCCCCACACCAGGTGTACAGCCTTTCACATAAAATATGTGCCACAGCCGCTCATGAAGCAAAGAGCCATAAGCCAGGCTGGTTGCACTGTAAGTAGTATAACCAGCTTTAGACATGCTTCCACGCATGTGGGAGCCTGGAGGGAGAAACTGCAATTCATATATCCTCTCCTAACTATTAAAACCCAAGGGGACACAGGTGGCACTGTGGATTAAACCACAGAGCCTAGGACAAGGTCGGCGGTTCGAATCCCCGCGACAGGGTGAGCTCCCGTTGCTCGGTCCCAGCTCCTGCCAACCTAGCAGTTCGAAAGCACATCAAAGTGCAAGTAGATAAATAGGTACCGCTCCGTGGGAAGGTAAACGGCGTTTCCATGCGCTGCTCTGGTTCGCCAGAAGCAGCTTAGTCATGCTGGCCACATGACCCGGAAGCTGTACGCTGGCTCCCTCGGCCAATAAAGCGAGATGAGCGCCGCAACCCCAGAGTCGGCCATACTAATGGTCAGGGGTCCCTTTACCTTTAACTATTAAAACCCACCCGACACCTTCATTAAGCAACTTTTGGTGAATGGGGGGGGGCATCTGATTCCTGTGAATGGAACCTGCAGGGGGTATAGGGTGGGTAACAATTTTAATGATAACGAATAACAATAACCCAAACACTGGTCCAGGACCTGCATGATCACCCCCAATTCAGATGTTACAGAGGAACTGTTGGGCATCTGTTCCGCAGGTGGTTTTAACAAGGGCACATATTTTTACGGATCCGAAGGCAATAAGCACATTTATGGGTGAGGATTACCAAATTATTAATGCACAGCAACCGTAAACATAACAAGGCACATATACGTCTAATCGAACAGACACATAAAGCTTATTACAACATAGCTAAGGAAATAAAAAATCCAACTAGCAAAGCTAACACCCCTTCTGTTCTTGCCAGGGAAACCTAAATGAATGGCGGTGGGTGGATCCTGGGGCTGGATGAGGGGCAGCACCATTCCAGGTTGGTCTCATGCCGGGTTCCCAACAGTGGTGCCTTCAGATATATCCTGTTGCCTTATACTGGGGAGGGCTGGCCAGGGGAATACTCATCCCCTCCCCTGGGTTGGCCCTATGTCAGGCATAGCCAAACTCCAGCCCTCCAGATGTTTGAGACTACAATTCCCATCATCCCTGACCACTGGTCCTGTTAGCTAGGGATGATGGGAACTGTAGTCCCAAACATCTGGAGGGCCGGAGTTTGCCTATGCTTGCCCTATTGTCATGGACTGGCTGGATGCAGAGGAATGGTAGGAGGAACCAGCTTGGGGACCATCAAGGGAGGAAGACTCAGAGCCCGGGGAGTGGTGGTGGGATGAAGATGAGTGGTCAGAAGGAGAAGACCAGGAAGAGGTTGTATCAGAAGATGTAGAGGTAACAAGGCTTCGTGAGCTGGGAGAATCTGTGGCAGAGAGAAGTCAAGAATCAGAAGCTGAAACTGGTGAGTGGGAGGTCAAGCTCCCCTCTTGTCTCCCAGAACCAGGAGTGGCATGAAAAGGGCAGAGCAGAGCTTGGCTGAACACAGGTGCAGTCTCTGATTGCTTGGGGAAAGCCCTGGAGAGGAGCAGATATAGGCAGTTGTGGGGAGCGAGGACCTTTAGTCACTGCAACTGATCTCCTGGAGAAAGACTCACAGGGTGTGCTCATTAGGCCTGGTGTGCTCATGAAATCATAGAACTGTAGGGTTGAAAGGGATTCTAAGGGCTATCCAGTCCAACTCTCTGCAACGCAGGAATCCTATCTAAATTTGACACGATAGTATTATCATGGCATCTAGCTTGAGGATACCTTGCTCCAAATCTCCAGAGACAAAAAATAGGTGGGGCCAGAGATGAAAGTGGGCAAAGCAACCAATGTGATTCTTGCCTTTATACCACACGTGGGGAACTTCTGGCCCACAGGCCTAATCAGGCCGGACACGGGTTCCAATTTGGCCTGCAAAGCGATTACCCCAAAACCACAACCACATCATGTGTGCCATCAGGCAATGGGCAAGCAGAGACACAAAAGAGGTTTGTTGCCTGTCCTAATCAACTAACTGGGGTAAAAGCAGGCCAGGTGAAGTCTCGTTTGGCACTAAAAGCAGGCCATAACTCTTCAGGAAGGAGGGCTGATAGTGGTAAATCCATTTTAATTTCCTAGAAAGGAAATGCTCAGGTGAGGATTGGTGAGATATCCAGCTCCCTGTGACTTTCCCTGTGCAAATGATCCCAAGCACTTGAAATTAGTATCTATCAGCTTCAGGCTTTGTTTTCTATGGCTAGTTAAGACATTTCCCATGGGAGTTCCCAGCAGAAAGTGGAGCTTGAAGCCAACGGCCTGTCAGTAGACTATCAGTGTGCCTATCATCTTCCACCCCAGAAAACAAGAGACAACATCCCAGTTTGAAGAACACACTGCAGTATGGTTGCCACCATTGTTCTGGCAAAATACAGGACAGGCCATTGGCAGCCATTTTTTCCCATCTGGTGCTGAAGTGACTTCAAGGCCCTTCCATTACAATCTATTGTAGCCTAACAGGATGGCCTCTCTGGAATTTGTCACACGCACACACATACACATGAATCTGTAAATCTGTCTGTGTTTGGCTACCCAGAACTTAAAATACATGACATTTCATACACCCTGTCAAACACATGCATGTGGAGAGATTCCCTAACTTGGCAAACACACACACACAGAGAGAGAGACCTGAAATACAAGACAAAACTGTATCAATACAGAATGTAGAATTCTACATTGAAATATGAGGAAATCCTGTATTATACAGGACAGATGGCAACCCTACTTCACATATCCTCCAACATTTCTTTCATGAAAGTCATTTAAAAAGAATTTATACCCTCCCACCTGACTGGGTTGCCCCAGTCGCTCTGGGTGGCTCTCAGCATATCTATAAAAACATAATTAAACATTTTTAAAAACTTCCCAATACAGGGCTGCCTTCAGATGTCTTCTAAAGTTTGTATAGTTATTTATTTCCTTGGCTCAGGGGTCCCAAAATCCATACCCTCCAACATTTCTCTGATGAAAATTGTTGTTGTTGTTTAGTGGTTTAGTCGTGTCCGACTCTTCGTGACCCTATGGACCAGAGCACGCCATGAAAATAGGGACGTCCAATGGAAAAACAGGACATTCTGGGATCAAATCAGAAACCAGGGCGGCTTCTGTAAATCCAGGACTGTACCTGGAAAATAGGGACACTTGGGAGGATCTGACTTCAGCCAGGAGAAAACTGGTTGGTATTTGGGGCCTAAGTCATTTAGGCCTAAGTTTAAGCCCTCATGTGAGCACCTCAAAATGGCCTCCCCAACCAAAAGGCTGTTCCAGAACACAAATGTTTTCTAAAGCCTACTCCAGCCAGTAGTCTACCTTGTCGCTGCGTTTTGGACAATCTGAAGTTTCCTCAAGCTTCTAGGGAGCACAAAGCAGAGTGAGGTTGTCTGCTCTACTCCGGATGAAGCAGGACTGGAAGGGAATGCGACCAGCAGGCGCCGCTCTTCGGCCACCTCCGGCTGCCGGCTCTCCCCACCCTCCTGAGCCCAGCCTGCCTTCCCTGTCCCGGGCCAAAACCTCAAAGCAGCTGTCGGCGCGCAAAGAGCCAGCGCGCCTTGGAGAGGAGCAGGAGCGCGCCGGAGCAAGGCGGGAGCCGTCCGTGGACCTGAGGCTGATTTGCAAGAGGTGGCGACCATGCAGCGGGCGGACTGGGACGAGCAGAGCGAGCTGCGGGAGCTCAACTCCCGCCTGTGGCTCTACGTGTCGCGGGTGCGGGCGCTGGAGGAAGAAAACCGGCGCCTGGCGCAGGAACTGGGCGCGCTCCGCGGGCGGGAGAGGCAGGTTTGCCGCCTGCAGGAGCACGAGGAAGAGGTGGCCGAGCTGCGCCTGCTGGTGAGCGAGCTGAGCCGGGCCAAAGGAGAAGCCGAGCTGGATCGCGACGCCCTGCGCCAAGAGTTGGCCAGCTTGGAGAGGTTGGGCGCGCAGTCGGTAGAGCTGCGACGGCGCCGCTTGGAGCCCGAGCTGGCCGAGCTGCGGCAGCAACTGGAGCTCTTGCGGGCCGACTGCGCCGCCCTGGAGGCGCTGCTGGAGCGCCTGCGGGCCGAGCACCGGAGACTGCAGGAGGAGCGGCGGCGGCGTCCCCAGCGCCTGCCGGCCCTGCTGCCTCCGCCGCCGGCCAGGACTTCGACGCGCGCCGTCAGCCGACGGGAGCTGGAGGACAGTTACGCGCTGGTGCTTAGCTGGAGCTGCGAGCAGAGCCTGGAGCGCTACGAGGCCGAGCTGCAGGCGCTGCAGGAGCTGGAAGGGCGCCTTGGCAGGGAGAACCTGCAGAAGCTGCGAGCCCACAACGAGCAGAGCCGACGGCAGCTCGACGAGCTTCATCGCCGCTGCCAGGAGCTGGGCGCGCTGGCGGAGCGCTTGGAACAGGAGCGGCTGGCGCAGCAAGAGCGCCAGGGCGCCGAGCTGGCCGAGTATCAGGTAGGGCAGCGGCAGCTGGACGGTGAGCGGGAGGGCAGAGGCGCCGCAGAACCTCCATGGACCATGGCAGTCTACCTCTGAGTGCCAAACTGCTGGGCACTAAAGCCTAGAAGCACCACTTTAAGGCACAGTATGCCTTATGTCAACCGCTTACTCTGTTCTTGTCAGTTAAGTGGTAAATAATTTTTCTTAAATACATAAAATGAAAAGAAATGCTGGCTGAGTAGCCCCTTGGCTTGATACAGCAGGGTTCTGCTTGCATTAAGGGCTGACTATTTACTGCTTTGAATCTGCCCTGGTTAGGTTGCCAACTCACCACCCCCTGGCAGAGCTCCTGCACCTTTATTTGACGAGAGGCATTTATGCTGTGAGTTCAGCTTTCATCTAGTGCATGGGATGGTTGGAAGCATTTCACATACTTTATTGCTCTGAGAGAGAGAGAGAGCGCCCATCGTTTTCTAAAGACTTCTAGTAAGTTAATGGCAAAGGCTGTCTTAGGTCATAGGTGGGCAGCTTGCAGCCCCCAGCCTCAGGAGACCCCCCCATGCCTCCTCAACCTGCTCCTTTCTTTTATACTTTTTTCATGTTTGTTTTCTCTGCTTTTATATATAAAAAGTTGTTTTTCCTTTATGTAGTGTCTGGGGGGAAATTAATAGATTTTTATTTATTTTACTTTACCCGGGTTCGTGACTTGCCTTCCAGCTGTTGGTGAACAAATTATGCCATGTTTGTATAGCACACTTGAATGAGAAAATGAAGTACTAGCACTTACTTTCCGGAACAGTTGCTGTGATTCAACAGTAGCTGTGTTGTACTAAAAAAAAGCAAAAAAACTAAGCAAAAAAAAAATCTGTATAATTTTTTGAGAATAGCTTCATCAAAACCAGTGGGGTAAACCAGCATAGGATTAGGAATTATATTCTTGAGACAGACATGGTAAAAACTGAGTCAGGGTGGTCTTTATTCCTGTCTAGTTAATCCAGAACGATTCTCTAATTTCCACACCCCCTCATTTTTTGATTCCACTAACCACTGGCATGTGCCCCTCGCCCCAAGCGAATTACTCCCCAAGGAGTGTGGCCACCGATGGAAACCTCAACTAAAACCTGTCAGGGTCTTATCGTTTGTCCCCCTAACTAGTGCTGATGTGTGTGGCTCTCCCCGCCTTCCCCCGGCACAAGAGTGCTGTGATGGGAGCAAACCGCACCAGCTGCATCTCCTGCTTCTCACACAGCTGTTGCCGAGGGGCAAAGGAAATGCTCTTGCCAAGCTCAGAGACATGCTCTTCTGCATTCATCAAGAATAAAACCCATTTGGCTTATTGTTTGTGCAGGAGCTGCAGTCTCCAAACTTGACAGTAGCTCATCCATCAATAGTCTGTAAAGGCTGGACCCGTAGGCAGGCTTGCGTAGGAGTAAGCCCCGCCGAACACCCTGGGACGTAACTAGGAGTAAATATGCAAAGGGATGCACTTCAAATCTCCCTGGGCAACTGTTTTATTAAATGTTTAGTTCAAGCATGAGGATTTTGTTTAGCAGAGCTTATTAAACTCACCTCCAGCCATTTTTTTTTACCTAATTATAATTTTTTATTATTATTACTTGTTGCATTTATATCCCACCTTTTCCTTCAAGGAGCTCAAGGTGGAATATATGGTTTCCCCCTCCTCATTTAATACCCACAACAACCCTGTGAGGTAGGAAAGGCTAAGAGGCAGTGACTGGCAAAGTTCACCCAGAGCTTCATGGCTGAGTGGGGATTTGAACCCTGGATTCCCAGGTCCTAGTCTGACACTCTAACCACTACTCCACTCTGTCTCTCTCTATAATTACCGGGTTCTGTGGTGCTATTGTCTTCTTGCCTGGGGGCGTCCCTGTGGTCTCCTTTAGCTTTAGCGATGCCACAGTTTCAGATGCTCCCATAGGAGTCTGGGAAGATGGAGGCAAACACAGTTGATATTTCTAGGAAGACATAAAAAAGAAAAAAACTCTCCTGAGCCATCTTAAAAAATATGACACTTGCAACTTGCCTTCTGGATTTCCTTAGCCCTTGCCACTCTGTGGGTAGTTGCACCTGTCACCCTCTCCTTGCTACAAACTTGGGCGCCCACTTTCAAGGAGTGGTGATGGGATCAAGTTTAGCTAGGGAACATTGCCTCGTTATGGACTCTCCTTCCTTGGAGGTTTTTATGCAGAGGTTGGATGGCAACCTGCCATGGATGCTTTAGTAGAGATTCCTGCATTGCAGGGGGTTGGACTAGATGACCCTCGGGATCCCTTCAAACTCTGAGATTCTCCGATCCCACTTTTCCCAGTGGTAAAACAAAAGCAAAAGGATTCAGTTCCTATTTGGCTTCCAGAGTCCCCAGTACAGGACACAGTGTTCCCTCTGGAGGGGCTGAGTCGCACCCCTTTTCACACCTCACATGACTAAAGGTGCTTAGAATAGCACGGCTGGGTACTAAGTTTCATTTACCAGCAGGCTGCGATTTTGGCGACAATGAAAACATGGGGAGTGGCAGGACAAAATGGCTGCCTGGTGGGTTTTTTGTGGGGGGTGGGCAAAGGTGTCAGTTGTTTGTGACATGGAGAGTCAGAGTGGCTGGGGCAACCCAGTCAGAGGGGTAGGGTACAAATAATAACATTATTATAATTATTATAGTGGAGTTTGGTGCATGTCTGTAGCAGCAGAGTGCAGAAACAGTCTGAGGTAGTGGCTGGTTGAAATACTAGAGAAACTTTATTCATGAGGTCTGAACTGGCAGTAACTGACCAGGCATGAAAATCAGAGTTGAAAGCGATAACCCAATGAAGTTGTCGACCCAGTGTGCTACAGCTGTGAAAAATTCATGCTAGGGATTGTTAGGAAAGGAATTGAAAATAAAACTGCTGATACCATAATGCCATTATACAAATCACTGGTGCCACCGCATTTGGAATAATGTTTGCTGGTCTGGTCCCCTCATCTCAAAAAAGATATTGTAGAGTTGGAAAAGGATCAGAAAGGGATAACCGAAATGATCAACAGGATGACGCTCCTCCATTATGAGGAAAGGTTGCAGCATTTGGGACTTTCTAGTTTAGAGAAAAGGGAAGTAAGAGGTGTTGTGATAGAAGTTTATGAAATTACGCCTGAAGCAGAGTGAGTGGAGTGATAGAGGTTTCTCGTATAACACTAGAACTTGTGGAGATCCAGTGAGGTTGAATGTTGTAGGAGTTAGGACAGATAAAAGAAAGTACAGTGGTACCTTGGTTGTCGAACTTAATCCATTCTGGGAGTCCTTTCAACTCCCAGAATGGTTCGAAAATGAAGGTGCGGCTTCCAATTGGCTACAGGAGCTTCCTGCACTCAATCGGAAGCCATGGAAGCCGCAACGGACGTTTGGCTTCCCAAAAAACATTCACAAACCGGAACACTCACTTCTGGGTTTGCGGCGTTCAGGAGCCAAAATGTCCGATTACCAAGGCGTTCGACAACCAAGGTATGACTGTACCTAGTTGTGCAGTACACAGTTAAACTAAGGAACTTGCTCCACAAGAGGCTGTTGAATGGCTTTAAGAGAGAACTGGACAAATTCATGGCCATTGTTGGCTACTGGCCAGGAGGGCTGTGCTCTACCTCCACAGTCAGAAGCAGTGATGCTTTTGAATACCAGTTGGTTGAGATGAAAAAATTAACAGGTAAAAATTTAATGTTATAATATTTTAAGATTAAAGACTAGGATAAATAAAGAGGGAAAGGATTTGCTGAACTAATAAATTGAATTGGAATACAAAAAAGGGAGGTGTGAGGAGGTCCGGAAAAGAAGCATATGAAAAATAATTGATGGAAAGATGGAATTGTTTTTTAACTATTTTTGTTTTTTATTTTTGCTTTTTGTTTTTTCATTCTGTAAAATCTTAATAAATATCTCTAAATCCAAAATAAAAATAAAAATTAATACCAGTTGGTTGAAACCGCAGGAGGGAAAAGGGCCCTTGTGCTTGAGTCCTGCTTGCAGGTTTCCCACAGGCACCTGGAATCAACGTGCCATTGGCCTGATCCTTCAGGCTCTTCTTAGGTTCTTCACATTACTCCTGGCAAACAAAGCCATTCTGAGTACAAGTTTATGTGTGGCCATCTTGGAGTCAGGAGGTTAACTCTGAAGGTCCAACGCTAACACTAGCCAAAGCAGCAGCAGCAGCAGCAGTGAGATGGGTGTTATGACACCTCCACCACAGTATGGAAATGTAGGGCAGCTTGGTGTGGTGATAATGCTTGTGTGGTACTATCTGCAGATGTCTCTCTGCAAAGCCACAGTTGCAGCCACCTCGTGGGGAGCTTAATAGCTATGGTGGTTGTTTGCTGCTGCACCTCGAGTTCATACCTGCACTTCTCTTGATTTCTTTACATGTGATGTAGAGAATGTGCAAACTGCTGAATGTGACCTGACACCCATTTAAATGTATTGCACTTTAGGTGGCTTGAAAGTCTTTGAGACAATGGCATGATAAAATTCAAATCTCAGATCTTTGGTTCAGGCCAAATAAGAATTTATTTGGAAAGGCATGTAATTTCCCCTTGTTGTCTTTATTACTCCCTGGTCTCCCCCTCATCCAGCTGTACTGTAAACTCTTCTGTTTACACTGTTCCTGTGTGGTGATTTTGTTTGCCCCTTGACCGGGCAATTTCCTTCATCCCCCTCTTTCAGTGCTGTTTTTCTGATTTTGATGATACCACTTAATATTGTCCTTTGCATCCTTTAACGTGTATGTAATTCAATAAAAGTAAAATAATAATTTCCAAAGGCGTGAAAAGAGCCATGTTGAATTCGAGCAAATGCCTACTTAGTCCGCCATCTTTTTTTCTGCAATGACCAACCATTTTCCTCTAGAAAGTTACCACGGAGGGACTGCTGCTTCCCAGTAGCTGGCATTCAAAGGCAGAGTGCATCTGATATCAGAGACAGCACGTAGCTTTTATCCTCCATGGATTCGTCTCACTGCGCTTTTAAAGATATCTGAATTGGCGGCCATCTTGTGATAGCAAATTTCAGTTGAACCATGTGCTTCATGAACGAATGCTTCATGGGCAGGCGGGACTTTTCCAGGGGCGCTGATCCAACAGGCTCTTCTTATGTCCTTAAGCAGTCTTTGTTCTGGTGCCACTTCTCAGTAACCCACTTTGTCGAGGGTGGAAAAAAAGTCTTGAAATAAGTGGGTTTTTGTTTTGTTTTGGTAGAGTTAGAACAGTTAATGTAGCCATAGTAGACTGTGAATGTTAACGAAAGTCATTCATCCAGCCCGCATATCTTTTCCTCTGTTTCCTGTCGGTAACCATTTCTTTTGTTCCTGAACAGCCGTTTTATTTGCACGCTGGTAGATTTCTGTTGTCTGTGCTTATCTCATTAACAGCTGCATTGTGAGCAGGGCCATTGGAGATTATGGGGATATTGTATATTGTGAAGGGGCAGGATTTTGTGTGCCTGGATTTTCAAAATGCCACTTGTGTGTGCCATCTGCTGAGGTTGCAAATTGTTACACAACCAAACTTTCAGTATGTAAAATGCGACAGTAGCTCAGTGGTTAAGCATAATGGTTAACCATGGTTAACACCAGAGGTAGCCAACGTGGTGCTTTCTATGGGTTGTTAGGCTCCAGCTCCCATCATCCTTGGCCATTGACCATGCTAGGTAGGGTTGATGGGAGCTGGAATCCAAAACAGCTAGAGAGCACCATGTTGACTATTCCTGATTAACGCTCAGGCCTGGTTTCAATGTCACAATAAACCATAGTTAATACAACCTATGGCTTAATTTAAGTGTGCAGTGTGCCAGTGCATATTGATCAAGTTGCAGTGCTTCATTCCTCTCTTGCTTCTGCTGCTGCAAGGAAAGAAGGCATGGTCTGGCTAATCTGAACCCAAGCTCATGGTTTGCTTCTTGCTAAACAAACCATGAGCAGGAACTAAAGTTTATTCTCTGATACTGATTGTGGTTTGTTGGGGGGAAGCTTCCCCCAAAGTCCTGGCTTTCCCCAAATAGTCCTGGGATCTATACAGTGGTACCTCGGGTTAAGTACTTAATTCGTTCCGGAGGTCCGTACTTAACCTGAAACTGTTCTTAACCTGAAGCACCACTTTAGCTAATGGGGCCTCCTGCTGCTTCCGCGCCACCAGAGCACAATTTCTGTTCTCATCCTGAAGCAAAGTTCTTAACCTGAAGCACTATTTCTGGGTTAGCAGAGTCTGTAACCTATGTATGTAACCCGAGGTACCACTGTAGTTTGTTAAGGATGCTATTAGGGGTCTCCTAACAGTTCTCAGAACTCTTAACAAACTACAGTACCCAGGATTCTTTGGGGGAACCATGGCTATTTAAAGTGGTATGATCCTGCATTGAATGTGTAGGGGCCACTGTTGTTTATTTTGCCTGGCATCTGCTCTCATCAGCTGGGGTTCTTTCCAGAACCCGCTGTTTAAGACACTTTACCTGGAGGTGCCAGGGATTGAACCTGAGCTTTACCACTGAGCCATGAGCACCTTTCAACCTAATGGAACTTGCAGGGTTATCTTTCAGACAAATGGGAAACTGCCTGCTCAAAAATAACCTAGGAACTATTTATATTAACACTGTTACATGCTTCCTCCCCACCCAGTATTCCCTGTACAGAGTGACATTCCAGGGACAGGACAGCCTGGCATTTAGTTTCCTTTAGATGAGCAATCACAGAGAACCGCCTAGAGAAAGGTCCTGCACTCTCAAAGGCACCAACTCACAGCCCTCTCTCACACCTTCCACTTCTAACTTTCTCTTCCAAACTTCCAATCTAACACACAAAATGTTGTATCTTTAATTTTGCACTGTTTTCTACCCTGGAGTCAACTGGGCAATTACTATGTTAGGCCTGGTTCCCAGATCTGTTCAGTAGTGTTTCAAAGGAGATGGGTACTGCATCTTGTAAAATTAGCATTTTAACACAGATCTATCACAATGAATTAGTGCATTAATTCCCATCTAGCCAAGCAGCAGGAGACAAGTGTTTCCCCTTCACTAAGCTGTGTGTGTGTGTTACTTCTGAGTGACTATAGAATTAAGTAAACTGACTGGGGGATCCAATCCAAAGCCTTTTGAATCAACTCCTTCTTCGGGAGCAGTACTTGAATAACGCTTCTCAGGTCGATCTGAGCAGTTTGCAAATTCGGTTGAGAACTGTTTTTCAAATAGCTGCAGAAGAAGGATTTATTCCAAAATGTGTTGAACCTAACCATCTTTTTTACCTGTGCACCTAAAGCTCTTCTCCCTTTTTCTTCCTGTCGCTGCTTTCCCATTTGTTTTCCCAATTTTGTATGTCAGCCAAACCATAGTTGGCATAAGCCATGGCTTGCAAAGCTACTATTTTTCCTCTTGCTTTGCAGGATAGGCTGCCAATCTGCTAGCAGGCTAAGTCAATCCTAACACAGAAGTCCCTATACTGCTCTGGATCAGGTTACCTGAGAAACTGCCTTACTCCTTATATTTTCCCAGTAGACCACTGTGGTCTGTGGGAGAGCTGCACCTGCAAGATCTCAGAAGCCTACTCAGCAGTAGCCACAATTCTATGATTCTATGACAGGTTGTCAGGTCATGTGATGGAACTCAGAGCAGGGCTTTTACTGTGGCTGCCCCTGTTCCTGTCAATATACAACAGGTGCCTCCTTGCTACACCTTCTAGAAACAACTGGAGACCATAGGCTTTCCCAGCTGGATAAATGATGATGATGATGATGATGATGATAATAATAATAATAATAATAATAATAATAATAATAATAATTTTTATTTATTTATACCCCACCCTCCCCAGCCAAGACTGGGCTCAGGGCAACTGTGCATGAGTAGGTGAGGTATTGGGAGCTCAGAGCCGCAGCGTATGAACACGCTGCCATCTTGGAACGGAACCAAATGGCTCCTTGCCACAATTGTCCACTTGTTAGGCTTGTCTTATTTTCAAAGTATTTGTTGTTTTTGTGTTTTTTAACTGCCTCCTATGTAAATTGCCTTGAGAATGTGATTTAGAAGGCAATTAATAAATAAATGACGATAATATTATAATAATAGAAACATAGTGGAGTTTGTATAGGGAATCCATTGCAATAGTGCCCAGAAACATTATTAAAAGTAAAAGATAGAGAAGATCCAGAAATAGTCACAGCAGTATGTCCTAAATGTTGTGATGACGAATGACCCAACTTCACTCAACGTTGCCTCCAGAAAACAAGTGTTTCTGTGCTGGTGGAACTCTTTGGGGGAGATTTCAAGGGGGAAATCACCTTCCCTGGAGCTCTTAACTAAGACAAAATCCCCATCCATCTTTTCCTATTAGTTTTTTAGTCTCTGAAATTGCGCCATTGCCAGGGTTTTAGTTAGCTGACCCGTGAGCTCACTCAAGTTAACAATTTATATCCATGTTTCGCTTTAGGTGATCATTGAAGCCTTGGAAGAAGAAAAGCATTTCCTAACCATGTCTATCGCAGAGTACCTAAAGGACTACCATGAACTCTTGCAGGTGAAAGCTGGTCTCAGCCTTGAAATTGAAACTTACAGGTAAGGATCATAAAAGTGACCAATGGTGCTCTTAAGAGACACTTGAAATTCCTCTTATGCTGCAGTGGACATGCTCAGTTTCAACCTCATTTCACATAAAGCAAAAAGTTGGGGCAAGTTTGAATGTCTCCGCTTGAATGGAACATCTGAGAAATTTAGAGACAAGCAAAACAAAAAAATGTTGATGAGTAGTAAAATCTGTTGCTGTAGGGTGTGCTTGCACACACATACTTAACTTGGAGATGACTAGTGATGTGAGGTGAGAACGTTCTCCAGAGAATATTCTCAAGAATATTCTCCGAAAGATTATTCTTGAGAATTTAACATCACTAGAGATGACAAACCAGTGCTCAAAACCAGTTCAGGAGCAGTGTGGGAACAAACTTACTCCAGATAAGGCAGAGATTTCAGCATATTCGGTCTATTTGGATTGACTTGGTATAATTCTCTGGAAATCTTAATTGGGCTAGATAGTAAATAGAACACTTGGTGTCGGCAGCAGGGTGTGTGTGTGTTCTTTGATGTTGAAGCCATGGAGTCTGCATCTGGTCCCGATCTTTAAGATGGAGTGGGAAAAAGAAGATGGTGGATTGGAAATAACAAGTCAATTTTATGTTGTGGGTTCTAATCCAAGCAGACATGGACTTTGCTTTTGGACAAGACGCTCCAGGTGAGACAGGAAAATGAATCTGTTAAATACTATACAATTTCAACTATTTCTGCCCAGGATTGATTAAAAGGCTGCCCACATGCCCACCTGTTTTATACATAATGTTATTTGGTTTAAAAAATAAAATAAAAGTCACAAGAACATGAAATAATGAGGTTTTCAGTCAGGATTGGTATTTCCAATCAGTTTTGGAATGCTGGATTTTGTGTGAAGTTTTTCTGCCCTTTCTAATGAGAGAGAATTTTCCAGAAGTTAAATTTATCTTCTAGTTAGGATGCCAGCCCTCCTCATGTGGGTTTTTTTTAGCAGTAATAGATCACTTTCAGTTTTCTTCCTTGCCCCCCGCCCCTCCCTCTGCTGGTATCCATCACCAGCTCTGTGAACACAGATGAAAATTTTATAAATCCGTATGAAGGAGCCTCTGGTTCCTTGGAAGCCAAAATAAAATCCTTCCACGTTTTACCAAAAGTAAGAACCCTAATACCAGTATTTTTAAAAGCTTTTTTTAAAAAAAAAATAAAATCTTGGAGTGAGGAGCAACAGTACTAATTTCATTTTTCTCTTTTTAAATTCAGTGCAGCGTCATAGGAACAATGGAAGTTGCCTTTCATTAAGTCAGACCACTGGGTCCTATTCTGAATAGCTGTGGCTTTCCACCGTTTAAGGCAGGGCTTTCTTCCAAGCTTTACCTGGCAATGCTGAGAGACTGTGTGAGCCAGTCTCTCTCCCCTGCCTCATTTAATCCACACAACAGCCCTGTAAGGTAGGTTAGGCTGGGAGGGAGAGAGAGACTGGCTCACATTCACACAGAGTGGGGATTTGAACCCTGGTCTCTTCTCTCAGATGCTAGTCCAACAGTCTAACCACTATGCCACACTAGCTCTTGTAAGTTCTGCCCATGATTGAAGGAATTACTTCACAACCTGCCTCTCTGCAGCTGGTTTACTTGGCATTCCACCCCCCACCCCCCGATTCTGGGTATGTTTGTAACCAATGGTGACTGCATAAGGAAAAGATGACAGCAAAATTTAGAATGAGCCACTGACCCATCCCCCCCCTTCCTCTTTTTTAAAAGGTCTTCTAAGTAGGCTTTGCTTGTATTGTGATGCACAGCTTGTTTTCAGCAGCACTGCTCTGGGTTCCAGCTGACTGCTGTGTGCTGCTGCTGCCGCTGCTGCTGCCCTTTGCCATATACAGTGCATTGCTTGGAACTTATTTTTAGTGACTTCATTCGTTGCTCCAGCAACCGAGCAAACTGTTGTTTTATCAGCGGCCAAAAATCCTTACTCAAACTTCCCGCATTCCTAATTTCCATCATCACAGTTAACACTTTCAGGGAACTTCATCCTGTAAGGGGCTGGAAGAGATAATTTAATCCTTCCTGGAGGACTGTGTGTATTTCTTGTAGTCTACGGGAGGGACTTTAATTTGGCATTTCTGCATCCTGGGAGAACAATATGTTATAGACTGTTCACTGCAAAAAACCACAGAGCAAAAGGTTTGCAAAATGTGCAAAATTCAGTTTGGAAATGTGCTTATCCCTAAGCTAGATGATGATGGCAATAATTGGAAACTACTACCAGGCCTCCCTTTTGTATTTTTAAACATAGGAAGCCAGATCAGACTGAATCAGACCTTTGGTTCACCTAGGTCAGGACTGTCTATATTAATTGGCAGGGGACATTCCCAGCCCCACCTGGCCAGGCTAGGGATTGAAACTGGGATCTATTGCATACAAAGCAGATTCTTTACTATTGACCTATAGCCCTCCCTAGGGGTGCCAATTTGAATAAAATATTGAGGGGCCCAGGTGAGTCCCTCCCCATGTAATCAATCACATGACTTGGTGCATGCACACACACCATTTAAATGGCAATACCCATCAACTTTGGGGACCCCCAGAACCCTCAAATATTTTATGGGGGGGGCAAAAGATGCTCCTTCACATATGCCAGCCCATCCTTGCCGTGGCAGCAAGTGCTAGTGTGAGAGGATCTCCATTCTCTGACTTTTCTAGCTGTTGTCTTACTTGGGATTGTAAAACCAGCAATGAATGATTCATACGTGTGGTTCTTCATTAGGCTGATAGTTTTTAATTGAAAAAGCTAGTCAAATATCTAGTCCTCATGTTTTTAGAGATCACTTTGTGATGACAAGGACTCCTTGTTAGAATGTTCAGTGTGCTGAATGAATTCCCTGCTTTCCGTCACAGTAAGTGGTTTTAACTCCAAATCTAAAGTTCATGGTATTAAATGTCATCATTGTTAACTATTTCACAGTGAGTATGTGTTAATACATTTTATTAAATTTCTTTCTAAAAAGAAAATATTCCATAACAAGTACCGTATTTTTCGCTCTATAACACGCACCCGACCATAGCATGCACATAGTTTTTAGACGAGGAAAATAAGAAAAAAAAATATTCTAAACGAAACAGTGGATGTATGATTTTTGTGGTTCATTCTGTGGCCACAGACATGTGATCTGACGGTGAGTTTGGGGTAGCCCAATGCAAAAATCCTGAGGATCCATGTGGATTCATGCTTTGTAACCACGTTTTTGCACCACTGCGGCCCCAGGCAACAGTGGGTGTGTGATTTTTTTTGGTGCAAGCTGTAGCCATGGACATGCTATGTGATCTGCTGGTGAATTTGGGGTGACCCGTGTAAGCGGCTCCTCTCCTCTCCCGCTTTGCTCCTTTAAAGCAAGCAGGCTCTCTGTCCCCCTCTCCTCCCCACTCAGCGGCTCTTCTCCTGCTTTGCTGTTTCAAAGCAAGCCACGGAGGAGGGAAGGAAGGGGAAGCATGGATCTTCTGCTCACGACTGCAGCAGATCCCCCCGCCATCCGTAGGCATTCGCTCCATAACACGCACAGACATTTCCCCTTACTTTCTAGGAGGAAAAAAGTGAGTGTTATGGTGCAAAAAATACGGTATGTAATTTCACACAACTGTTTCATAGTTATATTCAAACATACAGTTACATCCATTTAACTTCTTCCTGTATCTTAAAATGTCAAGCATAATCAAATAAACAGTTTGATTGAAGCATGCATTCCAAAAGACTGCAAACTGTTTCCAGCAACTAGATATATAATCTTATTTATCCTTTAACTTCTTTCTTGATACCTCGCCAGATACGTCAATTTCAGCATAACCACAACTATCCATCTGCAATTTACCCACTTAGCTGTGCTTGACCCCTCCACTCCCTTCCATTTAACTAGCTATTAAATTGATTACAAGTTCGTGAAGTTCCGTAGCTATGTTACCTCTTTATGTAACCTAGAAGGAAAAATAATTTGACTTACTGGGATGGCTACTGATGTTGTTGTTGCACAATGTTTTTGGGTGGTTCTTTTTTTAAAAAAAAATTACAAAATGCTATCTAGGAGCTAGAATTTTTAGCTATCACACTCTTCCAGATGAGCCATTTACAGAGTTGAAGTGGTCATCTTGTTATCTGTTCGAAACATTTAGCAGAGTTGAAACCAAAAGTGTGTTCCAGCAGAGTATTAAAGTGGCAGCTTAAATGAACTCCATGTTTAAAGTCAGCTGTTCAAGAATTTCCACATTCTTACAGGTCTTAGTTCTAGCTTTCAGAAGAATATATTGCAACAGCATAAACAGAATCGGCTCTGGGCAGGTTTGTGTGCAAGAGAGAAGGAGGGAAAAGGAGGAGGTAGGAGTCACAGAACTCTTCTGGTCTCCTTAGAATGATTAGAAGATCAGGAATGTGACATGTCTGTACTGTACCATGGTCCATATGAAATGCCAACCCCTGTACTCTTCTAATACTTGCTTTTATGTATTACAGAGCTTTACTAGAAGGAGAGAGCAGTCAATGGATTCTTATGTGGGATGAAGAGCATGGCAGGAAATTACCACAAGGTATGAATTGCAGACATGCATGTGTGCATTTCAGAGTAAGGAGTGGAAGTGACATGTCGGCATCATCACTAGTAATTCTGCATATCCTTGTTTCAACAGAGGGGGAGCTCTTGCTTCTAGTTCTGTGAAGGTTTATATAATTACATATGGTGCAAGGAGAAAGTGGACAGAGACGTTTTCCTCTCTCTTTCATAACACTGGAACTTGGGATGGCCCGGTAACATTGGCTGCCAATGAGGGCAGCCCAAATCAAGCATGTATTTCACACAATAAGAACGTAAGAATCACCCTGCTGGGTCAGACCAAAGGCCCATCTGGTCCAGCATCCTGTTCTCCCAGTGGGAAGCCAAGAATAAGAACCTGAGTGCAGGTTGGGGAAGGCTCCAATAGCCAGAGCCAATGAGATGCAGAGCCAATTGATTCTAGCTTTGTTCCCATCTTCTTCCTTACTGAGTTGTATAATGGCAGCGCTGAGACTAAGGAAAAGGAAGGTAACAGCGGCGCCACTCTCTAGACTAGTTGGAAGAAAAAAGGCAGTGAGGAGGCTGGGGTCAGACTGATGTTGGTGGGGCAGTGCGCCACTTGCTCAAATGAACCGGCCTCCACTGAGTAGCTCATATGGATAGAAAAGGCCCCCCACTTCAGAAAATATATGTCAGTATGAGAAAGGCCAGGAGGATCCATGCAACTTGGAGAGTGGGGCGATACATGCATAGCTCTGTAGCTCCTTTTGGTAACATGAAGAGGTCTTGGGAAGAAAGGTTCAGGGACAAGGAGCAGCAATTTGAGGGAGCAGAAGATCTTCAGAGATTGTAGTGGAGCTGGGGTAGGTTGAGAGTTAACATCAGATAAACATCAAAGAAATAAGGGGGAGGTTGTTGTTGTTTAGTCGTTTAGTCGTGTCCGACTCTTCGTGACCCTATGGACCAGAGCACGCCAGGCACTCCTGTCTTCCACTGCCTCCCGCAGTTTGGTCACTCATGTTGGTGGCTTCGAGAACACTGTCCAACCATCTTGTCCTCTGTCATCCCCTTCTCCTTGTGCCCTCCATCTTTCCCAACATCAGGGTCTTTTCCAGGGAGTCTTCTCTTTTCATAAGGTGGCCAAAGTACTGGAGCCTCAGCTTCAGGATCTGTCCTTCCAGTGAGCACTCAGGGCTGATTTCCTTAATAATGGATAGGTTTGAACTTCTTGCAGTCCGTGGGACTCTCAAGAGTCTCCTCCAGCACCATAATTCAAAAGCATCAATTCTTCGGTGATCAGCCTTCTTTAAGGGGGAGGTAGAATCAATAATTATAAATCACAATCAATTCCCTCCATTTTGAATGTTGAGGCACAAATGCCATACCAAAATGACCAAGGGGAACCCTTATGAAGAAGGGTTACGGTATTGGTGACTTTTTAGTTTAGAGAAAAGGTGTGAAAGAGGTTACATAATAAAAGGTATTGTGTGGAATGCACTTCTGAAAGAGGCAGCGATAATAGAATTGTAGAGTTGGAAGGGATCCTAAGGGTCATCTAATCAAATCCCCTGCAGTGCACGGTAGCCACCATCTTGAATGGCTTTAAAAGAGGATTAGACTAATTCGTGGAGGATAAGGCTATCAATGGCAGTATGTTGGAGGCAGTATGCTTCTGAATCTCAGTTGCTAGAAATCACAGGTAGAGAGAATGCTAGTGCCCTCAAGTGATGTTTGCAGGTTCCCCAGGGCCGTTTGGGTGGGCACAGTGAGAATGGAGTGCTGGACTAGATAGGTTGCTACTCTGCTCTAGCAGGACTATTCTTACGTTCTTAGCCAAAATAGGGCCATCCATGGCCAAGAGGGAGGCATCATTGGAAGCCCCAAGGTTCGCAGGTGGACAAAATATCAGTGTGGCATACACATAGCTCTGGTCTTAACTAATGGATTTTAGCGCCCACTGTGAAAAGAATTGGAAATGTGTGTTTAGGATTAGCCATTAGTAGCACATAATACTAGGGCTCCCTAGCTGAGTGGTGTTAATAATTAAGAACTGAATGTTTCTCATGGAATTTCATCCTGTTTGCACACCAATATCGCTTGTTGCTCTGCAGGTGCAAATCTCATTTACTTTGATGGTCAATGCGTTAGGGACCTTGTGATGAACTGTACAGAAATTAAACCTCCTGGGATTATGCAGTTGTCCACATTTGTCATCTGTGTTTTGAAAAGATAAGCAGGAATGGATGGTTTGACTGCAAAGCAGCACCCATTTTTCTTAGATGTGTTAATGCTATGCTGTATTTAAATTTTTGCCAGTTGTGTGTAGCTGTGTTTGAACACTACTTAAGTATACTACTTAAGTATACTACAGCCATGATTTTCATTTGTTTTATCTATCGGCAGGTGTCCGGAACAAGCTTTATGAGTACAGCAACCGCCACTCAGCTTATCAACAGCCGAAAGGAATGAGAACTTTTCCTGCAATCCAGAATGTTGACACAAGATATAAATCCCCTGTAACAAATATTAGCAGCTCTGCAGTTTATTCATCTCAAACAAAAACTGGTGGAATGCAGACAGTGACTCCTGGGAGACCATTAAGAAGAGATGCCTTCAGGACAGAACACCGCCCTTCTGCAGCCATCACAAAGGACACAACTCGCAAGAGAACTATGACGGAACAGAGAGAGATCCGAACATTTACCCCACCTTATCTTATTAGCCAGGGGAAAGAAGCTGAACGAAGAACATTTCCTGAAAGGCAGAAAACTGAAGCTGGGAGTACTGTGTCTTTTTTGAAAGAATCAACAACTATTCAGAAAGGCACAACAAGTCCAAATATTTCTGAAAATGCAAGAGTGAAAGTGGGTATTCCTACTATGTTTCCATCTTCTGGGCTAAGTTCCAGTTCTAAAGAAACTAAACATGAGAGAACCATAGAAGGAACACAGACTAGAGTGAGTGAACAGATCAAAGACAGCAAGCCAATGAAAGAGGAAAAACCTGCTTTGCTGGAGGGAAGAGAGAGAAACGAAAGATGGCCCAAGGAAAAGATAGACTCTGCCACTGTGAAGACCGACAAGAAATCCATCAATGTTAGCTTTGAAAAGAAGACTGAAATTAAGGAAGGCATCAATGAAGAAAAGCAGACAGTGGAAGGATCTACCATGAAGGATAACATGAGGGGAAGCGGGCTTTTGGGAGATAAAGCACCCAAGCCCGGAAGCTATGTAAGATGGGAAGAAAGGATTAGAGTGGATACATCAGGGAAGAATCTTCCAACAGATACAAGGATGGAAGAAAGCCATTCATTTCAAAGGGAGAAAAATGTGAGCATGGCAACACAAAGTAAAGAAGGTGCTGAGATCCCTATCCCGTCAGAAGTGTATACTCACAGCCAAGTATTGAAAGACAATAGCGTAGAAAGAACATTACAAGACTTGAAGCCTTCTGTTGGGAAACAGAAGGATGACACCACATTTAAACTTGTCAAAGAATCTAAACAAGATGAAAAAGGGAGCTCCAAAATAGACACCTTACTTGAAGAAAGTATAGCAGAAACCATTGTTTCTGACATTCTTAAAGGGTTCGTGCAGAAACCTTCTGATGGTGGAGATTCCTCTGATTTCAAAGTCATCTCCATTGAAAAGAAAGACATTTCAGAGAATGGAAAAGTGAAGACTGAGATCAATATACAGTCTACAGTTCAAGATGAATTGCACATTTCTGATGAGTTTGACTTGGGAACTTCCTTAGAGAAAGATGTTAAAAAAGTTCTGGGAGACATTAAGGTAATTCCAGATGAAGGTGTAATAGAAGATCTTGTGAAAGGAAAGGGGGGCAAAGGCAAGAGGACTGTTAAAGTTGAAATAGTTGAGGAGCCAATGGAATCTACAGCTGAAATGGAGTTTTCAACACCGTTTGAAGTAGAGGAAGTAGAAGATACATTGCCTGATATGGCCAGGTATCTATACCATGGGGATGAAGAAAGAGCTACCACAAGTACTATCAAAGATGTTAAGCAGAAGCAACCCAGTGTGATCGTGTCTCATGTGGAAGAAGTATCTGAGGGGGATGATGTAGTTGATGAAGAAAAGTATTTTGTGTCTACTCCAGAGGAGCGCCCCTTGAGTGAAGAAGAAGCCTCATTATATGGTCAAATCCATATCGAAGAAGAATCAACAGTTAAGTATTCCTGGCAAGATCAATTCTTGCAGGGATCTCAAACAAAGATAAATGAAGGTATGGGCTCCCCAGAACTGATTTACCAAGTGATGGGGGGAGGGACAGCTGCCTACATTTCAAAGGAGGAGATTCCAAAGGAGCAGGTGGCACATGCTGAATCCATTGTTATTGAGAAAGAGATTAAAATCCCGCAAAAATTTCAGGACTCCATAAAGGATCTCTTTTCTCAGGAGTCAAAGGACCCAAAGCTTCAGTTGAAAGAGGCACTAGAAAAGCTTGATCACACCCTTCCAGAAAGTGTGAAACAGGAGCTCTCTGCATTAACAGAAGAGGGCCAAGCTGATGCTAGCAGTCTAGAAGTGGATATTAAAAAAACGGAGGACACAAAAAAGGGGGGGTTGGTTACTATAGTCGCAGAAGTCAATCTGTCCCAGTTGCTCAACCCTGACCAGTTAAATGCAGAACTTTTGGGCAAGATGAAGTTGCCAACACAGTTACCAAGTGATGATGATTTTGATGACCGCCGGAAGCAAGAGTCAGAAAGCTACAGTGGTGGTAGAAAGAATGTTGGCATAGATGTTTCTTCCACACCTTGGACTATAGAAGAGGTTTCTAGCTCTAGCAAACTAAGCAGCAGTGATGCCAGGGAATATCATATGAACGAGCAAGTTATCCACCAGGTCCCAGTTTTCAAAAGTATGGAAATTAATAGAGGAGGAGGAGAATATTCTTCACAAGGGTCATTTGACGTTAACAGACATTTTCAGCAAATTGTAGTTGGTCCAACAGAAATTCACAGAACTGAGCAGGTTTTATATGAAGGCCCTATTTCTGAAACTCTGGAGTTTGGTTCAGCTGGCTTTCAGACTGGAGCATCTGCAGATATCAGTCAGTCCACAAAGGAATTCAATCTTGGCCCTAAAGAAATTCAGACCACAGAAAAAATAATTTATAGAGGGCCTGTTCATAAAACCATGGAAATGAGTGGCCCTGAAAGTCCTACTCAGGCGCAGTTTTCTACCGAAATTAGGTCCTCTAAGCATGTTACTTTGGGTTCAAATCAAATTATTGAAGAAACTGTTTTTGAGGGGCCAGCTTCAGACTTATCAAACAGCAGCAGTGAGGCTGTTTCTCAGACAAAAGGGCCAGTAGAAAGCAGCAGTTTGATAAGGCACATTCGGATAGATCCCAAACAAGTACACACTGAACAAGTTGTATATGAAGAGCCCCTTTCAGGATTTGTGGAGCTTAGTAGCACTGGAGGCCATACTGTGACTGAACAGACAGTGAGACATATTCGTCTAGGGCAAAAAGACACCCATATATCTGACCAAACTATATATGATGAATCTCTCCTCAAAGCAACTGAATTTGGTGGCTCTCCAGACAAACATTTCAAGGAGGGGATGGTAGATACCAGTACCACTGTTCGGCACATCAAATTAAGTCCAAAACCATTTGTAACAACTGAGGAAATTGTTTTTAAGATGCCCACTTCCGAACAGCATCTAGAGTTTAGTGAAATGGGACAGACCTTTTCTTCTGAAGGGTTAGTAACACACATTAAATTAGGGCAGAAGGAAGTTCTGAGCAGTGAGCGTGTTGTTTACCAAGGTTCTCTTTCAGAATCTTCAGGGATCAGTTCTCCTGGGGAAGACGTTTGGGAAGAAGGAGGTTCCATGGAGGTCAGTAGATCAATGAGGCACGTCAGACTCAGCCCTGCTGAAACTCATGCTGAACAGATTATATTTCACGGCCCTGTTTCTGAAACAGTGAGGGTCGGCACTGCAGAACTATCTCCAACAGATGGGCCCTCAGAAAGCAGCAAATCTGTTGGGCATATAAAGATAGGACCCAAGGAAAAGTCTTTTACCTTTCAGATGGATGTAACCAATGTGGAAGGGGGAAGGCAAGATGCTACCATTCTCGTACCAAACAGGAAAAAAGCAGCTGCCTCTCAGCTGGAGGGCACCATGAAGGATGACCAGAAGGACACAGATGGTGAACAAAGATTAGAGGAGTCAACATTTGATCAGACTGTTCAACTTCAAAGGATGGTAGACCAAAGATCGGTGATTTCTGATGAGAAGAAAACAGCTGTTCTTTATCTGAATGAGAAGGAGGAGGAGGAGGAAGAAGAAGATGATGGACCTTGGTTCTGAAAAGAATATTATCAACGTTTTTTTTTAAATCTAGGAGCTTGATTGCCATTTATATATAGCTGACTTTAAAGGGGGGGGGGACTCCCCTTAACTTAGCCATTAACAATGAAGTTATATAAGAGTATTTTTTTAAGCAGGATCTTTTGAATGCACATGTGTTCACATGTTACAACACTAGGTCTGCTTTTGCTAATGCCATTGGGTCTGAAAGGTTGTCCTGAGTCTGAGAGTATTTGACTCTACAGGAAAACCATCAACCTCATTTAAGTCTAGAAAGCTGTGATACTAGAGCAGCTTTAAAAAGTATTCAAGAGCAATCCAATTTAAATCATCTGGGACTTGTCTGGAGAAAATGTCTTTATGGCATATGCAGATAAGTTTCACTTACTTTTGGAACCATTTATTAAAACTGAAAGTTGCGCAAAAGCAGTTGGAAAAATACATAGCAAAAATAAATGAATAGTGTTGCCAGGCAACCTAGTTAATCACTGATCTGTCAAATATACCTTTCAGTAGGTGACCAAGTAGGAAGATAGGAAGCTGCCTTATACTACGTCAGACCATTGGTCTATCTAGCACAGTGCTGCATGCACAGACAGGCAGCAGCTCTCCAGGTTACAGACAAGAGTCTTTCCAGCTGTATCTGAAGAATGCTGGAGATTGAACCTGAGACCTTTTACACATGCTCTACCACTGAGTTCTGGTACTTCTCCCAACCAAATGGATGCAACAGAAGACGAGTGAAAATGTGTTGAATTCATATAGATTAATACCTTATTTTATTTCTCTCTTACACACACACACACACACACACACACTACAACCACCACCACTAAAACGGTGGGCATATTTTACTAGCGATGCAAGTTTTATTAGGATTAAGGCTCTCACTTTTAAGCATTTTCACAGAAATGGAGTTAAAACGCAGGGGGAGAATCTTCACCTCTTAAGTGACTTTTTCTCAGGCTGCTCTTAAATTCACAGGAACAGGACCAATGAAAAGTGGCCACCCTGTTTAAAGTGAGTCCCTGCACAACTCCTGTTTGCTGAAATGGGGCTGTGATGTTGTAAAGTTTAGCACACTCACCATTAGCTTGTGCTAAAACGCCTTGTATCCAGTTGCTATAAGCTATGTCATAATGATAAGGGTGCTATAATACTTCAGCACTAAAAGAAAGAAAGAGCGAGCAGCTACCTTTGGTGCTGGTACATAAACATAAAAAATTAAATATGCACCCAGAATGTGCATGTTTTCTTACATTTATTTATAATCACAATAGGCAAGAAGAATTGAGATGCACTCAAAATGTAAGCTTTATGTGGGCATTTGGTTGGCCCTTGTGAAAAAAAGAATTTTTTGACTAGGTGGGTCCTTGCAGGGCTCTTCTTAGATTCTTAAGCTTCCACAGCTGTGTGACTTAGGTTTCGTTGCATGTGGTGCAAGATGGGGTGTGTGAAATTAAAAATCCACGAAAGGCTGAAGTTTTGATTGTAAATTAGACCAGGTATCCATTTAGTCTAGCAGTCTGCTTCCGAGTAGCCAACCAGATGCCTCTGGGAAGGCAGTGGCACTCTTCAACTTTTGTTACACACACATGCACCAGCAACTGAGGTGCAGTGGTGGGATGATCCTGTGATTCTCCTCTATTTGGTGATCCATAGCCATTGGTAGACCTAACCTTCCCGAATTTGCTCGATCTCCTTTTAAACGAACCCAAACCAGCAAATAGGTGACTTTTTAACAGGCCAAGAAGGAAGGAATCGGACTTGAGAACATTCAATGCTGTCTTATATCAACTCAGTCCACTCTACATCTAATAATAATAATAATAATATAATATAATTTATACCACGCCCATCTGGCTGGGTTTCCCCAACCACTCTGGGCAGATTCCAACAGAATATAAAAAATAGACTCAAACATTAAAAACTTCCCTAAACAGTGTCATAGAAAGGAAGGGAACGTGATTCCTTTATTACCTTCGTGTATTAAACTTGCTCCCTCTCTTTGTCACACCCATGGCATTAGCCTACCAATTTGTTCTCGAATAGCTGGGGTGTTTCCCGCCCACCCCCCACAAGCAGCTGGGGTGGGGTGGAAATAAAAATACATCAATTTATTTTAAAGCCATGGAAAATGCCAGATATACCAAAGAGGAAGGGAAAAACTGATAGGGTGGAAGATGGGCAGCCTTTGGAAGCATTGGGGGCTGCATACCATGTTGATGGCCACAAGTTGCCTATCTACAGTCTACCATGACTGGAAGTGGCTTCCTGGAGTTTCATATGAGTCTGTCCCGGGCCTTTCTAGACCACATCTGCACTATACTATACAGTACATTTAAAACACTATTGTACCACTTGAAACAGTCATGGCTTCCCCCCAAAGTATTCTGGGAGTTGTAGCTTGTTAAGCATGCTGAGAGTTCTTAGGAGACCCCAAGTGGCCTCATGAAGTTGCAATTCTCAGAGTGATTTAATTGCAGCTTTGTTGGGGGAATAGTCTCTCAATGACTCTCAGCACCCTGAACAAACTACACTTCCTTTGGGGCAAGCCATGCCTTTTGAAAGTGGCATGATACTGCTTTAACTGTATTTATTTCATAAGATTTATATACTGTTCGATGGTAATAAAACTTCAAAGCAGTTTACGAAGTAAAATAAAACAATATTAACAGTAAATAGCAATTAAAAACAACTGTTTAAAACATTGAAAATAATTGAAATCTATTTCATTTGTATAGTACAGATGAGGCTCCAGATATTTTCTGCATGCAAAACAGTTGTGGCTTCTGCCAGAGGAATTTTGCAACTGGATGCTTAAGGCTGGACATGCACTTACAGATTCGAACTTAGAATCTTAGGCATATTTCATTACTGGTTTTCTACACCTAAAACTGAATCGTCACTTAGCACAAGCTGCTGTTTCGCTTGTTTTTATCCAGAGAGAATACAACTTACTAGGATCTAACCTGTCACATATATGCCAGTCTGTCCTATTTAATAGTTGTGTTTCAATAGCATCGAGCTAGAAAGATTAATAACATTGCCTCAGGCAATGTTTCTACTCACAGGCAGAGCTTATTCAAACATTTTTTAAAAAAATTGAATATGAACAGTGGGAAGTTGGGGCGGGTATAATGTTATGCAGTAGAATATGCTTGTAGTTTACCTCAGAAGTGGGGCACTTTTCTCCTTAATGCTGCAATCTTAAGCACACTTGGGAAGTGAATTCTGTTTCAAGTGACACTTTCTTCCAGTGCTTTTTAATACCCATTAATATAATAACCCAGGCCCTGATCCAGCTTATGCAGGACTTAATTCCATTTAAAGCAAAAGGAGTCAAGTTAGTGGTAACTGACTTTTTCCATTGGCTTCAACTTTAGCTGGATCGGGGCCAAAGTCATGGGAGTATTCAATATCTGTGCAAGTGAAATGGAAAAGGCGTTGGAGTTGCAGTGTGAGAACTGTAGCTCTAGGTCAGCCACCCCTAACCTGGTGCCTGGGGGTGCTGGGCATTGGAGTTCAAAATGTCTGGAGGGCACCAGGTTGCAGAAGGCTGCCATAGGCAAAAGATTGCTACAGTAGGTGTTTTCAGAGGCCGTAGACATGTTGAAATTGGGTGGATTAATGTCAGGTGGGATTTTGTAGGCCATTTTTGTATTTGTTGGTTAAAATGCAGTGTGTGTTTCTGTGATGGTTTAAAGCTATTGTGACTTTGCACTTTTTTCTTTATCAAGTATTAAACATTAAAAATGAACGTGTCTTCCTCCTTTATAAACATGTTTTATATTATTTTTAGAAATAACTTTTAAAAATACATATAAAACGAACAGGTTTTATCTAGGCCAGAGTTTCCCAAACTTGGGTTTCCAGCTGTTTTGGGACTACAGTTCCCATCATCCCTGTCCACTGGTTCTGCTGGGAGTTGTAGTCCAAACACAGGTGGAGACCCAATTTTGGGAAAACCTGATCTAGGCTCTGAGGCATCTTTACTTGGACCAGTGGACACAATTCTGCAAGCACCACAGTTCAGCACAGTTATGTTAAAAGCAGCATGCCTTCCTTAACCCGGTTGGATTGCGGCCAGAAATGCATTCAACCTTATTAATTACCTTTTTCTTAAATCTCACCACCTGTCCAAGGGGCACAGGATGGCAGGTATACTTTTTCATCCTCTCTCTTTATCTTGACAACAGTCCTGTGAAGCTGGATAAGAAGAGAGGTGATGACTTTCTCAAGGTTGCCCAGGGAGCTATGTGACAGAATTCAAACCTGTCTCTCACTGGTTCTAGTCAGACACACTTAACCACTACACCATACTGGCTCTCATCGGTATACAAAAGCAAAAATATTGTTCTGTATACCACTGTGATATTTTTCCTATCGTTATTCATACCTGTTCACTTTTCATCTGGGTTGTATCCAGCCATATGCTGCACATGAAGAAAAGGAGAGCTAGCAGTTAGGGAAAATGTTTTTAGGAGGAGGGTTTGGAGTGCTTTCAATATTATCACGGGTAACGACAAAAGAAGTACAAGTGGGTTGTGTTCCTCTTTCCTGGCTTGTTTTGTTATGTTTGAAAAGTGAGAAATATGTTCTCTGTCCCCATGTAACCTGCTTTGATTTGGCCTCCCCCAAACCTAGGCTGTGTACACATAACCATTTATTCTGGTTCCAGTGCTCTCCCACTACTGTTGTTGGAAGCCCTGCACACTTGGTGTTAACCACAATCCAGATCTAGCCTATAGTTTCTTGAGAAACATGGCAGTTTGAGACATTTTCCCTCAAAACAGCTTCCATCCAATTTGAAAATGCCCTTTGCAGTTAAGTGGAGGTATATACATTTGAGATAGCCATTGCACATGCACAGACAACAGCTTCATGAATAGAAGGGGCTTTTGGGGGGGGGTTGTACATGCAAGGAAACCAAAAAGGTAATAACGCACATTGGTGAAGACACTTACCCCCTCTCCAGTGTGTGCAGCCATGTATGAATGCTACATGAAATGCAATGTTAGGGAGAGTACCTTGCTGTGTCTTAAGTCAAAGATGTGTACATAGTGCTAGAGAGCGGAAGAGAGAGAATGAATGGGAAAGAGTGAAAGGATGGAAGAATGGGGTAAGATGTGCATTTGAGTGAATAGATGTGTTTGTGTGAATGAGAGGGATGAATGCAGAGAAGGGGCTGTCACCTATTGGTTGGCCCTGCCTGCCACCACTGGTATGTATAGTATGTAGTCCTTGACGTCAAAAAAGGTGGTCCCCTTTTGGAGCACGTGCATCTTCTCAAAGGATGGGGAACATGTGGCCCACCAGATTTTGGCCATTTTATGGGCTGATAGGAGTCCAAAAACATCTGAGGAGCCACAGGTTCCCCCATCCCTGTGCCAAAAGGTTGGATGCTTAAGCTTACATTTCAAATGCAGAAGTGCAAATATAGGCTGTCCCTTAACTAATCGTAGCTCTCAGGACCTCAGGGAGGGCTCTTTCCCATCCCTACTACCTGAGACCCTATAACTTGCCAGGGATTGAACCTGAGGCTTTATGCATGCAGAAGTATTTGCTATGGTCCTGCTCTTGTAAATGGATTGTGGTTTAAAACTGCCAGAGCAAAGTCTAATGTAGCAGAAGAACAGATAACAGAAGGTCACAGTTCTGCTAGTCATCTTGTCTTCCTTTCCCTTTTAAGGAGTCCACGCAGTTTACTGAGTAAACCATCTGATTATCTCTGACAGCTTCTTGTTTTTAAATAGTGAGGTAAAGTGAACTGAGTTCCACTTGGTTGTGTTGCAAATTTCTGTGAGATGGGAGGGAAAGGACAATCTCTATGCTCATTCTTTCAAAAACCTTTTTTGGTAACAGTCATGCTCAGCAGAATATAAAACTGCATTGAGAAGTATCCTCCTGCAGTGGTCAGTGATGTTCAAGACAGAGGTCACTACCAGAGAAGGACAAAAGTCCAAAAGCTTGTACTAGTGTGCTGCTGTATACAGTAATGACCTTGGGATCTTTTTGACAATGACTCATCTGTATTTTCCAGGAGGCATTTTTGTGACATACACTGTCTACCAAGCTTGCTAGGGGACATGTAACTTAAAATAACAAGAGCAGCTGCAGAGAGGTCAGGATGAAAAATCTATTGGATAACACACATTGTCCGTAGACACCTCTCCTGTTAATTATTTGGTTAATGGCATTATATGCATGATGAAATAGAAGTATTTTATAATTCACAGATTCTGAAATACATTCTGTCTGGCCAGCATCTTAGAAAGCTCTGTATTTGTTGGTGAGAGAACTTAATAGCACTGACTGCAACCTAGATTGAAACTCCAAAGCCGGCTCAGTTGAGAAAAGGATGGACCTTCTCAAATGAAATCTTGGGATTCCATCCACACACTCTGTACCAGAAGTTCTCAAACTGTGGTCTACAAATCCCCATTCATGTGATCCATTGAAAGCTTTTGGAACAGTTGAGAATATCCCCTTGACCCTTCTAAAACTGGGGGGGGGGATTGCACCAGACTTTACGGAACTTTCCATCACTTTAGAAAGTCAGGACTATTAAAATACAGTTTATGTATGTGCTTTGTTCATTAGAACAAGGACAATGAATGTTGATTAAGTGGTCTACCCAAGACCCCCAGCAATTTTCAAGTGGTCCGTGATAGGAGGCGAGTTTGAGAGCTACTGTTCTATACAAATGGAAAGATACCCCAATGAAGTAAATAGCATTGTGGGAATGGCTGTGATGTGACATACCTTTGCTATACAGGTGAAGGGGTGGGATTATTCAGATTAGGGGTAGGCAACTCTCAGGGGTCTCTATTAAGTCCTATGGGACAAAGTAAATGAATAGCAATGGTTAAAGGAGAGATAAACACTTGGTCAGCAAGGACAAGAGGTAGGTTTTCCCCTGTGGTGCTCTTCAAATTTTGCCTTTTACTTGTCTCATGTAACTGAGACATATGGAGGGAAAGTGTAGTGCTGCAGTTGTGGGAAGTGGCATTGGGAACAAAATGTCCATCCATTGTTGGTGATTCAGCTTTCTACTGAGGTGAACTACACAGGGTGGTGGAGTAATGCCTCTTCTCAGAAAATGCTTTAATTAGGCCTTGTAAACTTGGCAAGATGGTGAGACCTCAGCATCTTGGCAGGACCCCAGGCTGAAGGCTTCTGTGGTAGCGGTGGGCGAACATATAAATTGCCCACAATGATGCAGCTCAGCCAGTGTAGCATAACTCAAGACCATTGTAGAAAATTAAAATGGTGCATGCACACACACCCTGTAGGGACATTTTAATTTCCCACAGTGCACTGCAGCAATGATAATTCAGGCACTTTGGAGAATTGTGGGCAATTGAATCTGCCATCTGTCAAATGTTGGAAGTGCAGGGACAACTACAGGGCACTTTGCCAAAGGCTTCCTCAAATCTGGAGATAGCCTTGACTGTAATGTATAGGTCCCTTGCTGCTACTACTGCACCTGCCTCATGCTGGTGTCTTGCTAGTTTAATATTAAGGAAGCATACTGTAAAAATAAACACCACATAAAAAAAATCTCAGCATATCACCTTTCTACAAAGCCATGTAATACAGGAAGAATGCAGCTTCCCCCAGAGATCCCTCCCAAGTGCATAGGAGTCAAACTTTTGAGAACTGAGATAGCCAACAGGCGTGTGGGTGACACCTGGGCCCTCCTCCACTTAGTCAAACCTATCTTCAGAAATGTTCCAACAGCTTCATGTGTAATGAAGATAATATAGTGCGGCTGTTAAAAATAGGGCTGCTTGCAAATTCCTTCAAGAAATGTTTGACAGGGCTAACAAGGGATGCCAGCAAAATAAATACATACAGTAAACCTCTTCTATTTCAGCCACAGCCCTTTCTGAGCTGTTGAAAAACAGCAGTCCTTCGAGACAAGCTTTAAACTGGTGGTAAAATCTGTGGAAATGATGGTATCACAGAAGGGACTTGAAAAGCTACCACTATCATGTTAAAGGTTTTTGTTGACGTTCTGCTACTTATGTTTCTGGGTGGCCCCACTTCCCAAGTCTGTAGAAGTTTCATGAGCAAAACTATCCCAGTGTGGCTTCCTCTGAATGTGGGCAAACTTAAAGCATTTTTTGTATAATTTGCTTTACTTGCAAACATACAATGAAAGTGTACTTCTTCACAAAACACATCTTTAATTTGTGTTAATATATATTTCAAAATTCTGTTGTATGCTGAAATGCGGTATATAAGTAAAGGAAAAAAGGTAAAGGTAAAGGACCCCGGATGGTTAAGTCCAGTCAAAGGCAACTATGGGATGTGGCGCTCATCTTGCTTCAGGCTGTTGGAGCCGGCGTTTGTCCACAGACAGCTTTCCGGGTCATGTGGCCAGCATGACTAAACCGCTTCTGGTGCAACAGAACACTGTGATGGAAGCCAGAGAGCACAGAAATACTGTTTACCTTCCTGCTGCAGTGGTGTCTATTTATCTACTTGCACAGGTGTGCTTTCAAACTGTTAGTTTGGCAGAAGCTGGGACAAAGCAACGGGAACTCACCCCGTTGTGGGGATTTGAACCGCCGACCTTATGATCAACAAGCCCAAGAGGCTCAGTGGTTTAGACCACAGCGCCACCCACTCCCTATAAGTACATATATAAGTATATATTTTACGTTAGTATATAAGTACACTTGTATAAATAATAATTTGTGGAACTTGCTGCCATAAGACTGGGGTGATGGCCCTAAGTTTTATCTGTCAATGCCTGTATATATTTCATGGGAATCTATAAAGAACCTCCAAATTCAGAGGTAGTATGCCTTGCCCTTCCTGCCATTGGGGAGCAACAGGGAGCTGTTGCTTTCAAGGCCTGCTGGTGTATTTCCTGGAGGCACCTGGCTGGCCATTGTTGGAAAGATGCTGCTGGACTAACTTTGGCTGATCCATCAGAGTTCTTTTTAGAACAAAGAAGCACCTCTACAAGGCAGCAAATTTTCTATGTCTTGGGCTCACCAACCTCTTTAGGCCTGTGGGCGCATTTGGATTTTTAAGTAAGTACCGTGGGTGCCACTCCCTCTGGTCTCTTCCTTCCAGTTTTGTGGGCTGTGGCTTTGTGGGCAGCTGGGGGAAATCTCAAATGCACTGTTGTGCTTACAGGTGCAACTTTGGTGACATCTGCGCTATCAGTTATCCAGAGAGAGCGCTTGCACCCTCAAGGGTGCTTTCAACCAGTCCACAGCTTGCTGTTTGCCTTTTTCTGGCAAAAATGCTCCAGACATTTCTCACACACATACACACAGCTACTTTTCTTAGCGCTCTCTCTCTCTCTCTCTCTCTCTCTCTCTCTCTCTCTCTCTCTCTCTAAGAGGCAGGGTGGTGGTGGGGAGAAAGTGCTTCCCCAAGTTCTGATGGGTGTCTCTTATTTGGAAACATAAGATTTCTTACTATCCTTGGCTTCCACTAAGAAAGAATTAACCAATAATTCTGGACTTTTAATCAGCACTCTAATCAACCTAAATTTGGTTGGGGCAGCATAATCCTAATGTTAGGCCATAAAATGACATGATAAACCAATTCCTTTCCCTCTCCCTCCAATTTCTTTTAAACAAAGTAATAGAAAGGAAACTGGAGGGGGGTATTTAGTTTGAAAAATCAGAATGACTTATCTGAAAGTTTACCAGAGTTCTCCTATTCCATGTCCATGGGAGTTCTTACCCTGAAAATATATATGCCACTAATAATCCCCATAGACTTCAGCATGTTGCAGAGATTTTAGGATGTGAGCCCAGGAGGGGAATATAAAAATAGGCATGCTAGCTGCAGAACAACAAACTTTGACAAGGAGTTCCAGGGACAGCTGTAATACTTAAAAAGGCTTCATGGGCAAGAGAGTTTACTCTGCTTTGGGCAAACTGCCTTGTGAGCTTCGCACTCTCTTTTGTCACAAGGTTTAGAAAGGAACGTAGTAACTAATAGTTGTAAAGCTAAATATTCAGAAAACTTCAAGGCAATTACACCCCCCTGTAGTTCAGGATATGTTCACATTACTGCTTATTCTGCATCCAGTGCACTCCCACTGCTAATTTTTTAAGACACATTCACATCACATTAGCCATAATCCAGATTGATCCTGTAGTTTCCTGACAAATACCAGTGTTTAGTGCAGTACCCACCCCCCGCAACAAGCTTCAGTTGTGACATTTCTCCATGAAGCTTGCAGCAGAGTATGCAGGGTTCCCAGGAGGCCTCGCATCCAGGCTCTGGCCAAATCCAGATCTGCTCATCTTCAGTACTGCTACGGCATCACATGGCTAAAGATCACAGTATCTCAAGAAGGCACCTTCATGGAAGTTATTGTAATATGTAACTTCATTTAAATTCAAATAAGGCAGCAGACTAACCAAGTAAATATCCTTTTGTTAGTTGTCAGCCCTGTTGCTTGGAATGACAGCATAAAAGATGAGAGGACCAAATAAGGATACAGCTGACTGGGTATCTCTTGTTCCAGTTCTAGCTTGCCCTCATTTTCCACTGAAGCACCAAAGTTCCTTTTTGAGTGTTTGCTGTGCACTTTCTTATCCCAAAATTTAAGTGTTTTGTTTTTTGTTTTTTTACTTAATGGATGAAAAGAAAACCTAAGAACAGCTGCTTGTGTGTTCTACCAACAGTCATGGATGAATACATCAATTTCAGTTTCTCAATTTTCCAGTTTTAAGTTCAGTTCTCCACATTTCCACGTTTGCATTAAAAAAGAAAAGTCCTCATGAAAATTCATAAGCATTTTAGTGCAAATTTCTCCTGATAGGCATCTTTATAAAGCCATTTCCCTAAACATACTGCACTTTTGTATATTATATTCATTAACGTTTGCTTTTTTATGTACATTTTATCCTAGTCTGTGCATTTTTGTACATATTACTTGGCTGAAAAACTGCATTGCAAAACTCAGAGTAGTGCCAGTTTTGAAGGATGGATGCATTTTGGGTCTCATTTTGTTTTGGAAAGTGCAAATTACCAGATTTGTCTTTGAATGTGGACTAAATCGAATTTATTCCCCATCCCTACCTACCAACCTGTGGGTGCACCAAACAAATAAATAGAATGCGACCTTGCAGCATCTCCATGAATTAGCAAAGAAGCTGATAACTGAACACAACAACAACCACAAAGAAACAAAAGGTGTATTGGATTTTGGCATAGGTAGATGTACCTTAAATTGTAAATAGGTATGCCCTTCAGCAGAGGAAGAATAGTGGGGAAACAATTAAGCCCAAGGACATCCATTACGTTTGGGTGAACAAAGATGAAGAGTGCTGTGGTTGATGTCAGTTCTTCTTGTTGGATATTCTCTGTGTGTGAGAATCATTTGTTCCAGAAACAAAGAAGAACAGAGAAGTTTCAAGAAGCAGCAGAAGGCTGAGACTGTTTTGTCTATGCAATGATGTTTTCTGTGGGAATTGTTCTATGGACATGTGCAATGTGACAGGAAGTACTGATAACAATGGTTCTGTGTAACTTGTGTAATTTGTTGTGAGTCTCTGGCTTGCATCTTGCGGTGAGAGCAGAGAGAGAGGCTTGGATCCTTGTTGGACTCTAAGCATGCCTTGACCACGGCAGTGGTGAATGTATATATTTGCTACCAATATGCTTTTATGCCTGTCAAGTAAACCTCTACCCTTGACTGAATCTTTATGGCGTCCATGAGTGTTTTTTGTGTAGTGTGTGTACCTTCAACCCCGAAGACAATTCCAAGGAAGGAGCTGCGTTGAGATGTAACTCTGCTGAGTATGGATATTGGCATACACATAGCGAAAGTGATGCCAGAACCAATCCTTCTAAATCATCCACTAGAGGTTGATGGATTGATCCAACACTTATTTCGAAGGACTATTAACTTTCAATTGAAGAAATCCAGAACTAATTTCCTAATCAGGGACAAGATTTGGGATGAGATGCAACCAACTAAACTAGCTACAGTGGTGCCTCGCAAGACGAAAAGAATCCGTTCCGCGATTCTCTTCGTCTAGCGGTTTTTTTCGTCTTGCGAAGCAAGCCCATTGACAGCTTAGCGGATTAGCGCTACAGCGGTCTAGCGGCTTTTCGCGATCAGCTGTTAAGCAGCTTATCAGTGGAACAGCTGATAAGTGGCTTAGGAAAGGGGGGGAGCGGAAAAAACCTGTGGGGACTCGCAAGATTCTTTCGTCTTGCGAAGCAACCCCATAGGGAAATTCGTTTTGCGAAGCACCTCCAAAACGGAAAACCCTTTCGTCTAGCTGGTTTTCCGTCTTGCGAGGCGTTTGTCTTGTGGGGCACCACTGTAGTTGTTTACACAAGTAAATAAAGCAGCTGGTGTAAAGGGAGTGTCCAGGCTGTTGCTATTTTTGAGTGGCATTCAGTCACTAGCAAATTCAGGTGGTGTCATTAAATTTGATTTGTAACTCTTGCACAACAAACCCGCTTTTCTGCAACCCTAGGCTCTTTGCAATAAGGAAAGTGAGAGAGGGATGCCCTAGAAAGTGTCATAAGAACTGCTTGATGAAATGATATATCAACTCTCTGTAAACAAATAACAGTGAATACTCAGTAAATAGTTGCCATCATCTACTCCCCCCCACCAAAAAAAGAAAACCCTTTGTGTAAACAAATCAAGATAACTGCTTAATAAACAGTTCATCTGGAAGCAATCAGAGAATGTCCTATTTTAAATGAGGGGAATTTCAGTAACAGTGTGCTTAAATATTATCATTTGTATAACCTTGGGAGTTCAATAGCATTCCACAGTTCGGTTCTGCAGCTCTGTTAAATTATTCACTCATATCATTTTACAAAACTGTTTCAGCTCAGCAAAGCAATCTCTATTAAGGTGTAACTTACCTATATGCAAAATGTTCCTGTGCCAGCTCTGTTGTTAAGCAAATTGAGCATGTTAATGTCTTACATATATTAAATGCTACTATGCACCTCTCTGTCAGATCTCTGTCCCTCAGCCTGGAGCCAGTATGTCTCTGCCTCTTCAGGGCTGAAGTCCTTAAACAACAATGTTTTTGTGGCCAGTGACTCCATCAGCATTTATACAGAGAGCAGTGTCCAAAAGAAGAGAACAGGATCCAAAAAGTTAAAAGCAGAGGTCTGTAAGTGCCAGCTGTTTAAGCCATTGAAAATAGTCCGGATTTGTTTTTAAGCAGAGGAGTGGAAGTGATTCTTTCTTAGAGAACAGCCAGTATTCATCCTGAAATTAATCAAGATTCAGGCTCATAACTCAGCCAACTGTGCAACACTATGATATACTATCATTATTTATTACACGTTTACCTTTCTGTTTCTTCAAAGAGCTCAGGATAACCTAAATGACACACCCCTAATTGACACAACTCTGTGAAGCAGGTTAAGCTGAGAGTTACTGGGTCTAGAACACCCAACAAGCTTGGGTGTCCTAGACCCAGTAACTTACCAAGTGGAGATTTCAGCCTAGATTTACTCATTCTGAAGTTCAACACCCTATGCAATACTGGAACTTGGTATTCCACTCCTACAGCAAGTATGCAGAAACAGGGATGGCAGCAGTTCACCAGGATCTCTTTGACTCTGCAGTCCACTGTTTAATGTTGCCTTGAGCTTTTTATGAGAGGAGGGATATAAATTATTTAAATAAATAAAAAGCTGATTAAACAAGATAGTTATTATCTTTAGTTTGCGGATTGGTGTGAAATAAGTACTATGTTTGGACCTTGTCCTTGGGGCCATTTCATTTAAGGAACTTGCACCTGTTGTCCCAGAGCTTCTCTAAAGGTCCCAGGTTAATTTAGCACCACAAAGATCCAAGCAAGGACAATTAACACATTTCCAAAAGTACATGTACACAGAGTATCCCATTTAATAACAAGCTGGCAGCCCAGTCCTCAAGATAGGACTGTAGTGCCACAGTCATATATGTTTCATTGGCTACCATGGCACAAGCACAGCCAGGAACCATCAAATCTGCATGTATGTTGCATGTGCTTTACTGTCCATTCTCTTTTGTATTGTAAATAGGAATGAGCCTTTCCATCTGCTGTGCCAGGCTTTAGTTATTTGAACATCACACTTTCTTGCACGTGACTTTTTTGGATTGGGGCCACTAAAAATGAAATTGTCATTTTAATATATTCTATGCAGGGATGTTATATAAGGATTTATGTTGGACTGAATCAAATTTACAGTCTAATCCGCTCAATGAATCTCCAATCTAGCTCTTCAGGGCTTCTGGTAGATTTCTTTCCCAGTATGGCTCTCACTGCTGGGACCTCGTATAGCCATAGCAAGTGCCTCAGCAGAGAGGGCTTCTCCACTTGTTAATTATTCATTTTTATACCATTATGTGGATAACTAATATTAGAATGCAGTTTATATAAGTGTTTTGCTTCACAAGAACTAGAAAACTAGAAATGGTGGGTGAGGGGTAGATCCAACAGTTTTTTGTTTGTTTAAAAACTTCTATCTATTTCTATAACAGACACAGTAAATGTAGGAGCACACTGTCACACTGTGTTGGAGAACGTAAGTTCAAAGCAAAATAAAACAAGAATTATCCCAAAGTATTCCTCCAGAGATTTCCATGTATGGATGGGGAATGAATCTAATCATCACTTTTGTTTACTTATAAAGTCAAATAAAATCCTACAATGTTGCAAAAAAGGTGTTTGGCTCTGTTTGAGTTTTTGTTGCCCATATTTGTTCAGTTTTCCTGATAAGGCTATATTCCAGATTTGTTGATGCCACAATTCAGTAGCTATGGCAGCCCTGCTTTTTCAGTTTCTTGCTAACTGAAGACATGCTTAAAATATTAATTCTTTGTATGATCTATTTCCATCAAAAATAGACAGCAGATCTAAATGCGCATCTTGCTATAGTTTGTCCAATTAATGTCTCACATTCCTTTAAAACTTTCACCAGAACCATACTATCACGTCACATTCCCACTACATATGAAAAATTTTGTCCATCTCTTAACACCCACTCCTTTATTAAACATAACTAAGTTCTTTCTTAGACTCATAGTAGGTCGGGATCCACAAGTGGGTAACTCTCTGACCTTGGCTAGCATCACCACCACTTTCTTTTTGTTGTACAGCTTAAAACAACAACATGGAAGTGTAGCAATGCAAAGTAGCATATGTATTTCAGATTTGTGGCAAATTGGATATTGGAAGGTTCATCTTTTCTCCCTCTGTATGGGAAGCTGCCCCTACGCAATGTAAAAGGTGAAGGCACTCTTTTGGCCCTCTTTGCATCTGGATATCATAGAATCATTGAGTTAGAAGGGACCCTGAGAATCATCTCCAAATGCAGGAATATGCAGTTGTCCCTTACATCAGACATAAAAGGAGAAAAATGGACATAAGCAGAAAATAAACTGGGTCCTATGTCACACGGTTGGGATTAATTAAGGTTGAAGACTACTGCTGAAAATCACACCTGGACTGGGTAATTATTGTAGCTACAGGAGACCGTTCTGAAGAACACCTTTAAAAAATTGTTTTTACTTAAAGCTCTGTTGTAGTTGCTGCTGACTGTGGCAGGAAAGGTAGCTAAATAAAGGTCTTTACAATATCTGTTGTGTGACATGCAGACATCTGCATACTTTAAAAAGCACACAACCTTGAAATGGTTCAGCGGTGGCCTGCAGAGAGCGAAACAATTCCTAACAAGGCTGCCAGTCTCCACCTTCTTTTTTACATTTTGGCCTTTAAAGGTTTATACTGAAGTACACTTTGCTCCCCAAGAGATTCCAACTGAATATCATTTATGTAAATGCTGTAAACAAAATGGAAATGTCTTGGATACTTTTTTTTGTACTGGGGAGAAGTGTTAGTATAAAGTTTGACAGTGGTTGTCCTTTCAGGCATGCCAAGCTTGGATTATTTTCATACCACAACACAAGTGTAGCTGGAAGCACACACTTGCAGTGCCGTCCTATGCAAGTTTATTCACAGTACAGTATTCAATCAAATCCATGGGGTTTGTTCTCAGGAAAGGCCTGAACTGGAGCACGGTTTTGACACCCTATTTTAAAAGTGTAACTATGTATACGCATAATACAGAAAACTGAACTCCAATTTCCTGTTTTTCAACTGTCTCTGTCATGAGTTTGTATGGAATGGGCATTGTTTCAAATATTCTTATGTATGAGTAAGTTTTCAAATGTATAGTACTTCTTTGAGAACTTTGGAATTGTGGAAACATCAGAAGCAGTGTACAGTAGTTGGAGAAATCCAGGTAGAAGTTTATCAATGTTACATTATATGCCACCAAGAGGCCAGGCATATTCTTCTTTGGAAATCTTATCACTCACTTTTCATACTGTGTATAACTGGTCTGCTTTTAAAGGACAGTCAGGGTTTGAAGCTGTTCCTGATCTAACCAGAGTCTTCCATGGACAGGCACCCATACAACATCTGTATGTTTGCCTCCATAGGGCAAGTAGCAATTGTGGGAGAATTTCCTAGCATTATAATCTCAACCAAATTCAGGAGCCTCTATGACTCTTGATTAGGGGTAGGCAACTTAAGGTCCGTAGGCCGAATGCAGCCCAATCACCTTCTCAATCCGGCCCGCGGACGGTCCGGGAATCAGCGTGTTTTTACATGAGTAGAATGTGTCCTTTTATTTAAAATGCATCTCTGGGTTATTTGTGGGGCATAGGAATTTGTTCATATATTTTTTCAAAATATAGTCTGGCCCACCACATGGTCTGAGGGAGGGTGGACCAGCCCATGGCTAAAAAAGGTTGCTGACCCCTGCTCCTGATGAACACACACACACAACCCTAATTACATCTAGTTACGCCACCTAGTTCATTATATTATATATATAACTATGGTGTTCTCCCTCTTCAAATTGGATGTTGGACAATAGATATGCAACAGCGCCATCTGCTCTTCAGTGTAGAGTACTGTTCAAAACACAGAAAGTGACTTTAAAACTGGTCAGTGTAAACAACATTGACAGTTCACTGTTCTTAACGCTCAGTTAAGCACTGCTGCATCAACAAAAAAAGTTTAACAAGATAATCTAGGCATTACTGTATTAAGTTAAAATAAAGAGGCACTTGCTCTTCTGTTATATAGGGCTTCTATCCAAATGTAAAACTACAGTATTACATGTTACTGTACAAAAGTGTATAAGAAAAAAGGAACTGGGTACTTTATTTCTAGCTCAAAGAATAAATTTCAAGCAATTGTTCTGGGGTTTTGAGCCATTCTACTTTATTGATATACAATTTGTCTTGAGATGGGAGAAAACACACACACACACACACACACACACGATGTGAACCCTATTATGTAAACCCTATTTTAAAAGTCTTGGTAAAAGGTATTTAACAAGAGCTGTGAAGTAAAAACTTCACCAACCTGACACTCTTGAATTGCATAATAACTTCAGGGAAAAGCAAAGGAAAGTATTACAAGGTGGATTTTAAAATAGTAGATGAGATAATGGAAAACTTCATATGGTATTTCAGAAAAAATATGTGGCATTAGCCCTGTTCTTTCCTAGTGACCTAGCATATTAGGATTCAACTCTGAAACTACATGTTGTGGTAATGTATTTTTAATCATCTGCATCTGTAGAACGGAAGGCAAATCTTATTTCACTTATTTTATCTATTTCTCCTTTTCAGAACAATACAGTAAGTAATTACTACAAAATACAGTTTATTACAAATTTCAGAAAATCATTGGAACTTTTCTCAAGCTTTCTCCATTCCAAACCTGAAATTTACCTGTCTTAGATACAAATAGGTTCAATTCTAGTAAAATCAGTGAACATCATTTACACAATTAGTTGAACATTTAAATGAGCTAGAAATCAAGGTAATTACAGTGGTACCTTGGTTTTTGAATAGCTTAGTTCACGAACAACTTGGAACCCAAATGCTGAAAAACCGGAAGTAGGTTTTCAAACTTTTTTATGTTTTGCATTACATGCTTTCTATGGAAAAGTGCACCTTGGTTTTGGAAAGCTTTGGTTTTGAAACAGACTTCCAGAATGGATTAAGTTTGAGAACCAAGATACCACTGTATTAGTTTCATTATTTAAAATGATTAAATTTTATTGCAGATGTTGATTGTTACGAGGACCCAGATAAATCTGAAAACAGTTCAGGTGGTAGAGCATGAAACTCTTAAAACTCAGGGTCGTGGGTTTCAGCCCCATGTTAGGTAAAAGATTCCTTCATTGCAGGGGGTTGGACTACATGACCCTTATGGTCCTTTTCAACTCTATAATTCTCAATGAGAAGGTTTAAACTGCCCCAGTTCTCTTGGTTCTTAAGAATAAACAGAGAGACCGGGAAAGATGATGGCATGCTTAGCATGAAGTTGCATTATGGCTTCACTCCAGGTACTAAACCAAACAGAAATAACTCGTCATCCACTTGGTACTTGCAAGATCAAATTTCCTGCTACTCAACCTTACATGTAGTTTATGTGAGTGTATATAAAGCACAATAAATCCAGTGTAACTGTCCTGTGGGCAGCTAATTGAGAATGGATGGTGAGGCAGTTCTGTGGAGCTATGATGATATAAAAACAATAAGGAAAATCTTAATTTCACATTTCAGCAACCTAGCTACTAGGTACTCTATTCTGAAGAACAGATGAGAATGAAAGGGAATTCAGGGTGCAACTGACAACCTTCTGGCTTAAAATATTATATTTCATGGTATACATTTATCAAATGTTTAACACATGAATCCCAGACTTGTCTTGAAAGACAGACTTGTCAAATTTTAAGGAAATTGTTGTTCAAGTTCCTTATTTGCTGTTTCCCGTTCCTTATTCAGTCAGAGGTGCAGATCTTCCTTGCTTACGCAAGAACTGGCAGAAATGTATCAGATTTTCCTCTTAAATTTCCCTTTAATTGTTGGGCAATTTCCATCCCAACCCCGAATATATATATTGAAAGTCCAGCCGTGAAAAACAAGGACCTTAAAACAGGTGAGGAAAAGAAGGCAAAATCTCCCACAGTGGCAACACACCAGAGGCTTATATACACACCATACATCTGTTATTTGCGGAGTTTGAAATTATAAAGCATATGGGAGGGACATTTCCCTCCCCATCCGAAAAATCTGGGCTACAATTCCCAGCAACCCTAAACTAACTAGCGAAGGGGCAGCAGGGATGTGATTTCATGGCGTACCGTTATCCATAGCCAAGTCTTCCCCTCAAGAGAAACTGGAGCTCGTGCTTGCTGAGGGAAAAGAGCGGTTATGGGCGTGGCCCCGCACGCACGCGCTCTCAAGTCTCTCAAAAAAGGCGGGAAGAGCTCAGGGACAATGCCAGCAGGACAAGCTAGGTATGGGACCTATGGAGAGGGAGAGGGCAAGGCCACGCATGCGCCCGTCTCTCGCCCGTGCCCGATTCGAGAGCGCCGCCCGATTTATTCATGAAGACACGGAGCGGAAGAGCCGCGCGAGTAAGCTCTCGCGCGACTTTCTGGGCCCGCCCCTTCCAGCTTCCAATCAGCGTTCTCCCCCCACTCACTCTTCTTTCCCCCGCTCCTCCCGTTCGTTAACCGGATGTTGATGTTAGTTGGTGTTTCCCCCCCATCTGCCCCGCCCCTTCTCTCCCCGTGTTGTGCTGAGTGAGGGCGCTTCCTATTTTGGGCCCCCCTCAGCTTAGAAACGCAGGTGAGTTGCGACGCCCCCTCGCTGCCCTCCCTTTCCCAGCGGCATATCCAGCGAAGTGAGGAGTGAAGAAGAGACGGCTTTTGCTTCTCCCTTCTCTGCCTCCCGCTGTCGGGACAAAAGCGTTGTTGCCATGGAGACGTGTGAGGGGGAATTAAGGGCTTTCTTCCCACCTAGCCACCCATCCTCGTCCCCCAACAACGGTCTCTCTTTGACTGTGATTAAACCGCATTTAGGACATAAGCTCCCTTTCCTTCCTTCCAGGCTCCCCTTCATTCTCATTATTGTGTTTTCTCCCTCAGCCCCCCGCCCCTCGAAAAATATTATTATTATTATTATTATTATTAATTCGCTTCTTATCGGGACATGTCGAGGCGGCTTGCAGCAAATAAAAATGGGAACCCTAATATTTCCAGAGGGGCTGGCGTGTTATTCTGTTACATTAAAAAATGGGAAGAAGTCTTGTGACATCTTATTGTGGCATAAGCGTTTGTGGGCAGAAGTCCACTTCAGTAGATGTGTTAAATGTTAAATCCTTGGTTGGCAGCTGCGTGTGTGGGGGCGGAAGAACTATAAATTTCAGAGAGAAGTTATATGCAAGCGGTGCAGGTTGAGACAATTGGATCCAAGCTAGAATTTATGCAGAATAAGCATGACGACTTTTACAGCATTATTGATTGGCAAAAATAATCACCTTAGCAATGCTGAGTTAATATTTATAGTGGGAAGGAGGAAAGGAAACTATTGACTCTGCAGACAAAAATGAATAGAGTTGAACTTCCTGAATAATTGTAGTTCTTCAGATTCACACTGGAGCTGCCTTCTGAAACTTCTTTGTTCAAATATGGCCACCTTCAGACCAATGGTAGAGTATCCTAGTAGGGTGAAATGTACTCCTTCTGCTTGAATTATGTCCAGTGTTATTTCCTGGTTTATGAATATCTTATGATGGTCCTCAGGTGGGATTTCCACATGTCATGGAACAAATGAAGCTGCTTTATATTATGTCTGAAAGTTTGTCCTTCTGCTTCAGGATCCCTGTATACAGCAGGGATGGCCACCATTGTGCCAAGTCCTACAGATATTTTGTACTTTGAACTGTCTTCAGCCAGCATCTCCAGTAGTCAAGATGATGGAAGCTGTAGTTCACAACATCTGGAGGGCAGCAGTTAGCTATTCCACTTTACTCTTGACTGACATCACCTGAAGATGCAGAGAATTGAATCCTATACATATATACACAAAGTGTGCCCTTTATTAGTGAACAGGCAGATCCATCTCCGGCTGCATATAGGTTGGAACAGAAGCTGTGACCAGTGTTAGTGTCATGCCACATATGCAAAGTGTGACACACATATGCATTCATTTTGTGACTTTCATGTAGACGTTTTTTCTCTGCCTGGAGTGGGGCCTAGCCTAGTAATGGGGTTCGCTCAACTATAGATGATAGGCACTATTCAGAGGTTGCCTACCATGCAAGCTTCCCTTTTTGAGTTGTTTTAGGCTTGCATTGATATCTGCAAATAAATGCCCCAGAATTTATCAAGAAGAAACATTGTCTAGATTGACAGAAAGGCTTCAGCCAGTCTTATCACCGTTTCTTCTTCCTTGTTATGCAATGATGTTCCTTGGTACCCTTCAGACCCTTTCCCTCCTGCTATTCCTTCTGATTTAGGAGAGTCTTGCAGTTAGGGCTGCCATCTGTAGAAGTTCTCCCTATCTGTCTTAGGAAAAGGAGTCCATGCTGGTTTTTTGACTGATTTAAATCCTAGTACTCCTGAAATGCACAAGATCATTCAGATAAATATATTTTGGGAGTTTGAAGCCTTAATATAAAATCTCCTGTGCCATAACTCTACTTGTATTAGCTTTTATGCTTGTGTGGTATAATATAGTCTGAAGACAGCTTTTACCTGTCTTGAAAGAACTGAAGGAAATTACTGTTCATGATGTGTATGCTTACCCCACTTTCTCTGCTAATAAACAGGCTTTTGAATAGTATTGGAAAATCTGCACAACTTATTTGCCCAGAGGCAACAGTGAAACAAATTAAGTGTGCCTTAATTTAGATTAAATTAAGTCCAGCCATTCATTACTTTCCTAGGCAAAAGAATTTATGTTGATGTCAAATACTAATAGTTCATTGATTGAAAAGTGCTTCTTGCTAACTAGTCAGATATCTGTTTTCCCTAAAGGTAGGTAGATATACATGGCTTTAGATTTGAGATCTTAGTGCTGTATTTTGTTTCCCCCCTACACACAATTCCTTCGATTTCATATTTATTTGGTTTCTACTTTTGTTACCTGTCTTTTGAAATACAGAGGGATGTAGGAATGTTTAAAATAAACAAGCATGTTTCAGAAAAATAGTGCTATGGGAAAACCAAGTAAGAGCCTTATTAAAACACTACTTGTCTTTTGCTTTCCCTTTTAGAAATGAACTTCTGTGATGTGTAGAGTTCTAACATGGTGGCTGGGACAAAACCTGTCATGGCATCAGAACTCTGTAAAACAATATTGGAGGCAAAGCTAGAAAAGCACAAGAACTTATTCTTAAATTACCGAAATCTCCATCACTTCCCTTTAGAATTGCTGAAGGATGAAGGACTGCAATACTTGGAGAGACTCTATATGAAAAGAAATTCATTGACTACCTTGGTATGACCTTTTAAAATGTACAACTAGCAAAATATTTGTTGATGCTTAGGGTCTATGTGGAGGACATTGTCCTTGAGTGTACCTTATTTTTTTCAATATACTGTACCGTATGTAAATGATAGCCATTCATTGATATGGGCGACAGTATTTGCACTTGGCCAATAACACATTAGGGACCTGACGTTGGAATAAGGAAATGTTTTCTGTATTGCCCTTGCCATGCTCTCACTAAAGTGGTTGGAGACCTATGTATGGACCAGACCACTTCAGACTAGGTAGAAGCTGACATTCTTAAATGTCCCCTGGGTGGGAGATCCTACACTCAGAGAATGCTGCCATTTTTACCAGGTGCTCTTAATCATTTTGGCCAGTGCTGGGGCACAATCCTACACTGTATGTGTTTTTCACTGCAGATATAACTAAATTCTTCTAGGACTTCTCACTTGCACAGTAGTAACCAAGTCATCAAATTTCAGCTACTTAATTCCTACAGTTTTCATCTTGTATGCATGAAAAGCATATGTGGTATAAAATACCCCCTGACATTTCAGTTTATTCCTATGTTTCTGGTGCTTCTTCATACCAGTCAATATGATGTGTTGGAAAACATTTAAAAGAGGAAAAACTTTGGGAAGCATGCCAAATTTTCTTTTTGAAAAGTTAAAAAGAAGAGCCTGGAATTAAAAAAAATGTATATTTCTGCCAGCATATTTTATTTCTTTTTGCTGTGGGGTGCTTTCCTTCTCCCCAGCTCATGGGGAGTTATTTTTTGTTAATTATTACAACAGCCTTGTAAATTATGGGTTGAATCCAATGAACTGAACCTCTACTCCCTCCACTTCATCATATGTCCCTAATCAGATTGCAAATTTCCCAAACCCTCCAGAGTAGATTGGGTGAAGTTGCAAGATTAGGAAAGGAAGGGGAAGTTCTGTTGCAGGAGCAGAAATTGTACTACGAATGTAATGTTTTTGTTGGTTTCAACACTGTTATGCTTGTATGGCAGATTGTTATCTACATAAGGATAACTACTATGTTCATGGAAGAGGTGAAATATTAACCAGGGACATCCTGAAGCATTGTAGGAATAAATAGGCAAGATTCTTAGGTTTCTTAGAATAGCTAGTGAATATTGTTTATTAGGCTGGTGAACACATTAAAGAGTTCATTAGAATTTATTCAGACTTGGTTGCTTATACAATTTATACAAGTGCTGGTAAAGTAACTGAGCTAGTTTTTGTTTTATCTTCTACACTTACATGATTGTATTTATCTATTTATGAATGTATGTTTAAAAAATGGAACCTAATAACAAGGACACCAGGTGCTGCTAAGGCTACCAAAATTGCTTAGGAGGGAAATCAGTGTGTTTTAGCGTTAATTCCCCAGTAGGTGGAAGCCACAACTCAAGATTTTTGCAGCATGGCATGGAAAACAAGCAGAAGAATTATGAGACTGCTTCTGGCTAAGAACTATACTGCATATGCTGTGTTTGAAAACAGCAGGGAAATGCTGGCCAAAGGAAGGATGGCAATCTGAGTGTTGAAATGGGCAGTCCTACCCTAGTTGAACATAAAAGCTAAATTTGATATAATGTAGAGCCACTTCAAGTCTGACCTTTTTCTTGCTTGAAAACCACTACGTAGGAAAAAGCCGCAAACTGTCATGTATAAATTGGGGCATGAGAGGCACACATATTGGACGTGCTGCCTTTCTCAGTGAAAGTGAGCTTTCAAGACCTTCAAAATATTATCCTGGAATCAAGCTTCAGCACCACAGTAAAGAAAATATCTGACTGCCAGTAATACACTGGCAATCTGTTTGTGAAATAGGACCCCTGCAGAGTTGTGTAAGACAAAACTAACATCATGCACTTCATGTGGAAATTGCGTGACATGACTGCTGTAACATGATCTCTTATAAAATGTTGCTTTAGAAGATCTCCATATTTAGAAGACTTCTGGCTGTCTGGAGAATGCATTATAGTAATTGAAAAATATTGGCATACTGACTTAACATTAGAGTAGCTAATAGGACTCTGCCTTAGGCTATTGCAAAGTCACCTGAATATTCAGTGGGCATTTCTAAGTTATTACATGCTAAAGAATGTATATGCTATGTGAGTTTATCTGCATTATCAGTACATGTTGAACTTGGAAGATGCTAATCACACTTGTTAATATTTTGGCACAATGATTGATTAGTGTAGAAGGTGTCTGCTGTTCTTCTAGAGCCCAATTTGGAAGCTAGCTCCACCCTCTGTGTTTTGATATCTTCAGGCCTTCTTGGCATATTGAAATTCTTTCATCTTTCCAGTGACAACAGTCGCTGTCATCCAAGTCTAGGCTCTAAGCCAGGTTTCATTATCAGTGCCAGATGGGGTGGTGGGCCACATAAAATAGTTGTTCCCTGTTTTGGATTTCTGACACTCAGAGCCTCATGTTAGTTCCATCTTGAATTTGGCAAACTGGTTTGCCAGTTAGATATCGAGTCTTTCTTTAAAAACTAAACAAAAACTTCACAATTTTCTTTTTTAGCCGGAAAACCTTGCCCAGAAGCTTCCAAACCTTGTGGAACTGTGAGTGTGTGGTGTCTTGTTCCTTATATTCTGCCCTTTAGTTTAATGAGTTTCTTGAACGTAGGGTGCTGAAGTTATATAGGTAAATATCTTACAATTCGTTTTGGAACAATCTGGTTTGTTAAAGAGCTAGTCTGTTTTGTCCTAGTGCCTTTCCATGACCTAATTTCACTCATGTGCTGTCTCAAGGGACAGCTTGGAGGGACCACCATGCCAAAGATTTCTGCATTCAGGCTGTAGCTCCTAGTTTGTTTGCTCAGAGAACTGAAAAAGTCTATCTTTTCATAGAAATATAATAAATGTAGAATTTAAATCCCATTCTTTTGTTAAAAGTATCCAGAATGAACACTAATTTTTGAATACAGTGGTGCCTCGCAAGACGAAATTAATTCGTTCCGCAAGTTTTTTCTTCTTGCGAGTTTTTCGTCTTGCGAAGCACGGTTTCCCATAGGAATGCATTGAAAATCAATTAATGTGTTCCTATGGAGACCGCTTGCCAGGCTGGCGGTGCGGAGAAGGGCTTTTCTCCTCACCGCAAGCCTTCAGGACAGGTACGGGAACAGAGGGGAAGGCGCGCAGCGCTTCTCCTCTGTTCCCGGGGCTTGCGGTGGGAGGAGGGTTTTTCCTCCCCACCGCCAACATTCAGAACAGCATTCTGAATGTTGGCGGTGGGAAGGAAAACCCTCCTCCCACCGCAAGTCTTCAGGACAGCCATCCGAAGGCTGGCGCGGGGAGAAGGTCTCTCCGCCCCACCGCCAGCCTTCGGAGGAGCCTTCCGAAGGCTGGCGGCGGGAGGAGGTCTCTCCGCCCCACCGCCAGCCTTCGGAGGAGCCTTCCGAAGGCTGGCGGCGGGAGGAGGTCTCTCCGCCCCACCGCCAGCCTTCGGAGGAGGTCCGAGGACAGTGGGGAAGACGCGCTGCGCTTCCCCGCTGTCCTGGAGATTTCCCTATGGGCTTTCGTCTTGCGAAGGAAGCCCATAGGGAAATTCGTTTTGCGAAGCGCCTCCAAAACGGAAAACCCTTTCGTCTAGCGGGTTTTCCGTCTTGCGAGGCGTTCTTCTTGTGGGGCACCACTGTATTGCTTTTGTAAAATCTACTGGAATGCAATTTTTTTTTATTTTTTGTTTTGTTCTATTTGACAAAATTAATTGATTGTAATGAAACCCCAGGTCACTTACAAAAAATGATAAAACATTAATATTACCAATAAAAGACAATTAAAAACAGGTATTAAAAACATTCAGAGGGGAATTAAAATAAACTGTAAACTACATGTAAACTACAGTGTGGTGTAGTGGTTAAGAGCGGTAGTCTCGTAATCTGGGGAACCGGGTTCGCGTCTCCGCTCCTCCACATGCAGCTGCTGGGTGACCTTGGGCCAGACCCACTTCTTTGAAGTCTCTCAGCCCCACTCACCTCACAGAGTGTTTGTTGTGGGGGAGGAAGGGAAAGGAGAATGTTAGCCGCTTTGAGACTCCTTAAAGGGAGTGAAAGGCGGGATATCAAATCCAAACTCTTCTTCTTCTTCTGCATGTCTGGATAGGCTTGCCTAAACAAAAACGTCTTAAGCGGGTGCCAAAAAGAGTCCAGCAAAGGCACCTGCCTAATCTCAATAGCCAGGGAGTTCCAAGTGCAAATTTGTAATATGTTTTGGAGTAGGAGAGAGGGGTATGTTCACAAATAGGAGTGCTGTTTGCATTGGCTAAGAACGTAGATTATCTTTCTATATTGGACTAAAGTTAATCTCATCCAGTATTCTGCTTCCAACTCTGGCTTGGCTAATGCATCTAGGACATGGGTAGGCAAACTAAGGCTTGGGGGCCGGATCTGGCCCAATTGCGTTCTAAATTTGGCCCACGGACAGTCCGGGAATCAGCATGTTTTTACATGAGTAGAATGTGTCCTTTTATTTAAAATGCATCTCTGGGTTATTTGTGGGGCATAGGAATTTCTCCATTTCCCCCCCCCCAAAAAAAATATAGTCCTGTCCCCCACAAGGTCTGAGGGACGGTGGACCAGCCCCCTGCTGAAAAAGTTTGCTGACCTGTGATCTAGGAGAAACATCTGTTATCGGTTGCTAGTGCCTAATACTCATAGGCATGCCACCTTTGTGCTTGGTGGTTCCATTAAATTATCAGCCGTTGATGAGTTTACATTTTGAAAATAGTGAATGTTTCTTACTGCAAGGCTCTGTATCTCCTTGGACTGTTTGCTTCTTTGGATTGTCATCTTTACCCAACAGCCAATCCCACAATCCAGCTACAGCTCCTTCTGCCTCTTACCTCTCAAGGAAGGAGCCTAAAACCTGGATTATAACATCAACTGCCAGGGGGCAGAAGAGACTAGTAAACACCATGTGTATTCCTAATATAGTCAACCCCATTGCACATTTCATATGTAAACTGTTATAGAATCATAGAATTGTAGGGTGGAAGGGACCCTGGGGGTCAATGAGTCCAGCTCCTTACAATACAGAAATCTCAACACATGGTCCTCCGTCCAATTAGAAACTATACTGGATCCTACTTAGCTTTGCAAATATGATAGCAGTTTTATTGATGCACCACAGCTATTTTGTGACTAAAAAGCCTTAAATTGCCTAAAGCCTTAAAGTGGGGAATTTATATACCTCCTTTCAGCAATGTCTCCAAAATCAATTTATGAACAAATACAACACAAGAAGCATCCTACAGTGATGCGACCATTAGCTGATGAAGAATTCCTTCAGCTGCAGCTTCCTGGCAGCAATTCCAGTAAGCATAGCAACATGAAAATGTACCTTTGCAAATTTAAATAGCCAGTTTGGAATTGTGATTGTATCCAGGACTGTATCGGGTCACATTTTATGTCCTCTGTGCTGTCACGGGCATGTGTAGAACTAAAGATGTTTTGGGTCACATGGCATAGATAACCAAGGAGTGTAGTCTAAACTTGAGCTTTTTCTTCTTGCCCCTGGAAAGCTGCACCTTCCTGGTTTGTGCATTTGCACTGCAACTAATAGGCCTTACAGGTCACTATGGCCTGTAGCTTACTCAAGAACTAATCTTGCCTCATCTTGTCTGAGGTGAATTCTATTTCATAACGAAGCTGAAGTACGGCTTTTGTGATATGCTTCATGTTTTGCCACCAGGCACTTAAAAAAGATTATCTGATGAGGCCATAAGAAAATCCTGCCTGAAATTAAAGTTTGGAGGGAGGGTAATTTTAGAAGCTCTGAAAACCAGAGAGAGCTTGTTTAATACACATTAAATATTCTTGTCTTAATTATGTCATGCCCCCTAACCCTTTTTCCTGTGTCTTTTGCTGGATAGTAAAGGTTGGGATCTGCATGCAGGATGAATCATAATAATAGTAATCTTGCTAATGTGTATCAGATCGTAAAACCTAACTGAGGAGCAGCTATGAAAAAAAGGGCACACTAGTTGTCAGCAGGATGAAACTCCTTGCTATAGCTATAATTTGCATTGCTTTATGGTAGGCTCACAGATTTTGGATCATCAAGTAAGTTTCCCTAGCATCCCTGGTATTGTGACCCATCTGGGTTAATAAAAACTAGTGCTGACTTCTAGGAATTAAAATTATGTAAAGTTCTTGTTGTTTTGGAAACAGCTCTCAAAATGAATAGAAACATTTAACATCACGGAGCAGTTGATTCTGATTTACATAATCTTTCTGTTGGTGACTATTTCTCTTTCTATTATGCTATTTAGAAATATCCAAGTTTTAAAGTTGACATGCAAAGACTAAATCTAAATAGTGACATGGCTATTTCCACAGGCTCACTGGGTCTTTGAACTGGTGTTTCCTAAACAGCTGCACTCTTATATTTGGTAATCTTTTGAAAAACAGATCCCTCTGCAGTATCAATTTGTTTCTGAAACTCCAATGAGTTTCAGCTAACAGCCTTTTTTGAAAGAAGAAGAAAAAAAGCACCACACCACTGAGCACATTCAAAACTTTTGGCATGCTTGATGTAATTCTTGGGATCCTGATTAAGAACACATGAGAATTTTGTTTGGCCTAATTGATCCAGAGTTACCACATGGTCCTTAATTTGTGAATGTACCTTCTACTTCCAGGATGGCTATTTTTAACATGGGGGAAAATCTCCCTTGTTTTCAAACTCCATAGCACTGTCTAGAATCTTTAATATAGATTCCTTTAAAAAACAAAACCAAAACTTCAGCTTGGAACTCTGACTATAAGCCATAATTTCTCATCTTCTGCCACCATAATTCCTTCAAGTTTGAATTCTCCTGAAGCAAGAATCATTCCAATACTTCCATCAGGTTACTTATCCTGCACACCCCTTTTCTATGTTAAATGAGCAAAAGATCCATTTGCAAGCAGTAAATAACATCTAACTACCTTGAGACATCTAGCAAATCTCAATTTGAAGAGAATAGCACATATTTATTTCTGAATAGCAGTAACTGCAAATATTCACCACCAGAGAGCACTATATAAAATTTTACCAGCCTATGATGGTAAATATAGACCAGGATCCAAAGAACCACACAAGTTATTTGGGCTTGTATTTCTTGAATACCAGCCTCCCATGCCAGAAGGCAGAATGCTTTTGAAAGTAAATGGACCTTCAAAAACAGATTGTAAGATGGAACGGGGCACATGCAAACGCTCGGACAAAACTAAAATAGCTTTCTATATCCTGGCCTCAACTTGCCTGGGCTTGTCAGTATGCTTTCACTTGATGATTATCCTTTTTATAGAATAAAGTAAAACATGTAAACTTAAATAATAAACAAGAACACCATTTGTACAGTTTGCCAATGAATGTTGACATTAGAATTTTTTAAATATTGAAATAAATCTGAGAAGATGCTGTAAAAATATAAAACGATCTGATGATTCCTGCACTTCTGACTCTTGTGGTGTATGAAAAAATTGTCTAAAATGAATTTTCAGGACTCTGATAAGGCTGATTCCATGACTGATTTTTCAGTCTCCCAAGTGCCAGAGGGCCATGTGAAGGCTCTTCTTGTGAATGGTATCCCTATGAGCTTCTCCATCACATTCTCAAACCTACTTCTGAGAACTAAATAGGAGGCATGCTTTACTCAGTCACAGAATGAATTCCACAGGGATCCTTGCTGAGAGGAAACAGCTAAAAGGTTCTAGGTGCCCACTGACCCAGGGCTGGTTTAGAGCAGGGAGAATGTATCAACACACTCACCTCAGGCTACTTTGTTTCACAGCTGTTTGACATGACTTATTTATATATTTATCTTACACCTTTGCCAACAAAGTGAGTATTAGGGAAACAACTGTTGTGCATATTGTGATTCTTCTATGATCCAAAACGTATATTTATTTAGCAGATTTAACACCCAGCTTTCTAAGGCTCACAACTTTTATAAAATGCATGGATTTGTTAAAAGCCAGACATTGGAAACAAAACAAAAACTAGCCCAGTTGGGAGTATGTGAAGATGTAGGTCTCTGCTTGTCTGCCTCTCTATTCTCTTTCCTGGGTTCCTTCCCACAAGGCATTGTCTTGGAAACCATATATGATGGTAGTTGCATTATGTACAGAGCAGCCTGGTAACGAATGTGAAATTTTTTATCTAATCTCAATATGAAAGAAGAGGAAATCTGATTCAGGAAAACTTGGAAGTGCAAGTCCTGTTTTAGGCAGAGTGATCAAAACTCAAGGTAATGTCTATCAGTCATAGTTTGCCATATGAGCGTTACCTTTGCAGAAATGAAGGAAGAAAAAATACAGCATGCTGTCTTTGATCAAGTTTCATCTATGAATATTTGCCACCTGCTCTTATCAGCCGGCCCTTGAAAATGTTCTGTTCTCTTCCAGATACCTCCATTCAAACAACATTGTTGTTGTACCTGAAGGTAAGTGCCCTTCTGGGTTCAAAATATCTTTAGTTTATGACATTAATTGTAGAGGAAGACATTGCATGAATGAAAATGTTTAAACTCTCAAGTACCTAAATATGTGTGTTGCTTCTAATTTGAGGGTTAAAAAAACCAAAGTGCAATTTATTAGTAAAACAGTACTCCTAAGTGAGGCGCTGACCACATCTGCTGTATTGAGTTAAGACTAGATGAATTATTTTAAACCTTATTAATCATTTATAAAGCACCTGTGTCTCTATTTCTGTTGTTTTCCCAACAACTCTTGGCTGTGTAAATTGCCTTTTCCTTGCCTCAAGCATAATGTAATACAGTATACAAACAAAGAATGTAAACCTATAGGTTTTCACTTCTCTCCCTACAGAAATGACAGTTAACACTTGCTCAACCCTTACAAGTGAATCTTAGCTGCAACTTAATCTAGGGTACCTGCCCTTGAATCTGCTTTACTATCTGTTGATAGGTCTTTATTATTGTAACTTAAGCTACCTTCAAAGTAGAATAACATGTGGTGTATGGATTGAGTATAGCAGGGGCGGGGGGACAGTTGCATCTCAACAAGTCAAATCCTTATCTACTCCCGCGAGCGTAGGGGTAAGGACAACCCATCTGTCAATCCTAGAATCGTAGAGTTGAGAGGACTACAGGGGTCATCTAGTCCAACTCCCCCAATGCAGCAATCATGGCTAAAGAATCCCTGACAGGTGGCCTTCCAACCTATGTTCAAATACCTCCAGTCCTCCACCTTCTGACGTAGTCCATGTCACTATCAAACAGCTCTCTCTGTCAGAATCTCCTTCCTTGTAATTTGAATCCTCCCCTCTGGGCAGCAGAAAACAAGCTTGTTCCTCTTCCATCTGACATCTTAATGACATCAGATGACAGATCCTAGTCCCTTGCACAGCGCTTCCCAAATGCCCAACAGCCTGCTGATTGTTGGGCACTTCAGAAATGCCTGTGCAATGACTTTGCCATCCCAGTAGACTGTGGCTTCAAAAACACCAAGCACAGGGCCCGCAAAGTACGTTGTGCTGACAGCCAGTGCTGCATAAAGTGCTTTGCAAGATGGTTCTTGGACACTGGGAAGCACTGCACAGTGCCTGCAAATACCCATTCAGCCAACCCTCACCCTTACATATATAGTGTCAGGTGTAGGGTAAGTAGATGTGGCTTTCCTGAAACAACCTCATGGATGAAATGGAGAGGCCTGGGAGGCTGGATTAGACTCACAATTGTACAACATATTTTAGCCCACTCCTCAAAACTAAATTGCCAGTAATACTCAGTTCTGACATGGTTTTGCCACCTATTTATTCAGCATGTAGGGATGAGATACTGGCTGTGTTTCTATGCCATATTTAACCACGTCATGAGCTGAAATGAACAAGAGTGGGCATTAGGCTTGTGCACTGCTCTCCTCCTGCACATCCGGCAGCAGAAATTTGGCAACACTTACTCATTGCTTGAAGCTGGCTTGTTTTAAAACTGACAAGTGTTTGTTACAACCGTGATCCCTGGTTCACATGCAGTGACAAGCTGAGATTACTTGAAAATGAAAGTAAACGCTGCCAAAGTCCTCCTGGCACCTTGGAAGGGGGTGGAGTGCATGAACATGAGATTTGCTTGGGCCTCTTCCAACTCTTGTACATTATGCAGAACCATGGTTCAGCTTTATGTGTGAATGCAGCCATCATAGAAGTCTATCTCATTCTTTTATTAAAGTTTTAGTGCGTTTATTGAGTCGGATTTATTCCTTGTCATTTTTCTTCTTCTTTGAAGCAATTGGCTCCCTCGTTAAACTGCAGTTTTTAGACTTGAGTGACAATGCTCTTGAAATTGTATGCCCAGAGATTGGCCGCCTAAGATCTTTACGCCACCTTAGATTGGCTAATAACCAGCTGAAGTACTTGCCAGCAGGTAAGGGATCAGCAGCTTTCTGGCTCAAAAAACTGATATGATTATTCCTGTTGATGATTTGCTATGCACATTTTCAATTCTGCTTGTAGATAAATGGTTAGGGCATGTTGGTTAAGCCTGTTAGGTATTGTCCTTGACATACTGGTTGCTTAAATTATAAGCAATAACTTAATTCATTGCTTTCTACCTATGAGATGAATATGGGGTTAAAATTAAATGATTGTTTTAGTGAAAACACAGTGAGTTTGCTGAAGGCAGAATATCCATCACAATAATCTTTGAGCGTGCCAAGCCTTTATTCTGTACTGCAGCAAACTTCTTATTATCTGGCAAATTAACTGTATTTTAAAATGGGAACTTCCGAGGAGATTTGGTCACAATGAACGAAGGCTACCTCAACTGGAATTTATGAAGGACAGAATTTACCAAGACAACAGCCTAGTCTTAAGCATGTTTGCATGGAGTCTCAGTGGGGCTTACTGCAGAGTAAGAGAGCTTAAGACTACACTTTTAAGTTTTGGGCTTTTTTTGCAAAATAAGTTGTGCATTCTTCATAAAGGTGCTGCAGCCCTGTGCTGTATTAAGTGCAGAAACAGAGTTGACTACGTTAACTCTTCACTGAAACAGGGAGCCAAATGTGTGGTGGCAATAATTCAAAATGTATCATATTGTGAACATTCCATAAATCCAGAACATTTTTTTACTGAAAACTGCTAAAAATTATCATTAATGTTTCAGAAATACCAATTTCAAAAGAGAATGTCTGAATATTCTTGAACTTCTAAAATTTATGCTGTGCACGCACACTATAAAAGCAAGGTTTGTTCAAAGAAGAGCTGGAGTATTTTTACAGAACTTAACACATGACTTTAAGAGATTCAAAAAAGGAGAACTTCAGAAAGAATAATTTACATTATGGAATGATTGACTGCATGTTGCTTAGGAAATAGTCTTTACCGTACAAGGAAGCGGCATTTATTTCCTCCATTTATATGAAAATGGGACATTAAACGTCTTCCTCCTGTGTGTTCAAATCTTTAGGTATGTGAACACTTCTTAAATAGCTAAATATATCACTAGTTAGTAACCATCAGAGTCTAGCAAAAGGTCCAGTGTATATTGAAGTGCTGGTGCAGCGTCAGCTTGTCTAAGGGCCTCTAACCAGCTCTTTATTTTCCCCAAATGCTGTCAGTTTTTCATTTGCACAGTGTGTATTAATCTTGCCCAGCCTGTGATAATCTTCCATTTCTGCTAGGAAATTGACTCTGCTGATCTGTTTTCATTGAGTGCTTTCTTTCTGTCATTACTTTGCAAGCACTTTTCAAACAGGTTTCCTTTCATGGTTGCAGAGCCTGTGAGTATTTTGGCTCATAATCCCTCTTAAGTAGCTTCTCTTTATCAAGATCATGAGTGGGATGGTTGGTATTGTGACAGCTTTTCTAAATAGCTTGATAAGTTCTATTCGCTCTATTCTAGCAAGGGGTTTGCAGTGGGCTTACAAAGTACAGTATTCCTACAGCATTAGTAAGATGAAGCTTACTCCAGTGTTAGCTACATTTCCATCAGCAAGAATGCTGATTTTGTGAAATGGTTGTAGCTGCTTTTAAAATAGCCTCCTGCTAGGTGAGATGCCATGTTAAGCACAGAGCGCTCTTAAGTTGGTGTTGCCATGGTTGCTCTCTGTGGGTTGTATCCAGTGCTCTCTGTCTGTCTTGTGCTAGCAGACAGGTGAGTTGCAGAACACAAGAAATAATGTAGCAGTTGTGTTAGTGGAAGCTCAGTGTGCAACAGATTGCACAGTCTTTTGTGCAACAAAATTACCAGCAACCTGCTTATGCATTCTCTTGCTCTGCAATCTTCCACTGGCACAAAACATTTTGCCAGTGGAACAAGGATACCACTAAGTGTGTTTAACTTAGCACATTTGTGCAAAACTGTTTATGAGCAGGAAGACCAACTTTGGCAGTAACTCAATGTTCTTCTATAATTCTCACAATAGCCCCATAGCAAAGGTTGTTATCCTCATATTGCAGATATAGGGTTTGTGGTTAAGGGAATAGTAACTTGTATAAAATCACTCAGTTAGCAGGTGCCAGAGTGGGGGGGTGAACTAGGGTATTCCTGATTCATAGCCTACTCTCAAATACTACTGCTAGTAGTAGTAATAATAATAATATGTTGGGCAGCTTCCAACATATATAAAAACAAAATAAAATATTGAGCCTTAAATAGCTTCCCTATACAGGCCTGCCTTCAGGTGTCAGGATCCTCCTTCCAAAAACCTATAGGCCTCTCTTATATAGTGTACCAGAAATATCCCCCAACTTTCCCCATTTTTGTGTCCTGGGCTTCTGCTCCCAACACCTTAAAAGCAAAAGGTCTTATTTTATGCTCCTTCTCCCTCTCTGTCTACATGGTGTCATATTCCACGGTGCACTTTCTTCACCATCTCTTAATATTAGTCCCTCTGTTAGCATCTTCAGTCTCCAACCCTGAAGAGAACTACCCTCTTCCCTGCTCAGAGCCACTGTACTGTTCTATAAAATATGTTAATAGAATTGTAATGTGTGGGTGTTGTTGTCTGTAGGGCTATTGAAATATCCCTCATGATTTTAGAAATACTCTCTGTTTTGCCCCATAACCTCCCAATTCTTAGCAGTATCAGATTTGGAAGTTTAACAGATACAGTGGTACTTCAGGTTACATACGCTTCAGGTTACACACTCCGCTAACCCAGAAATAGTGCTTCAGGTTAAGAACTTTGCTTCAGGATAAGAACTGAAATCGGGCTCCAGCGGCGCAGCAGCAGCAGGAGGCCCCATTAGCTAGAGTGGTGCTTCAGGTTAAGAACAGTTTCAGGTTAAGTATGGACCTCCAGAATGAATTAAGTACTTAACCCGAGGTACCACTGTACTGAGCAGTAGATAAAAATCAGCTATTGGTTAAGTTTTTTAAAATTATTACTTTGTAGTTATACTCTAATTAAATGCCCATGACTTACATAAGTTTTAATTAAAATGCTATTAAAGAGATGAACAGCTCTATTTAGGAGATGGACTGTGTCTTTGTTTAGAAAACACCTACCACATTTTGGCATGCTTGCAGTATAACTCTTCCCTTTGATAAATATAAAGACATTCTTGTCAGCCAGTGATTAGATCATAGGATTTGGCATCAGGCAAGCAGAGTTAATTCCAGGTCCTGCTGTTGAATCTGTGTGGCCTCTTTTTACCCATCTTTGAAGTGTTACATGAACTTTATACATTCCGCAAACTAAATCTTGAAAAATTCCAAACCATTACAAGTTCAATAGTGGAAAAGGAAATACGGTTAGCCAAAACTGAAACACTTGGATTAAATAATCTTTGTGTATTTCAGGGGAAAAGAAAAACTTTTGAGGTTATTACACAACATTTTTTCCTTCTTGGTTTCTGAATAGAGACAGTAATTACACTGGCTCATTCAAATCAACCAGAAAATTTTTGGATTCGCTCTTCACTCATACAAACCATTGGAAACCATTATTTTATTCTTTATTTATTTTTTCATTGAGTGAACTGTTTCAAGCCGTCAGGGGTTATGTGAAGCAATTTTTAAAATGGATGTTGCAGGGCAATTTGTGCTTATCTCTGGCAGTAATTCAATCAAATGATTCTGAGTAAGAACATAGAATTTTGGTAGCTTCAGGAATGATTCTTTTTCTCGTTTATTCTGTATTTTCTCCAATATTTTGGATGCTAATTAATTTCTGTTATCTATGTTGTTTCCTCTCCCAAATTTTCTGAGTACTGCAGAAGTAAGTCTAGGCTGCACAATCAATTCCTTGTAGCAGGCCAACTCTTTGTGACATTTTAGTTGGTCCTAATACAGTAATAGACATTAATCTTCCTTTTGGATTTTGTTAATAAACTAACAGGTGTGTGAAACCCTTGTCTCTTTCACCACTTTATGACAGCGATGAACCTATTTATCTACCAAAAGAAATGTTGTGTGCAAGGCATGTCAAAAAGTATTATTAACAGTTTAGAAAGTTGGTACATATAAACTATGCTAATAATGTCTCTATGTGCACTGCTCCTATCCAGATGTTTTGTGGTTTTATTAAAATATTTTCACTCAGCATGAAATTAATTTTTGAGATTTGATCTCCTGGGATATGGTGCTGGCTACTAGCTTAAATAGTATACAAATTTCGGAAAGAATAGTGGGCATTTCACTGGGAGAAATGGAGTTGTTTTTTAAAATAAGTTTTAATAAGTTTTACATAACAAATTTTAATTCAAACAAATCATCCACATGATTTAGGATTCCCCGAATCCATTGACTTCCCTCCACCCTTCCATGGTTACTATTATCAATCTTTTCCCCAACTGCTTCCCTTCTTTTCTCTAATTTTTAAAGAAAAATAACCCTTGTTTACATAGTTTTTCATACATTACAAGCATTACTCAAATCCTGCCAAGGTTTTTAGTTGTTTACAGTGTTCTCTTAAATACATTATAAATTTCCCCCCTTCCTTCTTAAAATTCTTCTCTTCCTGGTTTCTGATTTTCCCAGTCAATTTTTGTCATTTCGGTGTAGTCCATCATCTTCATCAGCCATTCATCTCTGGTTGGAATGAGAAATTGAGTTTTTATTCTATCCCAACTTGAGTGTACTGTATCTTACTTAGGTTTTGATGTACATTATGTTCATTGCCCTCAGTAGAATAACTGCATGTTACTCCTCTACATTATGAAACTGATGAGTGATGCAGCAACCTCATAGAGAATTTGGACATCCTTTGGCAACATAAAAGAGGCCTTCAGCTGTATAGTCCTGCTAACTTTGCCCTGCTGACCTTGGAGCCTAAGACATGAGTAATTGTCATCAGCTGATCTATTTAATCTTTGGTTAGGTTGCTGCTTAAGATTCTTATACAACTTTGTTAGTGACTTGTGCATGCTTCCTGTGAAAAAGCCAAACAAAGGAAAAACTGATTTGTCCAATCTCCCTCCCTCTCTCCCTCCCTCCATGGTTTCTGCCCAAAATGGCTGCTGCCAACCAACAAAACACAAACAAGTAAAGAAGTGTACAAACTCCAGCTGTTTGGATATCTGAACCAGTTGTCTGTGTGGCAAGGTTTGGGTATAATTCTTTGTGTTCAGATAACTGAGATTTTGGATAATGAGCATTCCAACAGTGGGGCCTTTGTGTATAGGGATTATTCCATTCTGACTCTCACGTTAATTAGTACAGATGTTGAAATGTAGGAAAGACATGGCAACTTCAGACATAACACTACATTCATGCCTTAATACTCCATTGCTGCAGACAATGCTCCTGTCAAGATTAGATTTTGTTACAAGTGAAAAAAGCTTTATGCTTTCTTTATCTCATATCTTTGAAAGAATGTTCTGACAACTAGGTCTTATTAACATATACTGGTTTTATTTATAAGCACAATAAAGTTAAGTTAATTTTTTAATGTCTAACAAGATTTGGAAGTTCTTAAGTTTTTGTTTCAGAAGCATGTTGCTTATAAAACTTTCAGGTTATAGCATCTTACTGTAAGATTTAATTAAATATAGGCTTATGTTTACTCAGCAAACATTAACAGTTAATTATAGATTTACTAAGTGAAAAGCTTCATGTTTTGCCAACTTTTATGGTAAGTGAATTAATTAAGCAGAGTTGGCAATGACTTAATCTCCCAAGCCATTCTGTGGTAAAGTTGCCTTTCAAATACTATTTGTATTACTGCCTTAAGAAAATAGGACTTTGAAAGCAGTCCTGAAGCAACATACTCCAGAATTTAGCTAGGCTACTTCAGAGTAAATGCCTTTAGCCCAATTGGTTATAATTAAGTACAGGGAACTTGAGATGAGCTGCCCATGATTGTACCCCCAAGGTCTTTATGCCTGCAAAGAGCTAGTTTGTGCATAACTTTGAAAAGTACATTTTACATGTCGTGGGGCAAAAGGGGTCACAAACCTTTCTTGGGTGTCCTTTCCTACACGTGCAGGCTTTCAAACAGGGTGTGGACAGACTGAACCTAGTACTAAATACCATGGTTTAGTGTGATGTGAACAACCTCCCAGGCTCATGAACTCCTCTCTCCTCTCCGAAATGACTGGAAGGAGAAGGTAGAAGCTTTTGCTCTCCTTAAACAAAATGCACGACATTATTCAAAACTTTTCTCTGCATATCCTACGCTGTGTCTTAGCCTTATACTTTGCCTTCAACCCAAACTAAATTGTCTTACAGGCTTCCTGTAGTCAGCTTCTATGTTGAGTGTAGTCATAAAGGTGAAACTTTTTTTCCATTTTAAAATACCTATCCGGTTATCTAAAGGAGTATGTGCATCTTTTTTTCAGAACAGTGTATTTTATAGACCTAAGAATCAGAGGATACCACTTCTAAATATAGAATTCTGTAGTTTTGTATTGCATCTAATTTCATCCTTCCTTGTACCATTAATCTTGCAAAGCATGTTGTAACTACATGTTCATCACTGTGAGCATTTATAATATAACCTGGGAATGATCATTCATTATGTCAAAATCTGTTTTGCTTAGCAATTTGCATTGGTAGTTTGGATCTACCTATGTGCTGGGGCTGAAAAGTTCTATTCCCTTCTTTCCCCCACCCCCCTCAGAACTTTCCTCCTTGGTTGCCAAGAAATACAACATAGGTGTTTAGTATTCATGCAGATGAAGATCCCTCTAAAATGCTTCCCAGTTGCTGTTTTTTTCCTGTTCAAAAATTCCTCAATGCTCTACTTAGTATTTCTCAAGAGAGCTAAATATTAACTATGGCAGCAATGTTGTCATGAAGAAGCAGTACTTAAAATCCTTGCCCCTTTTCTTGGCTAAACTAATACATTTTACATTTGCTTTCCAAAATGTCCAACATAACAATTTTATATTCCAGTTCTATCGTTGGGTAGTTAAATGATACAGTAATCTGTAATTCTAATATGTGGTTTCAGTAGTGTGCTGCAGAATATTCCTGGGAGTGAGAAATCTTGATTATAGCCTTTAATTTTCTTCTTCTGTGTGTGCCATTGTATTTCAGTGCAGCTGCATGCACCAATAAAGATTATATATGCCAGCCTTGGAAGGATTTTGGCTTAACAGAGAAGCTGTAAAACCAGGGGTAGCCAGCATGGTACCCTCCAGATGTTGTTGGACTTCAGCCCTCTTCAACTCCAGCCAGCATGGCCCAGTGGTCAGGGAAGACAGGAGCTGTAGTCTGGCAATATCTGGAGAGCACCAAATTGTCTGATCCTGCTGCAGACCAATGAAGCTGACCCTTTCTGTTTCGCAATTGGCACAGGCGCAGTTCCCCCCACTTTCCTAATTTAGTAACAGGCATAAAAATATGTGCAACAGGACGGGGTTTGGTATGTCAGGCACACTTCCAGGAGTATGGTGTTAAGTGAATGGACCTGTGGGGGTTTGAGGAGAACATTGTTACATGAGCATTTAACTCTTGCCAGCCCCTTGGCAACGTTTAAAGCAATGCTGTAGTCTAAGCAAAGTAGGTTGCTTTAAACATGAGTACTTGCTTTCAAAGGGCTGTATCTAATTAGTGCATTATTTTTTTATAGATTATTGCAGCCAGGAAAACACTCGAAAGGAAAAAGGATGCTTCTATGCTATTTGTCTTGAACTACCACAGAAATCGGGATGGAATGGGAACGCTTTCTTAGCTTGCTGATAGAGAACATTATGCACTTTGATTGCCATGTTGAGCTAGTTGACAGTTTTGACAGTATGCAAAACACAGATTGGCATAGTTTCTAGCACATATTTCCCCCTACATTTTGTTCTGTTTTCCCACTGATTTAAGGGATTTCTGAAATCGATGCATCCAGTGCATTGATCTTGGTTTATGTTGTAGTCCAGTATATTTTGTTCATAAAGATGTTACAAAGAAACAGTTTAATAATGACATTTGTTTAATAATAATAACAACATGTGTTGTGATTGTACTACCAATCTTCTTTTTAGCAGATTTGCCAGTGAGAGCAAATCCCCACTTAGCCATGACTGGGTTGTTAGGATAAAATTGAGAAAGGGGAATAACCATGTATGCTGCCTTGATCTCCTTGGAGGAAATAAGGGTTAATAAATGGTCTGAAATGCCATTTGGATATGATGTAGGGGATATGATGTAGGGGAATTATCTATCTGCTTCCCCTCCCTTTACCCTGTTCAATAATTTCTGGTGTGGTCAATGGGTCTTTGAATGGAAAGTGTGTAAACCTGTTGTGTAATTCCTTTCGGTTTTAGATTTTGAGCTCACAGACACTTAGGGCAGACACTAATAAATGTGACTAGATTGCAGAATTAAAATGATTTGCATAGCCTATAGAAAATGCTGTTAAATTTTCTAGGTTTTTTACAATAGAAACAGAAGACCATTTTCTGTCAAAACCCTGAGCTACCCTGTGTTTCAGAAGCCATCTGTTTATGGAACTGTGCTGTAAACTCTTTGCCTGATACAACTTGTGGCACCATGTTAAATCTTGCTTTTGAAAACCCCTTTTGTTAATGTCATGTTGTATTTTGTAGTGCGTAGTAAAACCTGTAATGCCACTATACACTAGCTGCAGACTTTTTTGTCGCTATAAAGTCAGAAATAGCTTAGTGTTCCATTCTTTTGTTCATAGAAAGGGGGTTGTGTATGTGTGGTGTTGTGATGGATATGATAACACATTCAGATACACTGTTTAAATTATGCTTTACCATTTTTCTTTGCTTTTTGTTTCACATGTAGAATCGCCTAGCTTCAGTATGTATGGTAGAAATTATATACAAAAGAAAAGCAATTTAATTTGTTTCTGTTTCAATGTGGGGACTTAATTCAACATTGGTTATGTAATCAACTAGTGTGATTTATTAATGAGTTTAGGATTAGGATTCAAGTTCTTCACTTACAGAGTTTATGTGCAGAATGAAGAGTGCCTTGAGGGAAGTTGTTCTGATAAGTCTTATTCCCATTGTCTCCTCGAGTGTATTCCCTATTTTAATAAATAAAAATATAATGTAGATACATAAATCTGTGTTAATGCATGCCAAATGTAAACTTGAAGATATTGTTAGTTCCAGAATAAAGTGAATATCTCTTATTTTATTTGTTTACCTTGAAAGTAGGGCTTATTCCTACCTTGATACAGTGGTGCCTCGCAAGACGAAATTAATCCGTTCCGTGAGGCTCTTCATATAGCGGTTTTTTCATCTTGCGAAGCAAGCCCATTGACAGCTTAGCGGATTAGCGGCTTTTAGCGGCTTTTAGCGGCTTATCAGCTTAGCTGATAAGCGGCTTAGCTGCTTAGAAAAAGGGGGGGGAAGGGGAAAAAACCCGCAGGAACTCGCAAGACATTTTCGTCTTGCGAAGCAAGCCCATAGGGAAATTCATTTTGCGAAGCGCCTCCCAAACGGAAAACCCTTTCGTCTAGCGGGTTTTCCGTCTTGCGAGGCGTTCGTCTTGCGGGGCACCACTGTAAGTAGTTGTTCTATCAGCTAATATGCTTTTCAAGTAGTAATGAACTGCTTTTTCATAAAAGAACACTGAGCTTTCCTGTACCACATTGTAAATAGTTTAATCCCCTCCTCAGACATTAACTTTACCCCTCATTGTGTCTTTATTCTGGGTTGGAGGATTTGAGTCTCCTGACCTTTGATGTTTCCAATGGCATATTGAGCCAAAGGCCAAAAGACCAGAGGGGAAGTTATGCAGCTATACTGAAGTTAAAAGAGCATTAAGTTGTCAGGGCTGCTTTGATCATTTTCTGAGAACACTGTGATAAAATTCAGATAAAGAGCCCCAGGCTGTAGCATCAAAACAATACACTGGTGGTGGTGTTTTTAATGTAGATGTATGCACTTTAACATAGTCCAAAGAAGAAGAATCATCATCTGCCAGTGAGAATTGATTAGGAATGGCATACATACCTAAAAATGATCTAATTGGGTGGTTCTATGTGGTGATGGTATCCTTTGTAAATAATATTTTATATTGCCTTTATGATTATAATTGTATTGAATTGTGTATGTATAATTGCAGACACTTAAAATTGTTAGATTCAGCATGGTTTTGTTCTGTGCTTCAACTTGTAGTAAAGATAACTTGTACACTTGGAATTCTGAGTTTCCATTTGCACCGATAAGTTTAGTGCTCTTCAGCGAAAGAGACTCAGAAGGGAAGCACCATTACATCTTGTGCTTGTCCACCTGTCTTTTCCCATCATCAGGGCCATGGAATAGCAGTTGCCCTGTGAGAAAACTATAAGAAAGAAGTAAATGGGAACAGCTGCCTGAATCCAGTGGGCTAAGTAGGGAATGCCCCTGTCTCTGGAACAGGGATCATGCAGCTGTGTGCATAACTCTGCAAACCCATACAAATTCAGGAGACTTTCCAGTGTAACCTTAGTTGGAGGAGGTAGAGCTGTTATTTGCTGTTTGCTCCGCATGACATATGAATGTGGATGTTTTCAGCGAAAAGAACCGTGTCAGCTAAGGAGTCCAGATCGGCAATTAGATGTCTCACATGGTAGTTTTCACAGAGAATAGAGCTAGGTAGGTGACTTTGTGCACATGGAAAATAAATCTGGGTGGAATCTACACACATATAAAAACTGCTCTGAAAATGCATTGTTAAGCGTTTTTAAAAACACATGGAGTTTTCCATAAGGCTCACCATCGCCATCTAGAGTGACATTGTATATTGCGTTTAAAACGCACTTAAAACATTTTATTTGCAGCTGTATAGCTCAGTCCCTGCTGTAATATCAATGACTTGAAGAAGCAAAGCAAATGCAGAGGGCGGAAGAGGAGGGGAAACAGAAATGCAGGATTGGAGCAAGATCAGACAGCTGTCAAACTGCTCTATGAAGAGGCCCTTTCCTAACTTTCTGAAGCTTTCAGGAAACCTGGTTTGGTCTCTAGCACATTCCAACAATGCTTAGGAAATACAAAGCAATTGAGTTTTTAAGTAATATTCCTGCAGCTGATGCAAGAAGCCAGCCAATGTCTTCCATTTTTCCTTTCATGCATATGATCTCACTAGTTCTATCATTGGGCTGTTGACTTTTATGTTTGGAATAGGTAAATGTAATTTACTAGTAGCCAATAGGTGACAGGGGCCCCAGCACAGGAACTTGAGTCTTTGCTATCAATGCTCAGAATATTTGTTTCTTCTTTTAATTTTATTTAATGTATCAAAACATGCAGAAGTTAAAACACACACTCCAAGCAAGAAGCACATTTCTGTAACATAAAATGTATTTACTATGTGTTTCAATTAGTAACATAGGTCAGTATAGTAATCACAAGCACATTAAATACAGCCTTGTGTTTAAACAAATTTGGGTATAAAGTTGAGTAGACATGAGGATCTATAAGTACAAAAAGTTAGTACTTTTTAGAGTTGATATTGCTTGGACAGTTGTTTTCCAGAATACTTGAGCATTGTAACATATCTCAGTTGTTGGCACAGCACCAATAGTTAACTATTGCCAACTTTAAAGATCTCTAATCTAATTTAATAGGTGTTAAATGCCATTACATTGCCATTTTTATACAATTGTCTCTTAACATTGAGCTCACAGTAAACAAAGTTCAAGCTCCAAAAGAAAAGACCAGATTTCTCAAGGAATTTCCTTTTGCAAATCCTTCCCCATTTTTGTTGATAATCTTTTACATCTGCAGCATCAGTGCATATTAAAAAATACATTTTTGGAGAAAATCATCCAATCCTTTATTTAAGTATCTTCAGGTAAGGACTTTTCTGTCTGTACAAGTTGGAGAATATTCACTTCTCAGGAATTCAGTTGATAATGAAAAATAAGGTTCCATATCCCAATGTAAAGAGTTTCACATTGCTAAGATTTGTATTATTGTTCATGGTAGAGCAACAAGCTTTCTGTAATGGAGGAAAAGGGAAACCCCATGAATTAGGAACACTGCACACACTACTATGAGAGGAGCAACCCAGTGAGCTTGGTTGGACCCTGCAGAGAAGCAATAAAATGTTAAAAGCATATGGCCATGGGGTCTTGCTCTGGCAGCCATAAATGTGACACCCCCCAAAATAAAATAAAATCCTGCCTTCTTTGTTTTCCTAGGACTTGCCTGGTTGATTGTCAGGTTTTGCTGGTTATTTTCCCAGCAGATCCAGGTATCAGCATTTCTGAGCATAATGGCAGCAGCAATGCTTGATCCATTATTCTAGTGGCAATCGGGAGGGGAAGTCAGGAGGATATTTGAGTTGTCAGGCTGCTGCTCCTCCTTCCTAGTGCTCTAGGAATAAAGCTGTTGGCAAGCCCCCAACACTTATTGTGGGGAACCCCGTGCCCACCATCATGCAGACATCAGAGATTAGTAACAAGGGTTGGGCGGAAGAAGGCTCCCTGTCTTTTAGCCATCGTAAGGATGCAGTAGTAGACTGCATTCTGACAACTTCACAGGGGAATGGGATTGCCATCTTTGTTTTTCCAGGGCCACCGCACTCCTGAAATCTACATGTCAGACGGGAGTAACAGGTGCAGCATTCCCCATCACTTCCTCGTGCTATGTATAGCTTCACCTGTTTACATTTCTGTCTGTCAAGTATCTTTCAAAAGTACAAGAGCTCTAGGAGAAAAACAGTAGCAGGGATGGCCAATGGGCAGAAGATTTGTCCCTGGCCACTGTAGCTGCAGTAGAATGTGCTTGTCATCTGTCTACTGTGGAGGCAAGTGTGGAGAACATTTTTTATGGGTATGTTGGTGGCTTCTGTGGAGAAGAGGGACATAAGGATTGTGAGGCATGATGGTGAGCCATTGCAACAGACATTGCATGTGACTGGGTCCCCACTGAAAAAGAGTTACTGAGAGAAGGCGTTTCTACCAGATGGTCTTCATTCTGTGTGCTACATCCAGTGGAGCTGGTGGCAGTGTTTGGGGATGTATCTCTTTAGGGGATGGTGTTGAAATTAAAAAGTTGCATTGGAACTTTTTTATTTGGTTAACTGTCATCCTGTGCCTTGCCTCAGTGCTAGGAAGAACATATAATAATAGTATTAAAGGTAAAGGTACCCCTGACTATTAGGTCCAGTCGCGGATGACTCTGGGCTTGCAGCGGTCATCTCGCTTTATAATAATAGAATAACATACAATGATATTGTGAGCTTTTTAATTAAAGGGCCAGTGCCATGCTATTTTTATTGTAATTATTTGTATGATGTTTATGTACATCTAGATATAGTTTTAATTTTATCAATGTTTAATTGTTTTTTAATTATGGTCCCCCCTATGTTTTGGCTGTTCCTATTTTTATCTGTAAGCTACCTTGAGTCCCTGTCAGGGAAGCAGACAAGGTATAAATAAATACATCCTCAGCCTCATACAGCCGTACCTTGGTTTTCAAACACCTTGGGAGTCAAACATTTTGGCTTCCAGACAATCAAAAAATGGAAGTGACTTCCACAGCTTCCGATTGGCTGCAGGAGCTTCCTGCAGCTAATCGGAAGCCGCACCTTGGTTCTCGAATGTTTTGGAAGTCAAATGGACTTCCGGAATGGATTCTGTTTGACTTCCAAGGTACCACTGTAATGTGCTGCTTTTTTTACTTTGAAGGTGGCCAGAATCTTTACTGCATAGTTAACGGCTTCTGGGACCTCTCATCAACTCCAGGAGGAGAGCGTGTTTTTAATTATTTGTACCACCTATTTTCCAGTTATAATGTCTAGGCTCTCTGTCTAGGCTCTGCTGCTTCCAGCTCTGCCCATTTTTTGCCCCTTGCCTGGCAGAGTTTCACTAGCGCAATACAATGTCAATCCATTATGCCCCAGTAACATTTTGTTCCACCAGCACAAGGGGATTTTAGTAGAAATCCAGTCCTCACCCACCTAATATAATCTGAAGTAGGGATCACACTGTTTGTTTAGATATATGTGTCTTTAACACAAAGGATAAGAAGAAGATGGGATTTTCAGATACGAATGCTTGCTGGCGAGGCAGTGGTGATGAGAAATAGATCTGTCTCGCCCTAAGATATGAAAAATACCTTGGCCTCTGCTGCTCCTGGGTTCCTGCCAGTTTGCCAACTGTAGCTTTGAAGGATTTGGACCTGGCGGTCTTCACAAGACTATTTTTAGTGGCAGAGGAGAGGCTGTATCTCAAAATAGCTAGGCCTTTTACTTGCCAGTCAGTGGTTTTTGGCATTGTGTAGGAAGCTTTCTTCCTTCCACTGGCTATGCTTCTATGTAAAAACAAGCCTATTCTGCTATGCTTTTTGTTGTCACAGCCAAACGAGAGTGGCTGAGCTTCAGCAAATCAGTTTTGGGGGGCATAACATAGCTAGCACATAGCTGAAATCTTATGACCCGTGAATGCAGAATAAAAATGTATGGGCTTTCTCCCACAGATTTGCATAGCTTGGGGGCACTGTGCTTGCCCACCCTTTTCTTGTCTGTGTGGCATCAGCTGATGTGACTGTGTATGTCTCCCCTTTGCCCCCGTTTCTTCATGGCTCCCCCACCCTCCTTCAAAATATTTCCATGCCTAGCTAGATGTTCCTCCTTTCTTCTCTTTTCATTTCCTTGCTACTGTGTTTTACATGCCCCCAGACATACTATCTTGACTCTACCTTGGCTATTCTTTGCAAAGCTCAACCACCTTTCTCATGGCCTAGCTGCCAAGTCTTGATAGCCTGCAACATCACCTTTCCCTATGGCATCCATTTCGTAAAGGAATTTCTGAAGCAGTCAAGCTCTGTTGTCACTATTGTTCGTTGATTTCTATTTGGACTTTATGGAGAAGGAATTAAAACTTTCAAATAACCTTCTTAGGCTCAAAAACCTGTTTTTGCAATTTTACAGGTTTTTGGTGGTCGGGGGAAGTAATTTTCAAAAAAATAGTTTACAAGAGATTCTGCAAAATACAGTGTTATCAAGCAGGTTGTGGTGACAAACATACACAGTTCATTTACAGTTATAGACCACAATTGAATAAATGCAGACATAAAATAAAACCAAAATAAATAAACCACAGGTATGTGAATGCATGGAAGGTAGCGACCAGAACTATTTATAACATAGACATAATGGTTAAACATGACAAGATTACAAAACATAGACCCTATTATGCCAAGGAAAAGTAATTAAAATATTTAAATGCCCCAGGTCACTATTTCAGCCATATTTGTTCATAGTTTTTATTATAAAGTTGAGAAATTGTGTCACCATTCAGGGTCCTTCTGCTCCTACTTCCTCTTTCATACCCAGCTCCAAGTGTTAAGAGTAACATTGTCTATAGACTTAAGGGTGATGGAGGAGTGGACTCGGAGATCCGCCTTCCCACTCAGTAAACCCAGTGGGAGTTCCACTTCTTGGCCTCTCTGCCTTTCCCTCCAGTTCTCCCATACCTCATCTGCCCAGTCTTCTCACCTGGTTCTAGTTCAGTTCTCCTGTGTTTCTGGCAGTGTTCTAGTTGTATATTTTGAGATTCATTGTGACAGGCCCCATGGCCACACCCTGAGGAGAGTCCAAAAATGCAGGCAGCTGTGCTGATCCATTATGTTATTTATTTACTTACACATGCATGGACTTCACCAAAGGGCATCAGTGCATAGCATAATACCCAATTCATCAAGATAAGTATGAATGCAATCCTGTATATCATTTCCTGGAAGTATGTTCCATTGAACTAAGTGGTGCTCACTTTTGATTTCTTGGGTTTAACTTGTAAAATACATGGAGCTTTAAGGAAATATCTTTAGCCAATTGAAGTTTGACCTTTAACTTTTTAATTAGAAATACAATCTGACAACAAAAAACTTTCACTATCTAAACTGCCGGTAGGAAGGAGGAACCCATCAAAGGGGAGAAGTATCCAAACTCTGCTTCATTTATCTGACTTCCCATATGCTAATCTGTCACGAGCAATGTAAAAATGTGAAACCACATTATCAGCTCAGGGCTCATCCACACTGTCGTTTCATGTGGACAGTAAACTTCCTGTACCTCCTTTAATTCTCAGTTGTCCACATGACATTCACTGCATTCCCACACTTCCAATCTGGATTTTCTCATTTTCAGAGTGTCCCTGGTATGAGAAGATCTGGACTGAGGGAGAGGACAAGTGTGGAAAGGCATTGATTTGGAGGAGAATGTCCTATGGACAACGGAGAGTTAATGGAGGTACAGGAAGCTTATTACCCACATTAAATGACAGCATGGATGAGCCCTCAGTCACTTGTCGGAGCAAAGAGGCTCCATCAGATACCCTGGTCCTCCAGCAAATGCCATCATCACTCTGAAAAAGCCCCTTGAGCTGCACCCCAGTACACCACTGGTTGGAGATAAGAATCCAGCCCATGTCTGCTGGCTGTTAACTCACCACTTCATCACCCTGCTTCTTCCTCCCTCAAGTAATGCTGTCTCTACCTTTGGATTGTCACATCACAATTTGTCTTTACTTTTGTGTCAGTATCTTGAGGGAGGTGCAAAATTTGTTTGCCATTAAAAGAAAAAGGTCGGAAGAGCCCTGCTGGATCAGGCCAGGGGCCCATCTTAACCCAGCATCCTATTTTCACAGCAGCCAAGCAGATTCCTATGGGAATGTCCTCCCATTTCATATAGCGATTCTGTGGTTAGGTTTTTTGTGTGCATTGGAATCTTTCTTCCTGCCCTACCATGGTCATTGGAAGCAATCTTACTTTAATCAAGATCTGATGATTGCAGTTTTCATTGCAAGGTTTGCAGAAAACCCACGAGAATTTACAAGAACGTTTTCATATCGATTTGTGAGCCTTTCCCCCATTTAGGGAAAGTAGCTTCTCCTTGCACCTATCAGTTTCTCCATTGTGTCTAATGGAGCTTTAAATTAACATAGTTGCATGTGTACTTGTTGGAGGCAGCCATCATAAAAAGGAGTTAGCACAGCTTTGGGAACAGAGTCTTCTAGAGGCTATGGCAAAGGAAGTATCTAAGTTGCAAAGGAATCTCTTAAGTGCAGTACTACCATGTGTGTAATCCTAAACCATCTCGAGAGCCAGTGTGGTGTAGGGTTAAGAGCGATAGACCCGTAATCGGGGGAACTGGGTTCGCATCTCCGCTCCTCCGCATGGAGCTGCTGGGTGACCTTGGGCTAGTCACGCTTCTTTGAAGTCTCTCAGCCCCACTCACCTCACAGAGTGTGTGTTGTGGGGGAGGAAGGGAAAGGAGAATGTTAGCCGCTTTGAGACTCCTTTGGGTAGTGATAAAGTGGGATATCAAATCCAAACTCTTCTTCTTCTTCCAGTAACCTGATTGATGGTATGTCATAAATAAGAGAGCTTAGCAGATGCTGTGAAATGGTTCAGAGTCTTCATAGTGTAGGTTAGTCCTGCACAAGTTGCTACCCAGCTAGTTGGAGACAACCTGTATGTTGTTTACTTGTATCTTGGGTAGCCATAACAAGCCTTGGGAATGGTGCTGTGTGACAGTGGATGCCGCAATGTGTAAAATACATAGGCTCTTTTCTCCTTTTGAATAGCACTCCTGTTAAGCATCTCTTTAAATATTGTGGCCTACAATGCAATAAAATTTGATGTTTTTTTTTTTGTGTGTGTGTGTAGAGGTTGGAGACCTTAGGGAGCTGCAGACGCTGGACATCTCAACCAATCATTTGATAACTTTGCCTGAAAAGCTGCATATGTGCCTCTCTCTTCAGTACCTAACTGCTGACCGGAACCATCTGTGGTATGTCCCTCGCCATCTCTGCCAACTTCCTAATCTTAATGAATTGTCAATGGCTGGAAACCGCCTTGCGTTCTTACCACTTGGTGAGTGATTCTGTCTTTCTCTCCCGCCCCCTCATTAAGCTATGGAATTTGCTTCCACAAGATCTAGTGATGGCCACCAACCTAGATGGCTTTCAAAAAGGGTTAAACAAATTCACGAAGGATAAGGCTGTCAATGGCTACTAGCCACAATTGCTATGTTCTACCACCACTGTCGGGGGGACACGGGTGGCGCTGTGGTCTAAACCACTGAGCCTAGGGCTTGCTGATTGGAAGGTTGGCGGTTCAAATCCCTGCAACGGGGTGAGCTCCCATTGCTCAGTTCCAACTCCTGCCCACTTAGCTGTTCAAAAGCACGTCAAAGTGCAAGTAGATAAATAGGTACCACTCTGGCGGAAAGGTCAACAGCGTTTCCGTGTGCTGTGCTAGTTTCGCCAGAAGTGGCTTAGTCATGCTGGCCATATGACCCGGAAAAACTGTCTGCGGACAAACGCCAGCTCCCTCAGCCAGTAAAGCGAGATGAGTGCCGCAACCCCAGAGCCGTTTGCGACTGGACTTAACTATCAGGGGTCCTTTACTTTTACCTTTTTACCACCACTGTCTGAAGCGGTGTCCTTCTGAGTTCCAGTTGCTGGAAATCAAAGGAAGGGAGAGTACAGCTGTACTCAGGTTCTGTTTTCAGGCTTCCCATAGGCATCTGGTGAGCCACTGTGAGAACTGGATGCTGTGCTAAATGGGCCGCTGATCTGTTGCAGCGGGCTCCTGTTATGGCATCTTTCTGTCTTAAAACTAAATTATGTCAATAACATTACATAACAGTACATACAGTAATAGATTAATATTGTGATAAAGGAAAATCAGAAAAGACAGGGAAAGATAAATACATCCCCTAAGTTGTACACTTTATCATGCCAGGTTAAAATTCCCATTCTTTTGTATTCGAAACTCCAAGGGCATCTGATGCATAATTGACCATAGGCCTTCAAGCTGAGCTTTGATGAACTGTTGGCTTAGCCAAAGTTATTAGTTCCCATCCAGTCTTCACTGGGTTATTTTACTTTCTTAGGGGTGATTTGTGAAGGGAGGGTAAGAAATACAACTATTTTTGTTCTTGTTGTTGTTGTTACTATTAAATATATAAAATGAGGAGATATACCTTATTATTTAATCAACTGGCCAAGAATGCCACTTTTTCACTCTAGGATAACATCATTGTTCCAATATTTACTTTCTTTTGTTCTATCAATATTCCTAAATCCCTGTTTGCAACAACATTAATCTATAGTGTTCCAACTTGAGTCCTCTTGCGTAGTTGAGGTGACTGAAACTTAATTGTTGCTGTGATTGAAATTATTTTCTTTCCATGGAAAACAGGAGTATGATTTTGTACCTGTTAAAAAACCACACATGTATTGCAGTGACAGAGGCATCATTAAGATGTCCTTTAAAAATCCTGTCCTGGAAAGCCCCATTTTTGAATGACTACTGAAGCCTTGAGCTTTCTCTGAAGAGACTACTTATGTCAGAAAATAATTACAGACTGTGGCCTTAGGTTTAAGGGATATGCATATGTAAAATGCTGTCTAGTCTGGTGAATGAAGTTTATGAAAGCCTTCCTTTTTTGCTGCTTTGTAGGAGAGATTTCTTTACAGAGGGCTTTAGCCATAGTTTGGTTTAAATGGTCACAGATACACACACAAGTTGTCTTAGTGCATGTTTGCCGTCCTAGATTTCATGTTCCACAGGCTGGTTGCAATTATGTCTACTGAATACATTAAAAAAACAAACCCACATACTAACAAGGAAAAAAAGATGCTATAAAATTAGGTTTGGTGGTTTCTGGATTTGTAATAATGTTCTGATTGAGTTGAATAAATGAATTCATCTATTTAGACTGGCAAAATTATACGTTACAACCACTCCATTTATTAGTTTAACTGTTGATAGCATCTCTTGATATATAGAAATGTCTTTAGAAATAGCTTTATAATGAGTCTGTATTTGACAAGCCTGCTTTAATTCTGAATAGACCTTTGCACGTTAATGTACCCATGTTGAAAATACATCAGCTGGTAATAAACTGGAGGCAGGTGGTAAATGAAGGCAGTTTGAGAGTAAGATATATGCCCACGGTATGTGTAGTTGTCATACTTTCTTCAACTGGTAAACAACTTCTCTTTGTTTGAACAGAGATGGCAGTGGGACGAGAGAGACAGAATGTGGGTCTATGCATATACACTGTGGGATGTGAAGCCACTTTCAACACCTTTAAAAACAGTTTTTGGTCTTCAGCTGTAGTTGGCGCCTGACAGTATTTTGCAGATACTATATTGAAACTGTAATTTAACGTAACATGCAAACTGGATCAAACTATACATGCTACTCAGAAGGCCCACAAGCTCCCCCCACAATCCTTTCTTTAGCCCACTGGGGAGGAAACAAAGCAAAGGCTGCCTTCCCGTTTTCCTCCAATAAACTCTCATTGTAAGTCAAGGGGGTGGGGGAATGGCTTACCATTATTGTTTTTTAGGGAACAAACCGTAAGTGCCAGTTCACATGTACAGTGGTACCTCGGGTTACATACGCTTCAGGTTACATACGCTTCAGGTTACAGACTCCACTAACCCAGAAATAGTACCTTGGGTTAAGAACTTTGCTTCAGGATGAGAACAGAAATCGTGCTCCGGCGGCATGGCAGCAGCGGGAGGCCCCATTAGCTAAAGTGGTGCTTCAGGTTAAGAACAGTTTCAGTTTAAGAACAGACCTCCGGAACGAATTAAGTACGTAACCCGAGGTACCACTGTAATGGTAAGCCAGCTCTGGTTTCTTTGCTCCCCAGCCTACAGAAGAAAGAAGTGGGGAGGAGTACTTCAGGGACTTATTGTGCACTAACGCATTGCTCATTTGTTTTAAACCATAGTTTAGCTTAAACCGTGGTTCAAAGCATCGTGTGGACAAGGCCATTGTCTGAGAAAACATTAATCACTTAACCATTTTAGATCCCATCCATGGGAGGTGGGCTGGAGAGGAGGCGAGCTGGCAAATATGATTTTGGGCTTTAGTCAGCAAGGCCTTCCAGAAGCTGTAGACTCCTATGTAATATGTTAGCTCTGCTGTTTTATTATATTGTTATATTTGCTCGATATTTTGTTTTTATTGTACTTTAGTATTTTATAATGCAAGCCAATGTATAAGTACAGTAGTAGTTACCTATTGGGGGACGCGGGTGGCGCTGTTGTCTAAACCACTGAGCCTCTTGGGCTTGCTGATCGGAAGGTTGGTGGTTCAAATCCCCGCGAGGGGGTGAGCTCCTGTTGCTCGGTCCCAGCTCCTGCCAACCTAGCAATTCAAAAGCACGCCAGAAAGTGCAAGTAGATAAATAGGTACCGCTCCGGTGGGAAGGTAAATGGCGTTTCCATGCGCTGCTCTGGTTCACCAGAAGCAGCTTTGTCATGCTGGCCACATGACCCAAAAAAACTGTCTGTGGACAAACGGCGGCTCCCTCGGCCTGTAAAGCGAGATGAGCGCCACAACCCAGAGTCGTCTGCGACTGGACTTGACTGTCAGGGGTCCTTTACCTTTTTAGTTACCTATTATAACTGAAACCTTACATATATGTGTGTGCACACAGACATTTATTGAGGATTTGCGTGCCCATAGTGTTAAACAAATGGGCCTCATTCTTCTAAGTGTGGTAGACAGAGGGGTTTATTGTCCCCTCTTTTCCCTGCTTCCTTTCACTGTAGGGTTAATGAACATCAGTGCAGGCACATAAGACCTTTTGTTCCATCTTCAGCCATGTGGAATGCATATGCCAGTGCCTTGAGGTTAAAAGGGGGAGGTGATTTCTTGAATTGGGGTTTGTTCAGGACTCTTACCATTTGGTCAGTTCTAATAGAAAGGCTTTGATCTTGTACTCTGGTAGGAAGAAAGTGGAAATGTTTTAGACAAGCTACAGTGCTTAAAGCCACATGAAAACTTTCTTTGTAGCTTCAGACAGGCAGCTTCCTTAATCTGTGAAGCTCAGAAGGAATGTGTTTTTGGCAAAGAACATTTTGCAATATTTATTATGTTATCTGATGCTTAAAACTTAATGGCAACAGAGGGTGGGCAGACCCACTTACAGGAGCAACTACTAAGCATTTAGAAAATCTTTTGTGGTTTGGCTTGGTATTGCTTTTAGTCTTTTTGAGAAGTTCAGGATGAAAAGTAGCAAGTACTAATGCAACAAGTGCATTGATTTTTGTGTGTATGTCTACGCAAGCTTCTACGCTGCATGAGGACTGGTTCCTGAAAAGTCTTCAGCTTTGCAAGGGGTTAGACTAGATGACCCTTGGGGGTCCCTTCCAACTCTAAGATTCTGTGATTCTCAGTGGGGGAAAAATTAGGGTTATTCTACAGGTCTCAGAAATGACTCTTGTTCTTATCAATTCATATGAAAGATTTCTTGTCTGCCTTTCAGCCAAAGTTTCCAAGGCAGCATCCGAAACAAAACAAAACAATTTAAAATGCAATGATTAATACCAAAATTAAAATCACAGCACCATTGAAAACAACAGCTGAAACCAGGCATACAAGCAACAAGAAACCAAAACCAAAAATGAAAAAAAACCCATGTATTTAAAACCGCAGAAGAATAAGAAGTTTTCACCATGTGTCACACAGACAAACTTAGGGAGAGCTCTTCAAAACTACCAGTCAAAGGACCCTGTCTCTGGTTATTACCCACTGCAGTCAGGATGCAATAGCACCTGGAGCAGGTTATCTGAGGTACAGTATAGCTTAATAAATAGGCAGGTATTTTGGGAGCAGGTAGGATTAAGCCAGGCTTCCTCAACCTCGGCCCTCCAGATGTTTTTGGCCTACAACTCCCATGATCCCTACCTAGCAGGACCAGTGGTCAGGGATGTTGGGAATTGTAGTCTCAAAACATCTGGAGAGCCGAGGTTGAGGAAGCCTGTATTAAGCAGCATAGGGCTTTGTGGATCAGCACCAGCACCTGTTTTTTAAAATAACAATGAGAATTCTCTAAGCAGATGGTGACATTCAGTAATCTCATTACCATATTTTGAATGAACAACTTTAAATTTCTGGGTAGTTTAAGCGCAACCTTACACACAACAAGAAATGCACAGATAATCCTATTTCTGGTCTATTCTCTCTCATTTCTGCATTGATCTGAGATTTCAAAAGACGTATGAATCATTTGTATTTCTAAATACAGATTGAAATGCATACTTAAAGTACATATTTTATCCCAAAAAAGTATTAAATACTACTTTTGTTTTGCATTTTGGCAAACAATAAATTAGCAAATTTGTATCACAGAATTTAGAGAAGTATTAAATCCAAAGAATAATCATGCTCCGTTCAGTGTATTAGCAGAATAGGTGCAAATTTCATCAGTTTGTTATAAAATGGGGAGACCCAGGTTTGTTGGGAGGATAAAATGGGAAGGGAATAGAATGCTGCCAGACCTCCTTGGTGGAAAGCCAAAATAAAAATGATGTAAAAATGCAATAAATGAATAAAATAAGGCTAGTTTGTCCTGAAAAAAATGAATGATGATGTGAACAGACCCAGCATAATACACTTTTCAAAACCAGCTTTTGGAGGGGGAGGACGTAACATAAAACTCTTTCCTTGCATAATTTGGCACAAGAGTCTTGCCCTAGGTATACATCTCCTGGCACTGTCCAAGCTTGACTACTGCAATGTGCTGCAGGGCTGGAGGAGGATTTTGTGGTCCACAACTCTCTAAATGGTACACCTCACCTAACTCGTAATGAACGTCCATAGTGCCTTATTCCCCAGTGGATTATGGGCTAGGACAGAATAGGTGAAAGGAAGTTGGTGGGGTGAAGAGGAATGGTTCCTTAAAGGTTTGGTTTTTACATCAAAACCATGCACCCTAGAAAAGGCTTTTTTGTGTGTGTCCATTACCGGGGAGGGGGAGCAGGGAAGCTTGTATTTCTTTGTAAAGAATATAGCAGCTCAGATTGCAAAAGGATACTGTGTGTGCGTGTGTGAGCATGTGTAGTATATATCTGCACACTTGCACAGAGTACTTTTTTTCTTTACTAGTAACATCATTGTTTGTCTTGGAGTCAAATAATCTTTGAGAGACTTGGCAACCCCTTTAAAAGGATCACTTAAGAAAATTGGAGCTCCTTTGCATCCTTTTACCTCCACCAATTCATAAGACTGCGATACTATAATGTATTGAGAGTGAGTGTATGCTTCATTTGCTTCCCAGAGAAGAAATAGGAACAGAGGATTGGCTTGAGGGTGAATTTACACTGGAGAATTCTCGCCTTGCTTTGCAGCAAATTTCATCTATTTTCCTAATAAGAGATTTTTTTAGTCAACCGCCATGGATATGAGTGTTCATTGACGCAGAACCAAATAATGTGTCTTTAACTATTTTGGATATCTCTGCCAGGGTTGTGATTCCTTCATTTTCTTTTCCTTTTAAATCCAGATTTGGGTCGTTCTCGAGAACTTCAGTATGTTTACGTGGATAACAATGTTCACCTGAAGGGACTTCCCTCGTACCTCTATAATAAAGTCATTGGCTGCAGTGGGTAAGTATATGAATTAAGTTGCTGGGTAGCCTCTTATCTTCTGAAGCTTCCCATAACAAGTACAGGCTGTCTCTTTCAAGTTAAACTTTACTCTGGGTGATTTTTATTCATCACATCACATTACTTTGAAGAGATTACTTTGACTGCCAGTACCCTCCAATTGTGCTAAATCTCCTACATTAATTTGCTGAATATCCAATACTTACACTGCTAAGCCCCTGACTGGTTGTCTGTCGTGTTCCTTGATGTTTTAGGACATTTGGGGTGATAGCGTTCAACATGAAGCATGGTGCCAACAGAATAAAAGTATTGACTCAAAAATTTTCTAAATATTTCTGACTCTGCTCTGTCAGTGTGTTTTGATGCGTAGTGTTCTGTGGGTTTTTCAGTACCAAATACCTCAAAAGTATAATGTGGACCAGACTTTCTTTCTACCTGTATTTTGCTTTTTAGAAAAACCACAACCCTATTCATGTACTGTGGGGTAGTGTGTGGAATCTTTTTATACTTGTTTTTCATATTAAGGCGGTAATTTTGTGGCAAAACGTATTCCCTTAGCAAACAGGATAGCATGCCTCTGTTTAATTTGGATTCATTTGTGCTTTAAAAAGCATCTCTCTGTGTGCTTTAGGCACCCTTGGCAAAACTTGAAAAGATGTACATTAAAGAAAATGGTAGTTGCAGGTATAACCCGCTGTGGGTCTCAGTTGCCTTCTGTCAGGTGGTTATGTAAATTGATCTATATGGATACTGTACACTTTTCTTATGCTGGATAAAAAAAGCATATATCTGGCAAAAGAGGTAGATGCTGAGAAGTAGCAGCCACAGAGGTGAACACGTAGCCTTCTTGGAACAATGTTGTAGTGATATGTGAAAGGGTGAGCTGCACATTTTCTTCATTAATGACTGCCAAATATATTTACCGTCTATGTAGTAGAGATAGCAAAATTTGAAACAAGGCGTTGCTTCTTTCACTTTTTGTCTCTGAATCGTGAAGATAAATGCATACCGTTGCTTGCTAATGCCAAGCAGCACCTTTGAAGACAGAATTAACTATGTTGTATTAAGTAATATCGTTGGCATGTAAATCTTGCAGCCAACTTGCTGGAAATTGCAAATGTGCAGCTGGTGTCAACCTAGAGGGTTCATATTTCTTTCATGTTCCATCCTGAGGCCACATTATAATATATCCTTATGATTTATCCTTGGCTGATACAGGGAATGGCTTACTGAAGGTTCCTAGTGAGCTTCATGGCTAAGCAGGGATCTTAACAGTCTCACTTAAAAGCCTTCCTTTCAAGAACCTGGAACCAGTGCTTGACTTCTCCACTCCTCATATTCTCCGCTTCATTCTTTTTGAGTCACTTGGCAGAATGCACCAAACTCCAGAAAATCCACATTTGGGCATGTTGTTCTCTCTTTCCTGTTCACATACTGACCTTCGCTCTTCGCTATGATCTCTTTGAACTAATTTCCTTGAGTACATTGCCACTTCTGCTTTAAATCATTTGTGACCCTAGAGTTGCATAGTGTTCATCATAGCCTTCTGGGTAAGCCATCACACTAGTACAGTTTGAAGAAAGCTTTGTGTGCAACTGTCTTGGCATCTGTTGAGGCTAATGAAATATGATGAACTCAAGTTGGGACTGTCACACTGGAAAGTCTTAGCATGCTTTGTTGTAAACACAGAAACGTGTCTTATCTGTGGAGACTCTGTAGTCCCATTCTTGAAGCATGATGCTTTGTAGTCTTCATGCATGTGAGAAACCTATAAGCTGGGTGTCCTTCCCTGTAATACAGTAAGTTCTCCTCCTTTCCTGAGATGTAGGTGCAGACATTTCTTGTCTCGTGCTCTCATTTTTTGTGGAGCCCAGGAAGCGTTTTCTTAAGGAAAGCTCTGTAGGAGGAAGAAAATCCTGCACAACTATGTGGCATTGCAGTAATGCTTTAGTAGCTCTAAGGTAGTTAGTTTTATTTAGCCTAACAGGTGGGAAATCAACGATCACTCTAAAGTGATTGATTCTAAACACAGAGACCTCTGATGGTCAGGTAAAACAAACACATGTTTATCTTTGGAATTGTATTGTACTAGGAAAGCTTGAGTTACACTGGCATTCAGAATTTGGCAAGGAAAGACCACTTTGCACATTTATGTCCTTAAGATGTACACAGGCGCTAGCTAAGAATGCCAATGGTAACTACGAAAGCACAGCTTTGAAAACAGTGTATTAATGAGATATGTTATTGGGGTGTCGGAAGTACCTGGTTTCTTGTACGAAGGTACACACAATAAATTTTTGAAATGTCCCTCCAACAAGATCCTCATGACAGATGTGCATTGTTTGTGTTCTTGGGATTTGGTTTTTGCTTATACCAACATGAAGCAATGTTCTCCCTACCTCACTTCAATAACTTAATGTGGGATCTTGTTCAGTTATTGATACAGAGGATATGCATCCCATTGGGATCATATCTTGTTTAAAAACTAATTAAAACAATTCCTTTCTGTGCAATTATTATTAAAATAATAATAATGTATGAATAGTACTAATAGTAATTTAAAACACCATCACTTCACATTACAGATACAGTAACCATCAGTGCATGGATCTTAAGTTAAACATATGCATTAAGACATGTCTTCCAGATGTCATAATAGAAGTTTGAACAGGAACTAGACATCTATATGAAATATGTTCATACAGAACCATGGCAGTGAGGTCCTTAAACCATTTCATAATAGATAGTGGATATTTATCCTTCCAGGCTTGAAGTATAAGTCTCTTAGCAACCATAAGGGCTCAGAAAGTCCATTTTTGTCCCTCCACTAATCCCTGTGCTACAGGAATATAATTTGAAAGTACATGAACATCTGCAAATACATTTCACCAGTACAAAATTGATGTGTATAACAACTTCAGACCAAAAAAGAATATCATCACTGAAGAAACTCACACCACACGCTTCAATAAGGCATTTGCAGCAATACACTTGCCAATATCTACCTCTATTGAACAATTACCGTATTTTTCGCTCTATAACACGCACCAGACCATAACACGCACGTAGTTTTTAGAGGAGGAAAACAAGAAAAAAATATTCTAAACGAAATAGTGGATATATGATTTTTGTGGCTCATGATGTGGCCACAGACATGTGATCTGACAGTGAGTTGGAGTAGCCCAATGCAAAAATCCTGAGGATCCATGTGGATCCATGCTTTGTAACCACGGAGGAGGGAAGGAAGGGGAACCATGGATCCTCTGCTCAAAACTGCAGCAGATCCCCCCCGCCACCCACAGGCATTCACTCCATAACACGCACAGACATTTCCCCTTACTTTCTAGGAGGAAAAAAGTGAGTGTTATGGTGCAAAAAATACGGTACTTCCTATACATATGTGGAGTCCAATATACTCAAAATATTTATTTTTGTTGGATCATTCTCCTCTGACGTAATGCACAGACAGGCTGAAACAAGGTGGCGCACTTTCAAGTATCAGGTATCTTTAGAAGGCTTGGGTAGGATTTTTCATGATATTTTACTCCTTTTAAACAGCTTTCCCCTTTCCTCAAATATTTTCCAGCTGTGGTTCTCCTGTTCAGAAGTCAGAGGTGAAGCTTCTTACCTTTTCATCAGGACAGTTGACAGTTTTCCTCCCAGCAGAGGTGAAGTCAATTGGGTCAGAGTCAGACCGCGTTCTGCCCTTGCAAGAGATGGCCATGAGGATGCTGTATAACACATACTGCAGGTTTTTAAAAGGTAGCTGAACAGTGATTGCATTCTTGCAACATTAATGTTTATCAAGCACCTAAATATCTAGACTGTGTAGTGAAACAACTATAAATGGACATCATATTTCTTTGTGCCCTCACTGTTAGGGTGCATAAAAAATGTAAGGACAGAAGGGAAGGAAAAATTAAAACCAAGAAATGAGATGTCAGCCCCATAAAGATGAGTAGTTAAATGTATGTAGATGGGAGAGGTGTGAAATGAATTGGGAAAAGCATAAGAGAGTAGTTGTGTTTTGAGAACTTTTTTGAAAGCTTGTAGATGGGAGAAGTGTGAATATTAAGGGAGAAAATTCATTTCCAAGGAACAGAGATGGAAAAAGGACTAAAAGATGGTGTTTCATGAGCATATTGAAACTGCTGGAAGCAAAAGAAGGAGTACAAAGAGTTGGGTAGCTCTGAAGTGTCTAGGACACTTGTAAATTAAACAGAGAAGCTTACAGTGAGAAGGAGAAGCTTATGGTAAGCGCAGTACTTGAAGCATGTAGACTTTCAGTGTGCTGTGAAATTTGACTCAGGTTCTCAAAACTCCAAATCAAATGGCTTCCCGTGCTACATTTGCAATAAGAACGAGAGGCCCAAAAAGACAGCCAAGTGTTAGGTAAAAGGCATTTAGGAGTCTTTTCTTGCACAGAGCGTAGAAAAGGCCAGAGTCTTTTCGCAGTCCACAGCAGAGAAGCAACTGTCTTTTAATGGGAGAGTAGAGAAGCAGAAATAATAATATTCCTGCGGCAAGAGGCAATGCATCATCCAACAATGCAGCTCCTTCTCAGGCAGCCAGCTCCAGAGCTGGCAGGCTCGTTAAGCATGAGGCAGAAAGAAGCGCTTGCAGCCCGTTGGCCATTGCAGTGCAACGTGACAGCTGAGCTGCTTTAGTTCTGCCCCAGTTCAGGCTCTTTGTTGAAAACTGGCCCATGGCTTGTCTGCATTTTGCATCATGCCGCCACATGGGGCTTCAGCTCCTAACAGGAACTTGAATGTCAAGCTATATCTCAAAAGTCCTTGGGAGCTAATGATCTCTTACTTTGGGAAGTAGGGAGGCTGGAAAAACATAATTAGGATGAATGTGAATGAGCAGATGAGCCCAATTGCCAAGAAAATGGTACAAAGTTAAAAGCCAGCATTTTGCTACTCCAACCATACCTCTTTGACGCAGTTATTTTTATTTAGGCCAGCAATGGAATGTTGGCCCAGAACTATGCACCATATTGCAGGGAATTTGGCACTAATCAATGGGAGGAGGTATGGTGACTAGCAATAATGCACTTGAGATCTTTCTCTTTATATAGCTAAAATCACTGTTACTGCTTGATAATAGGTTTTATCACTACATTTCGGTAGCATTTCAAGCTTTTGAGTTGCAAGTCTAGAAGTCTAATGTTGAAGGGGCAAATTACTAGGTCCTGTAAACCTATTTGGATTAATCATAGAATTGTTGAGTTGGAAGGTACTCGGGGGTCATCTAGTCCAACCCCCTGCAAATGCAGGAATCTCAACGACAGCGTCCATGACAGATGGCCATTCAACACCCTCAGGGATGATCTTGCTGCATAATATAACCACCATTCCAACTCTCATTCCAAACATAAGCAAGATAGAAAGTAGGAGACATTTCATGATACTGCATCTGAAAACTGGAGGGGATTTCAGTGAAGAGGAAAACAAGAGAGCTTGTGCAAGCAGTAATCTATTTTTTTGTGAGCAGAGCTATTCCCTGTTATTGTGCCCCCCCCCCCCAGGTTACTGTTGTTGTTTTTCCATTTCTTTGTTCAAGTGTGTCCAGCTTGGTTGTAATGTTAAAATAGCTATGAATTTGTTTTGTTGAAGTCACCGTCTCTGTGTTTCCCCCCCACCTCTAGATTTGAAGTTCCTGAATCCAATCTCATTACCCAGGAGTCTCTTGGAATTGCTGTACTGCCCTCTGGGACACTGCCACCGTTGCAGCCAGCCCATGTTTACTATTGTCTACCCGAAGCTCTTTCCCCTGAGAGAGACGCCAATAGCTGGATTGCATCAGGGGTAATTACAGGGAAAATTACATTGGGGGTTTAGACCTTATGCAAGGGCTTCAGTTACAGGGAAAGGCATCTACACAGGGCCATGGTTGTGCTACTCTTATGCGTTTTCAGTCTGTTGACTTCATATACCATATTCACTTTATTCTTAAGGCTCCAGTGCCTACCTTGATAGCAAGCAGCAACTGTACAACTGTATCACTCAATCAGTCTCCTTTATTGGCATAAAAAAGTGTGTTGTATACATGGATCAGAACACAACACAGTCAATGGAACATTGATAAAACTGTCCAGACATCATGAGGTGTGAAGATGGCTCTTAGAACCTATGGTGACGTACTTTCATAGCGTCACTCAGAAATCTTGCCATATAACTGTACAACTGATCATGTAATATTTCCTCAAAATAATAAGTTTTCACAGTGGTGAATTGCTTAATTGGCAAGTTTCTTGGAAGGTTCATTTTTCCCCAGTGTTGTGAGCTTGTTTGGTCATTGACTAGGAAGCAGAGTAATTTGGAATTAATTAATGTTCCTTTAAGAGCAATAGGGAGTGTAGGTAGGATATTGATATTTAAAGGGGAGGGAGAGAAGGTTTGCAAATATTCTTGGCACCCAAGTAGCCCACACCTTTAACACAGTGCCAGTCTACCTTCATTTTCCATCTTTGAATCCGTGAGAGCTAGAAGCTTGTCTGTCTTTTTAAGAAAATGCTGGTATTTTCAGAACTCAGAAAAAGAAGCCATCCATGTCTAAAAAGCTCTGTTATGCAGCTTTCCCCCATGATAATCATACTTTGATTCCCCATGACTAAAGAAGTAGCCTGTAAATATTGGTGACATTTGACTAACAGGTAAATTATCAACTGTATGTTTCTTTCATCACTGCAAATCAGAACTGAATGATGAAAGGCCAATACACCCAATTTGTAACTCGTGACATTGTGATGCTCAGCAGAGCCCAATGGTAATTAGCAAAGCAATGCAGCCGTTGGTGGCTGCCTTTTTGGCAGGAAATAGGATGAACCAGTTGCCCTTTCTGCAAGAGACTTTTCATCCATGCATGAGAAGAACGCATGTCCACTTATAGTATTCATGAGCCTCTTTGTGTAAAACTCAAAAAGAGAAGAAAATCAAGAAGCCAGGCCTTCTACAACTTGCCTTGTAATCTTGTAGAATCTAGTTTGGCTAAGAGAAAAGGGCAAACCTCTTCTTCTTTTTGGTGTCCTGCTCAACTTATGATGAAGGACTAGCAATGGAAGATCTGGCCATTGCTATGTGGATGTGCACAATGAAGCCAGGAGGCTTTCCTCTCAATAAACTTCATTTAATTTAATGAGAGCAATGTGAGAACAAAGAGTGGCTCTTGCAGAACTCCCTTTCCCTCCAGTCGGAGGGAAACTGCTTTGCTAGCTTGGGCCCTTAATATGCTGCTGGAAGTCTCCTTGCTGAGTAGCTATTACTTGACATTAGTTGTGGCAATTGGCAACTTCAAGGTGGTGCCTCTTCCTGGGCAACTGCCAAGGTCCAAATCTTGATGGTCCCCGCCAGGAAGAAGATGCATCCTGGTTCCTAAACTGCCTCTGCCTAGAGCGCTTTGGACCAGTTGGTGCCCCTAAAGCCAAACATCTAGGTTTGGGGATTTCTTTTTCTTTTTCCTTGTCTTTTCCCCCTTCCTTGCAATCTGCCACTTTGAGTTAGAGGTGAGGGGGGAAACCAGCAACCACAGGGCTGTGTAGCCCCAGTCATCCCTCTCCCTTCTGCCCCCAGCATTCTCCATAGTGACTGGGAAAAAGGTGGATGCCAGTTGGCTGTTTCCTGGCACCGTTGGCAATGAAGGAGCACAATGATGGCTAGCCTCTGGCATGGATAGCAGGCTTGAGACACAGTGGCAGGAGCAAGAGCACAGAGGAGGCAAGCAAAAACCCACAGGCTGTGCACCTAAATGTCACAAATTGTCCCAACTCTCTCACTTATTCAGGCAGAGTAGGAGGAAGACAGGATTTTTCATACCATGGCCCATAGCATGGAACAGGTTGCATCCAATAAAATGGAGGAGGAAGGCCAGCCAGCGTCCTCCATGCCAGGCATGAGATTAGTGCCAAACTCCTAAGAGATGCCCAGAGATGAGTAAATTAAATCCTCCCTACTCCCAATTCCCACTTTCTCCCTCCATAACAATGGATCGGGTGCAGGGGCAGATTGCCCAGGGAACTGAAGAAGCCCAGGTAGGGGGAAAGAGACAGCACTCCCTACAACAGAAGGTGGTCTTTCCCCAAAGAAACAGAAGAGGAAGAGAAGCAAACACAGCTGCAAGGAAGGCTCAAAACAAGCAGAGAAAGATGACAGATCCTGCTGCAGGGACTCTTCCTCTGCCTCCCAGGCTTCTTTGCCATCATCCTCCCTCTTCTTCCTCCCAGTACCAAGACACCCGAGTCAAAAGCTACGTCAGCTGGCCCATAAAGACACAGGGGACAAAAGGCAATGAAAAGAAGTACAACTGGGGAAAAGTTCCAACAGAAGGGCCAACGAGTCTTCTCTCTGTCTGATTCAGACAGGGAAGCCTCCCCAGGAACTTTTAGTCCTCCAGACATTGCAGAACTACAACTTCCATCAGCCTCAGCAAAACTGGTCAAAGGCCAGAGATGGTTAGAGTTGAAGTTCAACAACATCAGGACAGCCAAAGGTTCCCTATTCTGGCCCTAGATGAAGTTCTCATGGAAACCAAAGACAGAAAAGGGCCCTACCTCTGGCAGAGAAAAGGATTCCAGTACTATCCACGACTCAAAAGATCAGCTCTGACAGATGATTTTGATCCAGATGGAGCTGGTCCTTCAAACTGACAGTAAAGTGCTGTTAGATTTACTTATTTTGTGCCACTTTTCAGGACTAAGATCCTTTCAGGTCGGCTCAAAAGCAAAATCAGTCATATCAAAATATAACAAAACAGTAGATACATTAAAACCACATTTTAAAAAAGAGCAAAAGGCATAATTTTATGCTGTAGGCCTGATCAAAAGGGTTCATCTTCACACCCCACCTAAAGTTCAATGAGGGAGCCAAATTTGCCTAGGGGGAGAAGGTTCCACAGACAGGGTGCCACAGCAGCAAAGGACTTCCATGTGCCACCCCCTGAAGGGATTGCAAGGAGGGTTTACCTTGCAGGTCTTACTGAACATTATTATATTGACTAGTTCCTGATTTGAATTGGGCCCTCCAGGAGACTGAAAACAGCAATCCGCTGTAAGGAAATATCAATTCCATACCCGCCCAACCGTAGCTGCCTAAAGCCTTCCTAGAAGAAAAGTCTGCTGATACCAAGTAGATGGTGTAGTTTTCTTGTTTACAGCTACTGCATCTGTAACCATAATGGCTTTTTCCTCCCCCTTCAGTAAGTAACAGAGCTTTATGAAGTGAGAACAAAATGAGCCTCTTAAATTTGGACAGCAGCCAGATGGCTTTGAACACACTCAGAAAGTTTCTCTGATTGCAACAACCAACTTTCCACCTTGCTCACGTATATTTAAGGTCTCCTTCGTAAAGGGTGTGGCTTCCCCACACCACATCTGGCAGCTTATTCAACTTCTGGTCAGGTGGCTAAGGTAGATTATGTGCTTTATATACAGTGCTGGCATATTCCCTATGGCAACGCTCCCTTCCCTTCTGCCACCACAGCCAAAGGGTACTAAATTCCCATTAATCAGATCAACGTGTGTCTGAAATACTTGGCAATGACTTCAGCACTGAAGTGAAGGAATGCCAAACATATATTCAACAACAACAAACACAGTATTTGCACCCAAGTCCCTGCCATTTTTCAGGGATGCTTCCTTACTTTGCTGCATGCTAGATAACCCATCGATGCAAATACAGCAAAGTTTGTGTTGACCCCTGTGGACTTGGTAGCTCTGGCGCTCAGCTTTGTGTTGAAGAAACCGACCTGGAGCAGGTGGCCACAGTTGGTGGGTGGGTAGGTGTGTTTTAAACATGTAAAAATTAAACGAGTTGTCACTGGCTAGAAAAAGAGTGGGGTAGTGCATTGAAAAAGGATTGTCAAGTACAGAGTTGCCATATTTCAAATACAGGGTTGCCATATTCCCTGCCCCCGGATGTCATTTCTGCTTTTGAAATCCTGGTAATGTCTGGAAAATCTTGGACGTGTGGCAGCCCTGGGATTTAGGGCAATGAAATGCCCATCCTTGCTTCTGCTTTAAAAGAGCTTAGGATAAAGAATTACAAAGGTGTCTTAGTACAAGAGTGTGCAGGCACACAGTGGTGCACTTGCTGATGCCTACTCATCATTCAGAAGAAGGGGGAAGTTGCCTGATACTAAAGGAGGCGTATGTGGCACCACAGCTGGGAAGAGCAACTGTTCACACCAGTTGTGCAAAGATCTGCGCCTGGGTCTAAAGGGTAGCAAGCGTTACCTTCTTCAGGAGTCCTAGGACTGCATATTATAACCACAGGGCACAGGGGCATGAAGCACGCTAGCTGCACCCCTTTGTTTTTGTTACCAGAATCAGAATTGTAGAGTTGGAAGGGACCCCAAGGGGCATCTGGTCCATCGCCCTGTAATGCAGGGAACTCGGCTAAAGCGTCCCATGACAAATGGCCATCCAAACTCTGGGTTTTTAAGGGGGGGGTTGGGGGACATTTTTTTTTAAGCAATTGATGTTTTAAAGGGGGAGCATGGGTTTAAAAGAGGGGTTGTCCCACCCTTTTAAGAAATCAACGCATTCTCCATGTCCCCCATGCCCTTCAGAGCTACAAAACCTGCAAAAGTTTTTAGCTGAATTTCTTTTTATGTTGACAGAGGAAAAACCTCTTGCTATTTTTACAAACTCAAATATTTTGTGTACTTAGTTTACCACGGCTTAATCCTCCCTCCTGGTTTGTTTGTTTTTTTAAACTATCCAGAAAAGTTGTGTGTTGTGGACAAGGGCCAATGTTTTAATCTTGAGCTGACAACTTCTCTTGCTCTCTCTCTCCCTCCCTCCCTCCCTCCCTCCCTCTCTCTTTTTCCCCCATTTTTCTATTCCAGGAGGACAACTGTTAGTTTTGTGGCATACTGCTGCTCCACCCAGTGTCTGCAGACTTTTGACCTATTGAGTTGATAAATACTTAAAGCTGTTCAGGAGCAGCGCCAGTTTAAAGCTGCATTAGGCTGTCTCCTGACGGTGCTGGGATACAGCTTGTGTGTGTGTGTGTGTGTCTGTCTGTTTGCACGCGTCTGTGTGCGTGTGTGCCAAAGCAGCCGGAGGAGTGCCCGGCAGGGAACACGGAGAGCCACTTCAATCCTGCACCCCTATCAAATTTGGATGAAAGGCAGAACTCTCTTGGAAGCTCTTTGATGCTCTAGCTTCCATAAAGGTTAACACCTTCCTGCTCCTCCCCAGGCAGAATGTAAAATGCAACAAACATCAAGCAGGCCAACGACCTCCAGGACACACTCGTCTTTTTGCACGTATGATTCTAGTTGCATTCAAAGTGGCTTTCAGCCACTCGGATGATATAAACTGTTTTTTTAACCAACCATTTGCAATACTTTTAAACTTTTCTTTAACTTCCTCCTTACTTGGCTGTGTGCTACTGCCCTCTTAAGAGTAGCCATTTAAGGTAGCAGTTTATTTGTTCTGGCCATGTTGTTTCTCTCCACCACCACCACCCCTCTCTATTTTTCCATTCAGGATCAAATGTGTTCTCCTTTTCTCTTAACTGCCTATTTGACAATAAATAAGAATTACAAATCTGTTCATGGAAAATAACTCTTGTCTGCATACCAGTTGCTGGAGTCTGCTTGCAAGTGGGTAAGGAGAATTTGGAACTGACACTTGCATGTGAGATTGGAAGCCTTCAAGGGACCACCGCTGGAAGCCACGAGAAATCAAATATCGGACTTGTCAACTTGTAATCTTGAGTTGTTGCAGAGCCAAGAAGGGTTAAAGGCAGCAGTAGGTTTGGATGAGTCAAGGGGTTGCATACTTAACCCTACTTACAGTGCACTTGAGGGGGGGGGAACCTCAAAAGTAATGTGAATGGTGCTTGTTTTAAGGTGTAAAATGGTGTGGTCTTCATAACTGTAGTTTCAATACCCTGGTTGATTTTTCCAGAGTAGCTTCAGTCAAACATTCTGACATCTGGGGAGGCCACAGCAGGGATAGTGAAGCAAACTCACTTTTTCCTAACATAACTTTTAAAGGGCTATGATAGCATTTTAACTTGCTTGTGCTCAAGAAGTGCCTCACAAATAGCATTACTGCTCTGAGGATTGTTTCTTGGAACCTTTGATTGCTCTTACCAGCACAAGCCAGCAGGAAGCCCAGCATGTGGGTGTAACTTACTTCTTCTTTTTTAACAAATAAAAAAGAAGCATCAGCAAAACACAGTCCTGGGTCAGTGGTTTACAAATATTTATTTTCATTAACACATTGGTATTGGTATTCTTTTCCAGACACAAATCGGCTACAGGCATTGACCCAAGGAGACTTTGTTTTGCTTTGTTTGTTTCCTAGTACCTAACTTTCTGAAATACCAAAGCAATCTTTAAAGCAGCATAAGAAAGGAGGTGGCAAAGTATTTCACGTGCATTTGGGTGGCAAATGCAATATTGGTCAGAGCAGGAGCAGATACCTTGGTGTAGTCTGGGAAGCAGAGGGTGTTTTGCAATGTACTGCAGGTGCAAAAAGAGAGAGCATCTTTTCCCTCTTGCTGGCTCTTAATGGGTGCTTTCCTTAAACAGAGCAACCCCCAGGAAGTTCAACCAAGAGAAGTTCTCTGCAGTTGACAAGTTAGCACATCAGAGAAGGACTTGGATCTTTCCCCCACCCGATGCACACATGAGAGTTGTTTCTTTTACTGGGGAGCATTCGGAAACGCTAGTTTTAAACTGCAATCTGAAGTGACTGCCATCTAGAATACTTTTGCCTCGTCCACTTCCTCAGGAAGCTGTCCGCTGAGAATTCTGAAGAGCCCATAAGTAAGTATCCCAATAGGCAGTGAATGCTATAGTGACATGAATCCCTAACTCTCCCTGACCTCCCATGTTGAGGGGAGGGCTCTGGTCAAATCAAAGGCAAGGCCCTGGGCAAAGTGCCCTCCAGTGGGACCCAGGCTTTCCCCGGTCAGCCTCCCCAGGTGTGAGCAGAAGGAGCAGGTTAGGATGCTGAAAGCAGCAAAGCTCTAGCCACCCAGTACTCCTTCAGCTTAGGACTGGACAAGGCAGCTACAGCCTTTGTCACCACTTCTATCAAATGCCTCTGGGCCCCAACCCTCACTCGTAGGGGTTGGGCCACAGAGGCGTTGGGGATGTGGAAAATGATGGAAGTCTGCTGCAGCTGCCTCAGTACTGGGCCGTTGGTTTTTTATGAGTTAAAAATAAGAGATGATGGTGCTGGCTATGGTGGGAGCTGTCGTTTGCCCATTGATGCCAGGTCTGGGCAGATAAAAGGAGTAATGAATCACTCCTTGTACAAAGGAAGGAGTTCCCTTCGTTGCTGCTTTTTTAAAAAAAACCCAACATTTGGAACTCTACCAATCTGGTAGAGCTCATTGCAGTCTCCAGATGTTTGGGTGGGAGCTGTAGTCAAAAACATCTGGAGGGCATCAGGTTGGGAAAGGCTGGTTTAATGGGAGGAGAACAACAGTTAATTCTCAAATTGCAAGCCTCCCCTAAAACCCAAAGCTACTCCTTGCTCCTTGGGCTTTGCCCAGGGCTTGCTTTCCTGGGGTAGGCAGGTTCTAAGGCAGGACTTCAGCCATTCCTGCCTGTTGGGATACGTAATGGGACGGAGGTCCTCTCCTTTCTAAATGCACAGCTGCAACTTGTAGCCTGTCTCTGACTACATGGGCAGAAATCTGCCTGCTTTGCTGGTTTTAAAGATGAAGCAACCCTCAAATGTGAAGCTTGCCTTTAATTGCAATTATTTCTGTATGCATCCACCCCAAAATAAAACTGAGGCATCTTGTCTGTTGTTTTTCTCTGTGCTTTTTAAACTGTTTGGTAGGCCATTTTGTGTGTGTGTGTGTGTGTGTGTGTGTGTGTTCAAAGAAGCCAAATGGTGGGTAACAAAGCTAATAATGAGCCAGTCTTCTTGCAGCACTGAAAGCAATTCAACCCACTTGTATTGGTCAGATTCCAATTCAGCATAAAGCAGGGATGGGGAGCTTGTGGCCTGGCAACCTCCCCACCTGGCCCATTTGGCTCAAGCCGCACCCACCTGTTCGTCACCTGATGTATGGGTAGGTGTGGGGACAGGTAAAGCCTTGTCTTCAAACAGTGCCAAATTCAATCTGCAGCTGCAAAGGAACGTTAGATTTGCAGCTATGGTTTCAATTCATCAGTGTTGGGATTTTGCACTATATGACATCAGGTGATTTGACAGGGGGGTGGCCCCAGCCGCTGTCAGAAGTGGCCTGTGGAGGGTTGGCTGGATCTGCCCCCTTCCCACATCCAGTTTTCACCCCTGACCTAAAAAGAAAGTGAGGAAACTACCACACCTTTTCATCAACAGATGTACAAGCAAATCCCACTATGTGAACACTTGGCATACGGCTCTTCAGTTATCCTCACGTGAAAGATTTCTACCCTAATGTCACTACACAGACCTCTGATTCAGATATCCAAACAATATACAAATCAGTGAGCAGTTATTCAGCTCCTAGAAAGATTCTCCAACCAAACACAACTACTGAAAGTCAGGGACAGGAACGCATTGGGATTTTCTCCATAGACAATCATGGAAACCGTTGTCTCACAATGTGAGCGCTTGCCTTACAGACCATTTCTCAGGAACCAATTATGTTCATATGGTGGAACCTATGGGTATTGAGCGCAAGTAACATGCTGTTCTATTAGACTGTTCCATTAGAAACGCATTCCATGCTGGTTGGAGCTCATGGGAGTTGTACTCTGTAGGGGCACAAAGTTGCAGGAAGGTTGTCTTCCCACACACCACTTGTAATACCCTTCTAGCCGCTTGTGGCCTTGTTCCAGGTAAGTGTATGCTCTCTTGCTTTAGCCTCAGTTCTCACATGTAGGGTACTGGATTCTTCATTGCTCACAGCTGTGGCCTAATCAAGTGTGAGGCTTCGGATGCTGCTGCCATCAGTGATGATACTCTTTCCCATTGATAATAATCATGTATTCTATAAGGTGGAACAAGATGCACAGTTAAGGCCCTTTGGGGAGTGAATCACAAGAATGCGGCAAATGGTAAATGAATGCAAAAGGAAATGGCCATTTTGCTAAGCTCAAGCCCATGTAAAGACCTTTCTATTAGGTTCCAATAAACTAGAAATCTTGAATTTATCCTCTGGATCAACGCAGATCAAAATCCCAGACCTAAAAATGCAATAGATTAGTGCAGGGGTTTTTATCAGTCCCTGAGCAAAGACACTGATGTTTTATAAGAGGATAGAAAAGAAGCTCAGCAGGTATAATACTTCTAGCAGGCAAAAAAGAAAAGAAAAAAAAAAGGCCTCCTGTTGGGCTTCTCCCTGTTTCATGGCTCTTAAAGGCATAGCAACCCCCTTTGAACCTAGGTAATGACAACTAGTTAAGCCTGTGGCCTTCCAGTTGTTGGGACTCCCAGCTCCCATCATCCCTGACCACTGACTCTCTTGGTTGAGGCTGATTGAATCTGGAAGTCTTAACAGCATCTGGGAAGATTCCCATCCATGCCTTAAATCTTGGTGGTGAAGGGGTGGACAGGGGCAAGGGTCTGCAGTCAGGGCTGCTCAGATGTTTAATTAAACATAGGTTAATATCTTCCTGGAAATTTGAATCTGTTAAAAGAAGATGTAAGCAGCTTATGGAAGGCAGAAATGTGCAGAGCTGGATTTGTCCTTTGGCAGGCTAAACCTGTAGGACATTTGGAATACAGCTCTTAGGTTAACTATCTGACCTTTGGGTATGTGGGGGGTGTTCCAAACTAATATTTTCACTTCTGGTCAAATGAAAACAAAATAATCTTCCAAAGCTTAAAAAATACAAGGGGGGATTGCAACTATGTCTGTTGCTTGGTGGTAATAACATACCCCCTACCTTTTTTCAGAAATTGCATGATCCTGCAATATATCCCTACATCTTATATAAATGTTTCTGCTGTTACTTCTCTTGACCTCTCTACAGTGAAGACAGTGTGTGCTTAGGTATGGCACAAGAACCTGCTTACTTGCTGCCCAGAAAGCTCCGCAGCTTATATTGGAGAAAACAAGGAAGGGGAGGTCGGCTAGGAATTTTGCCATGAATAAGAAGCTGGTGACAGGTGAAGTTAAAATGCTTCAAGGCTGGCCAACAAACACCCTGGACAGCTCAACTCTTCAGGAGCTGCACTGTATTTGATAGGACATCATATATTGAGAGTTCCATCTGGTGTTAAGGATCGGGATGTGAATCCACCTTTCCTTTGGTCTGAAAGGGCAAGGCAATGACCTGCAGCATAGGAACTTCTGGGCTCGTCTACTAAGGCAAGAGTTGCCCATTTGGGGGGGGTACACAGGGTTTTTGTGTGAGTGCCATGGGTACAACCCCTTCTACTCCTCTCCCCTTGATCATGCCCCCCTGCAAAAAAAAAGAGATAGAAAGCATGCATTCATACTTCCCTTTTCCAAGGGATCTGGGTAAAAGTTCCAGCAGAATTAATCTCAGCTCTGAAAAATATATAGAGCAGAAAGAAGAAGTAGGTTGTGCAAACTTTTTTCAGACCTAGGACCCACACTTAATCCCAACATGCATTTGGGGACCAATTTCTTAATCTTCTATTTTCATGGTGATAGTAATCCTGTTGTGACCCACTTTAGCCATGGTCACTAGTGGGTCCCAACCAGTGAGTTACATGCCCTCGCCATCACTCATATGGAATGATAAGCAGAGAAAAATTCAAGGTGCTGAACTGCTGTTTTCCACCTTGCTTGTTTCCTTCAGCTGCTGATGGGACTGTTTTGGCTCCCTTGCATGTTTGTTTTTAGTTTGCTGCAGCATTTATCAGGCCTGTGCTATGGGCTTCTCTTACACACCCACTGCAACAACAGCAGTTGGTGATGCCAGCCAGGACAGCTATTCTCGGAATAGCTTCCTGGCTCCAGTCAGCAATTTAAGCCACAGAAGTGTGGCCCTGCCCAACCTCAGGAGGCAGGTTGCAAGACAAGCCATCGCACTGAAATGATGATGCCTTTTAGTTTTCAAGGCAAAGAGAAGCAGACTTTACTATGAAGTGACACGACGCCATTTTGTTCTGCAAGTTCCAGTAGAGATCTCACTCTACGTGTCATTCAGAAATGAGCACAAAAGGAATACAGTGGTACCTCGGGTTACATACGCTTCAGGTTACAGATGCTTCAGGTTACAGACTCCACTAACCCAGAAATATTACCTCGGTCTAAGAACTTTGCTTCAGGATGAGAACAGAAATCATGCAGCGGCAGCGCAGCGGTAGTGGGAGGCCCCATTAGCTAAAATGGTGCTTCAGGTTAAGAACAGTTTCAGGTTAAGAACAGACCTCCGGGACGAATTAAGTACTTAACCTGAGGTACCACTGTATATGATTGTGACTTTTCACTTTCAGATTCCAGATTATGATCCCAAAGTATTTTGACTTAAGCTTAAGAGCCAGAGGAGGAGCCGGTCAACTCCGCAGCTGCTGTACTGCTAACTGGGGAATCAGACCAAGGTCTTGGTGCTGCTGTTTCAGAACAGACAAAGCCCAAAGCTGGTGGTTCTGAGCCCACTGAATATCAGGCATGGTAGTCAGAAGTCTGCAGAAGCTGAGGCAGAAGTCCCATGACTGCAATCCCCTGGACCTGACTCATAAGAGAAATTGTACTTTATTTACTACCATGCCTGCAGTACAAGAGACTGCAGGAGCAGGGGAAGAGAGTGCTTGTCTGCAAGTCACAGATTCCACCTTATAAGAGTCCCAGTCTCTAGGCCAAGGAGCTGTAGCCTGGAAAGGCCTACTGGAGGAACAGATTTGTATGGCCTCTGTCTCCTTTCTTTTATCAGAGCACGTTTCTCATGTGGAACTATCTGTGGTGCTGCAGCTACTGGCCTGCCTTGCCGCCTTGGGTATCTGGTAAGGACAGGTCAAAACACAGGTTGTGGTCTAAGGCAGGGGTAGGCAACCAAAGGCCCATGGGCCGGATGTGGCCCAATCACCTTCTCATTCTGGCCCACAGACGGTCAGGGAATCAACCTGTTTTTACATGAGTAGAATGTGTCCTTTTATTTAAAATGCATCTCTGGGTTATTTGTGGGGCCTGCCTGGTGTTTTTACATGAGTAGAATGTGTCCTTTTATTTAAAATGCATCTCTGGGTTATTTGTGGGGCATAGGAATTCGTTCTCCCCCCCCCCCAAAAAAAATATAGTCTGGCCCACCATATGGTCTGAGGGATGGTGGACCGGCCCACGGCTGAAAAAGGTTGCTGACCCCTGGTCTAAGGCATATGAGACTTCCAGCCTTTGGAAACTTGGCAAGGTGTTGCTGCAGGAGAGGAACTGTGAGCTACATCATTGGTGGGTGTTTTTAGAACCAGGGTAAAACTCTCAGACGCCTGTGTTTTTGCTATTTCTACAAGGTATAATCTTGCAACTGTACTGACTGTTGTTACACTTACAGGATTATAATTTTTTTGTATATTCCTACATCAGCTCTTCAGGGACGCAGGTGGCACTGTGGGTTAAACCACAGCGCCTAGGACTTGCCAATCAGAAGGTCAGCGGTTCAAATCCTCACGACGGGGTGAGCTCCCGTTGCTCGGTCCCAGCTCCTGCCAACCTAGCAGTTCGAAAGCACGTCAAAGTGCAAGTAGGTGAATAGGTACCGCTCTTGCGGGAAGGTAAACGGCGTTTCTGTGAGCTGCTCTGGTTTGCCAGCAGCAGCTTAGTCATGCTGGCCACATGACCCAGAAGCTGTACACCGGCTCCCTCGGCCAATAAAGTGAGATGAGCGCCGCAACCCCATAGTCGGTCACGACAACCTAATGGTCAGGGGTCCCTTTACCTTTACCTTTACATCAGCTCTTGTGTTGCTATTTCATTATTCCTGTTATGAAATTGGTTTGTGGTCCTTGATTTTGAGATGTATCGCTGTTCTCTTTGTTGTAAGTTGTGTTGAGCACAATTCTTTTGTGGAAAGGTGGTATATAAATAAGATGATGATAAACCCAATGGGTCTTTGGCCTGATCCAGCAGGAGTCACTCGTCTTATGTTCAAAATAAGTGAATTAAATTCTTGGTAGCTGCAAAATCTGTTTCATAACTTGCTGGTTCCCAGCTTCTACAAAGAGGAGAGGAGAGAGAAATGGACATTTCCAGTCATTTTTGATCTAGCATGATCTGTCAGTGTGAGCATGGACTGTGCTGGTTTCCACCAGCTCTTTACTGTGTTGTGTAAGCGACTGAGCTAAGAGCTTGCTGAACCTGGAGCCGGGTGTTTGCACCTTGGCACTCAGCACAGGAGGACAGACTCCAAAAGGCGAGGCAGCAACAAGCCGAGTCTGTTTCTTCCCGTAGATGGGTGGATGGAAAACTTAATGAGAATCGCAGAGACGGTGAGATACCACATGACATGGTCCTCCTTGCCAGCTTTCCAGTTGGAGAGCTTGGTGCAGTGGAGAAGGCAGTTCTCCAGAAGAGGTGAAAGTGGATTCACACCCAGAAAAATGGCTTTGGGTGGATGGATGCCATGCCAAAACAAGGGAATGATACTGTTGGGTTGGGTTGGGTTCCTCATTAACCATTCTGCTGCTTACAGCTTTTCAAAGTTATCCTTATATGCAAAGAACTCATTCTCAGTAACCAGAAGTTAGATGAAAGGATTTAAAAAGAAGTTCGCTCACTCTTTTTAAAGAGCTAAGCTTCTGGTTTTTTCCTCTCCCTTGAGCCTATGTGAAGACCAGACAGGGAACTATTTTCAGAGGAAACAGCATCAGAGTTGGAATATGTGAGAGGTAGGCTTGCCAGCTACCCTGATTTTGCAGACTGGATTTAAAGAAGAAACTTACTGTCATGCTTTGGATAAACCTTCTCCTTAAACATTCTGACACATCACTGTTAAAAGATTTCAACTGGAAGAGAGGGTAGGGCCCTTTAGAAAGGAGCCAAGGAAACAATAATTGCCTTGTTTTCCTCCTCCGTGTCTTTATTTATTTATACGGAGATTTATATCCTGCCTTTCCACTACATAACGGGACTCAGGGAAGCTCACAGAAAAGATAAAGACAGATTAAAACCATGCATCAAATAAAGCAATATTGCACCATAAAAATAATCAGTGAAATTTAATAGGTGATACAGGAAGCAGAGGAAACAAGCCAGCAGAAATAAAAAGAATTTTGAAAAAATAAAATAAAAATCCATCAGAAGGTACTGGAAATGTAATACGGGGGGGGGGGGAGAGATGAATTTCATGGGGCATGGAGTTCCACACCTTGAGTATTGTCACAAGTATTCCCTCTATGAGAACTCTCGCTTTTGTCTTCTCCATTCCGCCACCGCACCTGTCAGCAGGTGGGTTGGCCCTTGCACACTTGTTTTTTGTTTCCAGTCTCTTTTAAAAATAAATAAATTGTGATCTCCTGCCTACTTCTCTGCAGTGTTGTTGGGTCCTCATATTTTCAAAAATTGTCCTTTTCAGAATTGCACAGAATGTAGAAGTGGGCCAAATACAGCTTTTCCCCATTTCAGTGCTGGAAGGTTAGTGGAATCTGTAACCCGAAGTGTTTGTAACCCGAGGTGTTTGTAACCCGAGGTACCACTGTAATGAAAAAAAGGAGTCTGCCTGCCTCTTCCCACCCAGCCGCCCTATAGCTGAGGGGGAGGCGACGGGCGGACTATTTGGGCAGCGCGGAGCCTGCGCTCACCAAAGCCACCGTGTCTCTCCCAGGAGAGACATGTGGCTCGGGCGCACTGCAGGCCCTGCTGTGAGTACCGCCTGGCATTTTGTCACCTCCCTCAGTGGTGACACCCAGGGTGGCCCACACCCACCACACACCCCTTGCTTCACTGCTGCCTCTAGAAACACTCTCAATTCATGCAGAGCAGAGGGGAGACTCAATAGGCTTGGCCAATGTCCTCCCTTATCAGAGCACCCTTGGACAGGCCCCAGAATCCTTGGCAATACACAAGGGTTCCACCTCAGAACTGCACAGGGCTTTTTCTGCGCCTGCAGAAAGTTTGGGTGGGGAGGAAACATTGGTATGGAATATTATTATAAAGTTTTCCCCAAATCGTGGTAGACAAAGGAAGCATTTCATAGTTGCACAGCTGACACTGAAAAATTCTGAAACAACTTGGCGAGCTCAAACCTGAAGCTGTCAGAAGGGTTAGAAAGGAAAGAACAAAAAGGTCTGGCAGCAATCCCATTATATGAATTCTACATGGCCATCATCGTGCACAAAACCTACCCTTTTACAGGCCCTCACCTCTCCTCACCTCACCTGTCTTCTCCTCCTGCTCCATATATTCTTGTGCCCAGACCCACATTTTACGGTGTTGGCATAAGCTGGCTTGTGGCCCTGTGTCAGATTTACAGCCTCTCAGAGAGACTTCAGCAAAGCTTTTTACAGGAAACTCAACTCATCCTGCCAATGATGACCGCAGAAGGACACCCTGCGAGTTGGAGGTGCTTCTGTTTGATTTAAGCTCTGTTAACACTGGAGAACAGCAAACCTAAAATATCTTTTTCAGTCAGGAACAGTCAAGGGGTCTGGAACAGCCAATTCTCCCTCATTTCTCTCTCACTTCTCACTGTTTCCTGGACTAGAAAGGTTGTTTACATTGATCAAGAGGCCTTTGTTGTATCCGCCATGTAGCCGAAGCTTTCTGAGTCCGCTTCAGCCTACGGCTCCTGCTTGCTCTCCTTTTACCAGAGTTCCAAGATGGCCAACGCTTCTTCAATCCGTTCTGTGGTTCAAGTAACTTCTCCTGAGGTGGCAAGTTCAGGAGGTAAGGTGAGGAGATAGGAAGCTACCTTACACCAAGTCAAAGAATCAGTCCTGCTAGCTCAAGGGTGCAGAGCCTTCTTTAGCCCAATGGCCATATTCCCAGACCCTCACTATTTTCCAGGGACATCCCTGATTTAGAGAAGCTGTCCAGGTTTCTGATTTGATCCTGGAATGTCCCATTTTTCCTTAGGGTGTCCCTATTTCCTTGGAGGGTATGGAGTTATCCGACCCCAACCCATCCAACCCCCGATCTGAAGGGAATCTGTATAGGGAAGGTTATCTTAATGTTTTATTATGTGTGTGTGTGTGTGTGTGTGTGTGTGTGTACGTGTATGTGTGTGTGTATGTATGTGTGTGTGTGTATATATATCATCATATATATATATATATATATATATGTGTGTGTGTGTGTGTGTGTGTATATATATCATCATATATATATATGAGAATATGATGGGGGTGGCGCTGTGGTCTAAATCACAGAGCCTAGGGCTTGCCAATCTGAAGGTTGGCGGTTCGAATCCCCGTGACGGGGTGAGCTCCCGTTGTTCAGTCCCAGCTCCTGCCCACCTAGCAGTTCAAAAGCATGTCAAAGTGCAAGTAGATAAATAGGTACCGCTCCGGTGGGAAGGTAAACAGCGTTTCTGGGTGTTGCTCTGGTTTGCCAGAAGTGGCTTAGTCATGCTGGCCACATGACCCAGAAAAACTGTCTGCAGACAAACGCCAACTTCCTCGGCCAGTAAAGCAAGATGAGGGCCACAACCCCAGAGTTGTCTGTGACTGGACCTAACGGTCAGGGATACCTTTACCTATATATATATATATATATATATATATATATATATATATATATGTGTGTGTGTGTGTGTGTGTGTGTGTGTGTGTGTGTGTGTTGGAAGCTGCCCAGAGTGGCTGGGGCCACCCAATAAAATGTGTGAGGTATAAATAGTAAAATCATCATTATGAAATGGGACATCCCTCTTTTCATTGGAGAAATGTTGGAAGGTGAGTATTCCCTCATGGGGAGCCTTTTGGTGGTGTGGCCAGGTACAAAAAGTGGGTGGAGCAACAGATGAGGCCTTTCTTTGTACAGTAGGCTGTATTCAAGCCACACAAAATTCAGGGTTTTCTACAGACACCTCCATCCAAACAAACAAAAGGCATTGTCACAGTTCAAGGATCCAATCCGTCTGGGCAAAAGCACTCAGGGTGGGTGTGGAGTAGAGTCAATGAGGGACACGACCTGGGAAGAGGCGTGGGCAGATGGAGAAGGGCCGGAGCTGGATGGAGAGGCCTACATTTGGGCCCAAGCCTTAGGTTCCCTACTTATGGTTCAATAGCAGCACTTTGTATATCAGAGGTTCTCAAATTCTGCTCTAATCCAGTAAGGGGGCAGAATAGTCTGCATTTGATCCTGCACTTCATCTATTTTTCCCCCCTGATGATGGAAATCAAGGCTGTTCTTGACCAAGACCAAATTATCAAACAAGCTAACAAGGCCCTAATTTAGGGTTCCTGGTTTTCATCATACGACACTGGTTTAGTTGTATCATTCCCCCTGAAAAATTTACTAGCCTTTCCTGTTTGACTGCCATGGACATAGCGGGGGGGGGGGCAGGGGGCAGCTGCCCCCCAAATCAAGAAAATAAATAAAAATACTTAACTAACTGACCAATTGCATTGCAGATAACTCAGTTCTGCCCACCAACATTAAGCCTGCCCCCCCAAAATCAAATCCTGGCTACATCCATGTAGACTGCCCCAGGTCCTGTGCTAGTCTTGATGGTAGCGCTTTTGCTGTGGGAAAAAAATATGAGTTATGTATGTGCTTTGATTTTCAGATTTTTTTAAAAAAGAAGTGTATTAAATGGTCCACCAAGAATGACCTCCCCCACAGCTAAGTGGTGGCCAGAGTTTGAGAACCACCTTCTTCCCACACAGACTGGCAGCAGCAACTTTCCATGTGCTCTACCACTGATCAGGTGCCTACATATATTTATTTCTTTAGTCAATGCGCGATACTTTTCTGGTATTCGTCTCCTCTGCATCTGTGCTCCTTTGTGACTCAATAAGCAAAGCATGTGTGTCTCCTGTCCCTCCCAATGCTCCCCCCCTGCCATGCACCATCCCGTGTCCCGAGGCTCCTTTGGCAGCGTTATGTAGAAAAGCAGCCACCCACGCACTGAACCAATGGCCTCCAGCAAAGAACGTGTTCTGCCGCTCTTTGCGATCTTGCCCTCGCCAAAGACGATATGCCAGGTGGATTCGAACCGAAACCTACTGCAAAACCTAGGCTGGAAACTGGCTGGCTGGCTCACTGTTACCCTGCTACGCCAGCCCACCTGCCTGCCCAAACGCGACTTGGCTAATTAGCAAATAGATGGTCTCCTGTGCAGAGGGGCTATTTTCTTCCGTTCCTTGTTCCGTGTGACAAGGAAGTCCTCCTTGGCAGGGAAAAGAAAACTCCATCTACATCAAGACCGGCTTTGAAGTGGTCTGCAGTGCGGTAGCCTTAATTGTTAACCATTACAGGCTGCACCTATTTTTGAAGAGGCTCCTTCAAATTAGGCTGTGTGACTCACTGAAGCTGGTAGCTTCTGTATAGACTCACACGCACAGGGGTGGGGAGCCTTGCCAGAGGGCTGCATTCCCTCATAGACAAAGGTCTGAGGGCCATTTGCCAGTGATGGACAGAGCCAGAGTCGAAAGTGCCACCCAGTGTGGCTGGAGCAACCCAGCCAGATGGACGGGGTATAAATAATAAAAGTATTACTATTCAGTGGGTGTGGGCAGAGCGACAGATGTGACTCTCTCATAGACCACTTTCCAGCAGTGCCAGAGTCAGAGGTTTCTAAAATCTCTGTCTAGGCTTGAGGTCATCAACAGATATCATCACATTTCAAGGTCATTCTACAGCCACATTCGCACCATGCATTTAAGGTACTATGATGCCATTTTAAACAGGCATAGCTTCCCCCAAAGAATTCTGGGAGCTGTAGTTATGGGTGCTGGGAGTTGTTAGGAGGACTCTATCCCTTCAATGAAGTACCATTCCCAGACTTCCCTCAGATCCTCCAAATGTCCTTATTTCCAGGGACAGTCCCAGATTTACAGAAGCCATCCTAATTTCTGATTTGATCCCAGAATGTCCCCCTTTTCCTTAGGGCTATTTTCATCAGAGAAATGTTGGAGGGTATGGTAGGATGTCCCTATTTTCATTGGAGAAATGTTGGGGGGGGTATGGAGTTATGCGACACCCCACCCTCCCGAGCCAAGGAGATAAGTAACTATACAATTTTTAGAAGACATCTGAAGGCAGCCCTGTGTAGGGAAGTTTTTTAAATGTTTAATGTATTGTTTTGTTTTTATATATGTTGGAAACCGCCCAGAGTGGCTGGGCAACCCAGTCAGATGGGTGGGGTATAAATAATAAAATCATTATTATTATGGAATATGACATCCCTATTTTCACTGGCGGGTACGTTCCCTGTGAAGGAGGGCTGGAGCCCTGCAGTTGGTTAAGAGCTGCTGGAAATTGTAACTCCATGAGGGGTAAACTACAATGCCCATAATTCTTTGAGGGAATGAACGTGCTTCAAATGTGTTTTAAAAAAGCATCGTGTTTTCACAGCCTAACTCTACTGTTGTGTAAATTCTACAATGAGAAGTGCATCCAGATTAGATCTTACCCTAGTTAAATGGAAGGTGATTATAGTAGTGTTGGGAACTCTTTTTCTTTACTCAGTGAAATATAAAAAGATTCCTGCATGTGTGTTAGTGCTAAAGATAAACAACAATTTATTCCCTGTAAAAATTCAACCCTGGGAAAAGGCCCAGACATGTAAAAGGGGGTGGGGGTGGGGAGAAAATGTTCCACTCTCCCAAAAGCCAGTCTAAAATCATGAAAAGCTGCAAATGGCTATTAAGATATCTTTGAGGATCAAAGTTTCGACTGAGTTTGGCCAAGGGAGGGAGGAAACTTTTCATCTAATCTTCTTCAGAGCTTAAAGTAGGGCAGAATACGGGTGCTCCATCAATGATTGTTCATGTTTTAAAAATAATTACTTAAGGGAGGTGGTTCCTTCTGTTTGTTCTTTTCCAGGCCCTCATCCTGTGTCCTTCATGCAAAGGATCAGATTTTGAAATGAAAAGAGAGGTCAGCGTGCGAGCCCCTTGCCTATTAGTACCCCTTTGATATACCAGAACAATAGACCCAGGGCGTTTACTTCTCCAACACGCTCTCTGTTCTTAAATCAAAACTTTCTTCCTATTTCCTTCTTATTAGATGCACTTTTTTTTTAAAGCACACAGGAACTCAGGATTAATTCTGGATAGCAGGGATCCATCCAGAAATACAATCTTGAGTCTTATTTCAAAGTGAAGCAGAAGTAAACACCCTTTTTTTTTTAAGGGTAAAAATACTTTAAATTATTTTTTATATGTCAAGTCATTGAATACAGGCAATAGAAAAAGGCCACTGTGGCATGGCCTAATGGGTCAGAGAATTATTTGTTGAGCAGATAGGGTGCCGGTTCAAGTCCCTAAAGTGGGAAGAACAGACATTTCTCAACCATTTGGCTTTTTAAAAATAGCCACCATGCAATAAAAATTTTTTTAGGGGGGCGGAGCTTCCTGCAGCCAATCAGAAGCTGTGGAAGCCGTGTCGGATGTTCGGCTTCCAAAGAACGTTCGCAAACCGGAACACTCACTTCCGGGTTTGCGGCGTTCGGGAGGCAAAACATTCGAGTCGCAAGGCGTTTGGGATCCAAGGTACAACTGTACAGTAAGATAAGAAGTACTGACTCAGTTTAAAAATTATGCAACTATTTCTACAATTGTACAATTAATATAGTATGAAATGACAGGCGTGCTCATTTCTTCCATTCTTAATGTGTTTTTCAAACAAAGGTGCAACCTTACTTCATAACTGACCCTTGATAATTACTAGTATTGGCATCTGACAAAGCCATGGAGCACATTCCAGTATATATATACACATGTGTGTGTGTGTGCATGCGTGTGTGCGTATGACGAAAGATGCGGGATGTGGGTGGCGCTGTGGTCTAAACCACTGAGCCTCTTGGGCTTGCCAATCAGAATGTTGGTGGTTCGAATCCCCGCAACAGGGTGAGCTCCTGTTGCTCAGTCCCAGCTCCTGCCAACCTAACAGTTCAAAAGCACGCCAAAAGTGCAAGTAGATAAACAGGTACCGCTCTGGTGGGAAGGTAAATGGCGTTTCCATGTGCTGCTCTGGTTTCGGTGTTCCGTTGTGCCAAAAGTGGCTTAGTCATGCTGGCCACATGACCTGGAAAAACTGTCTGCAGACAAACGCTGGCTCCCTTGGCCTGTAAAGTGAGATGAGCGCTGCAACCCCAGAGTTGTCTGTGACTGGACTTAACGGTCAGGGATCCTTTACTTTTTTATGACGAAATAACAGGAGTGTGGACTAACTGGCCCTTATCCTAAGCTGTGCAAAAGCACAACGTGCTCCAAAACGCACACGCACACTCACAAATATGTTCGGACTTTGTCGTTTGTAATGGAAAAATATTTGCCAGATGTTGTCTCTTCTCGTCTCCCACGCTGCTCAGAACCTGTATTAAATGTCACTTTTTGGCAAAGAGCTCAAGTGTGTTATTTGAGAAGAGCCAAGAACATAAACTATACCAGGGGAAAATAGCTGACTTGGAGTTAAAACTCTCTAGCTCAACAAAGGATGGCAGAGAAGAAATTCAATTTGGTTTTTGTTTAAAGGTGAATCTACCTACCTTGCATTTCCTGAAACAATATTTGCATTTTCTGAACCTGGACCATCCTTCTAAATTCTTACTTCTTTGAAAATGGAGTGGCTCTGCTGCTGTGTCTGCACCACACCACCTTCCCTGCCTGCTTTATCTTTCCCTCCTACTAAACAGCAGTGACTCACTAGCAAGGGAGGGCCTCTGCTCTGCTTCTCCACCTGCTCCTGCTATTCACCATCACTGTTGCCTCTTCCTTTGGAAGGGACTCACTGCTAAGGAACTTTGTCAAGGCCTCTTTGGTCAAAGGCATCAATGCTTCCAAATACCAGTTGCTGAAACTGGTAGGGGAGACAGCTCTTGTGTTCAGGTCCTGCTTGCGGGCTTCCCAAAGGCACCTGGTTGGCTACTGGGGCAATAGGATGCTGGGTTAGATGGGCCATTTGTCTAATCTAGCAGGCTCACCTTGCCAACAAAGGTCCGTATAGTTAAAGCTATGGTTTTCCCAGTAGTGATGTAAGGAAGTGAGAGCTGGACCATAAAGAAGGCTGATGGTCGAAGAATTGATGCTTTTGAATTATGGTGCTGGAGGAGACTCTTGAGAGTCCCATGGACTGCAAGATCAAACCTATCCATTCTTAAGGAAATCAGCTCTGAGTGCTCACTTGAAGGACAGATCCTGAAGCTGAGGCTCCAATACTTTGGCCACCTCATGAGAAGAGAATACTCCCTGGAAAAGACCCTGATGTTGGGAAAGATTGAGGGCACAAGGAGAAGGGGACGACAGAGGAAGAGATGGTTGGATAGTGTTCTCGAAGCTACCAGCATGAGTTTGACCAAACTGCGGGAGGCAGTGGAAGACAGGAGTGCCTGGCGTGCTCTGGTCCATGGGGTCACGAAGAGTCAGACATGACTAAACAACTAAACAACAACAACAACAAGCAACAGCAGGCACTTCTTATGTTCTTTGGAGAGTCCCTCCAACCTAGATGTCAGGAACTGGCTGGACACCGAGGAGTGGTGGCTGGATCCTGATTAGTGAGCACTGGGAGAAGGTGGTTTGGAGACTGACTTGGAAGAAGGGATCTGTGAACTGGGGGAACCTGTAGTAGCCAGGTGATGAGAGTCAGAGGCAGGAGAAGCTGCAGGTAGGGGCAGATCTAAGCTTCAGTGTACCTAATTCTAGAGGGGCCCCAGAAGCGACTTTAGTCCACATTGCTTAAAAAATGGGGGTCTAGTGGACTCAATTTGAGTCGCACTGATTTGAGTCAAATTGATTAATTTTTTGTTGTATATATTTCAACAGTCCCAAAGTTTGAGAGTCACTAGCACAGACATTGTAAAGGTGCGGTGATCTGTCATGGAACGACCCCACTGAAGAAGATAACAGTAGTTACCTAGACCTCGTTGCTGGTTGTGAAGGAGCCCCCATGACAGTTCAAGCTTCAGGGCCCAAAAAATGTAGATCAGCCACTGGCTGCAGGATTGAAGAGTGAAGGTGCAGGAGGAGGAAGAGATAGGTCAGGCAGGTGTAAAGTCAAGGGCTTCCACACCTCCTCCTCCTCCTCCTGTCCCCACCTCTCCTGCTCTATTATCTCCCAGGACCAGAAGAGGAATGAAGAGGGAGGAGCAGAAGCAGGTTACATACAGGCAGAGTCTCCACCTGCTTACGTGCAGCTTGGAGGGGTGGAGAGAGATACATAAACTGAGGTCGGGAACAGGGCCTCTCTGTTGTGGCAACTGCCTCATTGAGTGCACACATAGGAGTAGCTGAGAGATGTAGGACTGGTGGGCATGCCTTTTCCTAGCTTGTAAGTGTGCTTTTTGATAATAAAGAGTTAATTCCTCAAGCATTCTCTGCCTCTCAGCACAGTGACACTAGAGCTAGCCTGGAACCGCAGAATCTACACAATAAAGCCAAGAGGGTGAAAGGGGCCTGCATGTTGGTCCTCTGTAATATCACCGTGATCCTCAAAGTCAAACATTTCCTTCTATATTTATATATTCATAACAGCTCTGCTTGATTGATGAGGCAGAAGATTAAATGGGAGAGAGAACCCTTAATTAGATGGAAAGCATTATGCAACTCCAAATTTAAGGCCAATACCAAGGAATTGCAGCTCCTTGATTAAAAAGAAGTGGCATTGCCAGATACAAAAAAAGGGTTTTGTAGGAACTAAGTTATACTCAGAGTAAGTCCATTTAAACTAATGGACCTCAGTCTTATCTATTAATTTCCATGGGCATACTCTGAGCATGATAACGTTGGAAGTAACTCAATGGGTTGTATCCGATGCTAATCCTGCTGAGAACAGACCCACTGGACTTAACGAATCTAAGATAGTAATGAACTTCAATGGGTCTACTCTGACCAGGACTAGCAATGAATACAACCTAAAGTTTTGTTCTTCATACCCTCTGGACTGTCTAATCCATGTCCAGTTTAAAGAAGAGGAACCATAAGAAAGGAGAGGGTGGAGGTGTTGCAAATACAGCAGCAGGGATCATTCAGTTAGTAACCTAAGGGTTAATTATGTTCTCAGTGCCAGCTATCTGGGGGTGGGATAATGTCACCTAGCAACCAGGCAGTGTGGCATGATCTTTGCTTAGCTAACATGAATTCTGTGTAGTTCTGAGGAAGTTATTAACCTGTATATTTTGTTATTGAATGCCACCCTGCTACAAACAAGGCCTGAACTAAGAAAAACTAACCCTCTCTGCTCCTTCCTCCTCAGGTTATACACTGTTTTTGTTCTGTTTTCCCTCAATAACGTATTATCAGTTTCTTTTCTCACTGGATTCCATATGTGTTATTCAAGTGACTCTGCTAACAGTGGGAAAGCCTTAAAGTTGCCCATCAAAAAGTTGGCACCTGGGCAGCAAACTAGGCAAGCCACTTGGGTCAGCCTTCCCCACTATGCATCCATATCTATTACCATATATACGCTATACAAATCTATGTTCTCTTTCACCTACTTTTTGGCATGATGCATGTCCTTTTGGCTATGCATGCATGCTCAGTGCACAAACAAGTTTACCTTCCTCCACGCACCCACTTTATGCACTTCCAGGCTGTGTGAAAAGGACTCACTTTTTGCGCCAGAATTAGTGAGAAGTCAATATTTACTTTCCCTGCCCCAGACTCTGGCCTGGAGCCGATTTAAAAAAAAAATGGATTGGAAGTGGGTTGGCAACTTAAATATATCTACATTGGCACCATGAGAGGAAGAAGGGAGCTTGGTGGGTTCAGAGCTAAGCTGGTGTAATAGACTTTGCTGGGCAAGAGACAAAGACTGAGCAGAATCTGGTCACGGTTAGGGGGTAAAGATGGGGTTCAATTCTCAAAACCTTCCAGGTTCACATTTCCAGAAACAATACGTGAAATGAAACTCTAAGGTGGATTCCCATGTGAAAAGGAACTAGGGGTCTTAGAAGGCAGTTAGGTCATGTACTTATAGCAGTGACCAGAGGAAGAAAGGGGAGGAGCGCAGAGAAAAGGAACGCCATGGTGCATCTGCAGCAGCACAACCAGATGCTGTCATTTGACCCAGCTGCAACAAAACATCTCTCTCCTGTATTGGTCTCTACAGCCACAGCAGGCGCTGAAACCTTCCAACAGTTAATCTTCACTTCCAAAGGCGCACTCCTCCATTGTCTACCGAGACAGATGGATGCCAACAACAAGAGGAAGGCCACAATTTTAACATGGGTCAACAGTGTGATGCAGGAGCATAAGAAAAAAAGCTAATGTTTGTGATGGCTTGGGACCGGAGGAGTCTCAATCCATACCAGTTCCTTTGCCTCAGGTGCCAGCTGAACCTAGTCTGGGGCCTGATTCTGAAAAGCCCCAGTCTGCACAGGTTTCCCTGCAATAAGCACCAGGCGAATCAGGGGCCTGAGCCTGCCCTGGCTCCAGATGCGGGGATTACCTCGTTGCCTCCAGCTGGGCAATCACTTACAGCTGCTTCATTACCAGTTGGGTCAGAAGAGGCTGAAGAGGCCTCTGGGTCTAGTAACCCACTGACATCTCCCGAGCTGCAGAGGCTGAGGTCTGAGAGAAGGAGAGACCTGAGTACTCGCAGGAGTGCTCGCCTTCAGGTGAAACAGGGAGGTGAGTCACCAGGGGAATAGGACCAGCTGTTACCCCAACAGAGATAAAAGGCTGCTGGACCCCGCCACAGGTTGCGGGAGCAACGTTGCTATTTGCCAGAACCTGCCTGTGATCCTGTGCCTGACCTTGCCTGGTTTCCTGCCTCGTGTCTTGCCTTGGCCCTGTCGGTCTGACTCCTCACGGAACCCTTGGATTCGGGACTGGACCTGAACCGCGTTACTCGGGTTACCCCCAGGCCCAGCACAATGCTATTCTAGGCTGTACCAACAAAAGTATAGTGTCCAGATAAAGAGAAGTAAGAGTTCCACCCTATTCTGCCTTGGACTCCACCTTGAGTACTGTGTCTAGTTCCAACAAAACATTGGGAAGGACTTCATGAAGGTAAGAGCTATTTGACAGTGGAAGGGGCTACCTAAGAAGGTGATGGACTTTCCTTCATTGGAGACTTTAAAACAGAAGTTTGGTTGGCCATCTGTCCGAGATTCATTCCTGCATTGCAGGGGGTTGGACTGGATGATCTTCAGGATTCCTTCCAACCCTACAATTCTATGGCACAGCCCAATCCATTTAGAGATTTTTTGAACCGATTTAGTGGACTTTGTGAAACTGAACTAGCTCGTTCCATGCTGTAAACCATCATTAGCCAAGGATTTGCTTGAGCCCAGTGAAGGAAAAAATATATATGCTGTGGTTGACTTAAGTGATTGACACCTTTTGATTTCACAAGCATCCGTCCTTTGTCATTGGCCTTGCCTTTTCCCTCTTCCTTTCCCCCACCCCTTATTTTTCAACTTTTTTTCATTCCAATGTGAGGGAAATGGCTTGCAGGATGTGACACAGAATCTGCTTAAACATGAGAGAAGGAATAGGCTCATGATACAATGCCCCACTTCCCCGGCCCGCTCCCTGCTCCCAGGGGTATTCTGCAACCATTTTAATGAAAAGAATGGTGGCTTAAAAGTGCTGTCAAGCTCAAGACATTTTCACTGGATAAAAACACATATGGTTGTTGGTGGGGGGGCTTCCTCTCTCTTTTTTGAGGAGGGGCAGCTTTAAATCTTTCAAGCTTCGTGAAATGAAATTTGCTTGGAAATATGTTAAAATATGCAAAGGGATGAAGCTGTGTGACAATGATGGGGTGGTTTTAAAACCCTAGTTCCAGGGCCTAGCAGCTCTTGAAAGGATCTCATAGATGTTGCAGCAACAGAATCCTTTCCCGGCATATATAAATGCATTTAAAAATGATAAAGGCAGGCCATTCCTCTCCCCTAGTTAGTGATGGTAAGGGGTTACTTTCATGCTCCGGAAAAAGAGGGTGAATATAAAAGTCCACTGAAAGACTGTACAGAAATCAGGAGCGCCTTCTCTTTCCTGTTCCCAAGAAGAACACACTGACTTTATTGCTGTGATCATCCATGACCTACATTTCGGTTTTCATAGCCTTGTGCGCTCTCTTGCTTTCCCTCCCTGATCTTGCTACCACCGAAATGACCTGAAAATGGATGATTCATGTTCTTTCAAGACCTGGAAGGCACAGGTCAGCCTTCTCCCCTCTCTGCACATCACATTTCTCCCTCCTGGCATGCATAAAAGAACATAGGAAGAGCTCTGCTGGTTCACGCCAAAGGCTCACCTAGACATAGAATCATAGAATTGTAGAGTTGGAAAGGGACCCTGAGGATCATCTAGTCCAGCGTTCCTCAAACTTGTGTCTCCAGCTGTTTTTGGACAACAACTCCCATCACCCCTAGCTAGCAGGACCATTGGTCAGGGATGATGGGAATTGTAGTCTGAAAACAGCTGGAGACACAAGTTTGGGGAAACTTGATTTTGTCCGTATTCCTGCAATGCAGCTGTCCCATACGAGGATTGAACCTGCAACCTGGGGATCATCAGCACCATGCTCTAACCAAGTGAACTATCCAGTTTCCACAGTGGCCAACCAGACACTCATGAGAAGCCCGAAAGCAGGACCTGCACTCTCCTTACTTGTGAGTCCCAGCTGCTGGCATTCAGAGGAAATCCTGAGCTTGAGGGACCAACAGCTTGACTCATCATAGGACAGCCTCCTGTGCCCTAAATCAGCCTTTCCCATGGGAGTTATTGCAGAAGAACTTGCTGCATCAGATGAAGAAGGCCCATCTAGTCCAGCACTCTGCTGTCACAGTCGCCAACCAGATGTCTATGGGAAGCCCATAAATACAATGCACCACTAAGCTAACTATGAACCTAACCACAATCTCTGTAATGCATGATGCTCCACAGCTGTGCCAACGATCGTTAGAAAATTAAAAGCAGCAACTGCAGCGACATCAACTCAGGAACTCAGAACACTGTTGTGTGAGCATCGCTGTGATCTTGGAGGCATCTCTTTGTTTTCAAGTTACTACATCCTGTTTTCCCACTGCAACAGCCAGCAAGGCAACTTACAAGCATGGCATTAAATCCAAAGCCATAGATGAGGCCTAATTGTGTCTGGCATGCTGCTAGGATGGTAGTAGCCGCCGGTTCTAAAGCAAGAGAAGTTTGGGCGTTGGGCATTATTTGGTGTGGAAGATGCCTTCAGTAACCAGAGAAGAAGTGGAAGGGTAGTAGCAAGGGGCAGAGAGGAAGTTTGCATGTCATAGTGGCAAACCTACATGGGGATCCCAGTGCGATAAAAATGCATGCATATATTAAAGACAGGCTAGAAATAATAATAATAATAGGAGGAGGAGGAGAAGGAGGAGAAAAAGAAGAAGAAGAAAAAGAAGAAGAAGAAATGCAATTAATTATAAGGTTGCAGCATAGCTGTGCCCTTTCTGCTTCCTGTCAAGCAGTGGGCATTGGTGTCAGTTGTACAATACTCACGCTGTTACAATTTGTCTACGATAACAGAAGCGTGAGAAATATTTCCAGTCCAGTCCTGAGCTGGATTTGGCTTCCTGCTGTGCAACAGACAAAAACCAGACCAGATTAATCAGGGAGCCTGCCCAAGGCGCAAGAAGAACAGGGAGATTCCCCCCCACTCCTGTCACTGAAGCTGACTTGTTATAATCCTGTGAATTTTGCAAGTCATTAACTGTCACTGGAGTGGAACTGCGTTTATTTATTTATTTTTGCAGGAAGCGAGAGAGGGTCTAATGTGAATATTCTTGGAGGGCATGATCTGCAGGGAGGTTTTCTGGCATGAGGCCTGCAGAAATAAGTGGGGGAAAGCTTAGAAGCATACATGTTCTCTGTTGTATGCAAGTTTCTCCAATTTGTTTCCATGGGGCTCACACCAAAGAACTTACTCTGCTCTGCCAGGAATGGGTAAAAATCAAATGTAGGTTGCATTTGAAGATGAACCCACCAAATCCACACTTTTCAAAAGAATATGTGAAATGAAATACAGCCTTTTTATTTATTTCTTTTTTTTTTTTTTGAAATTCACACTTTTCTGATTTTTGCAGTGCAGAGCCAAGTAATGCATATTAAAATGGATAGACATGGCTAAAGTGTACATTTAAAAAACTGTAAATTAGTGAATACAATGTGTACAAATGTGTTCTATTAAGGGAAATAGCTTTGTACAAATACATTAGGAGAAATTGATGCTAAAATGCTGGTGAATTTTCATTCACCATTGCAAACTGATGTGGAAATGAGGAGAACTGAATTTAAGAATGAAGAGGAAATGAGAAATGGAAAGGAACCAAAATTGACAGATTCACCACTTTCTACCCTCAGCTAATGATGTCAGTTGGTGATTGTTATAGCTTCATTTTTGCAATGAATTGGTAGCATCAACAGAAGAACAATTGCCCACTCCCCATTTTGCGTTACAAGGGAAGCCACAGGTGGATGGGAAAAGAAATTGGTCCCCGTGGTGAAGCGTTTTCCAGGAGCTGTGTTAGCGAAAACAAGAAAGAATCTTATGGCAGCTGAAAGACGAAGGTGTTTATTACAGCCCAAGCTTTCATGGCACGCAGTCTGATACATCAGTTGCATGAAGTCGTCTGCACCCTACGAATGCTTATGTCACAATACATTTGTTCAGTCTGTCATGTGCTACAAGACGCGCTGCTTGTTTGTCTTCCGTTTGTTTGTGGTGGAGTCATTGCAGGCATTACAGGCAAGCCAGATATACAGACCACTGCTGTCTGTCCCCAGAAGACGGAAAAATCACTGTGGAAGTGGTGGCTGGTGTGAAACAAGGCCACAGTATGTGGCAAGCACAGCTGTTTCTGTATCTTTCCTGTGGTTTTGTTTGTGGGACTTCTGCGGGAACACAATGCCATTCCCCCTTTGCTTACTTTCCATGTGCCCGGTGTGCAGAAAAACAGAGGAGCAGCACCGTTTTTAAAAAGTTGTTAAATATGTGTGTAGGTCAGGCATAGGCAAACTCCGGCCCTCCAGATGTTTGGGATTACGATTCCCATCATCCCTAGCTAACAGGACCAGTGGTCAGGGGTGTTGGGAATTGTAGTCCCAAACATCTGGAGGGCTGGAGTTTGCCTATGCCTGGTGTAGGTGGTCCTTCAAGGTAGCCTGATCCCAAATGGTTTAGGGCATGGGTTGTTTTGGATCGCTTCCCGCAGTACATTGCATTGAGAAGCACCATAGCTCAGTGTCAGAGCATTTGTGTTGCATATGGACAAGCCGCAGATTCAGTTCCCGGCAGCTTCAGGTAGGGCTGGCCCTGAAAGCCCAGAGAGTCACTGCTGGTCACTCTAGATCAGTGGTTCCCAAACTTTCCCTTTTATGAACTATTTGAAAATTGTGTGTGTGTTGGCAGACCCCTTCATGTTTTTTCTGCCTGTTGTAGCAACTGTAACGCGCTGTGCTAGATGCTGTATGACTTTTAATTGTATTTGGACAGGCACACTGAGGACATACACCCTGAATGAAGCTCGTGGACCAGTGGTGGTCCATGGACCATAGCAGGGGTGCCAGCTCATAGGGTCTGAGCTGTTCTGCCCCCCATATCCTTTTGGAGGGAGGAGGGTTCCCCAATGTAGAAGGAGGCTTAGTGCAAGAAAGGAAGAGCCAATGACCATTGAAGTCACACTGTGCTCTACATTTGTTCTCCTCTGATGATGCGCATGTTGCGCATGTGACGCAGGGCCCCCTCAATTTTCAGTGCAAGTTGGCACCTCCCGGGGTCAGCAAACTTTTTCAGCAGGGGGCTGGTCCACTGTCCCTCAGACCTTGTGAGGGGCTAGACTATATTTTGAAAAGAACAAATTCTTATGCCCCACAAATAACCCAGAGATGCATTTGAAATAAAAGGACACATTCTACTCATGTAAATACACGCTGATTCCCGGACCGTCTGTGGGCCGGATTGAGAAGGCGATTGGGCTGCACCCGGCCCCTGTGCCTTAGTTTGCTTACCCATGCTCTGGACCATAGTTTGGGACTACGAGTTTGGCATATGGAGCTAGATGGACCAATTGGGCTGGCTCAGTATGAGGCACCCTCTTATGTTCCTGTGCTTCTACTTATGTAAGTGCCTGGAATGCTAATTGTATTTTATTATATTTTATGAAGCGCCCCAGCTGGGTGTGGGGAACAGTTTTACGACTGTTAATATTATTGCTCCGATTCTCATGTTACTGTTGGGGAGAGACTAAGGTGAGGCCCGGCAGTTTTCTACTTTTTTAAAAAAAAGAGAGCAGAATCTGGTTTTGAACATTTTTATTCATGTTTGGCCACAAACCTTCAAATCTCAGTTGCAATGCTCGGCGGAGTGGGCCCTCATAGAAAGAGGGTCCTGGAGATCCCACTAGACCAGGGTTGTGGAAGCTTTTTCCATCCAAGAGCCACTGCTCTCCACATGCAAGTTCCCTATTCCCCTTACAGAACTAAAGCTCCCATCCGCCCAGCCAGCTTGGCCTGTTTGGCTTAACAGTCAATCCCTCCTCCCAGGGAATTCTGGGAGCTTGAGTTCCACAACTTGAGGAGGTGGCTTGGGGGCTCGGATTCTCTGCTGTGGCTTTAATTAGATGGTTTTTCTTTGCTTAAAGAAAAAGTGTATATGATTAATTCTTGTTTTCCTCTTGAGTTAGCTCAAAGAAGTTCGGAAATTTCAACAGGGCTTTGTTTTTTTAAACAAGCAGTTGCTTTTAGGAACCTGAAACACAGACGAGATTTTCAGGGTTGGGATTTGTATGGGAAAATTTATTACCAAAATAAAGCAGAATAAGCAAGGAAGGCGGCACAGAGGCCGCAATGACTAACTTGTGAAATTCCTGGGAGGGAGGGAAGGAAAGCAGGTTCACATAGATCCCAGGCGTGCAAAATTGCAATAAACCACACATTGTAAATGATTTTGCAAAACGATAACACAAAATGATGTGCGCAGAAGAACATCGGTGGAGCTTTGCAGGAGAGGATGATGCAATGAACAGAGATCCACAGAAATCAAGGGCTCCCACAGTTGCTGGGTGAGAGGAAAGGGGCTCAGTGGTTAGAGCTTCTGGTTTGTATTCAGAAAGTCTCAGGTTCAGTCCCAACCATGTGAGACTGAAATCCTGTCTGAAACCTAGGAGAACTGCTGCCAGTCCAGTGTGCTCTGAGTCTGTTAAATCCAGGGACCATAGCTGATTCTGCCCTGGGGCTCTGTGTTGTTGTTGTTGTTTGCTGCAAAATCTATGATATTGTTTTTTACCCAGGATGTTGCCCGACTTTGGAATCGACTCCTTAAGGAGGCTTGGCCATCTTTGACAAAGTGATCTTCCTTGGGGTAAGATGTTGGGCATTTTCCTTTTGGCATTCCTGTTGGTTCTTAGAGGCTTTCTATTAGTATCTATTGTTTTGTGACGGATTGTTTTGCGCAGGTCATGTGGATCCAGCAAAGCTTTACTAAAGGTTGGAGTAAATTTACACACATTTGGAACATCAGAAAGCCGCCTTATCACTAGTCAGACAATCCACTGGTCCATGTAGCTCAGTACTGTCCACACTGAACGGCAGCAGCTCTAGAATCATAGAATTGTAGAGTTGGATGGGACCCTGAGGATCATCTAGTCCAACCTGGAATACGCAGCTGTCCCATAACGGGGATCAAACCTGCAACCTTGGTGTTATCAGCACCAACTGAGCTATCCAGGCACTTCAGGCAGGAGTCTTCCCCAATCCTACTTGGAGATGCCAGGGTTGAACCTGAAACTTTATGTATGGACATTGGTCCGCCTAGCTTTGTACTGTATACACTGTGACTCTCCAGGGTTTCAGACAGGAGTCTTTTCCAACCCTACCCGACGTTGCCAGAGATTGAACCTGGGACCTTAAAAATACAGAGCTGATGCTCTACCACAGAGCTGCAGATGGAGGGGTGCGTCTGTGTAGAAACATCTGACTTCTGTCTGACTGGAATGTCGACTACTGCACCTAGTAAAGAGTCTGTCTGCTTTTGCCTGTGGCCCTGCCCACCTCTGTCTTGAGGCCCCTGGAAAGTTGCCCACGGACAACTTTGGCCCTCGGACCAAAAAAGGTTCCCAATCCCTGTTCAAGTGTCTGTCTGTGTAAGATTCTCTTATGTCCTACATATACATGGTATTTAGCTCTGTTATGCATCTGTGTGGGCATGTCGCGAAAGCAAGGAGCACAGCTGCGAAACGTAAGGCCGATTCCTGCAAACTCCATCCTCCTCCTAGGGTACAAGCACACACAGCTAATGCCAATCCAAATACAGTGGTACCTCGGGTTACGTACGCTTCAGGTTATATATGCTTCAGGTTACAGACTCCGCTAACCCAGAAATAGTGCTCCAGGTTAAGAACTTTGCTTCAGGATGAAAACAGAAATCGTGCTCCGATGGCGTGGCGGCAGCAGGAGGCCCCATTAGCTAAAGTGGTGCTTCAGGTTAAGAACAGTTTCAGCTTAAGAACGGACTCCGGAACGAATTAAGTACTTAACCCGAGGTACCACTGTAGTGGTAAAGGAATAACTTCTGGCAGTCGAGACAGATCCTGGATCCCTCCTAAAACAAAGCAAACGCTGGGGGGGTGGGGAAGAGACATGCAGGGAGTTGTGATAACTGTTAGCAAAAGGATATTAGCTCTTCGGCCACCTGCTTTGCCTTTTCGGAGAGGTGCATGAGTCACTTCGATGGAGCACAATACCTTCGTGTAATGTACATCTCAGCTTTCCAGCTCGCAGCATTAAAAACATCCTGCTTCCTGCAGCCATGTGCCATCTGCCCAGAGCAATCGGCGCGGATCAAAGCATGCGCTTCCCGATGGCCTGGATGCTGTTTCCTCTCCATCCGTGGTTTTGTTTTGGGTATGTCTGAAGTATGTTGTGCAGCCCACATCTTGCCCTGCATCCTCCGCTGCCTGAGTTAGTGCTCCACTTGCAGATTTCTCTTCGTCTGCGGCCAGACAGCTTCCTCTGTGGCTGATCTAATGCTGGAGAGAACCCAGAAGAGGGAGGGAAGCATTGCAAGAAAAAGGTACCAAGCTAGGGGTTGTGCTTGAGTGGCTCTTCCAGGGCACAGCTCAATGGCAGAGCATTCGCTTTGCACACAGAAGGTCTCAGGTTCAATCTGCAGTGGCATCTCCAGGTAGGAGACATCTGAAACCCTGGAGAACTGCAGCCAGTTAGTACTGAGCCATTGGTCTGGCTCATTATAAGGCTTCATCTGTTTCCGTGAGTAACCCACACTGAGCTGATTTCACTAGGGGCGAGGAATCTCCATCTTAGGAAGCCTGTGTAGCCCTCCAGGGTTCCTGATCTGGCCCTCAGGCTACCTTGAGCTCCTTGCAGGAAAGGTGAGATATAAATGTAACAGTGAAATCAAATTTAGTCCCTCATAAAGCCTGGCTGCATCAGAAGGAGAGGTGAGGCCACAAGCCCTCTGCCCCATCAGCTTGGCTGGGAGCAGCTGTAATTTTTGCTCCTCCTTTCCCAGAAGGGGCCTGTGCAGTAACTCCAGAACTAACATTTGATTATTTCCCTCCTCCGTACCTGTTTTTCTTCTCCTTTTGCATCATGTTTGAGGAAGGTTGTAGGCAGTGCTATTTTTCTAGAAATAAAGGTGCCAGAAAGCACCACAAACACTTCCCTTGTTCTCTTAGAATGGCAATGGTGTCCACCTAAGAGGTCCTGGAACTGAGGTCCAGCAAATTCTGGCTTCTAAAAAGGCCCTGATTGTAGGTCATTGATAGGTGAAAATAAAGGACCCCTGGCCAGTTAAGTTCAGTCAAAGGCGACTGTGGGCTGCGGCGCTCATCTCGCTTTCAGGCTGAGGGAGCTGGTGTTTGTCCACAAACAGCTTTCTGGGTCATGTGGTCAGCATGACTAAACTGCTTCTGGTGCAACGGAACACCGTGACAAGTGCTAGAGCACACAGAAACATTGTTTACCTTCCCGCCGCAGCGGTACATACTTATCTACTTGCACTGGTGTGCTTTCGAACTGCTAGGTTGGCAGAAGCTGGGACAGAAGAATGGGAGCTCACCTTCTGACCAGCAAGCCGAAGAGGCTCAGTGGTTTAGACCACAGCGCCACCCACTCTATCACTCAGTGGTAGAGCATCAGTCAGTGTGGACAAAACTAAGCTAGGTGGACCAGCAACGTTCCCCACTTCTGATTCCTAGCAACTGGCATTCAGAGGCCTACTTCCTCCAGCAGTGGAGGTAGAACACCATCATCATGCCTAGCAGCCACTGATAACCCCACGCTCCATGAATCTGTGTGATCCCACTTTAAAACCATCCAAGTTCGTGGCTGTTGCTACATCTTGTGCAAACAAATTCCATTAGTTTTAACTGTGTGCTGTGGAAGATGTACATTCTTTTGCCTGTCTTGAGTCTTCCAACATTCAGCTGCAATTCTTCTACGTTACAGTTCTTGTAATGCAGTTATAGAAGTTGGCCTTGATGAACAGCATTCGTTTCCCAGCAGCGCTCTCCTCCCCATCAGATCCAGAAGAAGCGCTACAGATAAAATCTAGGCCAGCGGGGCAGATATTCCTTCAGAGAGCTGACTTGATGGCAGTCAGAAGCCTCACAGGAGGGGTCTTGAGGGAATTACCCTCCTTCTGCCAGTAGTGGTTCTGAGGCTCTGTTTACACTGCACATTTAAAACACATTACTTCCTCCAAAAGAATCCTGGAAACTGTGATTTGTTAAGGGTGCTGGGAATTACAGTGGTACCTCGGGTTACATACGCTTCAGGTTACAGACGCTTCAGGTTACAGACTCCGCTAACCCAGAAATAGTGCTTCAGGTTAAGAACTTTGCTTCAGGATGAGAACAGAAATCGTGCTCCGGCGGTGCAGCAGAAGCGGGAGGCCCCATTAGCTAAAGTGGTGCTTCAGGTTAAGAACAGTTTCAGGTTAAGAACGGACCTCCGGAACGAATTAAGTACTTAACCCAAGGTACCACTGTATAGCTTTCCAGGGTAAACTATAGTTCCCAGGTTCTTTGGGGGAAGAAATGTGCTTTCAATATGTTTTGAATGTAGCCAGACAACTCACATCATCCCTGGAAGGACACTCCTCCACCCAAGAACAGATCCAGGAGCAGAACAGTTTTAAACTCACCTTTTCGTTTCCTGTCATGGCACACCTCACAGCTACTTTGCAATCTTACAAGATATCTGAGAAATCCTCCCTCACCCACAATTCCCTCCCTCTCTATTAAAAAACAACAACAGGCACGCATAAAGGTGCACTGCCATAAGCCGTGCACAGATTTAACGTTATTAAAAGGAGGCAAAAAAGAAAAACGAAGCACGATTGCAGGAAACATTTCTTCCAGTCCTAAGAGGAGATGGTCTGCAGCGGTGGCGGCTGTTCCGGAAACACAAGGAGCAGTTGCGGGATGTCAAAGAAGATCAATCAAAAGGAAACCATCAGGATGGCAAGAAAGGGTCTGATATGAAAAATTAAAAGCTTGGAGGTCTTTTGTTGCGAAGCCACAGCGCTGTGTGCCATCTCAAGACCATTGTCCTGCGATTTAGGAATCTGGAAAGAACAAGCCCAGGCAACATGCATGTGGCCCACTGCTGTGGGGGGGGGTGTTATTTATTATTTGTGCATGCCAGGAAAAGGGTACCTAAAGCACATGACAGCATCAGGGGGAAGGAGGGGGAATGCAAGACTCAGATGCCTTTAAATGAAACCACAGTCGGGAGCAGTGATGTTAAGCCTAATAAGCCTTGTGGGTCTGTTACGTCTTTCTTGAATCTGCCCTCCCCCCTCCTCTTCTTTTCCTTTTCTTCAGAGAGCCAGAGAGCCAGTCTCCAGAAAGCAGAGTGTGGAATCTGACACTAGCATGTAAGCAGGAGAGAGAGAGAGAGAGAGAGAGACCCAGAAATGGGATGCATTATTTATGAGCAGAAAACAAGGCCTCGGTGTTAACAAGGGCAAAGTTATTTCAAGGAGAAAATGGCTCCTGTTATGTGCCATCAGCCCCAGCCAGCTTCCCTTCTGGAAAAAGATCAGTATTTACAGGATGCTTCCAGACAGCACAAAACCAGTCCAAGTCGCATCTTATCCCCTTGGGCTAAACACTGTTCTTCTTGGCTGTGTGGTGGTGTGGAGAGCCTCTTGCCCTTTGCTAAGCAGGCAGAGGAAGTTTGACTGTGGGATGAGCACTGGAAGAAAGACCAAACCTTGGTCTCCTCAAGTGGCAAACTCTTCCCTCCCTCCCCCCCCCATTTTAAGTTTCAAAATTATCATCTGATTCCTTCCAAACACGTAAATGCACAGAGACATCCATAAAGCAGAACACAGAGCTTCTTCTGAACACTGTGTTGCAAGTTGTCTCTCTCTCTCTCTTGTCTATTAATTGAGCATATAAAACAACCTTGCCTTGATCCAGGATAGGATACCCACCCACTGCTACTGGACCTGGGATATTAAGCAGCAGAACTTTTAGCTCCTCTCACAGCCACTCGCTGCACCAGCAGGAGTGCCGAATTGGTGTGTTTGCAGCAGTAACCCACCTGCCAAGAAGCTAACATAGTGGCTCCACCCCAGCCAGCCACTTTGGGTTGTAGCTCAACAGCAGAGCATCTGCCTTGCATGCGGAAGGTCCCAGGTTCAATCCCCGGCAACTCTGCTAAGGGCTGGGAGAGACTTCGTGTCTGTAATACTTGAGAGCTGCTGCCCATCAACAGAGACAATAGTGTTAGAAACGAACCAGTGGCCTGACGTAGTACAGTGGTACCTCGGGTTAAGTACTTAATTCGTTCCGGAGGTCCGTTCTTAACCTGAAACTGTTCTTAACCTGAAGCACCACTTTAGCTATTGGGGCCGCCTCCTGCTGCTGCCGCGCCGCCGGAGCACGATTTCTGTTCTCATCCTGAAGCAAAGTTCTTAACCCGAGATACTATTTCTGGGTTAGCAGAGTCTGTAACCTGAAGTGTCTGTAACCTGAAGCGTATGTAACCCAAGGTACAACTGTACTGTATTGACCCAAATATAAGCGGCACCTGCAAATTAGCTGCACCTTTAAAATTCAAGGGGGGAAAAAGAAAAAAAGACAATACCCGAATATAAGCCGCTCCCTTAAAATTGGAGAGAAAAAGAAAAAAGTCAATTACCGGTATAAGGCAGCTTCCTGTGTTACAGATTTATTTAATTGGCAACACTTATCCTGAGCAGAATTTGGTGTTACTTAATACAGAATGTATTTTCTGCCTCAGCAAAAAACCCAACCCCGCCCCCCCCCAACCCAACTCTGGATAGGTCCGGAGCTGAAACAATTTCTTTACGGCAGACAGGGAAGGTGAATCCTGTGTCTTCCTCCTTGGCCCTTCCCCTCCCCTCCCCTCCCCTCTCACCCCACCCCGCCTGCGGCTGCCATTTTGACACTGGCTCATTGATTCCACCTCAGGTTTCATTAACAGCTATTGCCTTCCCTCCATCTTGCTTTTACAGTTCCTTCGTGAAGGTGGCTGTTACGCAAAGATACCCCATGAGGAATAGCAGGAGCTCTTTAAGCAAATAATGAAAAGGAGCTGCCTCAGGTCCTCTTTGCAGGTAGGAGCTGACAAGGACTTCTTCACAGAGCACATATTTTCAGTGCTCCCCCCCCCCCCCCGAAAAAATGTTTAGGGATACTCTCATTTTTCTACTCATATCGAAATACTGCCCTTCAATGAGGCCAAACTTAGAGTCACAAAATGTTTAGGGGTATGTGTACCCCTGCACACACACCCCCAGAAAAAAAGCACTGCATATTTTACTATGTTTTTATATATGCCATAAGCCGCCCAGAGTGGCTGGGGAAACCCAGACAGATGGGTGGGGTATAAATGAGAATATTATTATTGTTAAACTATGGAATCCACTCCCACAAGAAGTACTTAACCCAACCATTAAAAAAGGTAAAGGGACCCCTGACCATTAGGTCCAGTCGTGGCCGATTCTGGGGTTGTGGCGTTCATCTTGCTTTATTGGCCGAGGGAGCCGGCGTACAGCTTCCGGGTCATGTGGCCAGCATGACTAAGCCGCTTCTGGCGAACCAGAGCAGCGCACGGAAACGCCGTTTACCTTCCCGCCAGAGCGGTACCTATTTATCTACTTGCACTTTGATGTGCTTTCAAACTGCTAGGTTGGTAGGAGCAGGGACCGAGCAACAGGAGCTCACCCCGTCGCGGGGATTCGAACCGCTGACCTTCTGATCGGCAAGTCCTAGGCTCTGTGGTTTAACCCACAGCGCCACCCGTGTCCCAAGCCAACCATTAGAGGGCTTTAAAAGAGGGTTAGACAAACTCATGGAGGATAAGGCTTACAGTGGCTACTAGCCATGATGGCTATGCACTACCTTCACTCTCAGAGGAGGTTGTTGGCATCTATCTGTTTCAAGAGACAATGGAGCGTGCCTCCAGGGGTGAAGTCAAACCACTGGAGAATCACAGCACTTGCTGGGGCTACAGAAACCAGTACCTCACAACTGCTGCCTCCTGTGTTGTTTTTGTTGCAATAGCAGCACCAAAGTGATCTCTCTGGGGCGCTAGCCTGGGCAGTCTGTATGGAGGCTCTGGGCTGCCCAGATGACAAGACGCCTCTGGGCCTCACTCATGTGGTCCGAAGGAAACAATATGTTTGGCACCAGCTTGGCTGCAGGAGTTGCTAGAAGGAGGCGTACAAGAGGCCATCCAACCGTCTTAGGGATTTGTCTGGGGTTTACTCCTTAGCTTTTTCTTCTCCCACCTGAATAGCAGTTGCTGAGAATCACAATTTGGGAGCGGGCTGTTGCAGTCACGTCCTGCTTGTGGGCTTCCCATGGGCGTCTGGCTGGCCACTGTGGGAACAGGATGCTGAACTAGATGGGCCTTTTATCCAATCCACCAGGGCTCTTCTTATGAACCACAAGAGCTTCCATGGGTAAGGCTGGTTTAGGATATAGGAAGCTGCCCTATGCTAAGTCTGTAGGGATTGCATCTGAATTTCAGTTGCTGGAAACCACAGGTGGGGCAAGTGCTATTACACTCCTGTCCTCCTCATAGGCTTCCCTCAGGCATCTCACTGACCACGGTGGGAACAGGATGCTAGAGATAATTGCTGTCCAATAGTAACTTTCCAACTCACAGTGGGGAGCTGTTTCTCCTTCAAAACCCATGTGTGTTGCAAAGCATTCTTGCGCATGTTCCCTGTCAGTACGGGGCACATTGCACACCCCAAATAATCATCTGTTGCATACCCAACAAATCACTGCAATTAGCAGGAGAGGGCCTCTTGCAGACACCATCTCATCAGGAGGTCTATTCTGTAAAGTTTAGGAATCAGGCCTCTAGTGTGGTGGCACTGACCTTTTGGAGCTCCCTAGATATCAGATTCTGTCTTTTGGGCACCTATTGAACACTTTCCTTCTGCAACATGCCTTTTAAGCTTTTTAAAAAAATCTGTATTAGATTTGAAATTCACAAAATGGCTGGTGTTGACATGGTCTGTTGCAAAGCACCCATTTCACAGAAGACAAATTAGTCAGTCTAAAAGGGGGGGAGAGAAAACTTTTCTAAGAAACTGAATACAAGGCAGAGGTGGGCAGTGTTCCTTTGCAGCCGGGCATGGTGAGGAAGGGGACATTGATAATGACTGAGAAGCTTGTCTCTCAGCAAAACAAAAGAAGCTCATCCGCCATGATGGATCTTCTTCTAATTGCAGTGCTTTCCAAAGCACAATCTGAAAACTTCTATAGAAACACCCCCCCCCATCATTTATGACTTTGAAAACTGGAAAACAAAAACATATCTGCAGCAAGAAGAAATTGTACAGACAGATCTGTCACACCATGTCTCCCATGCCGTTTAAAGGAGATGAGAGGGAGAGAGCCCCCGTGACCTCATTTAATATTTTCTATCTTGGTTCATGGTGATTTGAGAGGCAGAGGTCGGCTGATGGAGAAATTCAAAGGGTCCTAATGAGAGCAGCAATGTGCTCTCCTGTTCTGATCATCTCCCGGGTGATAACACTACAGGTGATCTTTGATGTCACATGCTGTGACTTCCAAAGTACAGCTGAACTGATCTTTCTGTTTCATCAGGAGGTAGGAGTTTGATGCTTGAATAGCTGGCTGTACAACATTTGGTCATCTTTCTTTTCTACTGGTATTCTTTGAGAGGGCGGACATGATTAGGTTGATGGTAAAGGGCACTCGTCCTCTCACAATTGGGATAGAATTGGGTACAATGCTGGTGAACAGCTGGGTGTGTCGCTTGCAGCCTCACATCTCTATGAATACATGGGCATATAATCTGTATTTTTAAAAAATTGGAAGCAATTGGCATTATAAAACTCTGGCAAAACTTGAGTGCTGCTTTAGATTTCAGTTGCTTGATGGGAACAGAATGCAACAGAACTTAGTGCTCATTGTTCCTTTGCAGCATGTCCAAGCAAAATCCTTTGCATCTGGTAGTTATTTCAAAAGGGGGAGATGCAAAGGCAACATTTGGATGGGATGGTTTTCCCCCCCAGAGGAACAAGGAGCCCTGAAGACATGTTCATTTGTTCCAGAGGTACCAACAAGGTAATCAAACTCCGTCTTGGGCAAACGCCTTGAAGAATATGCAATAATTTTGCGTACTTCAGATCTGTGCACTCTGTAGTTTTTTTGTATTCAGCCTTGAACCTGAGCAAAAATAAAAATAAGAATAACTGTATACCTTTCATTCAAACAGTATTTGTCAAAATATATTGATCTTTCAACAATTCACCAAAGATGTCTGCATGCTGCTGCTATATGTAGAAATGATAAATTGTTTTATCCCAAGGCTGTCCCATGTGGCAGAGAACAAGGAATGCCTTTTCTATGAAAATTCCTGCTGTAACCTCAGTTGGAACACCTTAAAATAAAGACTCCCCCCCCTTTACGACCATTGTTTTATTAATATGCCAACTTTACACACATTTAATCAATTAATGAGTCAGTCAACTAAAACTAATAAACTAAAATGCCTTTAATCTGGTGACTATCTTTATCATAATTTTACATATTATTATACATTATCCATTTGCTTTCATCTCCTGTCCCCATTCCTTTTCCCTTTTGTATCGTGTCTATTCAATTATTAGTTTATGAGAAAGAGACTACCGTATTTTAATATATGTACAGCAGTTAGAAAATTGTTGGTTTTTAGTAAGTGTTATTTCCAATGTACCACAAAGTTGAAGTCACTTAGCCGTATACTGGTTCCACTGGGGAAATGTTTTGCACCAGCAAAATGGTATTGCACAAGAGAATGCACAAGGACTAAACCCTAGACAAATCCAGAGTGGAATCCATAAGATATTTGGATGGCATCTTGTACACCCTCCTTCTGGCAACTCCCTCAGCCTAGCTGGTGCCAAACGTATTGCTCTGCTTTCCTTTGGATCTCTTCCGTGAGGCCAAGAGGGGGAGGTTGTTGTCTGGCAGCCCAAGACCTCTATACACACTGCCCAGGCTTGTGCCCTGGGGAGATCAGTTTGGTGATGCTAATACAGCGGTTTGACCCCCAGAGGCACCCTCCATTATCTCTCGAGACAGACGGATGCCAACAACAACAGCAAATGAGGGTGTATGTGTGCATCTGTGTGATATGACAGTGACCCATCTGCACTATACATCTAAAGCAGGATCATACCACTTTAAGCAGACCTACATTTCTGAGTTCCCTGTGGACAGGGATTGACTGCTAAACCACTCCAGAAATAGTGGCTCTGTGGGGGGAATAGGGGTCTCCTAACCTGCAGCATCCTTAACAAACTGCAATTCCCATAATTCATTTGGAGAAACCATGACTGTTTAAAGTGATATCATAGTGCTTTCAGTGTACTGTACAGATGGGGTCTAAGTCTTTACAAGGGCTGCTGCATTTTAAAAAGATGAATAGAAGAAGGAATTTCAACAGGTGTAGCTTTTCATTCTTCTCCAGCAACCACAAGAGCAATTTTCCTATCTGTACTAATAACTAGGGATGGACAAATCTATGGATTTCATTTTCTCACAATTTCTCTTTCCTAACCTTAAATTCAGTTTGCTACATCAATGTGCGATTTTGTTAAGCCCTCACAAAATTTTGTCTGCTTTGTATGCACATTTTTTCTATGCAATTTTACCTAAGATACACATTTTAGAAAGCAAGATCCCCGGACATCATGCATTTTGGCATTTTGTTTCCCCCCAATGTGTGCATTTTTTGTACTAAACATTCAGGATTGGAGAAGCGTATCACAAAATTTGGAGAAGCATGAATTTTGGAGGACAGGTGGATTTTGGTCCGTGTACCATTTCAGAAGTGTGGATTTGGAAGATTCACGTTCAGTTGTGAACCACACCAGATATTTCCCCCCTCCTTACAACAACGTCGCTCCTTAAGCAGTACACTAGCTCAGACTTCACCAGTGCTACCAAACACATATTTTCCCTCCTTCTGCTAAAAACTAAACAGTCACTTCAAGTCAGTTTGTTCTCTGAAGCTTTTAAAAGAGACGTCAGCTATGCTTAGTGTGAAGTTGGGGCTGAAGTAAAAGCTGGATATGTGCCCAGTCTAGTCAGATGGAAATTACATTGCACAGGACCTAAATGTCATCTTCCTCAGCCCCTTTTACAGCCGGAACTGTGTTAACTCCCTTTTATCCCCCTGTGTTGCATCTTCATTTTCCTACAGATATGACCGTACTTCCCTTCAGATATGATAAATCATCTCTGGTAGCACCACAATCTAGGGCACAGTGAGCGATCATCTGGAATTTCAGATGACACTTAAAAGTATAATAACAAGTAAACAAAGCCCAGGAGGAATATGTGTCTTGAAATGTGCAGTTCATGTTAGTAGCGCGAAGTAATTAACAAGCTGAAACAGCAAGAGAGGAGCTGGGCGGCTTCTAGTTCTTCAGAAGATGCCAAAAATGAAAATGGGCCGGGTACTCAGACCATGGGAACCACTGGGATAAGGTCAGCCCATGACCTGTGTTTATTATACCCTAAGCACTGGCATTTGTTTGAGGTTGTATTCAGATCAGAGGTTCTCACATGAAGGCCTGCCAACCACTGGTGGCCCATGAGTGTGAGCCACACCTTCTATTGAAAGACTGCAAAATAGTTGAGACCATTTGAATCAGGTCTGGATTTTTCCAATGGACTAGCAAATTCCTGGCCTGGGGCCCATGATTTTAATAACCAGTAAAGGCTGGTCCATCAACTCCAGCCTGCCCTTGGCCAGCCCTGACCCTTGCCTGCTTTCTTATTTCTTTCTACTTGCCTTTTATAGAGTGAACATTATCACACATTATCTTTCGTAGAAGGCAAAAGGTTTAAGTGGTCTGCCGGTTTTCAACTGGTCTGCAGGGCTGCTGTTCTGGCTTTGTTGTTGTTACTGAGAACTGTTGATAAAACCATTGTATAGTTATTTTTTTAGTTGCCAACAGGTTGTGCTGTTTCTTGACTTTGCGGTAAAGAACACTCTAATGAGAGGTCTAAGGCAGGAGTGGGGAACCTCTGGTGCACAGGCTTCCTGAGGCCTGCCAGGCCTTGGAGTTTGGCTCGCTTGGCTATTTTAGGCAAACCACACCCACTTTCCTTGCTCCTGACATCGTATATGATATCAGGCGTGAGAAACCTCAAGCCGCAGCTTGAAAATGAAGAAGAATCAGAAGTGGGCCTAGAGCGCATTCCCAATAATTCCTTTCAATTGCCAGCTTGAATTCAACTCAGCAATGCAAAGGATTTTTTTCCTCAGGCATGGCTCTCAGCAAAATAAAAAAATAAAAAATGAAACTCTCCCAGAAATAGAAACTGGGGAGAAATTGGGTTCAGTTTGCATTTAAATGCAAACCTACCTACTTCTCACTTTCTGTAGCCATATACAAACTGAAACATAGGCACCCTTCGAAATTTGCAGTTCCTTGAATTTTGCATTCAGTTTGCAAGCCAAGCAATGTTTACAAAAACGTGTATACTAGGGGCAAAGTGCACACAAAATGCATATAGTAGTGGCAATAGCATACAAAAAAATGCATTATTGGGGGGAATAACATGCAAAAATGCATCATGTTAGGGAAACTTGATTAATGAAATTCTATGCATTAGGCAAAATTGCATACAAAAATGGATATATTGGGATAAATTTGCACTAAGATGCCGATGAATTTTCACAAGGACTTGAAAATAAACAATTCCTGAACCACTGTTAAGAACCAAACGTAAAACTGCAAAAAATAGAAATGGAGAGGAACCAACATTGACTTATTTGGCCATCCGTAGCCAGAAGTAGGACAGGGGACTGAAATGTTGAAGGAATGGAGAGAAGAACTTAAATTTAGGACGTGGAAAATTTCCCAAATAGGAGCTAGGGTTGCACCAGGCCTGTACTTGAGAGAACTGGATGTTCCATAGCTCTTTCTACCTTTAACCATTAGGACCTTTACGCCAACTTTATACCTGGTTTCTACTGTCGATTTCAGTCGATTTCTAAAAGCAATATACAACACATATGGATGTGGATATTCAGTGGGTGTTTTTGCCTAGAACGCATGAGATTCTGTCAGCAACTGTGAACATAAATGATTCCTTATGCTTTTCACTCCATCATCGTCAAACCAGCATGGTGAAGGCCTTGTGCGTTTTCTTTGGGATATAAAATTACATTCTTTCTTCTTTTCTTTGCTGCAAGTGAGTTTTGTTGTTCTTGTATAATGTTGAGCACTCAGCGTGACATGAGTGGATCTTGTTTGTTAGCGGGGTTGTGGGTTTTTTGTTACTGGTTTGGTTTTTTTAAGTACTGATCCTTCATCTTTCAAACGATTGAGAAGGCAAACTTGGCAGGCAGGCAGCTCACCTGTTTTCTGCCGTCACTGCATGATAAATAGCTTCGCAGAACCTGCCAGTGCGCCTGGGACACGCCTTTTCAGATGGCACCAAGTGTAAAAGTGTCATTGCAAGCCAGAATGTGTTGGAGGGAGGGAGGGAGGGAGGGAGGGAGAAATATTCTCTCCAGCATTATTGAACATTCTCCCGCCGCCCCCCAAGTTATATTTATTGTTATGTCCTGTTAGTTTGGAGGTGGTGAGAGTGGGAGTCACCAGTTTGACAACATCCTACCTTGGAATGCTTGAAATTTTTTCCAGAGCTTGGTTCTGTAGCTTTCCAATGAATCAGTGGTTTTGGAAATTCTTGTCTAGAAGCATCACTGCTGGTGTACTTTGTCAGTTGTCTGCAGTGGTTCCCAACTATCTTTCAAGAAACTCACGCTGGCATTTCAAACAGTGCAACTCTAGGCATCCAATAGAGTCCCACTGAACTCAATCAATCTCTTCATTGTAAGCTGTCTGATTCTCATTGAATCAAGTACAGTGGTACCTTGGTTCCCGAACAGCTTGGTCCCCAAACATATCGGCTCCCGAATGCCGCAAACCCAGAAGTAAGTGTTCCGGGTTTGCAAAAGTTTTTTGGAAGCTGAACATCCGTTTTGGCTGTTGGCATTGTTTCTGGGGCCAATCAGCCAATCAGAAGTGGCGCCTTGGTTTGCGAACGTTTTGGAAGTAAAATGGATTTCCAAAACAGATTGAGTTTGAGAACCAAGGTATCACTGTATCTTCCTGTGATCAATGCCCATCCAAACAGACCTATTTAACTATTAATTATGTAAAAGACAGAGAGAAAGGTTATAGCCCTTGATGTTCATAACACAGGCATCTGCAGAAGGGGAAATGGTGGATTCCTTAATGTGGCGGGCATTGTGTCCGTGTCGATCAGCTGCTTGGGGAGGACAGTGAGCCCTGCTTGCAAAAGAACAATGGGGAGCTCCCTTTAAGCTCCTGGTTGTTCCTTTGTAGTCTGTGACAGGTGTGGGACAAGGGGGCATGGTTTCTGAGGAATGGCCTTGTAGGCCAAATGGGGAGCTGTGCCGGCTGCAATTAGGCCCACAAACTGGAGGTTCTGCAAAACAGGGCTGTTAGTTTCTTGCTGTTTGTATCCACCTCTATGGACCTAAGGACTCAGGGAAGCTAAATGCAATTTAATTGCCTATATAGGTCTAAGTTTTAAGAGCTCACAGAAAAATAGACACAAAGGGAGAAGAGAGGCACGGGGAAACCCACAATTTTATTTTATTTTCCATTTTTATTAACTTTTCAAATTTTACATTTCAAATTAAATGTCATCTATTATACCATATATTCATTAACTTCCTTCCTTCCCCTTCCAAGGTTCATTTAACTTATCCACCATTCCTGCATATTTTGATATATCTATCTAATTCTATTATCCTATCTTACATCACTTCAATATATGTTATACTGTTGAATTTTACTTTAATACTGCCAGTGTTGTCAACTGTACGCAATTGTTTTCAAAATATTTGACCCACAATTTTAAAACTGAACATACTTTATCCCTATCCCAGAGTACATTTACTCAGAAGTAATTCCCACATAGATCAATGTGATTCACTTCCAAGCAAGCCGTCCTAACACTGTGCTGGATTTTAGCCACAGTATTTCATTTTTTAAATAATCTGTATATATGTTTTGACACTTTAGAAAATAACATTTACCACAAAAATAGTGGGGGGGGGGATCTTGAATGTTAAACTGCATTTTACCATGTTCAAAGTTGCCTTTCGGTACAATTTCCCAGCCCTCGCTATTTTGTTTTTGAAACGTTGCCTCTTAAAATTACATAGCTGTGTTGCTTTCCAGCACAATGTGTTGATGAGAAACCTGTTTAAACATTTCATACCAGAAGGCAGGGCCAGATTTCACATCCAAGAACTTGCCAGATGGAGGCTTAATTCAAATGAACAAATGGCAAACAAATGATCTGTGCATCTGTAGGGACTGTTTATGAGTTACCCGTGCTTAAATTTTTGAAAAGAAAGAGATGCAGGAAAACATGAATGCCTTGACGCTGGTTCTCTGGTTAGTTGGTAGTGCACATGCTATGGGGTGCTTTTATGTTATAGAACAGGCATAGCCAAACTTGGCCCTCCAGATGTTTTGGGACTACAACTCCCATCATCCCTAGCTAACAGGACCAGTGGTCAGGGATGATACGAATTGTAGTCCCAAAACATCTGGAGGGCCAAGTTTGGCCATGCCTGTTCTAGAACTTCATGATTTTTTGTGCTCATGATGGTATCACGGTGGTTAGATGCAATCCCACTTTCAGTACTGTTTGTACTTGCTTTGTTTCCGATCAGTGCATGTTGCATAGCTTCTTGCTGAAATCCTGTAACCTTTCACACGTTTTCCTGTTTTTTGTTGTTGCCCCATTCTAGTTGTTCTATAGCGCCTGGATGGCAATAATGCAGTAACACTGGGGAAGCATTGCAGGAAAACTAATAAAACAGAATGGTATGTAGATGATCCATTATAACCCCAGTACAGCTTAAATCCACTACTAACACACTATTATTGCATCAATGACATGTCGCAGAAGACATCAGCAGAATACACACACAGTAGTCTGACGGGGTCCTTAGTAAAGTCACATCAGGAGATAATTAGAGATGTTTGGGAATTCTATCAGAAACAGAAATGGGAGCAGAAATTCCTACAAATTTTGCATTATCATCAGAGGTCAGAAATGGAAACCACACAAGTGAGTATCAACAGTATTCATTACTGTTGTTTTTTTAGCACACAAACATTATGAAAACAATTACATTGTTTATTGCATTGTTTTTAACAATTGAGATCAATTGTGCAATTAGTTATATGCAACCTTTGGCTATAGCAGATAGCAAGGTGGATAGCGTATGTTTTAGTGGAAGTTGAATTGTAGCAGAACTCACACAGTGCTGATTGTGATGAACACAGGCCAGGATGGAAATCATATATATATCCATAGACATAATTCTAGCCATTCATTAAGATTAGCCAGACACAGTCCTGCACAAGTTCTGACCTCACCAACAGTAGCACCAGAATCATGGAACTCTTTCCAGAGGAAATGCATCTCACCCTCCTCAGTTAGACGGTGAACAGGTGACCTATGTCTGCTGTCCAGCTTCTAACTGTTGGTGACTGCTAACTTTAAGTCCCCTCCTGCTCTTCCATCTTTATCTTAAAACTATAAAAACATAAGAGCCTACTGGATCAGGCCCATCTAGTGCACCATCCTGTTCTCACAGTAGCCTTAAGCTGTGAAGGCAGAGCATAGCTATCATGGCTAGTAGCCATCAAAAGCCTTCTCCTCCATTAATTTGTCTAATCCTTTTTTAATGCCTTCTAACTTGGTGGCCATTGCTGTCTCCTGCAGGACCAAGGTCCATAGTTGAACTAGGCACCGCATGAATGAAGGGATGGATCGTGCTCTCTGCCTTAGCTTCTTTAGCCTTGCGCAGCCTCTCCCAGCTGGAGAGGCTGTGTGCGGCTATGGCAATTCCCCCACCTCCCGCAAAATCCACAGGAGCCGCGCACCCTTTAAGGAGTGTGCGGCTCCTGCAGGCTTTTCTACGAGGAGGGAGAAGGGACTGACTGGCCGCGTCAATCCCTTCTCCCTCCTGGGGAAAAGCCCGCAAGAGCCGCGCCAAGCTTGTGTGTGGCTCTTGGGGGCTTTTCCTGCCTGCCTCCCCCCTGCATTCGCTCCATAGGACACACAGACTTTCCCCCTTAGTTTTTAAGAGGGAAAATAAGATAAAGATAAGATAAGATAAGATAAATTTATTGTCATTGTCCATATATACACAGTATACACAACAACGAAAATCAAACACCCACCCAAAGACCGGGTTCACATACACATTTGCACGTATCTCCAACATTCTCATCCTATTCAGACATAATCTATAAAACATAACATAATCCAGAATATAACATAACCTATTTAAAGGCATAACATAACCTAAAACCTATCTCATTCCTTCCTACTTCCTGCTTGCTATTTCTTGCAACTGGCCCTAAGATCATTATTTAGTGCAATCAGAGCTCTTGGATAGAAACTATTCAGAAGGCGTGTGGTTCGTGTTTTCATTGTCCTATATCTTCTGCCCGAAGGCAACAGTTCAAAGAAGTTGTGAGCAGGATGGGTGGGATCTCTCAGGATATTGTGTGACTTCTTCAAAGTGCGAGACGTGAAGATCTCATCCAGGGTTGGTAGTTGGAGCCCAATAACATTCTGGGCAATTTTAATTATTCTCTGTAAAGCTTTTTTATCCGTTTCAGAGCTGCTCCCATACCACGATAATACACTATAGGTTAAGACACTCTCAATGGTACTGTGATAATAGGACAGAAGTAGGTGCTGAGATAGATTCAGTCCCCTGAGCATTCTCAGGAAATACAACCTCCCCTGCACCTTCCTCACAACCATATTAATATTTGCAGTCCATGAGAGGTCCTCAGAGATATAAATGCCCAGGTATTTAAAACTACCAACCCTCTCCACCTCCTCGCCATTTATGTGCAATGGTAAAAATACACTTTTCTTTCTCCTAAAGTCAATTATGAGTTCTTTGGTTTTTTTGGTGTTAAGCATAAGATTGTTTTCTTTACACCATTGAATTAACCCCTGTACTTCTTTCCTATAAGCAGTCTCATTGTTCTCACTAATGAGCCCCACCACCGTTGTATCATCCGCAAATTTGATGATTGTGTTGGACTTATACAGTGGAGTGCAATCAAATGTGTACAGGGAATAGAGAAAGGGACTTAGCACACATCCCTGAGGGGCTCCTGTGCTTAACACTAGAGTAGAAGAATAGTGAGGTCCCATTCTCACTGTCTGCGGCCTATCAGTCAGGAAATTCCTTACCCACAGACAGATCTTCTGATGTATACCCAAAATGCGTCCTATGGAGCGAAAAATACGGTACTTTCTTTTATTTGACCTGAATCTTCCAACATTCTGATTCATTGGATGCCCTCAAGTTTTCGTATTATGAGAAAAACTTTTCTCTATCCACTTTTTCCACGCCATGCATAATTTTATGAATTTCTATTAGGTCACCTCTTATTCGCCTTTTCTCTAAACTTGTTGTTTAGTCATTTAGTCGTGTCTGACTCTTCGTGACCCCAAAAAGTCCCAAATGCTTCAGCCTTTCTTCATGGGGGAGTTGTTCCAACCGCATGATCTTTCTGTTTGCCCTTTTTGAACATTTCCCAACTCCTTTGAGGTGAGGCCAGAACCAGACTTGAACCAGACAACCCTTCAGACAGGGAGCACCTCAAAACAGAGGACTGTCCCCTGAAACCCCTTCAAACTGTGGACTGTCTTCTGTAAAGGAGAGCACATGGCTATCCTAGCCAGGCTTCATCTTTACTCAGCACAATTCAGCAGCCCCCTTTGGTCTTGGATTAACGGTTGTGTTTAAGTTCTGCTGCTCTCCTGCTGTTTTTCTGATGCTGCTTGTTTGTTTGTTTGTTTGTATGTTTGACACTGTGTGTGTGGCTGCTGGTAGCTAGAGCACAAAAGTCCCTGGACAGGAACAGTGGGAGTTGGAATGTCGCCAGTGAAAGAGACAGAAGTCTGAGTTCGGCAGCCAGCAGCAGGCTCCAAGGGCATGCTGTTTACTTTTGGAGAATGGATGCCTGCTATATAAGTCACTAAGTACTTTATGTACAAACAGAGTACAAGCAGAGGCGACAATGCACCCCGACAGAGCAAGCAACCTACTACCCTACAAGGTCCTCCCCCCCGAATCTCTATCTTCATCCAGTTCTATGTTGTCTCAATAGAACTTCTAACCTGCCGCACTGCTATGTACACACAGACAGACACACACCTCATATACAGACACATACACACCTTGTTTCTGACCCTTGCCCATTAGTTGGCTGGAGCTGTGTGTGTGATTTTCTTTGACATGGTTTCTTCAAAGGTCACCCCACCTGGTCACTTTGTCAATTTCATTTCAGAGGAGAAAGGGTGGGCTGTGCTCAGGCAAGCAGGGAGCAAAAGACTTGTTCATACAACACTCATCCTGATTTGTTTGCACAACGTTTCTGGGGAGGTTAGACAACACCAGCTACTTATGGAGCATTCATTCTGATATCCCACATTTTCCAGCAGGAATGGGGCGGTGGAGGGGGGATTTGATTCAGTCTGCATTCATACTTTCTAACCCAGAATGGGAAATGAAACACAGCAATCCATCAAAATTCACAAGATTCCAAATTTTGCAGGGAAGTTCTCCATACAAGTAATGTGTACAATGGGTTACAGACGCTTCAGGTTAAGCGTTTTCGGGTTGCGCACTGCGCCACACCTGGAAGTACTGGAACGGGTTACTTCCGGGTTTTGGCACTTGCGCATGTGCAGAAGCACTAAATCGTGCTTTGTGCATGCGCTGAAGTGCCGATTCGTGACCTGCCCGTGTGCAGATGCAGCGCTGCGGGTTGAGAATGCTGTGGGTTGCGATTGTGCTCCGCACGGATCGCGTTTGCAACCCAAGGTTCCACTATACAAGAATGTTTACACTTGGTTAAAGTGTGCATCAAAAGGCCTATATTAGTGAACACAACCTCTACAAATGCATTATGTTGCTTTGTATATTAAAAAAGTTTATATTCCACAAAATTGCATGCAAAAATGTGTATATTAGGATAAACTGACACAAAAATGCTGATGAATTTTCATGAGGAGTATTTTTTTTTTTTAATGCTAAGCACTAGAGATGTGGAGAAGTAGACTTAAAGATTGGGGGTGAAATGAGATATGGAGATAAAACCAAAATGGACAGATTCGCCCATCCCCATTTTCTTGTGCCTTTCCCCATCAATTCTTTTAGTGCAAAATGTCGAGTCTTAGGGGGAAGCACCTTTGTTTTGCAACATTCACACAATGGTTGGCATCAAAATGCCAGCCAAATGGGAAAATCCAATGATGAATGAATGAAAGAAAGAAAGAAACCTCTCTTGCCAATGACTCATTTGCAAATTAAACCCCGTTTGGAAGAATATTTTATGGCTTTAACACCACACCACCTTCCTCCCCCCATTTTGGAATTCTAATGAGCTCAAAAGCAAGTTTTGCGACATTTTGGTTGGTCTTATAAAGGCATGGTCTGATTATGGATTTTGGAATCCTTATGGGCCCTCCTGACTTTGTGCCAGCTTGGTGACCCTGAATCAAGTACAGTCTTCTGCCCAAGGGGGATGATCAATGCCAGTCTGCATTGTAACACTATGGGGCCAAGTAATACTTTTCACAAAAAGGAATATTAAACTTTAATTTAGCTTCTTTGGAGCTATGCCTAGGCAGCTGCCTTCCCCCCACCTCCCTTGTGTAAAGTGCCACACTGTATAATATGCGTATGTACACACTTAGCTCTATAAATACACAGTCATCACACACTTCTAAAAGGGGTATATGTGCGCTAAGAAAACACAGGGGACAATACAGTTCCTAAGAGAGGCCTGGGTGGTTTTTCTCCCGCTCCTCAGGGTTGTTAAAAAAAGGAGGCACAGACCCAGAAGGATATGAAAATTAAAAATCGTCTGAAGGAAACTTGTGAGAAGCTCTGGTTAAGGCTGCGGCTCAAGAATCCCAGCTATGTTATGTCAGAATGTTTAATTGCGAGCTGCAGTTTAATGAATGGAAAGATATGGCAAAAGCAGGAAGCGCAGGGAGCCTGTGAAAACAAAACTCCAATTGCCGTTTTGGAAACTGAAACGTCCGCTAATATCTCTGTGCACGCCAGTATATAGTGTTACAAGGAGGCATTCAGAAGATCGCATTCTCTGGCCCTGAACCAGTTACCACTTAATGCAAGTATTTAATTTCTAAAATCAGAGGATGCAAGGTTGAAGTCTGCCTAATCATCACACTTAGCTAGGGAAGGGGAACCCTGTGGCCCTCCTGATGTTGGTGTGCTCCAACTCCCATGAGCCCCAACCAGCTGAGACAATGATCAGGGATGATGAGAGTTTTAGTTCAGCAATGCCCTTCCCTGCTCTAGGTCCTGTTCTAGAGGTGTGGTTACTCAGTGGCACACATGTCCAATCTGTACATGCCCAGACTTATTGAGCTCTTTTTACTTCTCACATTCTTCTTGGGGCCTTGAAAAGTCTGGCTCGAAGTAAGATGTAATGTGCACATTTTTATGTGCATGCACATTTTATGATTATGTATATGCCATGTCCAATCAGACATGTTGTCCAGATGGGATAGATTTCCAGTTTCCGATGGGAAACTGGAAACGGAGAGGTTTTCCATTTTCCATTTCCCATGGGTAGCATCTTTTTTAACTGGAGTCTTCTCTTTAGATTATACGTATAAATTAAAAGTGAATGGATTAAATTCAAGAAGGATGAAAATTAATAAGAGTGCTAGAACAATCACAAAAAATGACATTGGGCATTGCAGCCCTAAACATACTTATCAGGGAGTAAACCCCACTGAAAGAACTGGGGCTTGCTTCTGAGTCAAGTTGCATAAGATTGCTTTGCACTGGTCAAATGAATTGTACTCTTTCCTTCTCTCTCTCTGTCTCTGTCTCCACTTTCCAATAATTTTCTTTGAACTGAGAATTTATTGATATTTATTGATGAATATGTTCACAATATTATAGGCTGAATCAAAACCAAGCTAGTCACGGACTTCCGGGTTAGCGCCATCGCCTAATGGCGGATTCCCTCCGAGCTCCGGAGGGAATCGGCTTAGTAGGGGTCGGGTCCTGCCACGGCGGCGACGCGGGGACCCTCAGAAACCACAGGCGTTGAAGCCTGTGGACCTGGTGACTCGGCGGGCACCATTTGCGCCCCCCCGACCCGCAACGGGGGACGGATAGCGGTGCGCTGCTGTGAGTCGACTGCTTCCCCTACTGAGTGAAGCCGCATGCCATGGACGGAGAGCGCTGACTTCTTTCTCTGAACATTTGGACTAAAAGTAACAACCCGTGAGTAATACGGAAATTGGACTTAAAAGGGAAATTTTTTGGGAATTAGGCACGACCGGGTAAGGTGTAAAGAGGAAGTCCGCCTACCCGCCTTGTAAACATCTTAAAGCAAGGATTTTACAACTAAGGTTGAGAGAATACCTTTCTTTTTTGTGGATAAAAGCAATTAACTCCACGTTTTGGCAATATAAGTGATTGTGCTGGAGGATAAGAGCTAACATTGAGAGCGGAATTCACCCCTCCCCCAAGACCCGGGAGCGATCGGTGAGAGAGCCTGCGGAAGAGACATAAAGACTTTGACAGCTGTCAAACTAGCTGTCAAAGTTGGGGGGAAAGGAGAACTTTGTTTCTGTTGTCTTTGCTGGTTATATTCGTTACAATTTGGTAACAAATTGTTAAAAATAAAGAAGAAAAGGCTAACTTGACTTTTGGGTTGGAACTGGAAGATACTAAGAAACTAAAATCCCTCTAGAGGGGGTTTAGGACATTACAAAATGGCTGTAAGTGGAAAAACACTGGCTGAACTGGAGAGGACTTTTTTTCTCTTGGGAAAGTTGCAGGAACAGAGTGATGTTTTGGCTACAAATGTTACAATACTGAATGGAACAGTAAATAAAGTTACTGAGCCTGGGAGGGACTTGACTCAAGTCTTTGCAACTGAACAGGAAAGCTTTGCAGTTGAATTAAAAATTTTTGCAGCTGAACAAGAAAAGAAATTTGACAAATCTGAGAATGTGATGAAAGAGGAACATGATGATTTGAAGGAAAAAGAAGGAGGAGCTATAATGCCACAGATGATTGAGGAGAGCCAGAGGCCGGCCAAGATGGATATAAAGGAAAATAAGATCAGGATGATGAAAATCTGGTTTGAATTGAAGAATGGAGAATGGAGAGATCTCCCTATGTGGAGATCTGAAGACCTATGGAATACAAACCTGGCTAAAGTGGAAACTGGAGCTTTTGGGACATTTGGACTTAAGAGAAGTAAGAAACAAGATTTTGGCTCCACTTTTAAATATGGAGGCCTGGCTGGAAGAAACATGGACCTTACTGGGACAGAGCTTCTTCGAGATTTGGAGTTCAATATAAAGGACTATCAAAAAAACCGGCAGAGAGGAATGGAGAGAGAATTAAGAGCCTCGGACGTGAGGTCGCCAGGCTGACTGCAGATGGACTGATGGACTTTGGTTGGGGTTCAAAACCGGGAAAGGGGGTGGCGGGGCTTTGGGAATCCAAAGGGTGTACAATTATATTCTGTTTCATTTAATTTTGTTTTGCCACTAACATAAAAATGGGGAATTTGGGGAAGGGAATTGGGGCCGACCTTAGAAAAAGATTTTTAAGAATAAGTAATGATGTATAAAGATTGAGGTTTATAAGTTAAAATTGGTTAACTAAAATGAATCAGAGAAAATAAGGTAAAGTTTGGGGACAAGATCTTGCTGAGCTAAAAATTAGAACTGGAATACAAGAAGGGGAGGTGTGGGGAAGTCAAGGAAATTGGTCATTGACAGTAAGAAATGTAAATTTTATGTGTTTTTAAATGTTTTCTTTTCTGTTTTTTCTTTATTTTTTGAAAATTCCAATAAACATTTATAAAAAAACAAAAAAACAAAACCAAGCTAGTCACGCTTAGCTTCCGCTGAAATCAATGTAAAATGTTAGTCATGACTAATTTAAACTCCATTGATTGACTAACCTGATGCAGGCCCAACTAATAATTTATTTTTAAACTCTCCCAATAACAAAAACCATATATTCAAGATTGATTATTAGAGTGTGTGTATTCTCCAGTAACGGGTTCAGAAAGCAGCTTAACACTCCTGCCCTCAACACTCCATTGAAAACTACAGGATTCCCTACTAAATAAACATGCATAACGCTGAATTGTAAAATAAAGCAAATTAGATAATCAACTCTAAAATATAAACCAGCAAACAATCAGAAGACAAGAACAGCTGCAAGGCCAATCAGACTCACAAAAAATAAGAAGGTCAAAGGCATCGATCGATGAGTGCCATGCTAAAAAATGCTTTAAAGATGGTATGGAATGGTGTGAGAAATTTAATTCTGTCTATAGCTGCAAGAACACCCCCAGGTTGACAAATATGGAATTGATGTCATTGATTGCTACAGAAGTGACGGGCTGCAATTCTATATGCACTTAGAATCGTAGAATTGTAGGGTTGGAAGCGGTCCCAACAGTGCCGTCTTTAGTATATGTGCCGCTGGGGTGCAAAGATCTGCCCAGTGCCCCCAAATTTAGTTTAGCCGCCCAAATTTTTTAAAGGGGGGGCGAGCTTTTTTTGAGAGGGGGGAAGCCAAAGTTGTTTATCTTTTCGGGGGGAGGAGAATCGCTCACCTGTGACAATGACAAAGCAGAAATAACTGCTTTTGTTTCCTGACTCGTGGGAAATATTGGGAATATTTGACGCTATGGAGTAACAGAGCAACGGAGGAGGGGGGCGGGGACTTTATCTCCATTGCTTTTTACTGCTACCGATCGAGAGGGACCGGTATACAGTAGGTATACATTTAGTGCCCTCCAGCATACACTTGGTGCCCCCCAGAATTGGGTGCCCGGGTGCCCCGCACCCCTTGCACCCCCAGGTAAAGAAAGCCCTGGGTCCTAATGCTCATCTAGTCCAACTCTCTGCAATGCAGAAATCACAGCTAAAGAATCTCTGGCAGATGGCCTGGGATTAAGTCAAATTGATCTCTTCAACCAGGCGTTGGACTGATGAACATCCTATGGCCTTTTAAATGTGTCTGTGGGAGAGGGTTTATTGGCTTGTTTTGCTTCTGCTGTGTTATTATGTACCTCGTGTTTTCATTCTGTATTTTTATGTTGTGAACCTTCCTGTGATCTTCGGATGAAGGGCACTATAGAATTTTTATACAATTGAAATGAAATGAAATGGGCCTTACCTCTGAGTTGACACTCATATTATCACGCTGTTAATGCTTTTGTTAAGAGCTCACTTTTTATTAACTGATAGCTATTTATGAGGTGTGCTTTGGCAAAGCCTTTGCTTTCATTCTTTCTAGATGATTAATCATTTGCCTTGAGAAACCGTTGATCAATCAACCTAATTTAATGCTTCTGCACATTACCAAAACCCCAATACAGTGCGAAATATTGGGAAATATTGGAACAAGAAGGAGATAAATTGAAATTGCAGAGTTTTGAGAAATTAAAAGATAAAGTGCGAGACTGGCTTCATTATTATCAAATAAGAGAGGCCTATAATTTGGACAAAAAAATTGGCTTCCAGGTGGAAAAATCAAAATTGGAAACAGAATTGTTAGATCCCAAAACTAAGATACTTTCAAGAATGTATAACTTGCTGTTGAAATGGAATACGCAGGATGAAACGGTTAAATCTGCTATGATTAAATGGGCACAAGATATTGGTCATAACATTATGTTTGCGGACTGGGAACAGTTGTGGACCACTGGTATGAAATTTACGGCATGTAATGCCTTAAGAGAGAATATTATGAAAATGATATACAGGTGGTACATGACACCAGTCAAGCTTGCAAAAATATATCATTTGCCCGATAACAAATGTTGGAAATGTAAAGAAAATGAAGGTACATTCTTTCACCTTTGGTGGACGTACCCAAAGATTAAGGCTTTCTGGGAGATGATCTATAATGAAATGAAAAAGGTATTTAAATATACCTTTCTGAAGAAACCAGAGGCCTTTCTCCTGGGCATAGTCGGCCAATTGGTGCCAAAGAAGGATAGAACTTTCTTCATGTATGCAACAACAGCAGCAAGAATACTCATTGCAAAGTATTGGAAGACACAAGATTTACCCACCCTGGAAGAGTGGCAGATGAAGGTGATAGACTATAAGGAATCAGCGGAAATGACTGGCAGAATCCGAGACCTGGGAGAAGAGTTGGTGGAAGAAGATTGGAAGAAATTTAAAGACTATCTTCAGAAACATTGTAAAATTAATGAATGTTAAAAATGATGTTGGATTGAAAATAAGAGGCACTAGCAACAAAGTTAGTGAGAATATGCAAAAATGAGTTGATAAGGGATGAAAATATAGAGCTATAATATGTTAAGATATAGAGTTAAGATAAACGAAAGAGGGTAAGGATTTGCTGATCTGATTATTGAAATGGGAATACAAAAAGGGGAGGTGTGAGGAAGTCAAGGAAACAAGCTAATGAGTTTAAAGTTATAAAAAATGGGTTTGTTTTTAATTCTTTTGTATCTATTTGTTTTTTTTTGTACTCTGTATGTGTATCTTTCTTTTTTCTCTTTTATGTAATTTTGTATGTTTCTTTTTTCTTTTTCTTTTCCTTTTTGGTATTTTGCAAATTTATGTTTTTGTAAAATTTTAATAAATATATTTAAAACAAAACAAAACCCCAATACAGTGGTACCTCGGGTTAAGTACTTAATTCATTCCGGAGGTCCGTACTTAACCTGAAACTGTTCTTAACCTGAAGCACCACTTTAGCTAATGGGGCCTCCTGCTGCTACCGCACCGCCGGAGCACGATTTCTGTTCTCATCCTGAAGCAAAGTTCTTAACCCGAGGTACTATTTCTGGGCTAGCGGAGGCTGTAACCTGAAGCATATGTAACCCGAGGTAGCACTGTACAAGTGGCTGTTGGTGATAATGGAGTCGTGGAATCATTTTTCTATTTATTTATTGCTTTTGTATCCTGACTTTTATTTGGGGAGTTCCAAGCCAGGTGCTGCTCAGACCCAGATCTGTTCAGTTTCAACAAACTAATAGTATCCTGTTCCTTTGGGGGGTGGGGGGTACGACATGGTTTAGACCTCACCCTACAATTGAATAAATTGCACTGTTAAGATGGACACGACATTTTAATTAAAAAACAACACCAAACCAGTTTATTGTTAATGTCACCAATTCAAATCTGCACTAGTCTATTTAAATTTAGTTTTAGCTGATTAGTACTTCCAAACAAACTATATTTTAGCCCACGGAGACTGGTATATTGGGGCAAATGGGGCACTGCCTGTCTTCAACCAAACCCCACTGGTCTGCCTTCTTATTTACAACCTCCCCAGATGCTGGAAATGCCTGTCAGCTTCCTCCTCCTTAGCTTCAGTTTTGGCCCTTGAACAATTCAGCAGGGTTGAAGATGGGGACAGAACATCAGTCATTACCTCTATCGCCACCTGCTGTTGGTCTCCCCGCCTTCTGCCCTACCAGCCCAAAATAGCTGCCACTGCTTTTATCTCCTCAGAACAAAATCACAGTAAAAGCATATAAAGGATTCTGACCCTCCTGGATGTTAATTGCTGGTTTTTTGTTTTGTTTTTTTTGTTTGCAATAATAAAAAATAACATTATAGATGTTGCAATATAATAAAAAATCAAAATAGTTTGAAAAAAAAGAAAGAGTGGTAGGCACAATTGCTTAATCTAGGTTAATTTACCTGGAATAAAGGGTGGCTTGTAAAGGGTTCCATCCTCTTAAAACTATAGCAAAATAAAGTTAAAAGCGTTGAGGTGGCAGCACTTTTCCATCTCTGGTCTTCATCTACTAAGGTGGCGCTCATGGTTTATATGTAAAGATTGTTTATTTATACTTAGGGCCATTTAAGGGGAGGCAATTAAAATTTTATTTCTTGATGTTTCATTAAAAAAATCATACACCCACACCCACAGACCCAGCGGTTGGTTTATGTTAATAAGCAGCATGGTGCGAAAACTCCAGCAGATATGTGTGAATCTCAGTGAGATCTCCACTTTTCTCCCTCTCCCTCTTTCATTTTTATTTATTTATTTATTCATATAGAGCATTTATGTGATGCCCAATAACATTGCTCTCTGCATGACTTACAAGATATTAGCATACAATAATAATCACAGAATAATAAAATCCGCGCAAGAAATTCATAATGAAAAAAATATCAGAAACTAAAATGGCATAGAAAAAGCTGGAGCAGAAAGCAAATAAAAAGGAGGCCGTAAATTAAACGTTCAGTGGAGTAAAAAACTCATACAGTGGTACCTCGGGTTAAGTACTTACCGGTAATTCGTTCCGGAGGTCTGTTCTTAACCTGAAACTATTCTTAACCTGAAGCACCACTTTAGCTAATGGGGCCTCCTGCTGTTCTTTTCCTGAAGCAAAGTTCTTAACCTGAAGCACTATTTCTGGGTTAGCGGAGTGTGTAACCTGAAGCGTATGTAACCTGAAGCATATGTAACCCAAGGTGCCACTGTAATTTAAAAACCTGGGACATTAAAAGTGGGTGCCAGACAAGACTATCTGCCTCTGAAAAACAGTTCCTGGGAATCGCAGGTGGGCATAATGCTATTGCCCTCATTTCCAGCCTGCCAGCTCCCCACAGGCATTGGGTTGGCCACCGTTTGCAAAGGATGCCGGACTAGATGGTGAATGGCCTGATCCAGGAAGCTTGTCTTACGTTTTCATGGAGAAGGTTTTCTGTTTCTTTATTGCAATGCATTTTATCGATTTATGAGTTCCTGTACATCTCAGGCATACCATACAAACGGGGGGGGGGGGGGAGAACCATTTTTAAAACAATACAAAATATGACAAAAGATAGTGTTCATGCCACCCCAAACCCCATGAGTGGTGCGAGGTTCCAGAGGTTGCCATTCTTGCCAGGGTCTGTGTTCCCTTTGGGAGACAATGAGGCACAGCGGAGACTGTGGTGCCTTTCGGATATATAGTTTAATTTATGCATATATATAACCTGCACCTTGATGGAGGTATTGCAGAGCATTCACATCCTGTGAGGATGTGGTTTCCCTCCTTAAGGACAGCATGGGATTCAAAAGACAGCAAAAAGCCATCATTTGTGTCTCTTCGTTCCAGCTTCCTCCTACTTCTTGCTGCTAATCTTCACACATTCCTTCTCTATGATCCGAGCTCAAGGACACATTCCAACCAGGCAAAAATGCTCAAGCAAATTACAAAGGAAAGCTGGTGAGGGGTGTGGCTTGGGGAGAAAGGGGTGTGGCCTGAAGACAGCCCCAGAGGCCAGAGAGAGAGAGAGAGACAGAGAGAGACCTAGAGGATCATATCTGGCCCCTGGTCCTGAGGCTCCCCAGTCCCAAGCTACAGCTTCCAGACCAGATTATCTGTCATGGCAGCCACAGAAATGAATTTGGCACCCTGCCAACATGCTGGGGTCTCCGCCAAATCCTGTAACAATCAGCTGGTGTAACCTGGGTACAGGATTGCTCTGGTACAGTGTGCAAAATATTTCTCCTGACATTTAAGCACTGAAATAAAGGGGGGAACTTTTTTTTTTAAGTCTCATCTGTGGCAGCTGACTCTGAAGAACAAATCTGCAATTGGCACGTGGAAGTGTTTGAAAGAGATTTTCTTTTAATTTCTTTCTTTCTTTTTACCTGTAACTTCAGTCTGGCAAATGTATCCTCCGCCCCCATTACAACATTCTTATACAAGCTGTGTCTGATCTAATCTTATGTACTTTGGCCACAAATCTTGGAAAAGCAAATATTCCCAAGGCAATTGAAATATTGAATGCCCTATATAACAGCATGGAAATATGAGGCAGTTCATAAAGTGGAGTTTGTAAAGTTTAACTTACATTTTGTCAACATTGCAAGGGATAGGGGTGGGGGAGGAAGCAAGCATTATTTTTTTTATTGTAGTGCGTTGTTATGATAGCAGTCACAAGGCCAAAGACTCACCTAACATTCAGTTTAGGGAAGTGTTTGTATGTAATGCAGGTGTGCATGAATCTGTCAATTTTAGTTTCTTTCAGTTTCTAATTTTTCCAATCTTACATTCAGTTTTCGATATTTCTGCAGTGATTTGTGATTTTTAAAATTTTAAAAAACCATTTCATAAAAATTAACATTTTAATGCAACTTTTTGCTAAAGTGCACATGTATGTAGTTAGACTAATAGACACATTTTTGCAAGAAATTTCCTGTAATACAATACATTTTTGTATGCTCTTTTCACTGACATATGGACTTTTATGCATACTTTCCCCCAAGTGGCTCATTTTTCTACACATTGTTTGGTTGGGAACTGCATTGCAAAATTTGGTGCAGTATGAATGTTGAAGGATAATTATGATACAGTTCAGATATTGGTTCAAGAAGTGCAAATTAGGTAGTTTTTCATTAAAATGAGAAATATATAGAGATAATTTCGCCTTTATCCCTAAAGCAAACCTGTGCTTTTAGCATTTTTATTTAATGGTCCCCAAAGTGGCTAATAAGCAAATAAATGAAAATCAGAAATGGAAAAGGAGCAACATAAAATAAAAAGATAATGTAAATATCACAGCATAAAAACCTTTATAGTTTAATAGAAAACCTGCATAAACCAGTGGTTCTTAACTTTTTGGGGGATTCAAGGACACCTTAAGAATCTGATGAAAACTGTGGACAGCCTTCAGAAAAAGGCACACAAGCACAACATTTTGAACATAGTGTACTTTATTGTATTATATTTGTTTTGTGCCCAGTTCACGGTCCCCCTGAAGCCCATCCACAGACTTCCCCAGGGGTCCGTGGACTGCAGGTTAAGAACATTCAGCCTAAACAAAACCTCAATTTGTGGGTTAGGCAAAGAGAATTCCATAACTAGGATGTGTCCACAGAGAAGATCCCCAAACAATCTTGCATCACTCTGTGTTGGAATGCAGAGATTCACAATGCTTCTACTCAGCCCTTCCTGTTCCCCTGTCCATATGCTCTGGCAATGGGTGTGATCATAAGCATTGTGAGCACAACTCAAGGAATGACATTGGGTGGGTATCCCTTGAGTCAGATCTATCTGCTTTTTGTTAACAAAAGGATTTCTTTCTGTGCTTCTGGATAAGCGTGAAAATGCTTGTTTAGAAAGGCATCTGGGCTCCTTGAGCAAGTGACACTATAATGGTCAGGGAGTGTTTTTGTTTTTTTCTGTACTTCCTGAACCTGTAATCTGAATGCAATGCCTACAATAAATATTTCACTAAACATGGTTCTCTCCCATTTTCAATAATTCATTAACAGCATGAGTACGTGCACAGGGATAGCACTGGAAGATCATATATGTTTTTTATTAACATGCAAAAACTTTATACATTTTGCCTAGGGTTGCCACATTTCACAAAGTGAAAATTCAGACATAAAATTGTTGAACAAAATCGCAGAGAAATTAGATGTTTTTGAGCTGTTTCTGAGGAAAATTGGCAACAATGACACTGCCGACATGGGCTAGGTCTGCTTGCGGCTGCAGTATTCTGGAAAATGTTGGGATGTCCAGGAAATCACTAATTTTGCCACTCAAGGAGTATAGTTTTATACTAAGTAAAGGTAAAGGACCCCTGGATGGTTAAGTCCAGTCAAAGGCGACTATGGGGTTGTGGCGCTCATCTCACTTTCAGGCTGAGAGAGCCAATGTTTGTCCACAGACAGCTTTCCGCCTCATGTGGCCAGCATGACTAAACAGCTTCTGGTGCAAAGGAACACTTGGACAGAAACCAGAATGTACGGAAATGCCATTAACTTTCCTGCCACAGCGGTACCTATTTATCTAGTTGCACTGGCATGCTTTCGAACAGCTAGGTTGGCAGGAGCTGGGACATAGCAACGGGAGCTCACTCCGTTGTGGGGATTTGAACCACTGACCTTCCAATTGGCAAACCCAAGCCGCTCAGTGGTTTAGACCACAGTGCCACCCGCATTACCTTTAGTCTTTTACTGGAGACTCTGACAAGGGAAGGCTGGCAAAGTGGTGAAGAGAAAAGGTCATTTTTTCCCTTTAACACTCCTGAAACTCCCCCACCTTGAAAAACTGAACAGAGCTACAAAACGTCTCTTCCAGGGTACGTGGAGCAGTGATCAGGCAAGCTGCAATGTTGCAGCCTAAGTCTTACTTGTTACATGCTTTACAATGTCAGGGCACACCCCACATTAAGCATTAGCTGAAGCTGAGCTTTTAATACACTGAGGATGACTCAGACAATCCTAGAGCTCCTTCCAATTTGAGAGGAATGGGAAATACCCTGATTTAAACATTGCCAGGAGCGCCTGTTGTCAGAGACGGCTAAGATACTCTACATCAGTAAGAGGCCCAAACAACAGGAGATCTATGCCGCCAGCAGATAGACTATGCAGGTAGAAATGGAGCCACCATTACTGTATAAGTTTAGGATTATTTCTGACTACCTGAACATTATGCAGTGTTTGGAAATGCATTATTCATAGTTCTGGTCACCAAGAGGTTTGGAATATATTCTGCATGTCAAGACTGTATACCCTGAGCTTTCTACGAGGCTGCAATCTGGGATTTATATTTGTTCACCATGATAGAGCACCATCTTGAAACAATGCCATGGCCAATTTGCATAATATTTGCATGCATATGCTTGAGGCAACTTCAATACGACACATAAGCCATGTACTTTTGACTCTGTTCTGTGTCAGAAAAGTATTTGAAGCAATTGAAATGACATGTGTTGGGAAGCGTGACAAGACTTTCCTCACCAGCTGAGTCTTCAGCCAAAAGCTTTTGTATTGCTAATATTTAATGGGCAAAACCACAAATAGCTAATAAAAATCAGGAGATGTTTTGGAAATGTTTTACTCACTTTTAAAATGAAACATTAACACCCATTTTTAAAAGGAATGAGCAAAGCATCAAAAGAGATAGGGGTTTATACCGGTATTTGAAAAACATGGAGAGTATCCTGGCCTACAACTTGGGCATAGTTTGTATTAAAAGTTATAATGTTAAAGGTTAATATGTAGTGCTTTTTACCGATATCAAGGATTTTAAACATACCAGAACTGGAAACTGTTTGCACATTATATTTTAGAGACAGTGGGTGAAAGTCAATGTCACACTATTACAAATAGTCTGTCTACAGATCTGCCCCTTCCATCCCCCTGTGTGCTATTCTAGGGGTTCTCCTGACCCCCCCTATACAGTGGGAGGAGAGGAAGAAGGCCCCAGTGGACACCCTGAAGGCGTTTGGTAAATGAAACATGCCCAATATTTCCCATTTGCTTTACCATTCGGCAAACACTAAAGTTCAACACTGCATTTTTAAAAAATAGTTAACAGAAATTCATTTTTTATGAATATATACTCTTGGGATTTTTGTTGTTGTGGGGGAATAGGAAGACTATGAAAGTTATGAATACAAGGCTGAGTTTAATGTGCATTTGAAGCTTCCCATTTAAGTAGCACTGTCCTCGTGAGAGCCCTCTCAAACAGCTGCTATCCAACTAAAATGTAGACAAATCCTCAGTTAAACCTCACAATCATTACCTTTGTAGTCCAACAACCTATGGAGGGGCACAGCCTCCCCAATCCTGTCCCACAATCCCATATGATGTCATTGCTTGAAAGAGTCACCTTTTAATGTAAACCATTTCTTCTATCTCAAGGTGGAACTTCTCCACTACCTTGCATTGCCTACCCTGTTGCTTCAGCCACTGCTTATCTTTTTCTGGTATTAGAGTTGGGACAACAGAAAAATGGTTGGGGAGTGAAGGTGCTGGAGCTCAGAGAGTTCAGTGCTTTTTATCTCATGCTCATTTTACTGTTAAAAATAACACACACACCACTTTTTATTTCAATGATTGAGCACGAAAATGATGGCCACGTTGTTGTCTAGGTTCGCTCTCCAGATGGCAACAAAAATAGAGGTTTCCTGAGGGCACTCATGGGCTGGCTGAGCAGTCCCAAGTTGGGCAAATCTGGTCTAAAGCTGGGAAGGCACATCTGTGGCCCTTCAGATGTTGGTGGACATGGTAATGTTTCTGCATTCAACAACAGGCACCAAGAATGAGAAATTGTTTTGTTGTTTTTTTTTTAATACAAGAAGCTTTATTCAGAGGAGCCCCTAAAACAGTCTGCTAGAACTCAAAACTCAAAGCCTAAGGAATTGCCCAGGCGATACAACTCAGGCCATAACACTAAGGAAGCTTCAACAAATTACGGACTCTGTGATTAGATTGCAACTCCCATCAGCCATGGTTACCAAGGTTAATGGAAAGGGATGATGGGAACTGTAGTCGAAGAATATCTGGGGGCCCAGAGGTTCCTCACCATTGCTCTAAGGGTCAGACCTCTGAGCATAAACGGGTCAATAAAAGATTGCAGCAGCGAGTATGCATCTCCCTCACAAAATTAAGTCCTGCACTACTTTATTTATTTAACTAGAACTATATACTGCTTAATAAGGGGGGGAGGGACGACACATCCAAACGGTCTACCTAAAACGATTTGTTGCTTAACAGTTTTATTGTTCTCTTAAGTGTCCTGTTTGGGTGAAACGTGGTTTCAAAAAACAAACACAAATGCATTAAAAAAAACCACACCAAATAATTTATAGAGCCAAACAAACTATAACTAGTGGTAAAATTATCCACGATATTTAAAAGTGATGTAGAAAAAAGAAGCTGGTTTTACTGAGAACAGAACAAGTGACATTTCTACATTACATTAGAAATTGCGTGAGGAAAAGTGTTTTTCCCCTTTGCAAGGAGCGACGTGATTGGCTGGCGTCAGGCGGAGAGTTTCTCTCACACAATTTTCAACCAATCACACTTCTCCTGTCACAACGCGTATTTCGCGTGTCTCCAGGCTTGTGTCTCGCGCGCGTGTGAAAATATTACGCGGCGCGTGGCGCGTCTGCTTTTTTGGGTCGCGGAGGGTAGAGTCTTGTTTACCGATCTTGTCTGGCGACGGAGGCTGAAAGCTCAGCCTATTCCAAATCCGACCAATCCTCGCCGAGGTAAACTGGAGGGAATCATTCCATCTGCGCATGCGCCCCACTCCCCTCCCTTGTCTATGCGTCACTTGCTCCCTAGAGGAAAAAAGAAGCCAGCGAGGACGCTCCGAGCGCATGCGCGCATCTCTTTACACTCTCTACACCCTGTCAAGGACCGCTCGGAACAGCGCCACGGCGCTTCCCAGTTCCGATTGGTCATTTGTTATCCTGTGTATCGCGCCCTGATTGGAGCCGCCGCTGTGTCAAACAGAGGCAGAGGTATCCGCCTACTAACATTTCGCTGATTGGCCGGCAGCTTCCCCCGTCCATTGGTTGGACCTTGACAGCCTTCTCTCCCGCCCTCCGCCCAATCACCTCGTGGCATCGGGGTCCTGACGGTGTGAAGAACGTAAGAGGCCGAACCGCTCCCCTACTGCTAAGCGAAACATAGTCCTCGCGGCCGGCGGCTCTCTGAGAGGAAAAGAAGTGAGCCAAAGAGAGCCTAGGGACGCGCGCCGGGCTGTTCGAGCACCCGCGGGTCCTGTCGCTGACTTAAACCGGCCCGGGAAGCGGGGCGGCGGCTGTGTCAAGCGGCGGAGGAAGACGAGAGCGAAGGGTGTGTGTGGCCCGTATATTGCCCGCCTAGAGAGGCTTGAAGGGGAGTGGGCGGGGGTGGGGGTGGGGGAGAGTGGAAGTAGTTCCGGCAGCACCTTGGCCGTGTTGCCTAAAAATAGCGCCCCGTGGATATCCGTGCGCCGGTGTCAGTGTCTCCGGAGGAGCGTCAGTTAGGGAGGCGGCGGCAGGAGCAGCGGAGGAAGAAGAAGGAGGCGGCGGCGGCGGCGGCGAGAGAAGAAGGAAAGAGGCAAACGGGTGAGCGAAGAGGGTGGGCGCGGGTGCTCATTTATGGGGTGGGGGAGCGGCAAAAGGGGGGGCTGTTGGAGGAGAAGGTGGCCAAGGAGTTGTGGGGGGGATGCGATATATTTTACCCCTCAAGTCCTTACCCCAAGTTAGGAAGGTGATGGAGTTAAGGGGTTGGGGTGTTCAGGGGGGCATAGTATGAGAGAAAATGAGGGAGAAGGTCCCTCCCTCTTTCTGCTTCTCTCCCCCGTCCAACTCCTTTGCCACCACCCCCCCCTTCTACCTCAAACAGTTGCAATTTGGGGTGAGAGGGTGATCCTAGCAGGTGAGGAAAATCAAAAGTTTCTGTAGTATCTGTGTGATGATGATGATGATCATTGGCAGCTAAAATGCACATACAGTCTCTGGACAGTAAAAAAAAATGCACACATGTGTTTGTGTGTGTGTCTCCGTATACCCGTCTAGCTCAAGTAGTTGCAACTTGGGGTGAGAGGATGAGGCTAGGTAGTGAAAGGGGGAAATTAAAGTTTTTGTAGTATTTGCACGAAAATAATAGGTAGCAAAGATGCACGCACATATAGTCTGGGAAGCAGAAATGCACATGTTTGGCTATATTTGTGTGTGTGTGTGTGTATGTGTGTGTGTGTGTGTATACCCTAGTATGTATATGCACTTGTGTGTGATATGTTTATGTATATTCTGATTTGATCATGGCTGTAAGCAAAATGTTTGTGTTTGTGTGTGTGTGTGTATAAAACACAAATATCTGAACGTATTGTCTGTGTACATATACAGATATACATGCGTGTATATATGGGTTTTTTTACAGACACACATGCTTAAGTTAATGCCACAGTCAAATAAAAATTACATGACTATATATATATATATATATATATATATACACCAGACACGTACACACAGTAAGACATAATACTTTGTGGTGGTTATGCATCTGTTTCAAGATTGGGAAGAGGCACTTTTTGGCAAGCTAAGTTTGGGTCATAATAAGATAAAATAATAGCTGAAGTGGTTTGTGGTGCCTGCATTAAAGGATTGTGTTGCTTTCTCCCCTCTTCTTTCTCTCTTCTCCCCCCCCCCCCCAATCTCAGGGTCCTTTCCCCATTGATTTTCGAGGGATTGGAATAAATGTTTTTCATATCTATTTTCTGCTTTTTCTGTCCGTATGCAGACTCGCAGTGTATTAAGACATCAAAAAAGGCATGCTTGGTTATTATTCGTTTAAGAGGGAGGAGTTGTGGAATAAGAGAGACTTTAGGGGAATGAGTTTGTGCGAAAGAGAATCTACCCCCTCCTTCTACTGAGACTTGTACAAACGAAACATTGGGGGGGGGGAGGAAGGAAGGAAGGATGTAGGCAGGCTTCTGGTTGACAGATTCATGTTCCCTCTCATAGACTATTAATTCGCTCACATTGTCTTCTAGAGATATCTTTTTTTGTCCCATTTTCTTCCACTGTTCCCCTTAGCTGTGGTCTGAGAGGTTGATAAGAGTAATTTATGCATTGACGTGGATGAGTGTGAGAGCAAGAGATTTTGGAAGTTATGCTTTCTCCATCTCCCTCTTTTTAAGAAATGGTGGATTGGTATGTGGAGATGAGGGGAATTGAATTTAGGGATGTTTCATTTTTGGGGTAAAACTGTACCCTCATTTTATGAATCTGACACAGGATTCTTAATGGGTGGGTGGAGAATATGGGAAGCAGGTTAGAGAAAGCGATTGGTGTTTGTTTAGGGTCCAGACAGGCCTTTAAGAGCTAACTAACATAATGGAAGGGACGACAGTCTTGTCTGTGGTGAGTAGAGAAGTGGATACATTTGTTTTCTTCTGTTTTTGTTTTTGCTTAGAGTTGTGAGAACCCTCCTTGATAAATGGCAGGTTTGGGCTGGAAATGCTTCTCCCTATTCTGTAAGATCAATACATGTACCTGTTTTGGAAGGGGCAGCAAGGAAGAGGTCCATTGAAACAGTTTCTGTTGTTTGCCAGATAATTTGATATTGGAAAGGTGTTGTGTTGTGTGTTGTTAGCAGACTTCAAGGGAAAAAAATTGCGCTCCAAAAATGCATACTATTTTTAAGCTTTATTTTGACTGCCAGTGAAGAAATAAAGATTACAACGGAACTGAGTTTTTTCTGTCTCATCTAAAACAGCACTTCCATTTGAGAAAGCCCATTTGAGGTTAGCTCAGCTTATAAAGTTAGACTTTTCCAACACTCTTTTCCTGTTTATATAGGAACCCTGCTGTTGATAAGGGAATCAAAGTGTTAAGCTAGTATTTTGTCCTTGTTAATGTTCTAATGACATGTTGGTAGACATTCTTCCCTTTGAGTGTGTGACTGATTGTCTTTGTTGCTTACTATAAAGAACTGTGTGAGTGAGTTGCAAGGCCTTGTCACTGATGTTTATCCTCGCACATTTTTCCCCTCTTGAAACTCTAGGACTAAAAAGGAGAATTTAGTTTTCCATAGTTGCAACAATATTCTTTTTTCTTTTCAAGTAACACCTGTCCTCCCAAAGCTTTGGGGAAAGAATAAAAAAGGGTTTATTCATTTATTTCAGATACATCCATTGCATTGCATCTTCTCTGGATCACAGCGCTAATAGATTGTAGGGTATGACAATCTATAGGATTATTATGCAATCAATCATAATATTATAAAGTGTCTTGAATGTAATGTCAGTTGAAGTGGAGGAAACAATTTTTGCAAACAATTTTGCAAAGTTTACCATTTCTCTAAAGTTTGGGTTATTGTCCACTGGAATCACTGAAAGGGTTAGCAATGCACAAGTACCTAATCACTGCTGGCGTAATGAATCTCCTGTGTTGAGTGAAGTTATTTGGGGAGAGAAGGGAGAAGTAGCATCTGGAAATGCAAGGTAGTGAGATGTTATGGGGTGTATGTATATAAGGTCTTAGCAAATTTAGATGGCTTATATCATTTTGTAAAATTTCCTGCTTTTCAGGGGGTTGGATGGTCCTTGGGGCCCTTCCAACTCTACCATTCTATGATTCTATGAGATTCTGGTATGAAATTTAACACTGCTTTCAATAGAACCATTCTTTCGAAGCAGCCATATTTGTTGTTAAATAACCTGTAAGAGACTTAATATGAAAGTTTAGCTTAAGATCTTTCAGTGAATGGGGTTTGTTCAGGAGTCACATTGGTTGTTGCTCCTATGTAAGCTTTCAAAATACAGTGGAACCTCGGGTTGCGGACATAATCCGAGACGGAGACACATCCGCAACCCACAGCGTTCGGATCCTGAAGTGCCACCTATGCACAGGCGCTGGCACGATTAAGCGCTTTTGCGCATGTGTGACCGTGAGCGGCAATACCTGGAAATAACCCATCCCGGTACTTCCGGGTTTCCTACGATCCTCAACCCGAAAACACGTAACCTGAAGCATCTGTAACATGAGGTATGACTGTATAGAATAATGCTGTGAGAAAAGAGACTGATGCTTTACTGCAAAAGGAAACAATGTGTCTTATTAAATGATTGCCACATTGCCACCTTCATTTGAATCTGTGAATGAATTGGTAGTAGAATGTGTACTGTTCATCACCAGATTTCTGTGTTTGAGGGCTAGTGTGCATATTATTTGAACATATTTGATTCACATTTCCGTATCCTACTTGGCCAAAATTATACACAGTCTGGTTAGACTGTCATCTTACTCAGCAGTTGAGGAAACAAGAGAATGCCATCTTGAGCTGAAGGGCATGCATATTTAGTAGTACATAACAATTGCTTATATTTTCTTCTTGTTGTGGTAGATGCTAAGCTACGCATTGATAGACTACAATTAATTTGTTACCAAACATGTATTTTCAACTTTTTTATTTTATTTTAGTGAGGTATGCAATGCTATCAGTGTAGAAGGAAAGCGTGATACAAATCCAAGGGTATTTGAAACTTGCTAAATATTGAGGTTGTCAAGAAATGCCAACCAATACAAATATATTCTGCCTCCTGGACCTCAAAAGGGCCCCCAAAGTGGTTATTAGCACTTGTAAATCTTAAGCCCAATTAAGTGTTTCAAGAAAATGACCAAGTTTTAATCTACACTTCCCTTATTTACCTGTAAAGAATGAAATTTCCAGGCTCTATCTTTTAATTTCAGAAATAGTTTTATGATACCGTAATTTTGGATATTCTATCTGTGCATCTCAAATATGAAGGGCCCTGTAAAATACCCAGAAATGAATACTTTTCATTTCTGTTAGTACTGTATGGGCATTTACAGAATAAGACTGAAAACCTCCACATTGTGAAGGATTAAATTATTCTTCAGAGACTTTCTTTAAGTCTTGAAGATATGGGAGTTCAGACAGAAAATACATGGGAAGATTTCTTTAGACTTTGATCAGATGCTTATCTTCAATCTTAGTTTTCACCCAGTCCCTGCATGTTGTGATTACCTAGCTTTATTGATCACATATGATTGTGCAGATAACCATTTAAAAGGTAGTGTGCCTCACATCTGGAGCAAAGTGGCCCAAAGTTGTGATACTTGCCATAACATGGATTTAAACTTAGAGATTTAAAAGCTCAAATTAATTTTTCTTGCACAATCCTTCAATATTTGCAGCTCACATACTTTAAAAAAAGCCACTGCAATAATCTTGTTCCATTTAAGAGATTCTGTTTTGTTCAACAAATCGTTAGGAGCAATATGTTAATCACATCTAATTCAACAACAAATAATAATAATAATAATTAATAAAAATGTTTTCATGTGCTGACTGATACCAACAATTCAAATGTCTTGAATTTACTTTGCCAAAAGGTTTTCTTTAAAAAAAAATATATATTGTTTCTGGAACATGCACTTTTGATTCACTAGATCATAACTTGGTGGCTAGTATGTGTACATGTTATACAATGCATGTATGAGGGGACTAGATGCTGATACGCTAAACTTTCTGTATGTTTGAATGTAAATTTATTAAGCAGAATATGATTTAATACTAATGCATGTTGAATGAGTTGGTTTGCACTTAATGCTTGGGTTTGTTCCAGCTCGTGCCTATAGTGCTAAACTTCAGTGTTATGTGCACAAGCTGGAATGAGCCCAAGGTTACAGTGGGAGGAATTCTATAGTCTCACTTTCTGCAGATCCTCAGGTTTCATAATGTATGAATCAAAGCCAAACTAGTTGGTTTGCAACTGTCATGCTTTGAACTTGACTTGTTTAGAAATCGATTAGTGTTTGTTTTAAACCAAGGGTAGTCAGTGTGGTTGGTGAACTCCAGATACAATTAGGCTACAACTGCCAACAGCCCCAGCCAGCATGGGCCAATGGCAGAATTAAAGTCCAGCAACACCTGGAGGGCACCATGTTGCCTACCCCAATTTTAACCCATTTTCTGGTTTGAACACAGCAGGCTAGTATTTCTGGAAACTGAAATGAAATACTACAGTAGTAGGTGTTCTCCTTATCATGGAGGAAAAAAGAGGGGAGTGCTCGGGCTTCTTTCAGCATGTTCCGTGGTTTAGCGTTAAGTGCAAACGAGTCCTATGCTTACTTATCTGCTGACCTTATCTGCTGGAAATACTGGTAAAGAACAGCTCGATCCAGCCCCGCAGCAGTTGTCACTTATGAATGTTCATATGGATACAATGTGCTCTTGAACAAATTGTTGGAATTCATTGCTATGTGGAAGAAGTTTGTTCCTCTGCAACTGTCAAAGTGCTGTGACATCATATGTGTTGCTGCCTGACCTTTTGGCTTTGAAAATGAGTGTGGGAGTTTCCAGTGTACAGGGATTAGTGGGATCAAAGAGGAGGTAGAACTCTGTGCTCTGGGGATCAACCTCGTGCTGAAGAGCAAATTGCCTGGAGCTAATTAGTCATGTACATCACTGCATTCGTGTGCTCAACCTTCTTTAAAAAAAAAAGGTGTGCACATGTGCTTATTGTGCTCTTGAAGTGAACTGTGTGATGTAAAGTAAGTACTGTACATTAAAATTACACCTTATTGGTTCAGGGAAAGTGCATCAAACTACTAGCTCAGGAGAAATGCATCAAACAATATAACTATTTAAATAGGTTTACTAGTACATTGCAGGAAAAAACAGCTTGAATTGAAGCCTAACAAACAGTTGTTTGGTTAATAGTATATTGTCTCATATCTGTAGGCTGTGCCATAATTCACTTGTGATTTATCTGAAAACTTGGCCATAGCAACTCTATTCTTGACCCACTTTTTCTTTCTCATCTCATCTTCAGTTCTCATACTGTAACCGGCTTGTTACAAGATATTACAGCTTCCTGAGTTTTCCTTAAATAAGCCTTCCTGAAATGTACTGCATGTGGATGACTGTCTAATTTAGAACTGTATCTGGCATACTATCCAATGAATGAGTAAAATATAGCAACAGTTGAAAACAAATGCCTCACCAAGGAAGTCTTATTCCTACGCCCACTATGTAGTGAACTGAAATTATTATTAGTTCTTCCACAGTATTCTTGAATAAGTTAGTATGTGCTTTGTTTCCCTCGCTTCTGTGTTTTTTTAAAAAACCGAATGCTCCTTTTTTTAACATGCTACACTTAAAGATCAGTAAATCCGCCACTTAGATTTTGTCTATTTGTATTTGGAGTTCAAAAGCCTTGTAATGATTTTTGTTGGATACTTATAAAGAACATTTTTATACAGGAATGTTCTGAATAAATATTTGTGGGTATAGATGCCACAAGGGATATTTACAGGATACATTGAAAGTATGGATTTTCTTGGTTGCATATCAGCAATTGAACCGGCAATGACTTGTCACGTTCAGCCTATAGTGGCTGTCAATTCTGGTGAATGTGACAGCTGAAAGCCTAGTTCTCCTGCTTTCATTTGTTTCATTTTTGGTCATGTTACATTGCTTGAAGATTAATGGAAGGCATGTCACAAATGTTCAGAGCACTGGGGCTTCTTAGGATACAGATGAGGGAATTTCTCTTAGAATTCTTCTGATTTTCTGATGTAGGTTGAACTGTGGTCGCACCATCACTGTTGAAGTCTAAACTTGTGCAAAAACTGAAGTTTTGACTGAAAATAAAAGGATATTCGATAGTCAATCCCCCCTCAGCCCCCCCCCAATCTTCATTTGTACGCCCACCCCCTTTCCAGTTTACTTCATGCATTTGGATGAAATAGATTCAGATTTATGAGTGTTCTGTTCCTCTAAGCTGCCAGAGCTGTTGTCTTTATTGTAACCTTTGAAACAAGTAGCAAAGGTGACCTTGACCTCATTCACATGTACCCATGGGAGTTGGAAGCTGCTTCCCTATGCTGTGATTCTTGTACTGCTCGCAAGTGTCCGTGAATGGCTCCTCCAATATTGGTGCTCCAATTCCATGAATCTTTCTACCCTTTTGTCACCCTGCTGGGATAGCAGGGCAGTGATTATTAGCATGTGATTGCTTGTTCTTTGTTGTATGGTATCACAGCACAGAAAATCATTGGGAGAAGCATTAGAGGAATTAGGATAGCAAGGTGTTGGAGCATTGTGTTAAACAAAACAAAGAGAAAGTAGTCTAATTATTAAAAATAAACTAAGAAGCCACAATTATTAAAAATAATTAAGACAGCACAATTCAACAATTCAAGGTTGGCATGAAATACTTTCAGAAAAAGAAATGTTAGAAGGCATATATATTTATGAATAACTAGATAGATTTCATTGATGTGGCAAAACATTTCAGCTTCAACCTTTGTCAACTGCTCTGATAAAAATGGGAGGGTACTGTTGCCAAGGTGGCAATGACAGAGCTTTGAAGATGGAATGTTCAGAGGGACTTCATTTGCTGAAGCTAAGTGATGTTGGTACTATCATCCAGGTTGAAACAGTGGGGTAATACTGTGCCCATTGTGCACAACCAGAAGTTTTTCTTCTTTGCTAACATTGTACGTTCAGTTGATAACTCTGTTGTAGTTATTGATATTTCAGACAGAATATGGTTCTCAGAACTAAAATGTTTTATCAGTTGGTTGTTCCACTTAATTGAATAAAATTGCATATTTATGGTTTGTAAAGTGTTTGCAAAGGTAAGTTGTAGTTATACCTACATACTGAATATGACATCCTGGTTTTTGTACTTGGTAACGCGGGTGGCGCTGTGGGTTAAACCACAGAGCCTAGGACTTGCCGATCAGAAGGTCGGCAGTTCGAATCCCCACGATGGGGTGAGCTCCTGTTGCTCGGTCCCAGCTCCTGCCAACCTAGCAGTTCGAAAGCATGTCAAAGTGCAAGTAGATAAATAGGTACTGCTCCGGCGGGAAGGTAAACGGTGTTTCCATGCGCTGCTCTGGTTTGCCAGAAGCGGCTTAGTCATGCTGGCCACATGACCCGGAAGCTATACGCTGACTCCCTTGGCCAATAAAGTGAGATGAGCACCGCAACCCCAGAGTCGGTCACGACTGGACCTAATGGTCAGGGGTCCCTTAATATAGATTGCAGGGCTGGCAGGTGATGTACTGTGTCCTACCTGTCCTGGTGCTATTGAAGGTAACTGCCTCCATGAAATACACACAGGTGATGCAGAACCAAATTGATTGAAGAGGCAACCAAATACAGATGTTACCCAAAAAGAAACATGAGCATAAAATATTCATAATAATTATGTATAACAGTAAAATCTTGACCTATACAATAAATAAGACATACTTAAAAAGAAAAATATTTGTTCCCAAGAGAGGCCACATGACCTTGTCTAAGTTGGGTAGCCTTCACTGTGAATTTAGCTGTATTAAACATTACAGACCTATCTGTACTGGAAAACCCATATTAAATCTTATCCATACCACTGAGGACATCAGCCACCACTAAAGTTTTCTCTATCTTTGCTTAGTTATTTTATACAGCTTACAGTATACATATAGTGTGTGGCATCCTCTATCCAGGGGCTACTGCATATGCAAAAACACTGATCTCTGGGGATTTTCTTAAATCTCCCTTCCAGGCAATTGGCTTCATAGTCTGAAAATGTGGGCCTGAAAGTACTTTGCAGAGAAAATGTGGATTTACTTCAGGCAAGTATTTCTCTTCTCCGCGGCGTGAGTTTTAGGTGGGGAAAGTATCAGAAAATCTGGATAAAGTAATGGCATTCATGTTCTGTTCTGTAAACAGGTATTGGAGCCACACTTTAATATTGTAATGGCTAAGTTGGATTTCAGCCGCAAAAAAGGCGCTGGGCCATGTGTCCTCATTCTTTTACTGTTAGTTGTTCAGGTGCTTGTGGAGGATGACTGAGACTGCTCTATTATACACAGTTTTAAGCAGTTCATTTATTGTTTATCTCATTTTTAAAAAATAAGAGAAAATTGCCCTGAAAATGAAATATAAAATTGGCATTACTCCAACTTCTTCCCGCAGGGGATCTGTGGGCGTTCCTGGTAGGAGACCAGTTATGTACAAATAAATCTATTGGGTATTACCATAGAAATGAATGGGTCCCAAAATGCCCCAGATTTCCACCCCATATGTCAACTGAAGAGTAACCTTAGCAGCAGAAACCAAGGAGTAGCTCTGGTTTAGCAAACTTGCCTGCTTAGTATGCAAAGATCACGTCTTGCCTGCGTACAGTTTGCATCAAACCATCACAATAGGATGATGGCTTGGCTTGTAAGGCAAGTTGTTAGAATAAATAATACCTGCATATTGCACAATATTAAAATAGATGGGCTGTGGATCATAGTTCTCTGTTCCCAGTAGTCCAGGGGTCGGCAAGGTTTACCTCACCTGGGCTGGTTCACTCCAGCAGAGATCCCTCTGTGGGCCGGATTGCGCCCACGCCCACGATTTCCGGCGTCTGCATCTGCGCAGACACGATTTCCGGCATATGCGCATGTGCAGACGCGATTTGCGGTGACGTGGAAGTGAGTCACTGTGCTGTGCCAGTTTAGCGCAGCGCATGGGGACTTGCCAAGCGGGCAGCTTGTTTCGGGGTGGCTCGTGGGCCAGTTAAATGACCCCCATGGGCCGCTTGTGGCCCATGGGCCTTAGGTTGCCAACCCCTACAGTAGTCTATTTCTAATAATCTGTTCACTGAGTAGAGCTTCCTCTACTTTTAACTGGATGTTGAGATCCCACTTCAGACTGTACTTCCTTAGCTGCCTCTCATCATATCCTAAAAACCTGTCACAAAGACTGATGATCACTCTCCAGTTGGTCTCCCACTGCAAAATTCTTAGTTAAGGGGCACATTTGTGATTACATAATAAATAACCTATCTCACTCCCACCGTTTAAGGAGGAGTATGTAAAATTCCCTTCTGTGTTATCTTGTCCAGCTCCACAGGTTTTACAGGAATTGGAATTACAAGGACAAAATTTAGAATTACTGATAGGTGGCAGAAGTAGAGTTTGTGAAGACTTGGAGGCTGGTGAATTGCTTTAATAGGAGGCTTGTTGACATCTTCAGCAAGACATTCAGAGTTTGCCAACAATGGGTAGCGTTCTCTGATTGCCAGGTGATAGATTTCCATCTAGTGTCTCCCAGCTACCACAAATAGGACATGTTGTTCATTGTTTATTGACACCTACTTTGATGGAGGAGGTTTTTTCTAGACAGGATGGAGGCCTAGTGGATGCTGCAAGTACAATTACAAGAAAGAAATCAATTACAAGAAGAGAATATCCTCTAGGCAGAAGGTGTTCTCTGATCCTTCTTAGATATTGTTGTTTGTTGTTGCAAGTGTGCTTGATTCTGAGAGTCAAGCTGTAGACAATTAAAAAAAAATGCTTTGCTTAGCATTGTTCCTGGTATAGGTATTTTTTGACATTACTGGGTTTGTTTCAGAGTTTAGTGACTATTTTGTTGTTCTTAATGGTGAGAAGGACATCCAAGGGAAGGGATGTGTGGATTTTCAGTGTTGCTACTGAAGGTTAAGTTGATATTTAGGTGTATAGAATTGATGTAGTTTTAAAAAAATTGTCCTAAGACCCTTTTTACCATTGGTCTAAACCATAAAGATGCCATCAATGTATTACCACCAAATAAGTTGTTTGCTAATAAGCTGTTTGAAGTTTTTCCATGAACAGATTTGCACACATACATGCACACGCCCTGCTTAATGCCAAAAGAAATCAAATGCTTGATCCAGATGGCTTCACAGCAAGTTATTACAAAATCTTTTCCTCTATATTAGTCAAACCAGCCACTGAAATCAGTTAGTGAACTATTGAGGAACAGTACATTATACCTGAAACATGACTGGATACTACTATTGTGACAATTCCTAATGAGGGAAAATACTTATTAGTTACCTCATGCCAATTTATCACTTAAACCTCTAGTATAAGATTTTTACTGATACATTATCAAGAATAGCAAATGGTATTATACACAAATACATATACAGAAACAGCAATCAAGTATGCTTCATTTGGAAGAGGAAAATGAGAAATAATATATTTTTTTTAGATTTTGCATGCAGTAAGGAAGAGGAAATGGTGATGCTGTTCCAATACGCAGAAAAGGCCAATGACCATATTGAGTGACCCTTTTTATCTGAAATACTAAAATATTTCAACTTTGTAGTCTCATTTTGTACATGGGTATAAACTACTTAATGAAATCCAGAAGCAAAAGTATGTCCTAATGGGATTATTCTGCCAGGTTCTAGACAGTTTCCTGTTATTGCCTTTGTTTATTCTAGCAATCGAATTGTTAGCAATTATAATGAGAGCATAAAAATACAATGGTGGTTAAATCAATAAATACACAGAAAAACATTGATATGGATTTGCCTCATGCTCTGTCTTTCTGATTTCCAATCCTTTCCACTCTGTTCAAGTTTCTCCTGCTCCATCATGTCTAGTGTGTCCCACTAACCTTCCAAATGGACCACCAGTTTCCTAGAATGATGGAGCAGCTGCTGCTCCCACCGTTCTTCACAGATACTCATGGACCACAGTTTAGGAACCTCTTCTTTAGAGGTTAAAACAGCTGTAATTATCAATATATGGAGTACTGGTGACTGACTGACACTAGCTCATAGTGGTCACACTTCTTAATAATTATTTTTCATACTATAAAATGATGAGAATTGCTATAACAGGACTAAAATGTAGGCTTAGGTCCTTGTTAATGTAGCGGTTGCTTATGAGGGGTAAGAATTGCCTCTCCGGTCAGGTTAGGAAGTCTTTGTTTTGAAGAGAGTGATAGTTCCCACTCCATCCTTTTTTTCGGCCACTGATGTGCCTTACAGGTATGTGCAGTCGTATCGTAGTACAACATTGTTAGCAGCTCTCATAGGGTATATTTGCAAAGTGGATGTATAGGTTTTTGTACAGCATCTAGGAAAAGCTGACATTTGCAAGGGCATCAGTTGCTGGTGCAGATCTGGCAGTTGTAACATATAAACTGGTCTGTGGCCCTGTTCTCAGTCCAAATGGAATTATTTGTGAGGTTAGATACTCAGTTTGCTGTTGGCCTGATCCTAACATGACATGGATTTTGCACACCAATAGAGCATATCAGAGATCTTGATATTTTGGGTGCTCTTGGCACCCAAGCCAAAACTGTTGATCACTGGGACCTTGCCCCTTTAGCTCAATTATGTACATGTCTTCTTGGTAGCAACACCCACTGAGTTCAGTGAATTTCATTATCAGGTAAGCATGCACAGGATTGTGACTTTAGGCTACTGTGCTATACACAATTAACTTGGAGTTGCTCTAATGTTTCTGTCTATGTTTTTAAATTTTTTTGTATGTTTTGTTATTTTCTGTAAGCCACTTTGAGACATATAGTGAAAAGAAGGTATAAATTCTATGAAGAAATCCCACTAGTTTAGTACTGTATTGCGCTTCTCTCTGCCATTTACACCTGTACTAAAATATTGGTGATAATCCAAAGCATTAAAGTAGATAAACTGAGTTGTCTGCATTTTTGAGAACTGTCCATCTGTTGGTCTCACTTAAAAAAATCCCAAATTGTACAATCAGTGCTACTCTTAGTGGCAGAGATCTTCACAGGTCAACTGTGCATGTCAAAGTTCATATGGCATTGTTCTACTGTAGAGTTGAAGGGGTAACAGTTCTCTGTTTACTTTACTTAGGACTCATCCATGCTGGAGATAATGTGGATTTCAACTGTGTGTGTGTGTGTGTGTGTGTGTGTGTGTGTGTGTGTGTGTGTGTAGAATCCACATGATGTCCTCTTCATCCAAGTAGCAGTCCGTAACCCCCCCCCCCCCCAATCTGGATATTCCCAGTCTCTGAATAATCCAATAGGGGAAGAAAATCCAATATAAAATCACACATTACATGACTGAGTGCACTGAAGCACATTCTGTGGGTAGGCTTTAGAAGGGTGGTGACGTTTTGCTGGATGCGATCTATTACCTCACCCCGACTCCCATGTTGTTTCTATCAGTCCAAAGGAAGGATGCAGCCCGCCCTTTTTCACCTGCTGTTGCTTAAGGCATATTTATGGTGGTATTATTTTTTACACAGCTCTTTTGTGTAGAAGTGCTCTTGCACAAAGATAGCTGCATGAAAAATAAAAATAAAAATTGCTCTTATAGGTACAGGAGGCAGAAAATGAAAATGGGAGGAAGCAGCAGCTTTTCAGAATGTGAATATGTATGTATTAAAGTAATATTTCTAGCCATGTGTGAGGGTGTTTCTAAGATTAAATGGGATTAAGTACTTCTGGCCCACTTTCATGGCTGCATGGATTAAAAGTTCTGTCTTGGAAGATGTGGCTTTTTTTCAAATTTGTATTAAGGATAGAATGCTTCACATCTTTTCAAAGCTTTAGATTCCCATTGTATTTTTTCTTGGCAACTGGTTGTGAAGGGTGTGTATTAATGTTGCATTTGGAACTTCAGCTTCAATGTTCAGTTCAATGCACTGCCGTTTTTATAATAGTGTGTTAAGGTTTTCAGAATGGATCTATTTTGTAGCTATAGTGAAAACAAAAAAATGTTTCTTACCATATCTTTAAAACAGATGATTGCTGAAGCATATATGATAACTGAAACATACATAATCTTAAATTTTTCACAATGAATTTGCAAAAATGCACCTGACACTAAGTTGTAATGGGTTCAGTACTACTATCAGACACCTGAACTGTGGGAAAATAAAGGAACGTGGGACAGGAAAAGGAAGCTGAGAGGCAGCCTCTTGAATGTTTAAGGTGCACATGGGATGATATTCACACATTTCCATCTTTCCTAGTTGAGACAGGGCACAAGATGCAATGGGAATAACATGGACCAATCCCAAAAATAAAATCAATAGATATCATGAGAGGGCTCTCACAAGATTAATCCGTTGAACAGTAGACTAATGATATACCAATATATCACAATGTCTGATGTAAGGATAGAACTATGTAAAGGGAAACGAGGTAATGTCCTGGCAAATGCTACTACTTAGGGTTCTAAAACTGATACATACCTTTACCCTTTTACAACTGCTATTTTATAGTACAAAGCAATAGGGGTGGCAGGAATAATGAGCGAAGCGATGGCCAGCTTTCCCCACATCACTGTTTGTTACATAGTACATGCACACACTGTGATTCACGATAGATCACCATGTCAAATATTATCAAACTGTTACCACAATATGGACTGCAAACCAGTTTTGTATAATATATTGATATATCGCCCAGCCCAGGAATCAGCAAACTTTTTCAGAAGGGGGCGGGTCCACTGTCCCTCAGACCTTGTGGGGGGCCGGACTATATTTTGAAAAAGAAAGAAAGAAATAACGAATTCCTATGTTCCACAAAAACCCAGAGATGCATTTTAAATAAAAGCACACATTCTACTCATGTAAAAACACGCCGATTCCCGGACCGTCCACACATTGGGCCCCTGGGCCTTAGTTAGTCAATCGATGGCCCAGCCCTACAGTAGACCAAAGTGTGTTTTCCAAGGTTATCAGAGCTCTTGGTTTCAGGCAAAGATTCAAAATTGTTAAGAGCCTTTCAAGTTGGTTATGGTTACAAGTCTGGAATGAATAACTTAAGAGTTAATAAATTTGACTTGTGACTGCCCAAAATATTGTTCTTAACATTTATTTTGTCTTGCATGCCTGCACTGCTAACACACTGCCTGTTATGTCAGACTGACCTAGGGGTCAACCTAGCACAGCAGATCCTTAATACTGGTCCTTGACTTGATAGCATGTTATGCTGCCAGAATTGAACATAGCAATATTGTCCATATCAGTTCTGAATATGTGAATTATAGAATGTGCTTAATAGGATACTTGAGTAACTTTTAAATAAGGCACATTGACGCTAACTGCTGTACTACCCAGTATTTGTGAGAGGGAGCTGATGTGTTCTGTTTTTGCTTAGAGCTTTATAAACACTTGCAATTGGAACTGCACCTGCATCTTAGAGTATTACTTGCCACATTTTGTCAGCTGGCTTCAAGCTGTCAATTCCTGTTTGAATTTTTTGCTCTTTCAGGAGAATAGATGAATTTATTGAGGTATTCCAGTGAAAGTTGACATGAAATTGACCCTGCAGGCTTTCTAAACATGTACTTCAAAAGGACTTAGTTTACTAGTAATTACTTACAACTTTTTTTAGTAAATAAATAATAATTTTAATAGCAGTTCTTAATCTTAAAAAGGCATTAAGTACAAAAATCTAACTTCATAATTTGTGCGGTATAAAAAAAAATACACTGCTTTGTTTTGCTTTGCTTCTTCCGTAATCCATCTTTTGTGGGCGTGTAATAATTTTGGAAATTCTTTGTTGCATGTTTAAGTTTTGTCTAATTTCGGCAGTGAACTGTTACTGTCTTTCTTTCTGTAACAGTTCTAATTTGTATCTTTCTTAACACAGCTAGCTCTCTGCTTCCTGCCCCCCCCCCCCGTAGAGACTTCTGGGAACTATGATACAGCAAGGAGTACAGTGGTGCCCCGCAACACGAATGCCTCGCAAAACGAAAAACGCGCAAGACGAAAGGGTTTTTCGGTTTTTGCGTTGCTTCGCTAGACGATTTTCCCTATGGGCTTGCTTCACAAGACGAAAACGTCTTGCGAGTTTGTTCGCTTTTTTCTTAAAGCCGCTTGAAGAGGCGCAGTTGCAACGGACCGTGCTTCGCAAGACGAAAAACATCGCAAGACGAAAAGACTCGCGGAACGAATTAATTTCATCTTGCGAGGCACCACTGTACTCTAAAGGACGGCACTATCATTTTCTAGGGAAAATTAACTGTGGTTGTCAGAGCAAGACTCCTGTTGATACTGTACCTTGATGGCTCTAAACTCCGCCACTCTTTGTAACATTTTCTTAATAGCCAAGAGGAATGAGATACGTTTTCTAAATTTTGGGCTATGCAACAGCAGTAAGGTGATGTCATGAGCCATGCTTTATTGTCAAGCAAAGCTTCCTTTTAGGTATGACCTGGTAATTGCTGAAGCACAGTGGACTCTAGGGAGCGATTCAGCCTCTTTTTACCTTGGAATTTGCAGGTTGAGAAGGCTGTAGCTCCTAAAATAAAATCTAAAATCTAAAATCTAAAATCTAAAATCTAAAATCTAAAATCTAAAATCTAAAATCTAAAATCTAAAATCTAAAATCTAAAATCTAAAATCTAAAATAAAAAAATATAGCTTTGTCCAGTATGGTGACAAAGGAGTCAAAAGAACAGTATTGTAGAATTGGGGGTGTTTGGGAGATAGGGCTGATGTTGCTTTAATCAAAACTCTTTCTTTAACCAGGGTGCTGGAGAAAGTGCAATCTCTCTCTCTCTCTCTCTCTCTCTTTTTTTAAAGAATCAACAACATTTATAAGACTCCAGGACATTCTTTTCTGATGGAAACATGCCTAACAGCTAACCTTAATTTTCTTCTGCTTTGGGGAAGAGGAATTGTGGTAATAGTTCTTATGATGAACAAGGAATCCCAGAAGCAACATAGGAAAAAGAATGCATTGCATCATGTCACAATTGGCTGTATTTGAAATGTGATATTTAAATTGCCTTGAGTTAAATCATTATCCAGAAAATGGACTTGTTTTAAATTGGATTTCTATTTTGAAGCTTAGATTACTGGAGCAAACATTACTGGTTGCTATTACAATGAGAACATAACGGTTGTAACTGAATGGAGGCTTTACGCAAACTAGAAGTGTAATCCCAAACCATGTGATCCATTTAGTTAATAAGCATAGCATATTTACGTTTGCTTAGACAAGAGAGGCATCTCTGTTTTGGTTCTCTGGACCAGGCTACTAAGCAAGACCACTTGCTTGAAGACTGATCCAAAATATGCTACAAGCAAGGGCTGGCAGCTACTGAGAAAATTACTGTTTCAGTGAGGGAGAAAGTAAATATCCCTGATATTTAGTTGGTGGAACAATAAATATTCATTAAATTGAACAGTGTTAATTGGGAGAACTTAAAGCAGGAGAACATAATCATGTGTTTGAGCTTCAAGGGCAACTGTAGTGATATACAGGGCAATAGCTCCTGGATCCTATTGCTTTGACTTGGTAGTACCTGGGCCCTCTGGGAAGGCCATGATAATCTAATGTGCACTGTTTATGGCAACATGAGAAAGGGCCTTTTCTGCAGAGGCTCCCTATTTGTGGAATGCTCTCCCCGGGGAGGTTTGGCTGGCCACTTTTATACGTCTTTAGGCACCAGGCAAAAAGATTCCTCTTTAACCAGGCCTTTGGCTAATTGACATCTGATGCCCTTTTAAAGTACATTGTGGAAGTGGAGATTATTTGGTTGTCTTTGTTCCTGTTTTGATTATGTATTTTGTGTTTTTTATATTTTGATTATATATTGTGAACTGCGCTGAGATCTACAGGACTCAGGCAGTATACAAATTTAATAAATAATAAACATAATAATATGTGTGCATGCATGTTCCTGACTTATTTGAACTTTATTTAGAAATTATTTTTATTAGAACACTTGTAAATACAGTATTTTAAGACATGACAATTCAACAGCACATGTTTCTGTTAACATAGTTTACATTTTAAGGGGAAAAAACTTACATATGCAGTCTTTCCACAGTTGAAACCATTCTCAAAACCAGGCAGGGTCAGGGGCAGCCAGGTACACTTGCTCTGGGCCTCGGAAGGCTAAGCCACCTAAGGGGCTCCTTTTTTGTTTGTGTTTGGTCACTAGCCATGATCCTGCTCTTTTGGTACTTGATTGAATATAAAATGTGAGAAGAAGGCTAAGCACATCAGAAAAAGTCACTTATTGGTGCTGTATTCATTCATTTGATTAGTACTTTTGTGAAATAGTGCCTTTTTAGAAACGGAAAAATTCAGAGCTGCAGAACTACATAAGTAATTAACTGATAGACAGGAAAGATTTGCTAAAATCTTGGCCGGGGAGGGTGGGATACAAATAAAAGTTAATAATAATAATAATAATAATAATAATAATAATAATAATAATAATAAAAAAATTTAGCCACCTCTATTTAGCAAAAAGCACAACAACAATTTAACTGACAACTATTTCAAAGTAGATGACTTACAGCAATGCAATTTCCACGAATGCACAGAGTTAGACAGAAAATCATTTTTAAAAACAGTGAATAACGCTGTCCCCTAACCCCTGTTTATTGCTGATGCAAGTTGAAATAGTAGACTGCTGTGACTGTAATATCAGCTGTTCCCAGCCAATCATTAATGGTCATTGCTTCAGCTGCTATAGCTCTTCAAGCAAGCAGATAGCGAAAGAGTAGGGGATGTACTGCCAGCCTTGGATCCCTTGGCAGTGATTTCTGAGTCAGATTCGCAGAGACCTCTGGCCTATAGTATATCTCTGCTATGATCTGTTTGTAGAGTTTACTCATAAATCATGATGTTGGAAAATGCATGCATTATCACCTTTTACAGTTTAATTCATGTGTGTTAAGCTGTATGGTACCAATAATGGCATGTAAATGTGAAACTATAAAACTCAATTTCTGGGAACATCCATTATAAAACTTCATTTTAAGCACCTAATTAGTGCTTCTTATGAAAGGTGTAAAAGTATTTTTGTGTTGTGCAGAGTGGGGATCTGGAAGGTTTGAACAGACCTTCTATCCCCTAAGATCCCATTGTTTCTTGGCATAGACTGGGAGATGGAGTGGGGGGAAGGAGTGCCCTGTTAGGATTCTTCATGAGTGTGTGTAGCAGACACCCATGTTACTTTAAAACCATGTGGATATGATTCCTGATCTTGATTAGTTTTCAGCCTATTCTGAGATGAGACTGAGGTGAGTGTATAAGTTGGACGAAGGAAACTATAGTAAATGGTCTGTACCAGGAATGTCCAACAGGTTGACCGCGATTGACAGGTCAACCCCCAATTGTTAAAAGTCAATTGTGGACGATTGCGGGCTTGTTTTTGTCCGGGTGTGTGTGTGTTGAGGAGCATTTGGCCCTGCCTGCTCCCTTTTTCCTTTATCCGCGCACAATTTCAAGAACGGAAGACGGAGTTTCCTCTGGCGATCTGACCTGCACCCCTAAAAAAGATCAATAATTTAGACTTGCCTCCCTAAAAGCAGACCATCAACTTTGACAATTTTGACCTGCCCCCCACAATTTGTACATCACTTCCAGTTTTTTATTCTGTGAGTAGATCACAGTCTCTTGGGAGTTGGATGTCCCTGGTCTGTACCCTTTGCCCAAGGTATAAGCTACATTGAACTTAGTGGGGCTACTTTATAGATGTGTATAGGATTGGACTGTAAGTCAGCCACTGCAGTGTAAAAACTGTGCTAGTTGATTAAGTGTCAATAGATTAAATGAATCCACTTTGACAGTATTTTTAAAGCTCAAATGTGTGATAATCGTGTTAGTGAATGGATAATCTGTGCTGCATATTCTAATATAGAAATCAAACTGATTGTTACAACAGCTTGCAATGCATGCTTTGGGAAGATGGGGAGGGTGCAGCAAAGAATTTGGCTGGCTGGCAGGCATTGTTGAGCAGACAATGAGACAAATGAGCAGTGGGTCCCAGTGTATGTATGCGTGCCACTTCACTGTTCCTCCACACCCACCACCTGAGATTATTGTCTCTGCTTGCCTTATGAAAGGTTAAAGCCCTGTTTGTGGTGATTTATAAAGTATTTTGCACATTTAGGCAGCAAATGACATTTTGAGACTCTTAACTCAATAAAAACCTTCAGTCGCAAGTCTTCAGATTTGAGTAATTTTACTGCTTAAAACCATTTAGGTAGCCTAATCTTGTGCATGCTTACTCAGAAAAAAATAGATGTTCAGTCGGGTTAAAGGTAGATGCTTATAAAATTGAAGCCTAAATCATCTTAAAGTCTATTATAAATGGAGCTCTCCGGTACAGCTATGATTCCAAGGGGCAACCTTTAAAGGGGAAGCAAAATGAACTGAGTTCATCTTATAGGAAATATAAGCACATGATTCATCCTTTAAAAAATGTAAACCTGAATGCTGTTTTCATGAGAGCTATACATAGCTAGTCCTGGTGGGCTGTTTTGAGAATGTAGTAGGAGTAGATAAGACCAATCCTTTTCATGACCTTCAGGCAACAACCCCCTTTGAACAGCTGTTCCCCACTGCGCCATTCTCTTCACCTGGAATAGATGGAACTGCATTCTTTCCAGTGTTAGAAACTGACATATGAAAACTAGGAGATGAATGGCACCTTAAACCTAGGTTATGAGCACAACAATGGAATGTCTAGCCACACTTTTTAAATCACAAGAATACAAAGCTGAAAATGAATGAACTGCAGCTAAAATATTATGTTTGTTTTCCACATGGTCTAGTCCTTCCCCTCCCCGCCCACCTAATATTCCTAAGAGGGTCTCTTCTCCAGTCTTCAGAAAGTAGCTGGTAGTGGGGAGGCAGAAAAAGTTCCTCCTTTCTTTCCACTCTGCAGTTTTAATCCAAAATCTTAGGCTCAGTACTGCACCCAGAGCTCAGAAACTACTCTCACTAATGAAGTTTCTGGTCGCAAAATGCTCCTAGAACAATGGGTGTTTCGAACACTTTCCTATTGTTTCAAGATGCCACGTAGCGCATCTTCCTCACATCATTCTTCCTTGCTCTCCCACCTGCTTATTATGTGCTTTTCTGGATTGACTGTTTTATAACTTAATTCATGCAGCTAGAAAAAAACAGATCAGTGTCAGCATTTCAAGTTTTTGACCTGCTTCTGCTTAGGGAAGAAACATTGCATCTAACTTCCTGATCTATGCTGCTCAGCCAGAGAGACTTTTACGAACTGTATCAAGATGCTGAGGCAGACGCACATGGGAGTACATTTCACTGAAGTTAGTTGGACTTAAAAGTTAGCAAGTTTAAAACTAGGTGGTAGAAGACGTTGCATATGGATCAGTACTCCATCTTTTTTTTTTAAGTGTGCAGTGTGTATAATTAAATGTCACCACTATCCCATTCACAAAATCAGATTTTTTTCCTTTGTAAAAGCAGGTGGTGTGGGGAGTTCTTCCAAGAAAAACTGGTTAGTACTTGCCTTAAACAAAACTATATATCAACAATAAATAAGAAGTTATTTCATAACTTTGAACATATAAAAATGTATGCCTTAAGCACTGTTGCACAAGGGTTCTACTTTGGAGTTCAGTGTGTGTCATGACAAAATTACAAATGTATTCTCCTGTTCCATGACAGGTTAAGTATACCCAGGAGCATTTGGTGAGGGACTTTGTCAAAAGCCCCCTGCTTCTGATTTATTTAAATATATTTTTTAAATTGGTGTCAGTGCTTTAATCAATATACTCCACTACTCCCCCCCCCCCTTTGCATCTCTTAATGTCCAACTGCATTCCTTTTTCAAAATTATTTCCCTTCCTTTCTGTTCTCCATTTGGGCCAGGCTTCCATTTTATGGAAAAAGCGATCAGTTAGTTTCCTTGACGATGCTTTTTAACCATTCTGGTTAAAAACCAGCTTGATGGTAATTTCTTGATCTGTGCTGTAAATTCTAGCTGAGCTTGTGGTTTTGAATACCCTGATATTGAATCCTTTTCCCTTTCCCTTTCAGCTTCCTTTTTACCAATCACCTCATTTTTGAAAAGTTTTATTTTGAAGTGAACTGTAACTGTCTTGGCGTTCCTCATTTTACAGAGGGGTAAAATGACAAAGGAGAAAAGAGAATATACCAGGAGGAAGGTGATCAAAGTCTATCTAAATAAAAAACGTCTTTAGCTGAAAAACTGCAGCACTCGGGTGTCAGGACTCTTGTTTCTGTGTCAAGGGTCAGACGGAGACTTCTGATATAAAGCTGTCCCTGTAACCCCCATGTCTGTTTGGGGGGAGGGGTTACTGGTTTGTTCTGTTTTTGTTTGTTTTTATTACGTATTATGTGTTTTTATTTTGTATTTTTATGCTGTGAACCACCCTGAGATCCTCAGACAAATTTAATAAATAAAATGTAAGACACAGCTTGTGTCCTAAAAGGATATTTTGTGAAGTTTAAAACTGAGTGGCTGGTGCCTTGTTCAGTCCTGTATCTTTGTTACCTTTGTCCTTTCTATATTGCCCTTTAAGATACATAATGTCATCAGGACAGAAGCAGTCTTCTCTGTTCAGTCAGCAAATATGTTGGTCTAGTACAGGGGTAGGCAACCTAAGGCCTGAGGGCCTGGATGCGGCCCAATCGCCTTCTCAATCCGGCCCGTGGACATTCTAGGAATCAGCATGTTTTTACATGAGCAGAATGTGTGCTTTTATTTAAAATGCATCTCTGGGTTATTTGTGGGGCATAGGAATTCGTTCATCCCCCCCCCAAATATAGTCCAGCCCACCACATGGTCTGAGGGACGGCGGAACGGCCCACTGCTGAAAAAGGTTGCTGACCCCTGGTCTAGTAGTTACAGTGGTACCTCAGGTTACATACGCTTCAGGTTACATACGCTTCAGATTACAGACTCTGCTAACCCAGAAATAGTACCTCGGGTTAAGAACTTCGCTTCAGGATGAGAACAAAAATCGTGCTCTGGCAGCGCGTCGGCAGCGGGAGGCCCCATTAGCTAAAGTGGTGCTTCAGGTTAAGAATAGTTTCAGGTTAAGAACAGACCTCCGGAACGAATTAAGTACTTAACCCGAGGTACCACTGTATTCCTCAACAGAGGCAGGAAGCTATCTTATAACAAGTCAAACTGCTTGTCCGTCTAGCCCAGCTGCGTGACTGGTAGTGGCTCTTCAGAGTATTGGGCAGAGGTATTTCCTGTGCTTTCATCCTTTTGTTACCTTCTTCCCTTGCTAAGGATCTTATTTCAATTAAGGATGCCATGTGCAGGTGGCATCTGTATTCAGTAGTGCTACCTTCCTAAATGTAGCCTGCTCCATGATGTAAAAAGGTAGTATTTATATCAAGGACACATTGGCACTCTTTGTCTACACAAAGCTGTATTTTACACACTGAGCCAATGGTAACACATGTGTCCATTTTCAGTTTCTTCTAACTTTGTCTCCTGGACATTTTAATGATATTCTAAGCTCTAAAACAAGACTTAGATGTCAGAGGAATATTCAAATGGATTTTCTCAAATTATATTCCTCTTATCCATTTTTAATGCTGCATCAGAATATCATGGCTATATCCTCAGTTGAGGGTGAATGTGAAATGCTATCTGACTAATCTCCTTGTGCTGCCACTACTTGTTAACTCTGAGAATTGTGTTTAGTGCATTTGCCCATTTTCTTATACATGGCTAACAGGTGACTCAGACAATTTGTGTTGATTTCAGGAAGCCATTTCCCCCTTTATGGGAAAGATTTAGAAGACTGCAAACTCTGTAATCAATCCTATTTTTTTTAATTACTTTGGCAGACTGGGATTGGGGCCAACGGTCTGTAGACCATGGCTGGTCTTGATAGCCAGTCCATGGTAGTTCTTTCCCATTCTTCCCACTTCTTCAATCCAGTGTCAGATGTCTAAAAAGCAGCAAGAAGTCTTGCAGTGTTGTTTCCAAGATTCAGCACCCAATTCTTTAGGTGCCTGAACACATGTGGGGACGTTCCTGATTTCACACTGGCAACAAGCAGTCCTGCTGTTTATTTAGTATCTCTGGAGTATAAAGTGAAGACATGACGCTTCTATAGGCTCAGGGAAAGGGTTGGGAACTGCTTGATTCTGTGCACTAGCTAAACAAAAGGTTCATTTGCCAGTGATGAAGTGTATTTGCAGATCTGTGTTCAAGATGAGCATCTTTACATAGGGCCATAGGCCCCAAGGCTTGAGGATACCAAGTGGGGATTTTTTTCCCTTTGAACGTTGAATATGTGTGCACACACACACACCTTTCCCATGGAGAATTGTTGTTGTTTAGTCGTTTAGTCGTGTCCGACTCTTCGTGACCCCATGGACCAGAGCACGCCAGGCACTTCTGTCTTCCACTGCCTCCTGCAGTTTGGTCAAACTCATGCTGGTAGCTTCGAGAACACTACCTAGCCATCTCGTCCTCTGTTGTCCCCTTCTCCTTGTGCCCTCCATCTTTCCCGACATCAGGGTCTTTTCCAGGGAGTCTTCTCTTCTCATGAGGTGGCCACAGTATTGGAGCCTCAGCTACAGGATCTGTCCTTTCAGTGAGCACTCAGGGCTGATTTCCTTATAATAAAGACAGGAAGGTTCATTTGCTCAAAATGCCTTGTGTGTCTATATATTGTTGCTTGCAAGTATAGTAGCTTAATGCATTCACTTGCCTTTATGTTGACTTAACCAACTCCTGCCTTTTCCTGTACCTGTGTTGTCATGCGGTCAGTTTAGAAACCTGTTGCTTTGAGAGCACTCACAGACTTATACTTTGTGTTCCCTTTACTCCCCACAAGCAGATTTGTAGTATCTGCTTAGTATCTGCAGTCTCTGATATATATAATCTACTCATTTCTGAGGAAGTTTCTACATTTTTAAGGAAAATGTAACTTGTGAGCCCCAGTACATATGCACACGTTTCAGCTTGCAAGCCTTTTCATTTATGTGGATGGTGACACAGGCTTATTGGAAAAGTTTGCAAGCAGCAAAGAAGTGTTGGATTGGTAATTGGCTTGTTAGTGATGTGTGAAAACTTGCAAGTTTTACAGTAATGAATATAACCTTGGATTTCTCAGCTATTTGTCAGCCTGTATGTTCCTGTGAAATAGTCTTTTGGGAAAATGGAGTGCTACATGGAGAAGTCTCAGAATGGATTTATTTTTAAATGGCATTCAAAAGATGTCTTGTTCTTGAATAGCATCTTCTATTTGAGCATGCACTATTCTCCAGAAAGAGGAACCAGGAGAGTAACTGGTGGAGCAAAACCCAGGCAGTTTGGGCTTCAATTTAGTTCAACTTCATATTGCAAAATGTTGGAAAGACTCTTGCTTTTCTGCTAGTTTTCTGCATGTCCGTACTAAAACACAACTGCTAAATACTTTGACTTCTATAATGTAATATATAAAACAGAAATAAATTGCGCCAATGCAGCATGTGTTATTGGTACATTTCTGTCCAGAATAAGGTATTAAATAATTGTGATACTTTTAAAATTGCATTGATAGAATAAAATAGTTGCAGCCGAAGGACTGGCTCAGGATTTATTTTTTAAAAAGAGTTCCTGACTTTTGTACCTCTAAACCATTGAGTAACTAACAAATGCGAACTTTTGAATTGGGTTCTGTGACTGAAGTCTATGTCTTGATCAGAGTACAGTTGAACACATCATATGATATAATTCACTGTATTTTGTTCCGATCAGAGAAGAGGCTGGGTTGTCTTGCATTTGACTTTTAATATGTAAACATTTGTGATGTGAAATATGTACTTTTGACATCAGAAACCAATTTTAATGTTTTTCCATTCTAGGCTTTCGTTACAACTGCACAGTGCATGGTCGTGGAAAAGAATTTAGGCTTTAGTCCTGGAAGACAACTATCTATCATGTGCTAGGATACAAAGTTTGTGGATACTTTTACTTGTGTGCTTCTGGATTATAAAGAAGGAAAGTGAAAATGGGGAGGAAGAAAATACAGATCACAAGAATAATGGACGAACGGAACAGACAGGTGAGAAATAATAATGTTAAGCAAAGGTGGTCATTTCATATGGCTTCCCCAATAGCAGAGTCCTCCTCATCTCCTTTTCCTCTTGTGCCATGGCTATTAGATGGTAAGCCTGTTTGGTGATTTGTCTTACTTTTATTGATCTTATGCAGTATAAGGTGCTATGGAAGGTTTTTTTGGCTGACGAATGGGGATAAAATGCTTTAAGTAAGTAATTGTGTCATTAATTTGCCAATAACTTGATTTAACGGCATCTGGCTCCACACACTTTGTTGACAGAGCAGATACTGTTTGAGTCATGTGTGTGTCATGTGACCAAACGACCAATAAGAAAAAGTATAAAATACAGCATAATAACTAAGATCAGACAATCCTAGCAGTTCTAAGCCATGACAACATTTATGGCCAAACTTGGTCCTCCAGTTGTTTTGGGACTACAATCCCAATCATCCCTGACCACTGGTCCTGTTAGCTAGGGATGATGGGAGTTGTAGTCCCAAAACCGCTGGAGGGCCAAGTTTGGCCATCACTGATTTAGATATTTTCTACCAGCTTCGTAAATTGCATCTGCCTAATATTGTTTTTTAATTGGTTGGCCACTTTTGTTGTCTGCTCCCCAACCCCAACATATTAATCTGGCAAAATTCCATTGACACGGATACAAATTTCCATTGACACGGATACACCAATCTATAAGATAGGCTCCAAAGCGGGCCCTAGTACTCTTTTCTCTCAAAGTTTACTACCAAAAAGAGGTTTATGCCAGCTTCCTGTTGAAACTATCGACACTTACTGACTTAAGGAGGTGGTGGTGGAAGATATCAGTTTAACCTATTGGCAAAATCATACACAAACTTGTATCTTTTATGGGGGAAAACCCCCAGCATCTGACATTAAATCAGCATTTTAACTGTATTTGTTCAGTAAGATGAATACAGTAGTAAGGAAACTTTTCATGTTTTCAGCCAGTTCTTGTTTAGAAATATACTATTGCTATTATTTAGCTGTACTTTTATTATGTGTGTTCCTTTACAGACACAAGATAGTAGCAGTGCTATCTGTCTTAAACTATTATTACTAAGTACATAGTGAGGGAAGTCTTAAAACATTCCTCTTCAGATAGGATTATACCTCAGCTCTATCCTGTATACAAAGTAACTAATACTCTGGGGGATTATAATTAACATGAGACTGTCATTGTAGTGGTAATTACAAACTCTTATCTGCCTGAATGAGCTGTAGGCCATTTATATAATTGAGCTAGATGGAATAAATGGTTGTAACTGGGCCATCAAAGGGACTCAGTGTCAGCATCATCAAATAGTCTTCTTTGTTAACAATTAAGAGAGAACTTTTCCCCATAAGAGAACTTTTCCCCATGAATTAAGTGTATAAAAGCATTTTGCAAATGCTTATCAGGCCTGTGACCTTATAAGAATTTTTTGTTATGTTTTTGCAAAGGCAGAACATTAGATTCTGTAAACATATTAAAGCCCCTGATGGACTTAATAAAACACTGAGAAGGCTTGCCCTTCACTGTTGTGCAAAGTTGAAATCATTTTATGCTTTCTCATATGCATTATTCTGGTTTTAGATGTTTTTATTGCAAAAGAGGAAAAATTGGCTGTTCACTTGAAGCTTGGGTATAGCGGTTCCACTTACGATTCAGTCTAAGATGGATTGCTTTAGTGCGGGCAAATCTCCATACAGTGTCAGTGAAATGGTTGGGTATGCAATACATGTGGGTGGGCTGAGATTAACTACTTGTCCTGAAGAAGTAACTGCTTGTCCTGAAGAAGAAAGCTGCACTTGAGGCCACCCTTAGAAGTTACTCAGTGGGTGGGTGACATCCACTGCTTTACTTATCTAGACTGTTCCTTCTCTCCACCCTACCAGTTGCTTATCATCTCCCCTACTAATCTAACCCCACCACTGGAGCATTTGTTAGGGTGTTTAATGAGACACCCAGGTTTATATATAAGCCTCACCTGAATATAAGCCGCACCTTTAAAATTCAAGGGGGGAAAAGAAAAAAAGACTACCCAAATATAAGCAGCTCCCTTAAAATTCAGCTGACACTCACACCCGTTCTGTTTTACCGTATGTTTGTTTCAGCAGTGATATTGTAAAAGCCAGTTTTTGTAAGGTTGTGAATTTAAGCCACACTTTAACTTTTCACGGTCAGAATTTGGGGGGGGGGGGAGCCTTATATTCAGGTACTGCCTGCCTTATACTTTGAGCCAAGTTGATGGTTTTGCTGTTGATGTTTAAAGCCCTAAACAACGTGAGACCAGGATACTTTGATGAGTGCCTCCCTGGATCATATTAAATTAATCTTTAAGATCTTAAGAGGGGATCCTGCTAGCTGTTTGATGACTAGTGGATTGTCACTTGAAAATGACTTTATCAGTGACAGCACCCCCCATGGTCTCTCTCAGGTAATTTGTCAAGTGGTAACAGGAATGATTTTTAAAAGCCTTTTGAAAATTTAACTTTACGCAAACTTCTCTGGACTCTTGATGCTTACATTTAAAATTTTTATTTAGTATACTGCTCAGGTTTATTTGTGATACACAATTGTCTATTTTCTTGTTTTTATTTAATTTTTTAGGTGATTTTATTGAATGTTGTTGGCATTCTTACTGTTGCAAACCATTTATGAACTTTTATTAAGAGATATGCATGGATTATCATGTTGTTCAAATGGTAACTTTATAACACACAGAAACCAAGTTGTGTATAGCTTGTTACCTTGTAGTTAGAAGTCACGGGATAAGCCTCAATTTATTGAAAATAGTCACAGAGCAGGGGTGTGTCTGAAGAACTTGTCACTATGTGATTATGTTGTTATTTTGCCACAATGGAGTGTGTTTTTCCCTGTGAGACATAAGTTGGGTGATTGGCTCACAGTTGCTGCCCAAACTATGCAGTTTTCTAAAGGCAATTTGAAGCAACTGGCATCCTGTAAGGGTAAAGTGAGAAGGTGGGAGGAGAGCCATGTGCTCTTCGATGGATTAAAAATGTAATGTCTTTTTGGCACTGAGCATTATATGGATATAGAACTAGATAATACATTTTGGTAAATTTCCTTGTCTGCTATGTGAAGCAAAAGAGAAACTGGGGTTTGGAAGAAGTTTGTTGCAATTATTGTGAGTGCCAGTTAACTGGGTTAGTGTGATTGCAGGGGGAATACTTTCCACATGTCTCCTCTGTATCTTTACAGTCTGACCCTTAAGTATAGTAGTAGTTGTCCATTTCATTGCGTAATACCTACCCTAAGTAACAGCAAAAGTAAATTTGTTGCATTTCATTTTGTTTCAGCGTTTGAAATGGTCTAATTTCAACTCTCCTTGAGCTGACCTTTTACATAAGCATAGTCTGTGTTAATAAACTTCTTATTTACATCTATATACCTTTTCTATGCTGCAAGCAGTTTTACATACAAATATCACAGAACATTTAAATACGGCAATTAAACATAAGATGCCAAAATCAAAAAGCTTGTGAAACTTTGTAAACATCAAATGAACTTGGAACTGCCTATTAATTGCCTCCAGAAGCCTTCTGAAATAAGTCTTGTAATCTCTGCAAAAGGTCCTAAGCAAAGAGGTGTATTTGACCTTATAGCAGATGTCTTTACTTCAAAACTGACAAACTGTCCAGGCAGCTCAAGGGAGAAATGATCTTCCAGGTTATTCTCCATGATTGAAGGAGTTCAAAATAAGAACCAGCAGCTTGCACTTGGGCCCAGAAACACCAGATAACTAGTACAGTACAGTACAGTTCAATTTATTTTTGCTTCCCAAGTGTTCATTAGGTGGTGAGCTACAGCATTCTTCACCTGCATGAGCTTCGGAATAGTTTCCATTGACAATCCCTATAAAATGCATTACAATAAAGGCAACTCCCATCGTACATGCGGATTCAGTTCCAAGGGTTATGCATATAAAGCAAAAATTGCATATACGGTAGGTAAAATTGCTTGCAAAGCCATTATTACTCACATTCAGCGGCATAGCGTGGGTTGTCAGCACCCGGGGCAAGGCAAGTAATTTGCGCCCCCTAACCCAGGGCAAGGCAAGTAATTTGCGCCCCCTAACCCGGGGCAAGGCAAGTAATTTGCACCCCCTAACCCCTAACCTGCCGCCGCTGCCAGCTTCTTCTTGCTGCTGCCTGGTCTGGTCTGGTGTGGTTCTCTCCCGCGCTCAGCGCTGCACTGTCCCTCCCCCAGATAGTCCCTCGCTCTCTCTCCGCACCGCACGCCTGGCACCCACCCCCTCCACAGTGGGCGGCGACCCGGCGGCTCGGATCGGATTCGCACAGCCAGCACTGCAGTGAGAGAGAGTGAGTGAGCCAGGTAGGGGCAGAGAGCTGCGAGTGCGAGCGCCCCCCCCAGATGTTGCGCCCGGTGCGGCCGGCCCCCCTGCACCCCCCAACGCTACGCCACTGCTCACATTATAGGTGGGGCATGTGCTTAGTCCCCCTCTATGGGAGGAAGAAATAGCTGCCCTGCAGCTAGGCAGCCCACCTTCTATAAGACTGCCTGTAAGGGGCAGGATCAGAGGTGGGAGGAAACTGGAAGACCCAAGCAGACCCAGTGCAAAGAGAGCTTTGTAAGTTCGTGGCCTTCCAGGCAAGTCCTACTTGGCACACCCTGTGTTTAGCTAGTGGTTCAGTGGTTCTGGGAGTGGTGAGGATGCTCTTATGGGAACTCAAATTGTTCTGTGAGTTCTTGTGAGAGCATCCCCACCACTCACAGAGTCCCCATTCTGCCAGCCCAAAGAACCCTGTTTCCAGGGTGTACAGAGTGGTACTTGCCCAGGCAGGTTCAGGATTGTGGAGCAATAGAAGAGAGGAGGAAGGAGACAAGCAGAGAGAGAGAAAGCCAAGCACATACAGTCATGTGTAATGTGCATAAGATGCAGGTCTATTGCAGTCCCTTCTAGAAGTTACAGAAGTACAGTCATACCTCGGGTTACAGACGCTTCAGGTTGTGTGTTTTCAGGTTGCGCACTGCGCCGAACCTGGAAGTACCAGAATGGGTTACTTCTGGGTTTCGGCGCATGCACAGAAGCACTAAATCGTGCTTTGTGCATGCGTGGAAGTGCCAAATCGCGACCTGCACGTGTGCAGACGCGGCGCTGCGGGTTGCAAATGTGCCTCCCGCACAGATCACGTTCACAACCCAAGTGTCCACTTTATGTACAAGAGTAGCACAATCCTGTGTTGTCAAAAGGGGCTGGAGCGGACAAAAGCCACTCCTGGTCACTGTCTATGCTTGTTCAGGAACAAAAAAGAGCACCACCAAGTGTCAAACATGTTCAGATGCAGTGATTACCACCTCATCTATCACAAGCACAATTGATCCCTCCAAACATTGGAATTACCTACCAAGAGCGGCTCTCTCTTTCTGCTGGATGAGCAGATATCCTGAACCTGACCTTTGGAATTTACATGCTTCTATTCAATCTCTGTTCTTAAATTACAGTGTTTTGTTGCTCTGAATGTATACAGACAAGACCTGCATGTGCACTACTCCCCCAGCCCCGTCCTTTTGAAACTGTGGGAAGGATACTGCATGGGCAGGAATCTCCTTTCCCCCCCCCCAATCATTTTATATCACCAAAGGTTTGTAAGCATGTCCTGTGACCTGCTTCAAAGTAGTCTGAAGTTAGGCAAGAGAGTTCTTACTACTTCTGGTCCATATTTTACTCCTCACCTACCCAGAGCCTTTGCCTTTGCCATTGCCATTGGGTTTCACAAAATCTAAAACCACTTGTAAATTTACTGTTTACAAATCTGCCTGTTTTTATTTTCCAAAGGGCTTATGACTTAAGCTCTGTAGCTTCTTGAACAGTTACCTATGTCCACAATAGTATAGCTTTAGGAATTTTGTACCCCAAAAACATTTTTTTATCAGCACAAGCACATAAACTACTCTAGCAACTTATTCTTGAAAATGGTTAGCAATTGTATGACAACAGTTTTTACTTGAAGAAATCATTTCAGCTTATGGAGGTAATGCAGGCAGCCTAATGGAAAACCCAATTCCATCTGTACTTAGAGCAGTGCTGCTGGTGCATTGACCTAATTGTAAAGCTCATTATCTGAGTCAGATAAAATTATTGAGCTGAGAACAATAACTAAATCATAACTCTTCTGATCGATGCTTATTTAACTTTGAGAATCTTTTAGTCACGGGTTATATGTTATCACTTTTTAAAGGTTGCTGCTGTGAGCCGAAACGTAAAACTTTTCCAGTTATTTCTTAAGTGCATTTGTGACTGTTATTATTATTTATTGAATTTATATCACCCTTCTACTCATTTAATCCCCACAACAACCCTGTGAGGTAGGTTAGGTCAAGAGGCAGTGATTAGCCCAAAGTCATTCATTGGCCAAGTGGGATTTGAACACTGCTCTCCCAGATCCTAGTCCAGCTCTCTGAGCACTACACCTCACTGTTTCTCTAAAACTCATAAGAATAAAACGAATACTTCCAAGAAAATCTTGGGTAAGGCATTAATAGATGTTCTGTCCACTGGCAGAATATTGTAATTGGTTTAGAACAAACACCCCTGTGTGGTGACCATGGACAACATGGCACACTCAAAATGCCCCCCTGTATCTGCTGAGGGTGCCCTACCCCCCCCATTTTTAAAACTGAGATTTTAAAGCTTTCTGTTGTTGCTGATGTTTAGGTGGGCGGACTGCCTGCTCCTTTTTGTGGGGTGAGGGTTGTTGCCTGCTTTTTGAGAGGGGTTTATTTGTTTTTGCCCAGGAGGTATTTTCCTATTTTGAAGAAGGGAATCTGAGCATCACCAGTTTTCTTCTAAGAAATGAGTATTTCACAGTACCTCCAACAGTTTACTAGATTTCCAGATGTGCTTCTATGCTGCAAAGATTTGGCTTACAATATGTAGGAAGAATTGGTTCTGCTGCTAGAGGCAGGTAGACAGAGTCTGTTCTGTTTTTAGAGCTGCTAACCACATATCACATTCACCTCAGTCATTTCTGTGGGTTTCTTAAATTATGCAGATGAATTCCTGAATAGAACTTTGTAGATTAGACATGCTTAAGCTCTGTCTTTGGCAGCTCTGGATATTCTTTTTCTAGTTACAGTATCTGGTAGACAAACTCCCCACCCCGTGAAGTTTGCCATGAAATAATTTCATCTAGGAATGCATTCCTAACAGGGCTATGTGAACTTCCTTTCTGGATGTGTGCCAGATTTCTGTATATCTATGTACTTTATTTGACTCTTGGTCCCACTTCTTACACATGTTTGGCCAATGTCCCAGAAAGAAGCAGAAATGAGCACATGGACGGATTCAGATAAAGAACAACTTTATAATGCTTTGGTTTATTCTTCTGCAGTAGAAATTCTGTGTTCCTGTGGGACCAACTTGGTTGTGTTTCTGTGGGAAAAGCCTGAGTCTTGGAGCAGTTTCACACACTAGCTTCTATAATGGAATAGCTTTTAGTAAAACAATAAGGAAGACTATCCTAGATTCTCTACATTCCTTAGATCACTGATGGGAATCTGTGGCCCTCCAGATGTTGTTGGACTAGAACTCCCATTATCTCTGACCATCAACTGGCTGAGGCTGATAGGAGTTTTGAGTAGAACTACTTGAAGGGTCGCATGTTCCCAACCCCTGTACTTCAGACAAGTAATATATCTGCTTTGATTAAGAGCACCGTTGAAGCTACGTTACTCCCATGCTTGAAGAACCAAAATGTTCATGAAATGTGCGTGAAAGTTGTGTGTGTTGCCCCTCAAACATTCTGTTTTGTTTTAGTCTCCAGACATTTGCACAATGAATTAGATTAGTTGAAAATCTACTGGGCCTCTGCTTTCTAACCAGGTTTATTGGTTTGTTCTCTGTTGCAGATACTTCCCCCCTCCCAAGTCACACTGACCTTGTTGCACGTCCAGCTCAGGAAGTGACAGTCTGGTTATTTATGCCTGTTTTGCTTGGCCAGGATATCCATAGTGAGCTAAATGACTTGGGAGCTCAGGAACTCTCTGCCTGACCTTCCTATAGCATCAAATTGTGGCTGAAGGCATAAACATGGGATGCAGAGTGACAAAGTTCAGTTGGAGGGGGCCAGTTGAGCTGTCTTGAGAGTACACTTGCTTATTTTATTAAACAACATTTATATACCATGTTATTGTAAGAAAACCTCTAATCAATTTACATCAGGGCATGTTGTCTGTAAGCCCATAGGGCAACATAAGTTCCCTCTGATGTAGTGGGTATTGAATAGTGCCAACAAATTATTGGATCCCCTTGTGTAATCATTCACAACCAGGTGGTTACATGGCTTAGCTGGCATAAAACCTAGATGTAACCTTCATGTAACAAGTACGGTATATTACCCTGTATTTAGCTGTTGCTTGAATTTTATGTCCTGGTTTCCCAAATCAGCTTGGAAACCTGGAGTTTTGCTGCTGTTTTTATATTGTTTTTTTGTACCTTTATTTTTATGTTCAGTTTGGTTATACAGCTTTTGATGTGTTTCATTTATTTTTAATGACTACTTTGTTATGTTTGTAATTATGTAAATCTTTACATATTGTAAGCTGCATTGTTTTAACTATGGAAAGGCGGCATACAAATAAAATATGATGATGAATTCAAACCTATTTTGCTCATATGTTTAAATGTGGCAATTTGATGGTCCATTTGTAATGAGTGCATACTCACATTGCTTGCCAGTGGGTTTTCTCAAATTCCTTTCTCACTTCTTCTGTCTAGGTGACCTTCACAAAACGGAAGTTTGGATTAATGAAGAAAGCCTATGAACTGAGTGTGCTTTGTGACTGTGAAATAGCACTCATCATTTTTAACAGTTCTAACAAACTCTTTCAATATGCCAGCACGGATATGGACAAAGTTCTACTCAAGTATACAGAATACAACGAACCCCATGAGAGCAGAACCAACTCTGATATTGTCGAGGTAACAAAACTGTAACCATGAATATCCTCATACCTCATTTAGTTTTAGTAAAGCCAACCATACCCTTCTGGACAGTAACTAAAGTAATTAATTTCAATCAACAGTATTTTAAATGATACATTACTTTATCCAAAGCTCTCCAAGATGGGTAACAAACATGAATAAATCACTGGAGGCTGCTCCTGAAGGAATCTGTCTCATAAGGCATTGCATGGATTTAATTGAAACACAACAAAACCAGGAAGCATCCAAGGATGACAAACAGAAAGGAGAAATATATTGCAAAGATGCCAAATGATCACAAACCCTTCTGTTACAGAAGAGCTTGTATGGCACGAGTTCACTAAGGAATAAGAAAGCAAGCCCTTGATAAAAGCATTCTTGCTGAAATACACTCAGCATATTGAACAATAACATATTCTATCTTCTTGGCATCTTTGAGATATACCGGATATATTTGAGTATAAGCCGACTTGTTCAGCACATTTTTTATGCTGAAAAAGCCCCCCATGGCTTATACTTCAGTGAGGCAGGCGGTGGTGGCGGAGGGACAAGTGGTCCGAAAGGAGCCCTTTCTTGCCACTGGTCCCACCGCCCGCCTGTCGCAAGGGCAGGCACAGGAGCCTCGGTTGAGAGGGGTGCTGCGCTGCGCTGTGCCTCTCCCAACCGAGGCTCCTATGCCGGCTCTTGCGAGTGGCAGAGGGACAAGCAGCCCAAAAGGAGCCCTTTCTCGCTGTTGGTCCCTCCGCTGCCTGCCTCTCGCAGGTGGCAGAGGAGGAACAAGCAGCTGTGCTGGGATGCGCCTCTCCCAACCGCAGCTCCTATGCAGTGGCGGAGGGACTGGTGGCCCAAAAGGAGCCCTTTCAGGCTGCTCCTTTCTTCTCCGCCTTTGCTGCTGTAGGCGGCGGCAGAGGAGGAACAAGCAGCCCGAAAGCATCCCTTTTGGGCTGCTTGTTCTTCCTCCGCTGCTGCCGCCAACACCAGGTTTGTGGTGTGGTGAACCGAGTCAATAAGTTTTCCCAGTTTTTTGTGCTAAAATTAGGTGCCTCAGCTTATATTTGGGTCGGCTTATACTCGAGTATATACGGTACTTCCCCTTTTTGTTTGTCAATGTATCCGCATTCTTTCCACTTTAAAGCTGAATATCTGGGGCTCTTTACTGTTTTTTGCAGGTTGTGTTAGCACTCTTTATTATATATTTAATGATAAAGATAATGAAGAAAACAAAGTAGTTTATATTAAGTGTGTACCTCTAGAGAATGAATCTGATTCTTCCTTTCAGAAAACAGGAACTCTGCAAAATCTTGAGTATGGTCTTTGTACAAATATGATATGAGATTAGCAATAGCTATGTTAGACTAATTTAGTGTCTGCATTGCAGAATAATATATATATATGTTTAAATTAGATTTTTTAAAATCGGTTTTTACAGTATGGTTTTTCCATCCACTCTTCTTTACCCAATCAAATCTAAGGGCAGCCTTTAATATGACTCTCTTGCAACCAGGCAATTCCACTAGTTGTCTTTTGTGGAGGAACCATACTCTCATTTCTGCTGAACTACATTTCATTCCAGGTTTACTCCCATAGTTGTACACTTTTATTTTTTGAAGTTTGTGTTTTGTTCTGACTAGTATGTGCATTTTTACTGAAGGAAGCATGTAGTAGTTTGGGATTTTCATAGTTCTCTGATCACGCATGACCTGACTTAGAGCATTGTTTTGGGCTGACTTTATATTAAGGTCCAGTTGATTATGTTGAGTGTTGTCAGACAACTGGAAACTTGCTTATGTTAGCTCCCACCCCCAAGGGGCAGGTTCTTGTGCCCAATCTTGTGCTACATCTCTCTGAAATGCATCTCTGCTCTTTTCCCCCCAGCTCTAAGCTTGGAGCTGAGGAGAGGAATTCTGTTCCTAGCTTGAAGCTGGAGATAGGTGTGTTGACCTGCTTTTGATTCTTTACCTGATTGGTGCTCAGAGTGCCCTGTTTGGCAGATTCTGTCTCCCATTAGCAGCTCTGAGCTAGAGATAAAGGATGGGGACTTGTTATTGTTCTGCACTTGTACCTGGCAAACACAGAGCCAAAAAAATAACCCCAAACTTCAGTTGAACTTCGGAGCTAGGGAGGGGGCATGAATCATTCTTTGTCTGATGTTCCAGGGTTTGGATGAAGCTTTGGGCTCATCTCTTTTTTTATATAATTAATTTTTATTCAATTTCCAATATACATTCCATCCATATTTAACATCCATTTCTAACATACACATCTTTTAGACTTCCCTCAGCCTATCTGGCAATTTTCCATATTATCACAATTACTCACATTTCTTAAATTTATATTGCACTTTAACAATCTTAATCTTATCATATCTTTTAAGCAACATTTCTACCAATCATTTTCACAGAGCTTCTTGAAAGCCAACAAGCGTTAATTGCTCCTCACATAAATTTTGAAGCTTTGGGCTCATCTCAGTTGACAGAGCCTCGTTCTCCCCTTGCTGTGGTGTGGGTTGTGTGTTAGATTGTCCAACCCTGAATGTTGTTTAAAAAAATCCCAGTCGCAATTCTAAGAGCCAGAGACTTTTTAGTTTCCTGCTTTTAGTATCCGCACAGATAAGTTGTCATCATGGGGCAAACTAAATTATATGCCATAACACTGGGATGGGAAACCTCTAGCCCTCCAGGTGGTGTTCGACTACAATTCCTATCATCCTGGACCATTGGTCATGCTGGCTTGGGCTTATGGGGGTTGAAGTCCAATAACATCTGAAGGGCAACAGATTCTCCACCCATGCTTTAGTAAGTAAATCCAGTTCTTTTGTTGACTCTAAAATTGGTTACCTTTCATAATTACTAATCACGTTTACAAATAAATCTTTGTTCTCAAGTTCAGTGTACTACTTGTGCAACAGGAATCTACTTGACTGTCCAGACCATGAAAATTATTGTATAAAGCTGGGTGGTGTCTCTTCTTAGGCAAGTAGCAAATGGTTTCTGAGGTGAAGATGGGTGGGACGCATAATCTTAGTCAACATTCTGAATTGCTCATTTGTAGGTATTCTTCCTTAATTGAGTTGGTAAATACTGTATAGATACTTGTGGATATGCAGAGATGGACAACAGTTCTTGCTGTGCACTAGAGCCTTCTGTACATGGAAGTATCTTGCCTATGTGTCAGCCAGAAAATTTAGCTGTTACATTCAGGTAACACATGGGTGATTACAGACGGCAATCTGTTTTAACTGTTTTTAAAATTTGTAAATTGTTGTAACCTGCCCTGCAACCTAATGCTAAGAAATCTAAATAATGATGATGGGGATTAATCTGTCCAGTGAGAATCTCTCCTCCCATATGAAATATCTAGAATATTACCCAATGAACTTATATTTATAAGTATCACAGTAGCTTCTTTGACTTCTGGATATATTCCCTTTTGTACCCTGTGTGTCTGACTATCCTTCCCCTCTTTTCTCAGTAAAATCTAGACTAGAAGGTTTAGGGTTGGAGTAAATGCATTTACTGTGAGTAAATATGTTTATCCTTTGTGTTGATTCTTTGTAAAAATCAAGGTTACTTTCCTAGTGCAATGGTAGCATTGAAGTGGAAAAGGGCGGGGGGAAATGAGGCCAGCTGATGGATTCCCCCCCCCCTTTGCTTGGGCATGGAACCTCTTTATGCTTGCAGCATGCCTTGTGTGGCTGTTCCAGCAAATTATAGTGAGTGGATGAAAATGGAACTAAATTGCAACACTTCATTGACCTTCAGCAGACCTTATTTTATGTAATTGTATAGTTATATTTCACAGTTCATGGCATTGTGCCAGCATCAGGAGCTAACTTGGGTCTGGCACTGGGATAGCCTTCAGCGCTTGTGGCATGGTGCAATTCATGCAGTGACATGTGTAATGCAAGGGTTTTTGCAGCAGTGGCAACACTGGATGAGGCAACAAAGAAGTCAGTTTCTGGGTAGTCCTGCTACTTTCCATCCTATAGGTCTGAAGATTCAAGAGAGCAAGAAAATGGCATCATAGGATAAAGTGCTAGGTAAGGGGGTTTCTCTGAATGCAGGTAGAGCTGGATGGCTCTGCTTTGCTTACCAGGCTCACAGTGGTTCTTCAGCAACCAAGAGAGCAAGTACTGTTTTGTGACTTAACTTAAATCAGATTGTAAGAGAAGGGTGTGAACTACACTGCTGCTTGCAGTATTTGAGATGTATTAAGCAATAGCTAGTATAAATATCCAAATAAAAATAAATACAAACTTTCAGAAGTTTGTAATAAAGTCCTGTAACTTTAAAGTTTAGCACTGCTAGAATTTTATTTATCCCACTACGTCCTTGGTATGCTTCATTTTTCACCTTGGGAGACCTCCAACAAAGCTTACAAAAATGTAATAAAACACCAAAAATGAAACAAGCAGTATAACACTGAAAACGCATGAAAAGCACAAGTGCAGCATCACAAACAGAAATAAAAATATTCAGTGGCACACATACTTAATCAGCATTCAGAAACCTTCCTTGGATGACTAGATTCCCCCCGCCGCCTACTACTCACTAAAATACAAGTATACTTCCTTGGGAGGATGTTGTACAGTCATGGCACCACAATTGAAAATGCCCTGTCCCTTGTGCGCACCCCACTCATTTCTGAGTGCAGGGACATGGAGCAAGACCTCAGAAGCAATGACAGGAAGTAGAATTTTCCAAAACTGAAAAAATTCCAGTGCTTGATTGCTCCTGTGGAAATTTTCCATTCCAGAAGTTGGTTAGTAACCACAAATGAAGTCCAATGACAAATATTAGGCAAGATGGTTTCAAAATGTTCAGTTTTGTTTGCTAAATACAAGCAAAATAATCATGTTAAATTAGATGACTCTCTAAGCATCAGAATGTTTTCTAATGTGATTTACATGCATGGGAAAAATTTTCAGTTAATTATTTTCCAGAAAAGACACATCAATCCTCAGATGTTGATGAAAATGTAGGAAGAGGTAGATGTATCCTGAAGCAATTCTTCAAATATCCCTGCACCAAACTGCTTAGGACAAGATGAGAACTGTAGTCCTACTACATCTGGAGGGCCACAGGTTGCCCACCCCTGGTTTAGAGCTTTAAAGGTTAACACGAGCACCTTGAATTACACCTGGAAACAAATCTTTGCTAGTGGATCTGGCATAAAAATCTGACATATGCTGAGAAAATTTGTAAGTCTTGCTGCCTCATTTTGGACCGCTTGAAATTTTGGACTACTTTCAAAGGTGACCTTAGGGAGAAGTGTTACACTAGTTGAACCTTCTATGAATGATCTTGACCAGGTCTGCTTTTTCAAGTGTAGAATCCATTAATGGTATCTAAACTCAAGTGCCACTTTTAGTTGCAGTGCATTTTAGAGCATCTAAAGATCTTTGGAAGTTAACTATCTGGGTTGATTGTGTGATGCATTACAAAAAGCAAGCTACCAAAACTATTTTTACAGTTTAATTTTATTCTTCGAGGATAGCGATATAGCTTTGAAGCTCTGAAATTGCATGTCATTGTCTGCTAGTTCTGTCCTCTTCTATTAAGAGAGCACTTATTCAGTACAGCCCCTTCATTAATTTAAAGTGACATAGTTCAGGCAGTTGTCTAAAATGTGACCTACCTTCTTTTTCGTCCTGTGTGACACTAAACAGCATTTCTGCTAGTCACACATACGGGAAGAAGAACATTTTAATATCTCTCTTAAGTTGAAGTACCGTTTTAAAATGTTGAAATCGCATGCAGAAGCATGGCTTTAATGCAGGGGTGGGAGGCCATGAGTTAGGTTTCCAGAGAATTTCAACATGGATGTTGATTCACATGCTGCCTTAGCTTTTTACTGTGCTATTCTTGCTTAACCCACTGTGCTTTATCACTGGACGGGAACAGGTGCAAATGAAATGAGACTCATTCAGCAATATATTTTTGTATTTTTCAAGGTTTGAACGTAATTTCCATGCTCTCCTATACACGAGGGTGAAACAGCTCTGTGAGGTGTGCAGTAGTGGCAACAGAAAACAGTTACTGAAACAGTTCACAGTTTTGGTTAAAGTTGCTGCTTTTTTGAAGAGCAGCTTAGCATTTAGGCCCTGATCACTCAGTGGCTCTTACTGACTCTGGTAAATGGAATCTCTCACTTGCCACATGTGGCAATTGGAGTTTCCAATTGGCTGAAGGTGACCACTGCTAGAGAGTTAAATTTTCTGCTTTGGAAGCAAGGGGCTGCATCCCTTCAGCATACTTGGCCTGTGCTGAGTTGGGCTGAGTAGCTGTTTTTAAAATATGGTCAGTCTTGAATTACTGTGCACTTCGGATAGCACAGATGGTCAGTGCATGTACCTCATGCAGCCCACAGCACCTCTGAGAACTCTGCCCTTTCAATCCCAAGCCAGAGGCAGAAGCTGTAAAGAACATGGAAAAGGTGTCCCAGGCCAGCAGAGTGCTTTTGAAAACATGGATGTACTCAGAGCTATGCTTTCAAAGGTAGCCTTGCCCTCATGGGAAGTGTCAGCCCCCACCATGCCCCAGACAGGGAGAACTGAACTATAGAGCAGGAGTATTGAACCTCAGAGCCACGGACCCAATACTGCCCTCCAGGCACCTCTATTGGGACCTTTGATTTCTCCCCAACCAACACCCCTCACTGGCCCTGCTTTGCCTGACTGGAGCATGTCCTTGAACTCTGATAATGCCTCTTACTTGTCTGAGTGGAAGAGAGAGGGGGATGTACTTTAAAATTTGCATTTGTTGCTCTGCCCATTGTCTCTACCCACCATTGTCATGTGACCCCTAAAAAGTTGCCCAGAAGGAAATGTGGCCCTTGAGCTAAAAAGGATTTCCCACTCTTGTTTTAGAGGCAGAGCTATTATGCAGTCTATTAATAATCTTTGCCTTTCTATGAAGATGCTGAAGGATATTGTCCTAATAAAGACTCAAAAACATATATCAGTATTATTGTGAAACGCACACACACCAACCAGCACAGTTCTGCCAGATGCAAGCTTGAATAAATATGTCTTCATACACAAAATGTGTAGTACATTCATAGTCTGATTTAGTTCTAGAACAGGAAGAGGTTTTCATTTAAAGATTGATAGTTCAGTATGTTTGCTTTGAAGGCTGCATAAAATAAGAACCTTACAGGGTCTTCTGGCCTGTTCCAGGCCCAGAAATAGTTGATGAGCAGCCAAACACCTGCATCTATTTCTATAATAACCGATCTTAAAGCAAAGCAGACACCTGGATTTTCAGATAGACATTTACTTCATGATGCTGATAGAAGGGTGAAATTAAATGAGTGAACTTATGTCAATGTTTGTGCGCCATTTTTTGCTACGTTGTTCTGTCCTTCCTTGGAGAACGCTCTTATTTTCAGGTGAAAAGATACACGGATGAATTTGCTTGTTGTGCCTGTGTTAAAATATTTTAAACTAATCCTAGGCTTAGGGCTAGTTCCCTCAGGACCATGGCACACAGGGAGGGGTAGTTTAACCCTTCCTTCCACAGCCACAATCTCATTGGCAGCACCCATCCCCAGAGAACACACAGTATTTCAATTAGCAATAGAAAAAAAAAGCTCCCATTGGATCATAGTGTTGTGGTCCTGATGAAAATTGGGAGGGGGCTTATCCTCACTTAGAATTACATTTTTAAAATTTCTTGATTTTAGCAAGATTGATGATTGATATAGATAGGTCCTCAAAGAACTATAGTAGCTTGTGACAGGTTTCATTCAAAGCCCAAAGGCAAATTTGCTTCTGTTGGACCCCATCAGCTAAGAAAATTTGATGGATCTTTGGGAATCTAGTGAGTTGGCCTGTACAGTGTAAGTGTAATATCTGATAAGTTCTTAGTTTGTCATGTATTAAAATTGGTGTGGTTTGTCTTTGACACATGCCTTTTACTTACTTTCTTTTTTGGAAGGGGGAATTATCCAGCTGACAGTTACAAAATGTTTCTTCCCCCCTGTAGCAAAATGAATTAACATATTTTTTGCTCTAGAAGAGTCTAGAAGACTCACTTTTTCCCTCCTAAAATAAGGGGAAATGTGTATGCGTCTTATGGAGCGAATGCAGGCTGCACAGCTATTCCAGAAACCAGAACAGCAAGAGGGATTGCTGCTTTCACTGTGGAGCGATCCCTCTTGCTGTTCTGGCTTCTGAGATTCAGAATATTTTCCTCCTCCAAAAACTAGGTGCGTCTTGTGGTCTGGTGCGTCTTATAGAGTGAAAAATACGGTATTTTAATGCCATGCTCCTTTGGTGATTTTTGAAAAGGTTGATAATCTAGAAAAACTTATTGGCCAATTACTTAATTGTCAAAAAAACCCTGTTGCTAAAATAGTAATAATTCAGGATGATGAATATCCAGAATTTTGTTCTATAGTTGCATATTGGGACACATTCTGGTGTACCTGCCTCCAGAAAAATGAAACTTATGGGCCTTTCCCCTTGACCTAAAAAGAAACTAGTTCTGCAGAATCAGAAGCATTCTAACTTTGACATTGTAACAAACTGTTGAATTTTCTATGGCCTGCCTCTAAAGTCTATCTTTATGTGTGCCCAGAGGCTTTGTGGATATGAACTGTGGCCATCTAGGCAGAACTGCAAATTGCTTTGGAAACTCCCCTAGATTTCTTCATTCCAAAAAACACACAAGCTGTTCAGTGATGGAAAAAGGAGAAGGCCACTTGTATGAATCTGCTAGAAATGTTGAATAATATTTGTCAAGGGCAAGCTGAGCATGGGGCTGTTGTGATGTACTCAGTGGCGGAGGAAGGGGGGTGCGGTGGGGGCAGTCCACCCCTGGTGTCTTTGCTGAGGGGGGTGACATTTGGCCCACTGCCCACCCACGACTCACAAGCCTACCCTAAGCCTATTATTATTATTTATACCCCGCCCACCAGGCTGGGTTTCCCCAGCCACTCTGGGCGGTCCCCAACAGAATATTAAAAATACAATAAATACAAGTGGTAGACATTTGTGACCACTTCTGCGACCTGTGCTTCTCTGGAAAGCAACCCGTTGACTCAACTGTTTATTGCTTATGTGTGCAATTAAAGCAGAAGTATTTGTAGATTAACCCTTTCCCACTCATATCATCCAAAGTGAACCTTGAAGGAGAAATTTTGAATACAAAACATTTTCATAATGATTATTTTAACCATATAAATACAAATTAATATTAGTAATTTAATATAAATTTAATTGATTATTCTGTCCTGCCTGGTGTCGCAATAAACCTATTCCTAGCCACATCGATTGCAGTGAGTCTTGTTTTCTTCAGCAGTGGTTTAATAAGTGTATTTAGGATTTGTCTTAGAAGTATTTTATTTTGTATGCAACAGCATTGTTATATACAGTGGTACCTCTAGTTGCGGACACGATCCGTTCCAGGGTGCTGTTCGCACCCCGAAAAGTCCGCAACCAGAGCGGCACTTCTGCGCAAGCGTGGAGCGCAATAGAGTGCTTCTGTGCATGTGCAAATTGTGCAGAATGCTTCTGCGCATGCGTGCGTGGCAAAACCCAGAAGTATACACTTCCGGGTTTGCTGCATTCGCAACCTGAAAAGCCGCAACGTGAAGCAAACACAACAAGAGGTATGACTGTATATAAAAAAAGGCCTGAGAGCATGTTTATTTGCAAATATTAGAAATTTATTAACATTAGATGTCAATAATATTTCATGCTATATGGGTGTTATATTTTCCTATGCGTGTTTATGAATGCTAATTTTAATTGGAATTGTGTAGCATACTGAATATGCTATACTGTAATAACAGAAGATGGCTCTTTTCTGCAAATTGTAAATAGAATTGTGAAAGCAAGCCTTTACATGTTCTTTAATTTGATTAAACTTTAGGTAGAGTTTCATTGCACCTGGAAATTAATACCTGCATTTAAAAATTAATCCTCCAGTCGCATAAATCTTGAGTACCTACAAAGTCAAACTGAATATTCTGTTCAATCAAGGTTAGATTCAACTGAAACTGATTCCAGCTGGCATTGTACCAGGCTGTTTTTGTAAATCCAGCCAAATTGTTGCTTGACATTAGGGATTACAGAATAATATAACAGGCTGGGTATTGTGTGTGTGGTTTTTTATTATTTCTGTATTTAAAAATATGCTTGTATTTGTATTAGGCATCATGGTGAATTTTATGCAGGTGTTAGGAGGATGTAGAAATCCTTTGGAAGAGTGCCAAAATATTTAAGCATAAAATAGAATCATCACTTGTGTTTGCTTTTACATATGAGTGGAATGAGGATTGAAGTGTAAGTCACAGCACAGATAAAAGTATTTTTTCTTGTACTCCTATGATGTAAAGGTGTGTAATCAGCTTGTCACCAGGTGAGCTGCATGGCTGAACAGGCATTTTGTCCCATGTCTTGGATGTCCATATTCAGTGTATAGTGCCATACTAGTTATATAATATTTGGAATTATCCTTCGTGTCCTCAGATATTTGCATGTACATAAATGTCTACAGCTTTTTGAAGAGTGAGGAAGCCCTTTTTCTCTTGACCACTACGTTGTAGCATTAAGGCACAGTAGCTCAACATCAAAAAAACGAAGATCATGGCCACTGGTCCCATCACCTCCTGGCAAATAGAAGGGGAAGAAATGGAGGCAGTGAGAGATTTTACTTTCTTGGGCTCCGTGATCACTACAGACTGCGACAGCAGTGACAAAATTAAAAGACTCCTGCTTCTTGGGAGAAATGCAATGACAAACCGACACAGCATCTTAAAAAGCAGAGACATCACCTTGCCAACAAAGGTCCATATAGTTAAAGCTATGGTTTTCCCAGTAGTGATGTATGGAAGTGAGAGCTGGACCATAAAGAAGGCAAATCGCCGAAGAATTGATGCTTTTGAATTACGGTGCTGGAGGAGACTCTTGAGAGTCCCATGGACTGCAAGAAGATCAAATCTATCCATTCTTAAGGAAATCAGCCCTGAGTGCTCACTGGAAGGACAGATCCTGAAGCTGAGGCTCCAATACTTTGCCTACCTCATGAGAAGAGAAGACTCCCTGGAAAAGACCCTGATGTTGGGAAAGATTGAGGGCATAAGGAGAAGGGGACGACAGAGGATGAGATGGTTGGACAGTGTTATTGAAGCTCCTAACATGTGTTTGACCAAACTGTGGGAGGCAGTGGAAGACAGGAGTGCCTGGCATGCTCTGGTCCATGGGGTCACGAAGAATCGGACATGACTAAATGACTAAACAACAATAAAAAACTTCAATTCATTTCCTATATTGCTACCATAGAGTGAGGAACTCCTAGCTTTTTAATTCTGAGCTGGAGAAATTTTGTGGAGTTTTAAAAATCTTTTAAATTCAGTCCTGTAGCAGGGGCCCTCAGATTGTCTATGAAACACCTCCTTTGTAAAGTGTGATGAGTGTAGCAGCAAATTTGCCAGCTCCTACTGACTATCTTCTCTCCCTAAACTGCTCAGGCAAACCCCATGAGCAATCTGTCCAAATTTTACTAGACAGGCCAGAACAAGTACAGAGACCAGGCTTAAACCTATCCCTTGGATTCTGAACTGGCAGCTACTGAGTCACCCTTCCCACTAAACTCAGCATGGTTAACCTTGACCAACCCTCTGGTGGTCACATGCTAGCGGTGGCTGTGGCCATGAATACACCACAGACAAAGGCACATTGCCCTGACCTGTGCAGGTCAGCTGGTGAGGGGGATAATTGCCCTCTCCCCACTTAAATGATAAATCTGGTAACAGAAGAGGGGGCAATTTGTGTATCAATTAAAGGACTGGGCTGGATGGAAAGGTTTATACTTATCTACCTCCCCAGTGCTGAGTCTACTTTAATTTTTATTCCCATTTTGCAACCAAAATAGCAATGTCTGGGTGGGTGGGAAAATTCCCTAGAGGGCCTGATGAAGCTCCCAGGCCAGTGACTAGCAACCTAGCTAATTTTTTGGTGCTGGGTATCTTGGCCTCTGAGAGTAGCAGTGGCTTTAAGTCCACAAAGCAGACAGATTGTCTCTCAGATGGCGAAGGTACATGACATTTAACTGAAGAGCATAGATTTGAAAAAGCTAACTACAGGATATTGACTATGAAGGCTCTACCAGACCCTGTTCTAGCAATATTTACTCTGGATGGACACACGGCACTAGCAAAAGTAATGAATTACTTTTAGCAAATTCTGAATATTCACTGGATTTGATAGGGAAAAGATTATGTACTAGAGGGGGAAAGCAAGTAACAGTTGTTCTGAGTAGATCCATTTAGTTTATCCACATAGAAGAGATTCTGATTTCTCAGGTAGAACATTCGCAAATATGCATTTCTTGGGGCATCATCTCTTTCTTTTAATCCGTCTATCAGCAAAGGTCCCAGTTTAGTCTTACTGTGCTGGCATTTTTATGATTTGTAGTAATACTTCATATGCCATTCCATCAGACTGCCCAGGATTCCATAATGACAGGATGAACTCTACAATACATCATTTTTTGCTTCCATCCAGAGCCACTTCAGCCATCATGTATATTTTGCCAACCAACTTGCAGTTTTCAGGGATGAATGGTTAGATATTGCCCCAGTTCTTTCAACTGCATGGGTTGGATTTCATCTCAGGTATGTAATTTGACTTGAGCCTTCAGACTCCAGGGTAGCTCCATCACTCCTATTGCTGGATGAGGAATCAACTGTTTGGAAAATGGAGCCATAGAGTGGGTTTTGCATTGTAATGCTTACAAGGTTTTTATTTTAGTTACTTTGATTGTAGATGACCCATTTAGCAAACTCAGAGCTGTCAGTAGAGACCATTGTCCATTTGTTTTGTAAAGATGGTCAGTTTGCAGTCCTGGACATCTAGAACTCATATTTTTGCAGGGCCATCAGACCAAAAACGCTGGTCTTTTCTTAGACTTACATATGGAATTGGACATTTTCAGTTTAGAGTCCTCCAGTTTGGACTATTCATGACACCAGAGGTCTCTTAAGAGTATGTGTCTACTCCCAGGCTTTGGAGCTCCTTACTGAGGAAGGTTTATCACACCCTATTTTTTTCAGGAGGACAAAAACCTTTTTTATTTAAATAGACATTTCAACACTGAACTGACACGTTAGGGGTCTTTTTTGCTGCCTTCTCTGTTAATCAGTAATTTTTACTATAATTATGTTCCTAACTGGCTACCATCTTTTTCATATGCTGTCACCTAATTATTATACACCTTTATTGTTATATAGTATATTATGCATTAGATTTTATCATTAGCTGAATAGTATGCATGCCAAGACCTATATGCTGTAGGAGTGGGGCAGTAATTTGAAGGCACTGGCAATGGATTGTTGTCAGAGTCCTATACAAGAGGGTCATATAATTCAGAATCTCCCGGACTTCATGACACCTGCTACTTTTTGTCCATTTGGCATACCTTTACTTTCATTTACTCCAGTTCTGGACCCCTGGATCTTGTCAGTACAGCGAAGGTTGACCAGTCCTAACTCCTTATCATTACTCCATTCTGTTCCCACCCCCCGCCTCCAACCATGACAAGGTTAATCTTCATTGAAGTGTGACTTACTATCTGCATCCTTCTGAGCTCTGAGCATGGATTCACCGTTATGGAAATAGGGCACTGATTGTGATGATGAGGTGGCCAAAGGCAGCTGGTCTTTGTGGAATTGCAGTTTGCTTACATACATATAATAATAAGGTAATGCTGTCATCATGCTGCAGTTTGCTTGGTTGCCAACAAATGCTGCTGCAAGCTACAACATGACAACAGCCTTCTGAGAGCTGTTGGGCCATCACAGCAGCATTGGTGGGTGAGGGAGAAGGGAAGCAGAAGAGGGAGATGGATGTGGGTGGGTGCTTAGGTGAGCCATGGAAAAACTGTCAAGAAAGGGTGGGGCAGCTACTCAGCAACCATCCTGCTCTGCCGATGACTGCCTCACACAGATAACTTGGAGGCAGCTGGCTGGCTGGTCCCCGCAAGCTGCAGAGGAGCAGTCAGTACAGGACAGGGAAACTCCCCAACAACCATCCTGCTCTGCCACCACCTACTGCCTTCCTCCTCCTCACCCTCTACTGCTGAGATGGAAACAGTGTTGTTGATCTGAGGCAGGCAATATGAGCAGGAGGAGGTCTAAGGGAAGGAGGGTGGGTTTGGTGAGGTCTAAGGGGAGAGTTGATAAGGGGGTGGGTTGGTGGGGGTTAGTGAGTGAAGCGATCAGGGGCTCAGAAACACAGTTCTCTTGGATTGGAGAGCATGAGGCTAGGACTGTAAGCATTCAGTCTTTGCCTTCATGATTCATGTCCACACAGTTGCTACTGCTGATATATAGATAAGTGAGGTGGGGATGGAACTTCACAGAAGATATGCTAGGGAACCTTTAATCTCAGGTCCTAATCTGTTTTGAGGTTATGATCATAATTTTAGTCCAGTAATAACCCACTTTGTTTGAAAGAAAAAATACGTGTTTGAATTGATGCATCTGTAGAGTGGTTCCTGCAGAGTCCCTTTAGGGACATAATGGATGTAGATTTCTTTGCCATCTGAAAAAATAAGAAAGTGTCAGGTTCTGGAATCAAGGAGGAGCCAGTCTCTCTGCCCCTGGGGATGTTTACAAGGGCCTTAAATTGAGCCATGGCAGATTAAGGGCCATCCTTGTTGATGTAGCATGGCAATATCTCCCCACTGAAGGCGGTGTTGCATGGGTGAGTGGTAGTATTCCATGATTTCCTGTCTTCCTTTCACAGAATTGAAAGTAACCCCTTTTCAGTATCTCCCATACTTATTTATGAAAGCATGTCAGATGGGGATGCCATAACATTCTCCAAGAGATGCACTGCTTTACTGGAAGAAATTCTTCCAGTAAGTGTTGATATTGTCCCTTAGTAAAATCTGCAGATTTCATTTTTGATTATTTCATTTTTGATTGCCAGTGGTGAACTCTTCTTTAAACCTACTTTAGGGCCATATCTGCACATCATGTTCTGCTGGATGTTTTAATAGGCATTCTCCCATGTTTTTGCGAAGCAGTTTCTCACAGGGTTACTTGACAAGTTTCTCCTGTTGTGGAGCCATCTCTTGAGGGAGCCTGTTGCTCTTTCTTCACAGCTTATAATAAAACTTCTTGTGCCCTTATATGTATGTTCTTTGGACAGTCTTTCTTCTTTAAGGTTGCATTTCTATTGGGGGGTCAAAAACTGCAGGTGGCCATGTTGGTGGGAGGGGGAGGAATTATAAGTAGCAACAGGCTATTGAAAGAAGCAGGAATGGAAAGTGTGGTATAGCAGAGTTTCTTCACTTTATCAATATTTGGAAAAGTGACATTTGTTGAATTGCACAGAGGCAATAAAGGAGACAGCAAGAGTTGCTGTTAGTTGTTGTGAATATTCCTTGTTATGAATATTCAAAGAATCCACCTCCCTTCTCTACTATAAAGGCTTTCACAGAGAGCATGAACATACATTTTGAAAGAACTAAGCAGGTGAGGCTCCTTGATTTATTTACTTGACGCAGTGTAGGAAAGGAGCAAGCACTCTGTGCTCTGAAAGTTTGCAGAGGTTGCTGCGTTTCGGCTGCCATGGTTGAGACCTCACTAGTATGGCCACAGTGAGAGCAACTTGAAGGCTAATGTTTACCTGTAAGCCCTTGACTGTGCTCAGGTGCAGCTTTTTGTACAAACAGGATTTACACCAGGGATGGGGAACCTTGTGGCCCTCACAGATGTTACTGGATTCCAGTTCCTATCAGCCCCCAAATCAGTGTATGTACTGTTTCGATCTAGTGCTTCTATGAATATCATAATAGTAACCTGCTTCTTGACAGTGTCATCCTGCTACCACCCTGTAAATGTTGTTTTTGAGAGAATGGTGCATACCTGACCTTGAACTGGTCTTTGGGGGACACTTGGAAACAAGATTTCTCACTGCTTTCAGAAGGTGAATGCATGAGTTCTTGCCAATATCACACTGAGCTTCAGAAGCACCTTGACACCTACAGGATCTTGCTTCTGCTTCCAAGTGCTTCTGAACCACAGTGTTGTATCAGCCATGAGATCTTTTCCCTGCCCCTGAATTGTGAGAGAGGCTGAGTTTTGAAAACCACAGATGTTACTGGCTGACAAAATCTGTTGGTCCCTCATTGTGGAGAAAGAAGAGAGTCTCCACAAAGAAGACTCTCTGTCACAGCAGCTGACCTTGCATTTGGTTTAGAAAAGCCTTTTTAAACAGTACAAAACTCAAAATATATGAAGTACCAAATAGAGGATATGATGCAAAGTGTAATTATGATGGGATTTTGGAATCTTTTCTTTTGCACCGCACATAGGTGCATTCCCAACATTTGGGTCTTTCTCACTTTTTAAGCCTTGGTGGGTTATCCGTGACATGGTTGCCTGTTAGAAAACAGCCCACTGATTCTGCCCAGTTAGATTAGAGCATTCCACTTGTGCCTCCCTTGACACAAAGAGTAACAGTTTACTCTTATGGTACTTGATAATGATAAAGTAAGTGGTACTCTTATCAGAGTTGGGCCCGCAAAGGGATGTTTCTGTGTTTGCAATTAGGAGACCAAATGCCTTGGCTTTGACTTGTTTCTTCAGAAATGGGAGACTGTAACTTTAAGTGGCCCAAGAGTGACAAGAACTTGGTTTAGAGTGAGGGTTTCCAGAATCTGAAGTGGGAGATTGTGAAACCTTTTCCTTCCTCCTGAGTTAAAGTAGGGTTAATTCCATTCTTAACACGATAAAAATAACAATTACGAACAGTGCATATGTTCTTTTGTTCTGAGTTTAAAAGGATATGCTTCAGAGTGTGGGATGAATTGATTCTAGATTTTTCCTTTAATACACATACTGAATACTCCACAATGCTTCTAGATTAAAATATAGTACACACATCACACACAAAATAAGATTGCTGTGTTTCTTGGAAATGGTCAGCAGCCTCTGGCTTGTACTTTTTTTTTCTAACTTAAGATAGTGTTTTTTAATCTACATTTCTTTTTTTCTGGCTATTCAAGTATAAAGTGTTGAGACATGTTGGGCAAAATGTGTGTATTCTGGTATGAATGCCACAAACTTTCTAAATCTATTTATAGTATTCAATAATTTGTAAAGGTTAACTGTAACCCAGACTGTAGTGTTAGCATTTTCCCTGCTGATATCAGTGTAGAAGACTGGCAGGCTTAGCCTTGTTGAAGGTTTGGGAGGGTTAGCAGCTTTCAAAGTGCTGGACAGCAGGGCCATGTATGGTTAAGTCCACATACATATCCACCTGATTGGTTAGACTGTGCTGCTAAGTGTTGTGACAGGTGTTGCCGAAAGCTACACCTGTTTTCCTGAGAATGCTGATTTAGTGGGAGTTCCAGGCACTGTCTGTGGGACTTGCAACACCATGCCAAGTAACCTGAGAAGGAATGATATCTAACTGATGGCTTGAGAGCTTTACACAATTTGATTGTGTTATGTGAAATGCTAAGTGAACTTTGGAGCTGCTAGGAAAGAAATTTAGCCAAAACTTCCTATATCTGTATTTGCTTAAGGCCCTTGTCACAGCAACACTCTTGTACACATTTGCAGCCAGCTCTTACCCCTCTTTTACTGCATGAGGAAACAGCATGTGTACAAGTCAGTGAGAGGGGAATGAAGGAGCCAGGGCAGCCTGAGAGGAGCCTGTCTGCCTGCAGCAGACCTTCTAACCAAGATGTTGGGTGGTGGCTCCTGGGAGAGATCCATAAAGGAGGGCAGTGACATCCCCCACATCCTTAGAGGCAACCACACACAGAGAACCCTAAAATTCATTCCAGTGCTGGAATCGGGATGTAATGTGGGGAAACCAATCTACCAAAATTGGGGAAGGGAAGTTCCTGACCGAATCAACCTGTACCCGCCCAAGCAGGGCTAAAGTAGCTGGAGGGAGGAAAGAGGGAAAGGCAAAGCTGTCCCTTCCTCCCCCTCCCTTTCCCTCTCTTCTGATATCAGTCAAGAGGGTGGAATGGGGTAGGATGGGGTGAAATAGGAGAGGACAGGGAGAAAAGAGGTGTCGGGAAAGGATGAGAAAGGGTTGTAGAAGCAGGATGGAAAACCCACCCTGGCTTTGCAGAAAGGAGGAATGTGAGGGTTAAATGCCAAAAGGCCTCATTAGCTACTAGCCAAGCCATACCATACAGCATATGGATTTTAGGATTGATATGTTGTTGACCTTTTTTTAGGATTTTACCCCAAAGTTGTAAAGTTGTTGAGCTTTTTTAAGGATTGAAGTTGTTGAGCTTTTTAGTTCTTTAGTGTGTTTTTTTAGGATTTTACCCCAAGAAATAAACTGCCACAAGGGCTGGATTAAACCGACCAGCAGGCAGGATTAGGCTCCCAAAACGGACTTCGGACATGCTTGGTTTATGGTATTTACTTCTACAGGATGCAGTGACGGTATTAACTTGGATGGTTTTAAAATGTGATTAGACATACTGTATTCATGGAGGATAAGGCTATTAATGACCACTAGCCATGATGCCAATGTTCTACATCCACTGTTGAAGGCAGTATGATTCTGTATAACAGTTTCTTGGAATCTCAGGTGGTCAGGAGTACTTTTGGACTTATGTCTGACAACTGGTTGGCCGCTGTGAATAGAATATGCTGGACTAGATAGGCCTTCTTTGGTCTTATCATTGTCTTACATTAAGACAAGCTGTTACTAGCAGTGGTTGCTAAGAAATTACAAGATAATAACGGCTTCAGATCTGTGTAGGTTTGCTTGAAGACCATTAGAATTCAACTTCTCCAGTGGTGTTTATGAAGTTCAAATAGTTTTGACTAAAGCTTCTCTCCCAGTATTTCTCACAGCAAAATCTTGTAAGTAATAAAATGGGATATATTCTCCTCCTTTCTGGATACCATGGGTGCTTATTATTTATCAACTGATTGGATTTCTAATTTGTAAACTAAGCATGACATGCTCATAGAATATTATGAGAGAGTGACTTGGGTTCATTAGTGATTTTTTTTTTAAAAAACCCAACACCTACAGTTTTACTGTTAAAGGTAAAGGTACCCCTGCCCGTACGGGCCAGTCTTGACAGACTCTAGGGTTGTGCGCTCATCTCACTCTAGAGGCCGGGAGCCAGCGCTGTCCGCAGACACTTCTGTGTCGCGTGGCCAGCGTGACGAAGCTGCTCTGGCGAACTGGCACCAGAGCAGCACACGGAAACACCGTTTACCTTCCCGCTAGAAAGCGGTACCTATTTATCTACTTGCACTTAAGGGTGCTTTCGAACTGCTAGGTGGGCAGGAGCTGGGACCGAAAGACGGGAGCTCACCCCGCCGCGGGGATTCGAACCACTGACCATGCGATTGGCAAGTCCTAGGCACTGAGGTTTTACCCACAGCGCCACCCGCGTCCCCATACAGTTTTACTGTTAGTTGGATTTTAAACACTGCTTAGAATAGTAGTTTTCAAAGTTCCAAAGCCCAGGGAACCTTACATATGTTGGTTTGTCTTCCAAGGAATGCCTTCATCTTGCAGGAAATTTTTATTTTCAACTAGAATCTCTGGTTTACAAAACATGCTTAAATTTACAAAATAAGTTGCACATTATAGAATGTTGGAGTGGAAGATGGAAGACAGAAAAAAGCTGCTCAACCCTTTCTATGCCGGCTCAAAAATTCACAAAGAGAACACTCTTAACAGCTTGTGGAGAGTGATTTCTGAGCTCAAACAGTGCCAGAGGGGGGAAAGGATTAAGCTGCCTCTGCTTGCTTATGCTTCCTTCATTCCAGATCTCAGGGCAGTTTTGCTTTTAAAAAGCCAAGAGAAAAAATAATGCAGAACCTTGTTTACTGTGCAGTGTGAGCCACAGGAGCTCTTAACCTGGATTAGTTATGACTTTACTTGTTAAATGATCATTAGACTGCCTTGCAAGGTAGATCATTCCCTATCTTCTGTACATCCTTGTTCTAGGATATGCTCTCAGTTCACACAGGGCTGGTGCCTACAAACTGTTCTCACAAATTCTTTTGTGGCTATTTTTAATTGCCAGAGAAAATAGATAGTGGTCAATGAGCTATTACAGTTTCTGACAGAAACCCCCATCTCTTAGAAAAGTTTGAAAATCACTGTAGCAATTATAAAGGGCAGGGGAAGAGAGAATTGTAGGTATTGTATCCAGTGCTAGTCCTATATAGAGTAGGCCCATTGACGTTGGGATAGAACTGCATGTGTTTAACAATACTAAAGTATCAGTGTATATGGATACACTTATTTCAGTGGCTCTGGTTGTAAAACAGTGTGTACCTTCTTAATGCAAATTTGCGATTAAAAAATTATGGCAAGTTTAGTATTGTCTGTGTGAATTTTCCAATTGTATTTCAGACTTTAAGAAAGAAAGGCCTTAATGGTTGTGAGAGCCCTGATGCTGACGATTACTTTGAGCACAGTCCACTATCGGAGGACAGATTCAGCAAACTAAATGAAGATAGTGATTTTATTTTCAAGCGAGGCCCTGTAAGTACTTTTCTTAGCTCCTACTTTTTATTTGTTGATTCTTTTTATTAACTTCATTATTTAGGCTCTGAACAAGAAGGAAAACAGAGGGTGCGACAGCCCGGACCCTGACACTTCATATGTGCTCACGCCACATACAGAAGAAAAATATAAAAAAATTAATGAAGAGTTTGATAATATGATGCGGAATCATAAAATCGCAGTGAGTACTGTGGTATGGCTTGTGACTTTATTATATGCATGAGAACATTTTGCAACATCTCCTTAACTTTGAAAGCTACATTAAAGATGACATTGTTGTACAAGCTTATAAAGCAGAAATATTCATGCAAGATGCATGAATCTGAGACAGAAATCTTGGGATTTTTATATGAACTCTGAGAAAGGCAGGAAAAGCCTCTTACACACTCCACTTCCTAAGAAGCACTGTTTTCATTAAATTTCTGGTCACAGAGAAACAAAAATGCTTACAGTGTCTACTTTGTTAGCTGAAATCAAACAAGGCCTAGTACAAACCTTTCAGGCCTAGAGAAATCCATTCTGTACAGGCTCCTGTACAGGCTCCTGTCTTTCTTCAGTCTTTTCTCAATAAACTACAGTGGGACCTTGGCTCTCCAACAGCTTGGCTCCTGAAAAACCCGGAAGTGAGTGTTCCAGTTTGCGAATGTTTTTCGGAAGCCGAATGTCTGATGCAGCTTCCGCGGCTTCTGATTGAGTGCAGGAAGTTCCTGCAGCCAATCAGATCCTGTGCCTTGGTTTTCGAACGGTTCTGGGAGTCCAATGGGCTCCCGGAATGGATTAAATTCGACAACCAAGGTACCACAGTAGTTGTTTTCTGTTATTTTGCCATGTATCATCCTAGATCTGTGAAAAATATGCTGCAGTATTTTTATATTAAAATATTTTCAGAACTGGGTATTCCTTGGTATAGAACTCAGATGCCTTTGAAGTAAAACCTGTAACTCTTAAGAAGTTAAGGTAGTCTGTATATTGTGATCAGTTGTTTTTGTCCCTCACTAAGAAAATCATTGAGAGAGAGAGGATTATCAGCATATGCCATTGAGTAATTGGTCAGATAATTATTGTCCTTAGTCTATAAGGGAAGCCATATCTGAGTGTGATTTTCTTTTGAGAAACCTTTGTAAGTCACTTTGAGAGTGTTTAAGACCATAAAGGAGGATATAAGCATTCTACATAAATGAAAATAAACATGATTGCACAACTATAATTTCCCAATTTTGTTGGCAGAAGCTATGGCATTTTTTTTCAAAACCTTGTTAGTTTCTATTGCTAAATATGTCCTAATATTCTTTTGTTTTGTTCATTCCAAGACTAGCATTCTGTACACACCAAAAGAAGGTTTTTAAAAATAAAGTCCTGTGATTTATTACTCTCTTAAATGAATTGCTAAAGGAATTTTTCAGTGTGCTATTTAAGGCAAAATTCTACCTTGTAGTGATGATGTGTTGCTCATATAACAATAGAATATAACATAGTCATATTATGGTAAATTATTTACCAGTCAAACTATAAGGAAGCTGTTTTTGTTGGTTCTTATTTTATATAGCATCATCCAAGTATATGGCATTTGAAAAGGAGAGGTCTCTGTCATGACAGCCTTACAATCTAGAAATTGATATAAGGGCCATAGCAAAAGGTAGTGGGGGTGGTAGTGAATTGTGGAAGAATATGCAGTCATTTCTGTTACATGTTTTTAGGTATAGTTAAATAGATTCTGGGGACTAGAGACCAAACAATTCTCAGATGGGTTTTTGAGGAAGGATTTCAAAGAAACAGGATTTAACATAAGATGTAATGCTTACATGTACTTCATCAAAGTGCTTTTTTAAAAAAAAAACATAAATTGCATTCCTTCAAATCCAATCTTAAGCTAAATTGCAAAGAATTATGCATTAATTTTTTTTTACTTGAAATAGTTTTACAAATGAATACAAATATAATAGCACAACTCTCTAGCTTTTTTAGAACTTTCAGCATAGTTCTATAGTAATACATAATGTGAAGAATCAGGTTTGCCTTGGACAGTATGCTGTATTTTCCAGTAACATCCTTTCCTCCCTCTCTCATTGCATGCTTAAGTGCTCTCAAATACTGTTTCTGATTGCAAAGGGATAATTTTCATTTTCTGCAATAATCAAAATGCTTCTTAAAAGTTTGCTAGAAAGTTACGGGCAGATGCCCAGAACATCTTTCATTTTCTACATATGATATTTTGTAAAACATATCTCCATGTGATCAACTTTGAGTGATTATCTGTAGCTCTTGGTAATTATCGGTATCTCTAACCAATTTTGAGAATGCTAAGTGTGGTTTGTATGTAACAAATTTGAATAGTTTGCATTACATAATTAAGATGTGTGTGTACTATATGTATGTTTCAAAACTCCTTTTAGAAACCAAGAAGCTGTTTTCTAACATTTTGATTAAAACTTGAGGAAAGTGTAGCTCTTTAAATCTCACATGATTTCCCCCCACTCTTTTCAGCCTGGGTTACCTCCGCAGAACTTCTCAATGTCGGTCACTGTTCCTGTGTCCAGCCCCAATACTTTAACCTACAGTAATCCTGGGAGTTCCCTTGTATCCCCAGCACTGGCAGCAAGTTCTACCTTGACAGACTCTACCATGCTGACCCCTCCTCAAGCCTCATTGCATCGAAATGTGTCACCAGGAGGTCCTCAGAGACCACCAAGTACAGGCAGTGCAAGTAAGCATTCCTCCCTCACCCCAAGTTTCAGCAAGCTGTCACTCTTTACTTTTGTACATTGCATTATCTGAGTGAAATAAATATTCTTCCTCTGTATCCCCCAATTAGGTGGTATGCTGTCCACAACAGATCTGTCAGTGCCAAATGGAGCTGGTTCAAGCCCAGTGGGTAAGTTTCAAAGTTTTGCATTTTGAATACTGCAAGAGGCTTAATTGGCTTAGGAACAGATGAAGAAATCAAAGCAAAGACTGTTTCTTTCAGGACTGACTCTTCTGAGCTGTGGGAAAGGATATCTGCTACCGTATTTTTCGCTCTATAACACGCACCAGACCATAACACGCACGTAGTTTTTAGAGGAGGAAAACAAGAAAAAAATTATTCTAAACGAAATAGTGGATATATGATTTTTGTGGTTCATGCTGTGGCCACAGACATGTGATCTGACGGTGAGTTTGGAGTAGCCCAATGCAAAAATCCTGAGGATCCATGTGGATCCATGCTTTGTAACGGAGGAGGGAAGGAAGGGGAACCATGGATCCTCTGCTCACGACTGCAGCAGATCTCCCCTGCCACCCGTAGGCATTCGCTCCATAACACGCACAGACATTTCCCCTTACTTCCTAGGAGGAAAAAAGTGAGTGTTATGGTGCAAAAAATACGGTACTTTTTTATGTCCAGCATTTGCTTTTGCTTGTTATATGTAATATGTTCTTGGATATGTCCTTTTTGGTGTAAGTGCTTAGAAAATGTGGTTACCCTAAATTTTGGCATCCAAAGTCGTAATGAGACTTGAATCTTCCTAGTAGTTTCTTCTATTTTGAACTAAGTGCACTGTTGAAGGGAATCAGCTGCAAGGATAATAGAGCCTATGGGCATGTTTTTATCTCTCTCTGCTTCTCGAATAACTCTGAGCTTTTTGCTTTTGCCAGTCTGCAGTTTGTGTAACTTTCTGTAAATCGTACTGAAAAAGAGCAGTCTCCAAAGGGGTGGGGATGGCATCAATCTGTAGGCCTGCATGTCAGCTTGACTTTCGAAGGGGAGCTCCAGATATTTTCCTTGCACTTGTTGACAAACTGGAGAGTGGTGCTGCTTGCTTCAATCAGTGTAGAGGCATCTGTGTTCCAGTTCTCAAATTACCGGAAGGTGCCATGAACACCTGCTGTCAATATTACGTGCCCACTCACAACATCATTTGATGGTGAAGGATCAGTTAGCTCAGGTCAGAGAGCATAGAATCATTCCTGTGAAATCAATTGATTTTCCTATTAGAGCCCAGTTTTCCAGTATCACTGTTATAAGTTAAAACAAAAATGTCTGGAAGTCCTTTGATAACAAAGACTATATGTATGTGAATTTAAGGTTGCAGATGGCATGCTAGCTGTGAGAACCTTAGCCCTTCCTGCTTTTGCTCTGGCATTCTGCAGAACTGTTAATTCTAGTAAAAGCTTAGGCATGAAAATGGATATAAATTAGGCTGCAGGTCAATTACTTTTAATGCAGTATTTATGAATGACAAAATTTTAGAAAATGTATTTATTAAAGGTTTTTAAACAAAAAAAAATCAATGCAATGTGATTTAAAAGGTAATATACAATTGCAAAAGAGATTTTCCTGTTACAATACAATTATCATTAAGCAACCCAATTCACAGGTAAATTCACATCCAGGTATGGAGGGTTCTCCATGTTGTCATACAGTGTGGTGCAGACCGGTGAAGATTAATAGTTAATTAATGTAACTTTAAAAAGGGGGCCAAACTTCATCAAACCAATCATGTTTCATGATGCCTTGTACCACTCTCAAATGTTTTGAGAGGGCTATGGACCAAACAAGGGACGCGGGTGGCGCTGTGGGTTAAACCACAGAGCCTAGGACGGCGAATCCCCGCGACGGGGTGAGCTCCCGTTGTTCGGTCCCAGCTCCTGCCCACCTAGCAGTTCGAAAGCACCTCAAAAGTGCAAGTAGATAAATAGGGACCACTCTCCGGCGGGAAGGTAAACAGCGTTTCCGTGTGCTGTGCTGGTGCTGGCTCGCCAGAAGCGGCTTCGTCATGCTGGCCACGTGACCTGGAAGCTGTCTGCGGACAAGCGCCGGCTCCTGGCCTATAGAGCGAGATGAGTGCGCAACCCTAGAGTCGGTCATGACTGGACCTCACGGTCAGGGGTACCTTTACCTTTACCTTTATGGACCAAACAACACTCATCTACTGCTCTCTAGAGGGCCCATTAACTGACTTCCAACACTCAGCAACTTTTTTTTATATCCACTCTCCAAAGATGCACAACCAGTTCTTTGGTTGGTGTACAGAAAACTTGGATGGTGTACAGTGCCATTGAACTTTTATGTTCAATGTAAAGTACCTTTATGGATGTATCTTGGATTCTGGCATATCCTTCGCATATCCTTTCCCAATCCACATCTTCAGTGCACATCTATATCTCCTTCCCTGGAGACCTGTTTTGTCACCCACTGATTACTTAATAAGCAGTATATAGATTACTGAGGCAGACGGTCTCAGTTGCTGGCTCAACCTGATGCATAAACCTTCAAACAGTGTCCAGGACCATAGCATGCCACCCTTTCTCATAAGTTCCCTCCTTCCCAAAGGACCACACCTGCTTAAATTGGAGCCACAAGACTTTAACACCTTGCAACTTCTCCCTCAAAATGTTCTTTGATGAGGTGGCCCTTCACCACAACATCTCTAATTCTATACAAATGCTTAGATTTCCATTCTTTAAATTGAGTATATTTATATTTGTGCCTAAATTCAGTGGGGGGAGTCAGGGGAGAGAATGCTGGTGCCAAGCAATCACTCCAAGACTTCCAAACTTCCATAGTAGCCTTGAAAAATGAAATATTAAGCATGAACTATTACCGTATTTTTCCCTCTATAACACGCAGATTTTTTCTGCTAAAAAGTAAGGGGAAATGTCTGTCCGTGTTATTGAGCGAATGTGTGGTCCCTGGAGCTGACTGTCCCAAGTACAGGGCAAAAATCAGGCAAAAATCATATCGCGCCGTCACGGAGGAGAGGAGGCTGCTGCTTTCCTGCATTCTGCCTCAGGGTCTTACTGCCCACCCTCTTCTGTTTCATTACTGTGTTTGCTCAAACGGAACAAAGAGCAGGCAAATCCCCTCCCCTCCAGGCAAGCAGAGGGGAAAGCAGAGCGTCCTTCCCTCTAATTCCTCTCCGTGCTCCGGTGCTGCTGCTGCTGCATCTAGGGACTTGCAGGCAGTGGAAAACATGCAGGAGAGAGAGAGAGAGAGAGAGAGAGAGAGAGAGAGAGAGAGGGGGGGGCTGGCTTGGGTGGGGGGGACTTTTGCCTTCCTCCCCCCCCTTTAAACCCCTCTCTTGCATTCTTAGCCAGCTGCTTCTCCGCACACCCGTCTCATGCTCCTTGTCCCTTCTATGCTTTTTCTTCCCTCCCCACTTAAAACGTAGTTACAAAGCACGGATCCACATGGATCCTCAGGATCTTTGCATTGGGTCACCCCAGATTCACCATCAGATCACATAGCATGTCCATGGCTACAGCCTGCACCAAAAAAAATCACGCACCCATTGTTGCCTGGGGCTGCAATGGTACAAAAACATGGTTACAAAGCACAGATCGACATGGATTCTCAGGATTTTTGCATTGGGTCAAAACTCACCGTCAAATCACATGTCTGTGGCCACAGCATGAAGCACAAAAATGATACATCCACTGTTTCATTCAGATTTTTTTTTCTTGTTTTCCTCCTCTAAAAACTATGTGCGTGTTATGGTCAGGTGCATGTTATCGAGCGAAAAATACGGTAGCTACCATTACAGCAACTCTGTAATGCAGATGAAAGTGGCTCCTTTTAGATGCAATTTTGTAAGCAAGGAATGCTTAACTCTCCACTCCCCTTCCTCCGTTTGACACATGCTGATCCTGGTTAGCTGAAGTGATGCTTTCTTTTTCCATTCAAACCATGGTTTAAAATCCTGGTTAGTAAACTGACATTAAACCACACTTCCCTGTTTGGCATGTAGAGGATCAGCATGTCAACGAAGAGAGAAGAGGACTGGGGAGTGTGCAGGACAGATGCTTCCACAGAGCTTCCTAAACTATTGCTTAGCAAGCTGAGTGTGTTACATCCAAACTAGGGCAGTAAATCTAGCAGCATTTTAAGCCCATCAGAAGTGAAACTCTGCCACTTCCTGGATCTGCCCCCCCCCGCCAACTTGGTAATAAATTTAAATATGTCACTGTAGCTTTTAGCTAGGGCATTCAAGTTTCACTGTATTACTGAACGGTCAGCATCCAGTATTTTGTCAGGATGCTGTGACTTGTCAGTTACTCCAGTGACACACTGTGGCAGGTGGGAATTAACCTCCACCATCCTGAAAATACAAACTGAAGTCTAGCTGATGCATTCTGAAAGAGGACCCACTTAAACTGGAATACGAATTAATAACAAACCACAGGCATTTGTTACATTACTTTATTTATCTAAATATGTTTAGGTCACTTTTTAGGACAAAGCTGTCGCATGGCAACTTACCCAAAACCACAAGTATGTATATAATCAAAAATGTAGCAAACATTTCAACAATAACAGTCAGCATTAAACCATTTAAAACAGCTGAAATGTTTCATTTTTTCATCCAGCATTGTCAGGGAGTAAATGGGTCTTTAAAAGCATGTATTGATGGTACCATATGCTCATTTGTCGGAATAGAATTCCACAAATGTGGGCCCACCATGAGAAGCGCCTGTCTTTTGTGCACACTAACTGAATTGATATAAATGGCAGACCTATTATAGACTCTCTGAAGCTGATTTTAGAGCATGGGCAAGTTCATACAAGTGAAGGCAGGTCCTTCTAAGGTAATGTGACCCCAAATCAGTGGCAGCTTTAAAGATCATTACTAAATTGGCCTAGAAATCCATGGGCAACCAGTGCAAAGGGTTGCCCAACTCCCCCATCAATATATAGATGGGCACGTGTTTGTTTAGTTTATTTACTGACGTGCTATAATCTTATAAGGTTGCTAATAAGTAGTCTTCTGGGCAACTCCACAGCATAAAATGACAACATGGGATTGAAAATCCAATATCACGAAAGTAGCTTACACCAGTTGAACATTCTACATAGTCTTCAAAGGCAGACACGTATTCAAGTCTGGATGTCATTAGTGCATGTGTAGCATAGTTTAGGTAAACCCTATCTAGGTAAAATCACATATGCCACATCATCCTGAACACATACTGGATTTCCACAGACAACACAAAGTGCAGGAGATCCCCCAAACTGAGGAAGTTACATCAGGGGAGGGATGTAACCCCACCCTAGTCTGGTTCCAAACATCCGTACACTTTGGTTGGTTTCCACAGTCTTTCTGTGTTGTCTTGATTAAATTTTAGCTTGAATGGTTTCATTCATCCCAAAACTGAATCCAGACACCAGTTCAAGGGTTTCACAGCCTCCCTGGGATGAGTATGTCAAAACAAGAGCTAGAGCTGTGTTTTATATTCATACTGATGAAAATTGCACCCTAAATCTCCAGATAACTTCTTTTAGCAAGTGGTAATATTTCAAACTAGATTTTAATTCTTCTTTTGCAATTCCCTATTTCCTCTCTTCTCCTTGATGCTCTTTAGATGTTTTAGTGGCAACGTCCTTGCTTTTCCAAGGATTCATCCTGCTACTCTGCTGTAATATTTGAAAACACATTGACCAATGATGATTCCAATCACATAGGTCCTTATCACACATTTGTCATCAAAGCAGAATTCATGGGTTGATAGTTGAGTGGCGAAGTTGAGTGCAGTTGTCCATTACACAGGGTCTTCTTACATAGGAACAATATTGGAACATAGGAAGCTGCCTTATACTGAGTCAGACTATTGGTCCCTCTAGCTGACTGGCAGCAGCTATCCAGGATTTTAGAAAGGGTTCTGTTCCAAGTCTACCTGGAGGTGCTGGGGATTAATCCTGGGACCTTTTGTGTGCAAATGAGGTGCTCTATTAATTACTGAACTTTGCCTTTTTCTCCTAAACTCTCTTAAACATTACTGTGTGAATTAAACAGCAGAAAAATGGTTTAACATCACTCCTGTAACATCTAAAGAATACTGTAGTATAGTCAGTTAAAGATCTGAGTGTGATGGGCACCTCCCTTAGAGGTATTGAAATGTTAATCTCCTGTGGAAAACAGTCATTCTTAGGTTGACTCAAGGCTGAACAAATACTAATATCTGTAATTAAGGCTGAAAAAAACCAGTCATGCATCAAATTGTATCTCTCTTCTCCTCCACCCAGAGGGTACTGTTTTGTGGACGCTTAAAGCAAGAAGAGAGACAGTATTGAAGCCAGAAGTTAAAATCTTCATGTTTCAAAGAAGTGTTCATTTAGCTCTTGTTTTAATTTATGAATTCATATTGTCCCAACAATTAAGGAGCTTTGAGTTTTTACACTGAGCCATATCCCTTATCAGATGTTTGGTGCTTATATCCAAAGTTAAATTGTCGGAAGGCAATGTGTTCTAACAATTGGCTTTCTATAATTTATGCTAGAAATTAATGTGATAATGAACTCCCTCTGAGGCACTGAGACAGAACCAGGGTTTTAGTCTGCCTGGGAGACTGTTAAGGGGCACCTGCTCTGTGTGACAGATAATAATCTAATATGAGACAGGGCACCTGATGCAGTTTTGCTTTACAAAACTCAAATGTTGCATGTTTGGGTGGTATTTGGGTGGGGGCAGGGGCAGAGGCACTGGCACATTGCCAAGCACAGGCACTCTTGGCCCCAGGGCAACATCAGTTTAGATCTAACCTTGGTCTTTGGTTCCCAATTAGCTAATTACTGAGGATGGCCTATTTTCCAAAAGCCAAGCCGTGGATCCCCTGCTTTTGGAAAAAATGATAAATCTATTGTAGTTACATCTGCAAGGCAATTTTTTGAACAAAATGTGGTGTAGCCTCTAGTAAGCAGAGGGTTTTAGGTATACTAAAAAACAGACTAGGGTTGAGGAATATATGGTTTTCAACATCATGATATATCAGCAGTTAAACATTGTGATATTCTGACATATCACAGTGTCTAAAATTTGGAGATCGGGTGGCTGGGGTGCATGCAGATCAGATGTGAGGATGAGGGGAAGAAGTAGCCACGAAGATCAGATGGGGGGGGAGGAGAGGAAGCAGAGTCACCTCTACTGCATGCTTTGAGTGGGAGGGGAGATGGGTATGGGGGGGGCATGAAGCCGCCATCAGTGGGGCAGCCAGCAAAGATGCATGTCCACTGTGGCTGCTGTTGCTTTCCCGTTGACTGAGAAAAGCTGCTCTGCCTCAGTGTCAGAGGAAAGTAGTGCCACGGTGCCTTGAAGGGCAATCAGCTGCCCTGTTTTCCATCAATGTGAGAGGGAGGTAGCTCCTCACAATTGGCTGCCCTGTTTTCCCTCAGCGTGAAGGAGGGCAGCTCAAATAAGCAGCAATATCGGCTGAGATCATTGTGCAATATTGGTGGTGCCTTGAAATCGGCTGCCCTGCTCTTCCTCATGCAAGGAGTGATATATTGCTGCGTATTGCCAGCAATACGATTAGCTGCGAGGGGGAGGCAAGGGCCCTCTCATGTGTTCTGCGGACCTCCAGGGGTCCCTGGACCCCTAATTGGGAACCGCTGCTGTAGATGTTACTGAACTACAAAACTCATCATACTTGGTTAAGCTGTTTGGGGCTGATAGGAGCTGTGGTTCAGTAACATCTAGAGGACCATGTGCTAGCCATCCTAAGTTTAAACCCGCCATAGTTATAAACACTGGGGGGGAAACCAAGCCAATTCTTCTCAAATGTCCAAACTAATCTTCCATTTTTAATTCCATTTGGAGTTAAATGGCAAGGAAATGCAAAAAGTAGTCCAGCAAAATTGTACCCACCCCTGCTGCATTCACACCTGCTGAGGGTAACACTTCATGCAGCGGATGAATTGCATGATAGTTCTCCAAAACTTGTGCCATAATATTTGTCTACTCTAAATGAGTAGATATTGCATATTCAGTTGTGTATCTATTACTCCTTTGAATATAAGGTTTGTTGATTTAGGTGTTGTTTTAATAAAAATGAATGCAAAAATGCATCAGGGAGAAGGCCATCTGAACTTCTTGGGGGAGGGCATTCCAGAGCACTGGGCCACAACCAAAAGTCTCCTCAAGAAGCAAAGCAATCTCCAAAAGAGTTGTAATTTGAATTAAAGCCTTGCAGATCTCAGTTGCTGAGAGAGTAGGCTTATGTAGAAGGAGGCATTTGCTGAGATAATCGGGACCTAGGTTGTATTGCGTTAAAAGCACTTTGAAGTGGCCTCCGATGAATTGGCAGCCAGTGAAAGCCTTTTCCCATGGTTGATTGCTTAGTATCACCAGATGTTATAGAAAAATTATAATTTATTGAGAGGGTGAGGTGGGGTGGGAGGTAGATAGACAGCTGCCACATTTGAAAGGCAAATGTGTCCTAATTTGATAGAGAAGTAGCTCAGCGTTTCACATGGTTGGTATGTAAATAATATCGGTGTTGCAGTAAAATAAAGTTAACACACAGGAAGGTTAGACTAGAAAAGGAATCAAGCTGTTAAAATGCTCTGAGAATACCTTCCTGGAGGAACACTGGCTAGTGGGCCTCACTATCTTTATTAAATATCAAAGCTATATGATAATGACACGTAGACCTTAATGGCTGGATTGATTAACTGCCCCCCCCCTTGAATGGAAGAACTTGTATAGCTGTCTAGTAGAGCAGGCAGATACTAGCTTGATTGCATCCAGATTGGGTTTCCATGGAAGCTTTTCATCAATAAGTAATCCTAGGTATTTAAATCGATGTGCTTGCTCGAGGGTGTGACCATCTAATGTCCACTTAGGCTTGGTAACCCTCTTACCAAATACAGCAACCTTAGTTTTGGCATAACTAACTTTTAGGTGTTCTTTTTTGCACAGTTGGCCAAATTTGACCAGCATCCATCTGAGTCCAATTTTGTTCAAAGAGAGCAGGATTAGGTAATCAGTGTAAAGCAAAATGGACACTTTGCGATTTCCAAGAGAGGGAGAGAAGAAGGAAGGGGATGCCATCTCAGGGATGAGATTGATGATAAATACGAAAGGTACCAATATGCAACCCTGCTTGACACCTCTTTTAATCAGATAATGAGTTTGTGAAGGGATGCATTAAGCTTTAGAAATTGGTTCTTGAAAAGTATAGAACCAAAGATGGCATTACAAAACATAAAAAGCAAATAACCAAAATATTAGCCTTAAGAATAAAAACAAAAAACCCAGTAAGCAAAATTTTAACATAAGACTCAAAACAATTGTAGCTGATGTCTTTTTACCAGGTTCTATATCTAATCCCTAAAACCCAAGAGTGTGAGGCTATGCTTGTGTCTGTCTTCTAAAGTTGACAGACTTTGATCTTACACGATTTACTTGGGTTTTTTTTACTAGGTTCCTGAGAAACATCAACCAGAGCTTGGTACAAAAGACATACACCCAGCATTAAAGAATTCTGAGACTAAGAAGTTGTTTTGAGTGCACAGTCCCTGCACACAAATATCTTCTCTGGGATTTTTTAATTTCAGCATTGTGATTTAGAGTGGAGATGGGGTCATTTTGTTGCTGCTGTTCCGAAGATTGTGTCTGCTTTGCTCCTCCCCAGTCATCTCACTGCTGCGCTGCACTGACCTAAGCCATTATTTGGCTTAGCATATTTTCTGAACCTGGGCTTGCCATTTAGCTCTCTTCAAACTGACCATGGTCTGTAACCAAGGGTTGTTCCTGGTTTGCTGTTTGTGGCTTGTTCTGAGAGAACTAAGCCACAAGGCTGGGTTCAGATGACTCACCGAGTCAAGAAATGGCTTATCTCAGCATGGAACAGCCCCAAACATTATGCAATGATAATATAACTCAGTGTGAAGTGTGAACCTGGATTGTATTGTCTTAAGTATAAACAACCTCAGGGGCAGAGTACAGTGGTACTCTGGTTATGAACTTAATTCGTTCTGGAGGTCTGTTCTTAACCTGAGGTACCATTTTAGTTTATGGGGCCTCCTGCTACCACGCAATTTCTGTTGTCATCCTGAGGTAAAGTTCTTAACCTGAGGTACTACTTCTGGGTTAGCGGAGTCTGTAACCTGAACTGTTTGTAACCCAAGGTACCATTGTATAATAAATAATAAAAAGCCTGAAGTACGGGGAACATCACAAATTTAAACGCTCTTTCTTTTCTGTACTCTCACAATGTGTCCAAGCTTTGATTTTCTAAACCACATACATGCTTCCAGGTTTTCTATTGTCATATGTAAAAAAAAAAATGAATTGTGGATGTTAACATCACTTTCAGATGAACACTGAAGGCAGGCAGTACTTTCCAGGCATCTGTCTTTATTGTGTAATTTGTATTGTGGTGCAGTTTGTATTGTGGAACATAGAGCACAATGATAGAATTAAAGAATGTTGGACTTAGAGGGCATACAGCTAGGAATACCATATTAAAAATGTGAAGGTGATAGAATAGTTGGCATTCTTACTGGTTTTTGGTTTTACATTACCGCACAAAACAGCATTTTCCCCTCAGATAATCATATCGGTAGTAATTATTATTCTTTGGTTTAACCTGATTAACATTTGCTTTAAGAAAGAAAAAGGGGGAAAGTCATCAAGGCTTTCATTCATGCCACACAATCCATTAGATCTGCTCTATCTATGAAAGTACTTTTAATAACTTGCAGAAATTGCTTCTTAAAAAATGTGTCTTGCAGTGGATGAATTTTTTTTTATTCAAAACAACAGTTCCTCTTCTCAAATGCTTTCCCAGGGGTAACCAGTACAGTCTCTTTTTCTCTCTTTCACATGTTTTTAAAAGGTGCAAATTACTGTCTCTAATGTGTGCACACACATGCATTGTGCTGAGAAGAGGAAGCTGGCACACAAAGGGTTACCCTGGCTACATTTGGGAAAGTTGCCTGACTATTACATCATCTTGTAATCATTATCTGCCTCTGGCTCCTGACCTTATGCTAAAAAATCCTGCGCTTTTAACTGCCCTTTCACTTGGGTTTATAATTTGATATTCTTGGGTTACCAAGGTTTGCATTGAGTAAGGCAGTTTCTAAGATTTTGAAGAACAAATATATTTCCGGATGTTGTGGGAGAAGTAATCTTCCTGACTTAAGCATAGACAGTGTCATGCACAATAATCTCTCTCTCTCTCTCTTCCCCTCTGAGAGAGAGAGAGGGAGAAAGAAAACGCTTCTTAGGTTGAGAGTATTGCTTATCTCTTGCACACAATCTTCTCCTTTCTATTTTGATGGCTTATCTAGAAAATGGCTCTGTTTTCTGGCAGGCAGAGTGCTTCACATCAGTCTGCCTGCCTGAGTGAGGCTCCGCACTGTTGAGAGAGGCTTATGTCTGACAGTGCCATTAAAGGATATGAAATGTTCTCTGAAAGACTGACAGTCCCTTGTAAGAAGGGCTGCAGGAAATGACTGTATTGGGTGTGGAAGGAAAAGCAGAACTGCCTGCTTGCTTGAAGAGAGTAATAGGAATAGTTGGTTTTTTTAAAAAAGTACCCCACACTGATGTAATTCCCATTTAAGATAAACAGAATTTTCAAGGAAGTATTCATGAGTTTATTTGCTTTGAAGAAACCCCACTGCAATTAAGGGGGATTACCTGAGGTAAATATTCTTTGTGCATGGACTTTTAGACTTGTGTTAAAAGACTTTTGAATAATATACAAGCTTCAAGCAGCTGTCTTGTATGGCTGTGAATTCAGTTTCTAATAGACCTCAGCGGAGCAAGTAGACTGTGGTGTTATAAGAAAATGCTCAAGCACAATTAACATTATCGGTAGCTTAGTGGGTAAATGCGGGCTGTAATATTAGTGATCTTGAGTGCTATGATACATTAGCCTTTATCTTGAAGGAGTTGACTGATGAGAGTAAACATGTGATGCGTTCTGCTTCTTAAAGTGCCAGGCAGGCTTTCTTAAGCAGATGTTAGAGACTTCTTCCGTATGTTGCTTTCCAAATAAGGGAGAAGTGGTCAAGTCCAACACACGTGTGCACTTGGATCCCCAAAGGGTATGGTAGGCAGCCCATTTTGCTTGGGCCCTGTGTTTAGCTGATATCCTTTCTCTGGATCCCCTGAGGGGAGGCTTTGTGGCCCTGATTCCTCCTTCATACTACCATTCAAGTACAGTGGTACCTCGGGTTACAGACGCTTCAGGTTACAGACTCCGCTAACCCAGAAATAGTACCTCGGATTAAGAACTTTGCTTCAGGATGAGAACAGAAATCATGCTCCCGCGGCGGCGCGGCGGCAGCAGGAGGCCCCATTAGCTAAAGTGGTACCTCAGGTTAAGAACAGACCTCCAGAATGAATTAAGTTCTTAACCCGAGGTAGCACTGTATGAATAAGTTTGTTTTCTTTAGCTACCATTTTGTTCCATAGTGCAACTATTCTTTTTACTTTTTCATGGCAGTGTGCTGATAAATCTAGGCATAACTCTGCATGGGTGTAGCCAGGATTTATGTTAGGGGGCGGGCTTCATGGGGGGGCAGAACCTCAGTTTTTTAATGGATTTACTTCATTTAGAGGGGCAGTCCCCCCCCCAGCTACGCCTATGCATCATAGTACACATAGGCCTGCAGAAACAATTTTGGTCCTGCATCCTTCCCTGTGATACCATGGTGACTGTGAACAGCAGGAGTAAGCTTATGCATGCCACACCTTGAAACATTCCTTTTGGGGAAGAGTCATTGCTGGTGGTAGCAGACGTCCTGCATGCAGAAGGTTCCGAGTTCCGGCCACAGTCTGAGCAAGTGGTGATAGGATAACTGGGCGAGTGGTCCATCCTGTTTTTGCCTAAAGCCAACTTCATTGGCTGATACTGTTCTGGTGAATGGGTGCAACCTGCTGAGTGAATTGCAGTTGGTCACTCTTTAAGGCAGGGTACCCAATGTGCCCACCAGATGATCTTCAGCTCTCTGCTAATAGGGGGCTGATGAGAATTGGAGCCCAGCATCATTCTAAGGGCATCAGGTTGGCTTCTCTTTTTAGTTTTCCCCCTTTGCTTTTCCAGGTTTCCTCCAGCAATTATTTTTTTTCTAGACTAGTAAGATGCAGATGGAGGTGGTTAGATGCTTAGTGTCAACTTCTTAGAAATCAATTGGACATGTTCTGTAAATACCACCTATCGGTTGACTTGTTTGTGTCAACCAGCCTTCTCTGGCTCTTCATTTTGGGCTTGGGTCCCACAAGCTATTCCTGTGTGTATGTATGTGGCCAGAGACAAATGCTTGACCAGATTCCCATCTTTTTCAGCCTGGTTACAATTACTGCATGTTCTTCCACATGCGAGAATATTTACGGTTTGTGCAAAACTGTTGCTAAGCTACAGCCATAGTGCAATTGTTCAGACATTAAAAATGTGTGCTTCTGAAGGACACTTGTACATTGCATTCAGAAAAGATACAATGGGAGCCTCACAGCCTCAATTTTCAAATGCACACAGTTGCAAAATTTGAAACTGGAATTATAACAAAACAACAACTTAGTACCTAAGACTAATGCCATGCTGAAGCCTTCTCTTCAATTCTGGGAAATCTTCCCTCTCCACCCCCACAAAAAAGAGAGAGAAGGAGGCAGTTGATTTACTGTCCCTTTCACGGCGTAGGAAAGAATTATTACTTCAAAATTGTTCTGGAGAGCACGGCTTTGCCGCTTCCCTTAAGTTACAAGGTGGCCAAAGGGTGAGAGATGTTCTCACGTTGACTTAAAGTGCACTCCATAGCTTCTCCGGTGTTCCAGAGAGTGAGACTGCCCAAGAGGCTGCCTGCAGCATGTCTGACAGCCTGGCTGTGTTTTATATGCATAGTAACCTCAGAATTTGCAAATGTGATTTGTTGTATACCTTTGAGCCTGTCAATATAGATATAGATATATAGCTATACAGTGATACCTCAGGTTACAGACGCTTCAGGTTACAGACTCCGCTAACCCAAATATAGTACCTCGGGTTAAGAACTTTGCTTCAGACTTCCGGGTTGGCGCCATCGCCGAATGGCGGACTCCCTCCGAGCTCCGGAGGGAGCCTGCTCGGCAGGGGCTGGGTCCTACCGCATCGGCGACGCGGGGACCCTTAAAAACCACGGCCACGGAGGCCGTGGACATGGAGACTCGGCTGGCACTGCTAGCGCCCTCCCGACTCGTGAAGGAGCCTTTTTAAAGGCTACGGATCGGGTGCCGGGGAGAAGCGTGGTGCTTTGAGTCCTCTGCTATCCCTGCCGAGCGAAGCCGCATGCCATCCGGCGGAGAGCGCTGACTTCTTCCATTGAAAATTCGGATTTGTAACAACAACCCGTGAGTAATTTGGAAACCGGGTTTAAAAGGAGAAAAAAAGAATTTTTTTTTTCGGATTTGATACGAGCGGGGGGGGGATCCAAAAAGGAAGTCAGTCCCCCTCCCTACTGTAAACCTTCCAAAACAAGGACTGGGAAACCAAGGTCCAAAAAGAATTGAATTGCTGATAAGAACTAAGAATTCCACGATGGGAAACTACAAGAACTGTGCTGGAGGAAGAATTGAGGGAGAAGGAAAACGTAACCCCCCCCCTGGGAACCGGGGTGATTGAGGAGAGAGCCTGGCGAAAAGCGAAGGAGATTTTGACAGCTGTCAAAGTAGCTGTCAAAGTCCGAAATTTAAAGAGGACTTGATTATGAGGACTTTGCTGGTTAATTTTGCTACAATTTGTTACAATTTGTCAAAACTTGGATATAAAATGGCGAAAACATGGATAACAATCGGACTTTTGGACTAGAGAAAACAAAGTTACAACAATCCCCCTAGAGGAGTTTCGGGACATTACAAAGAAGGTCGTAAGTGGAAAAATACCATTGGAATTCTACAGGACTGGTTATCTTCTGGGAAAGCTGCGAAACGGAAACAATATTGTGTCTACAGGGTGTTTAGCTAAACAATAGAATTTTCTATTGAAGAAAGGAAGGGACTGAACGTATGTTTTTGTTCCTGAATAACAATAATCCCTGCAGACCTACTAAACTTCTGAATTAGAACGTTTTGGCAGCGGAACAAGAGGAAACTGGACTACAACTTGGAAAGAACAATGGGGGGAGCTTTATTAAAGATTGGAAATTAAATGGTTTAAAAATAACTTTAAAAATAATTATAAAAAGAAAAAAGCCAGCAAGGAATCGGGGGGAAAATGTGATTTATGGACTTTAAGAATTCCAGGCAGACAATATGGATTAGTGGTCAGGGGGAAATTAAACCGGGGACGGGGGGGGGGAGAACTAGAATCCAAAGGCTTGTCAACTATTTTTTGAATTGGCTTTTTTTCATTTACTATACTTTTTATTTCTTGTTTCTTATTTCTTTATTGTGTGAGGTGTCTTTATCACTAAAAAAAAAGGGGAAATTGTGGAATGGAAAGGGGGTGGGCCCTGGGGAGAGAACTCTTGTCTTTTATTAAGGGTACTGGTGAGGACTGAATAATTTTAAATTTAAATTTGAATAATGGTTTAAACAAATTAAGTTTTAATTAGAACTGAGAACTTGTGGAGCCAACAATATGATAGGGGAATATGGTAGGGGTGGGGGAAGGAGGGAGTCCCGGAAAGAGGGTGTTTGAAAAGAAGGCTTTGAATGTATTCTATTCTTTTTCTTTCTGTATCTCTGAAAATCTTAATAAATATTATTTAAAAAAAAAAAAAAAAAGAACTTTGCTTCAGGATGAGAACAGAAATCGTGCTCTGGCGGCGCGGCAGCAGCAGGAGGCCCCATTAGCTAAAGTGGTGCTTCAGGTTAAGAACAGTTTCAGGTTAAGAAAGGACCTCCAGAACGAATTAAGTTCTTAACCCGAGGTACCACTGTATAGCTATAGATATAGATTGCAATGGCGTTTAGCCACAATGCAGGTTTGACCTGATTCTTTCTTTGTTTATTTTTTAAAGAATTGCCTGGCTCCCATGAGCATTGTCTATCTCACTTTCTGGAATGGCAGGGAAGCTGTAGAGTGCTTCAGAATAGCACGAAGAGGCTACAGTATTTATTAAAGAACAAATACACCCCTATCCCTCAGCTACTTCATAACTTTAACATTTGAGGTTGTTGGCCTGACGTATCTTCCTGCGGGAGGGGGCAATTACTTTTCACTCTTCCCCCCACAAATACCTGACAACCAGAATGAGCCAGATTATTAGAAGGATTTTATGACACTTCGTTCCAGGCTAAAAGGGGATTAAAAAGGACAGGCTTGCTAAGATTTAACAGAAAAATAATGGGAGGAAAACTTGGAGAAAAGAGATGGAGGACAGACAAACCAGGATGGAATGGCCTGACAACATTCAGCTTCAAGCACCGCAGGCATATCTACATATTTAGGTGGCATTCTGTCCTCTTACCACAGGTGATGTTTTAGATAGGTGCACATTCACACAGAAGTGTGAAACATTATTCTGTCCTATGGTTTTCAAACACTTTCCCAGGATTCCTCAGATGCTTACGGGGATTTCTTAATAAGACCACTTAATAACAAATAAGCTGCCCGGAAAGACAGCTTGGCCCCCACTGCTGAGTTTATTCTAGGGCCCCCTCTTGGATCATGCATGGTGACACTGAGGACCAGCAATACTGGTTGGTATGAACCTTAGAATGTGCTTTGGACTCTGGGTGTTCCTTGGCAGATGAATTTGATTTGAAAGGAAGTTAGAATGGTGGTTTTCTTACTACCATACTTCCTTAACGTATTCTTAGCTCATTTGCTCAGGAGGCTTAAGGACATGGAGTGAAGAGCCCATTGTATGTTGGTTTTTGCATGCCTCTAAATTGAATATGAAATTTATTACTTGCTGTAATAAAATAGGTCACAGGGGTATACTCTGATCCAATTAATACTATAACCTACTTGCTTGCAACATTTCATAGTCTATTAACAAAAAATTCCACACATGGTTCTGGTTGGGGTAAGAAATGCTGCTGGTGTGATATTTTTGAGAGAATGTTGAGAAATAGCACCTTAGGATAAATGTAGTTGTTGGAATATAATAAGTTTTTTAATGTCTATTGTTCTATAAGTGCCAAGAATTCTTCGCAGCAACTACTATATTCCAGGCTCTCCTGTGCAATTTCCATTTATTTCAGTAAGTTTTTCAGAATTCTTTTCCATTCTAAACAAAATGAGAGGCCTTTTGGGGGGTGTTTTGTGTGTGTGTGTGAGACCCACATCGTATCCCATTGCAACTTGACAGGTTGCTATTGGGAGATGGACAACTGTAACCTCAACAAAATGTTGCAGTGTGGAATGTTTCTTTTCAGTATGTCAGCCATAGTGCAAAAAATAGTGCTTCCGGATTTTGTGGTCCTATGTGCAAATGAGGTTGAACTAGCCAAAACATGAGTGTTTTCTGTGAACATGCTGGCTGTGGTCCTGCTCCCAGTTATGTGAAATAATTACTTATCATTAAGATAAATGGGATTAACTGTGTGCTGGTTTTCTAGAGGGGTAGTTGTGTTAGTCGGTTGCAGCAAAGAGTCTTGATGCAACTTAAAGCCTGACAAATGTATTGCAGCATAAGCTTATGCCAAAATAAATGTATTACAGTGGAACCTTGGGTTGTGCATGTAATCCGTGACGGAGGCACGTCTGCAACCTGCAGCGTTTGCATCCTGAAGCGCTGCATCTGCGCCGGCGCAATTTAGCACTTATGCGCATGCGCGAACGGCAAAACCCGGAAGTAACCCGTTCCAGTACTTCCGGGTTTCCCGCAGTCCACAACCCAAAAACACGTAACCTGAAGCGTCCGTAACATGAGGCATGACTGTATTGTTTATAAGGTGCCACAAGGCCTTCTGTATATTGGATTGGATCCACAGTGAGTTTTTTTAATTTAAAAACAAAGAATTTTTTAAAAAATCTGTCAACCCACTTCTCAGGTCTTTTAACTGCTTTCCCCATCCCCAAAGAAGTTCATCAGATGTCATGTAAGCCAAGACCTGGTGTTCCTACTGTCAGCAGGATCTAATGCCTCCTTTGGTGGCATGAGAGTGCGAAGAACCCTGTGTCAGACGAGAGTGCCAAAGCTACTGCAAACGCTATGTTCAAGAACAGATGGCATTAGAACATCTCTGTGACTACATCTCTTGCACCTTCTCATCAGTCAAGCTGCTATATCATACCTTAAAGTGGTGTCATCTCCACACATTTACTTTCATTTCCCTCAGGGAAAGGTGTACATTCCCCACCTGATTTTCTAGCCTGTAGAATGCAGCATTTCTCAACCCATGCCACCCAACTCTCCTGCAGATCAGTGCTCATCAAACTTTCTTGCTTCAGGGGATCCTTTTCTCAGTGACTTGTTTGTTGCAGAACTCCTGCACGTTGTGTGTGATTCTGGGATGTGTCCATGCATCCTGCATGGCCAGGCTTGCTAGGCCTCTCTGTTGCACCTGAAAGCTTAACCCAGAATAGCGGTAGCCAGTGTGCTCCCCTCCAGATGGATGGAAGTTGGAGTCAAACAAAATCCAGAAGGCTACTCTTTGCCCTAGAGCACAGGTTCCTAAACTGTGGTCCGCAAACTTCGTTCATGGGGCTGTGATGTGTCAAATAGTCATACAGATTTTAAATTTCATTTTTATTGCTTTTTATTTCTTAACATTACAATTGAATAAAATTAAAAAGTCCTACAGCATCTAGCACAGCATGTTACATTTGCTACAACGATAAAAAAATTATTGAGTGGTCTGCCAAGAGCCTCAGCAATTTTCAAGTTGTCTGTGAAGAAGAAAGTTTGGGATCCCCTTCTTTAGAGTGTATCAACATTCTCCCAAAGCTGTCACTTTAGAGGGCAAATCAGGAAGCTGTATTTTGGGGGTGTTTCTCCACCAGTTTTGATCATTTATTGAGGTGCTCCCAACCATTTCCCAAGGATCTCCAGATTGCCCTCTAACACTACTGCGCTTGCACAAGCTCATGCAAAAGCAACCCCAGAGTTGTCCGCGACTGGACCTAATGGTCAGGGGTACCTTTACCTTTACCTTGATGCCCATATGTTCACTCACATAATGTATGATCATTTATCTTTGTCTTAAGGTGGACTTCTTTTGCCTCTTCTCTTACTGCAGGAAATGGTTTTGTGAATTCACGAGCTTCACCTGGCCTGCTTAGCAGCACCGGGGGTGGGAATGGCCTAAGCAAAGGGATGCCTACGAAATCTCCCCCTCCCCCTGGCGGGGGCAACCTTGGAATGAACAGTCGCAAGCCAGACCTCCGGGTTGTCATCCCTCCCTCTAGCAAAGGCATGATGCCTCCATTGGTAAGTTTAGCTTTTTGACTTATTCGTAGCTTGGAGAAAGACAAAAGAGACCTTGATCAGGAAGCTAAGAATAAACATTGGCTTGAGAATGTGGTTTGGTGAGAAACAAACTTGCAAGCACTGGTTCAGATGTTACACAAAGCCAGGCGCTCCATGGTTTGTTTTCCTGCTCAACTAAGGGAGGAGCGAAATGGTCACAGTGAATGGCTTAATGTTGCATTCGAACACAGACACTGTCAACAGAGCATGCCCATCTATAAGGGCAAACAGATGGTACTGTAAACATGATTCATATTCCTGCACTGGAGGGCATGTACATGTGAACTTAGCAAACAGTGGGCTTTTTTGGAAGCAGTTTCCAAGGGCACAGGGGCTTGCCCAAGCAAAGTACATTGAGGCTTCTCTAAAGTAACTGTGAATTGGTCGAATTTGGGTGTGGACACTTTGCTTTTGACCATTTTAAATGTTCTTTTCCCATCAACTGTGTGTTGACAATAGGAGTCGGTAGACAGGCTGTAAGTTTACTATAATAATAAGAAGAAGAGTCCTACTGGGTTAGAGCTTTCTCTCTAGCCTAGCACCCAGTTCCCCCACAACTAGATGCTTCTGGGAAGCTGGCATAGTATCATGTAATGCTTCTTTGCCTACTGAATCACATCGTAACTTTGGAATATTAGTGAGGCTAAAAATAGCTAGCTCATCAAGCACCAACATAACTCTTTCATTCTTGAATACTGTCCTATTCTCTTTTTTTTTTTTATAAAATATTTATTGAAGTTTTCAAAAAATTTAAAGAAAAACAAAACACACACACAAAAAAAAAACAAAACCAAAAACAAACATATACCTTTCAATAACATTTTTCCTTGACTTCCCCACATCTCCCCTTCTTGTATTCCAATTCAATTTTTAATTCAACAAGTTCCTATCCCCAAATTTTACCTTATTATATTTAAGTCCTTTTTGTTTAACCAATTTTAACATAAATCTCAATCTTGATACATCAAATCTTATTCTTAATACCTTTTTCTAAAGTCGACCCCAATTCCATTTCACGATTTCCCCATTTTAATCTAGACCTATTCTCAGTAACCTTATTATTCCTCTTATTTGCTGAGTACAGTCGGAGGAGGATGAATTGGAGTTGGTGAGTCTGGGTTCCTATTTGGTATGAGACATCAAGATTCGGAGAGCTTTCATGTTAACTGTCTGTTGTAGCTTAGACCAACATTCCCTTTGCTGCAGAGAGAAGCCGGTTGTGATTGGTTTAAGTTTCTACTTTTACCAACAGAATATGGAAAACTAATAAATATTTGCCAAAAACGTTAATATTTTTACCAGTGGTGTTGCAAAGGGGAACGTTGGAACAGAGCCTCTAGCAGCAACTGTCCACTGTGCACATTGAGGAGCCTTGAAATTTTCTAAGGCACCTTATATTCCATGTCAAACTCTGCAGTGATTTACTTCACTCATGAAGTTCTGCAAATTGTAATACAGTTCCTGTGTTGCTGCTGCTGCTTTGCTTCTTGGAGATTACATCATTCCTGGTGAGGTCACCATTTTAGAGATCAAGTTAATTTCATGCTCTACAAGAGAAGCAAACCACAAGGGGGTTCCCTGTTTACCAAAAGAAACATACAATTGCAAGCTATTTTCCAATCTAGTGGGGAGGGGAAATGTTTTAGCCTTTTAAGAAGGTTTTTCACAAAGTATTTTTTTATGATTTGGTCTCTGGCACATATAAAGCTCTTTCTTTGTTGACTGGAACCTGGCTGTCTTTGCTGTTCTAGTGCAATCATTTTGGAAAGAACTGATTTATTACAAACCTGTGTGGAATTATTGTAGTGCTTTTTATCAATTATTTTAACCCCAGACATGTTGCTGATATGGGGCTCTTGTTGCATGAAAGCATGGGATTGCTGTGTTTATCTTGGCAAATGCATCGTGTTGGGTACTACGTGTGTGTTTTCAAACCAAAATATAAAGTTCTGTACAAGGTGTAATGGAGCTTATCAACAAACAACCTTTTGCTTCTCTGCATCCATATGCTAAGTGCTAGTGATTATCAAAAGCCCTGTAATTTGTTGCACCTGTGCTCAACTTCCAGAGGGAAAAACGTCTTTTCCCTAGGAAAATGCTAAAGTAACAAGGGGCACTCAGCAGAATTCTGCTAACGAAGTCACTATCGTGTGCTATTTTAAGTCATGTCTTGTGGGTCTTGCAGCAAAGTTCTGCTAGTTTCACAGCAAAGTTCTTTAGGACCTCAGTGCCTAATCTGTTGTGTAGTTCTGCTTCTTCATAAGAAGCAGGGCAGATAACTGTTCAGTTACAAAAAAGAAAAAAACCCAACCTTTTGGTTTAGCGTGTTACGTTAAGGGCTTTCCATAATTCACTCATTCTCCAAAATACAGCAAAATTGTAGCTTTTCAGACCACGCTCTTCACAGGGTGGTATTTATGCAATATCAATAGTCTGATATCCTATCTTGTGGTTAGTTCAAGCTTCACCATTACTTTGGAACTGGATGGCTGTCAGTGACAGAGGGGTTGAGTCTAAGTCCCAGATTTGTCTGTTCATTGAAATAGACCCATGGAATCTGTGCGAATGAAGTTACCATTTCACATTGCAAGCACCCAACTGGCAAATGCCATCCACATAAAATAATAGTTGGAAGGGACCTGGAAGGCCATCTAGTCAATGTCCTGCTGCAGATATTTATCTATAAGGCACAAGGCAAATAACTATTTTGGCACCTTCCATATTCACATTCTGTGAAGTAGATGGTTTTATAAACTGGGAGCTCAAGATGTGCAGAGTTGGTCAACATAAGGTTAGCCAGTGATTCACACTCATGGCCCAGTCGTTCCTATGAACAACTTGTGGAGGGTGTAGCTGTGTTAGTCTGTTGCAGCAAGTCTTGTGTGTGCACTGTAAAGGCACAACAATTTTATGATGGCATAAGCTTTTGAGAATTAGAGTCCACTTCAACAGGCTGCTTGTTTCTCCTGCCTCTCAAGTATGAGATCCACAGCTTAGATGCTTTCCCCTGAACTGTTGTGATGAAGCATTACATAAATACGGAAGATGTTCCTTGAATTAATTTGAAGCATTTCTAGTATGATGATGAGCTTCACGCTAAAGCCTCCCATTTCAAATAATGAATGCATAAAATGCAGGCAAGGCATCTACTGCTTTGCTTACAAGGTTCAAACTCAGCCTGCAGTCCTGGTCATCTAGCTGAAGGCTGCTTTTACATTTTATAACATTTGAGCGCATACACATGAGACTTGGTGTGTATCTGCACTGCACCCCCAAACCACTCAAAGGAGATGCATGCTTATTTTAATTCCGTTTAAGCATCCAGTGTTGCCTTTATTATGCTCTGTGTTTATTTGTTACGTCCATACATTCTCCTTCCATCAGAATTGCACTGTTTGCGTTGGGTGTGTGTGTGACTGTGCTAAATCTTGCAACCTGTCAAAAGTGCAACGCTGAAGTAGCTCTCAATTTCAATAGACAAGGGCAAAGACTGGTTTCAAGTATGCAAGCTATAGGAGAGGGTTGCCCTCTGGTGGCGCGAGTTGCTTCCTGCAGGGAAGTATGCAGCTAGTTGGAGAAAAAACCTCCTCCAAGCAACTAGGTCATACGTTTGTCATACAAGTTGAAGGTAGCTCAGGCTATATTGCTGCTCTAGGCAAATATTTCAGTGTGCTTTCTCCATACCATGCCTTTTTCTAGACAGGGAATAGGGATTGTAAGGTCTTCGCAAGGGTTTTCCTGACCGGACCTCTCCACCCTCCCTGTGCTGCATAAATGAGTAGAGCAGGTGGAAAGGGCTGCAATTGGGGAGATAATAGGGGGAGATAATACAGTACTGTCCCAGATTGTAATGGCAGAGGCTGCCACATATTTCTCTCTTCCTCTTTACCTCACACACCAGCTCACTGTAGGTTTTGCAGAGTAGCCTGGCCTCTCTTGAAATCTAGTACCTCAGGCAGCTTCCTGACCTGCTTATTGGGTTTAGCTTGTCACAAAGCTAGATTTTTCAGTCTTGAAATTCACTTGCTTAGACAGTTCCATTTTTCTCAGCAATTCCCGTCCCCCCCCAAAAAAAACCCACTCCATTGCATCTTGACCGAAGAAACCAAACAAATTCAAACCCTCTCAGCTTCTGACATGTGGACCTGAACTAGTTTTGAATCATCTGTAGAAACTCTTCTTTGACAAGGCATATTATTAGCGTGGAGGGTGACTTTGGAGAGTTGCATTTATTTTGTGGTGTGTGCACAATCTCCTTTTGGTGCAGTTGGGTTGATAATACTGCACACAATGCATGGTCTATTACTTCATATAGTACTACTTATGACCTTACCTCTTATGCTCCATTTTACAGAATGCTCATATGGAGTTGAGTGTGACTGGTCCTAAGTCAGTTGTTGCATCCCAGCACTCTCCCCTCTGAATGACAGTGGCTCAGAAATAGGTTTACATTTTCCTCTCTCTGATGTTTGTCTTGGCTTTCAAGAAATATTACACAAAAGGAAGATGTTGCCTCAACCTGTGATTAAATTTCATTGTGTATTTGACTTAACTGGGTTCTATGTTTTTGTTAAAAAAATTTTTTTTACAGAACACACAGCGGTTAAGCAGCTCTCAGTCTACGCAACCTCTTGCAACACCAGTTGTGTCTGTGACAACTCCAAGCTTGCCCCCACAAGGATTGGTGTACTCTGCAATGCCTACAGCTTACAACACTGGTAAGCTATTCACTTGTTTGCTCTCCCTTCTCCCCTGGGTTTTGTTTTTTGGGTGGGGAGAAGCCTCTGAGAATAACACAAGATTTAAAACTCCAATAAATCAAAACTTCATGGTCTTTTAAATGTCTTAAATTTGAAAAGCTAAGAGTTTAAATGCCAGTGAAATTAAAAGTTATTTGCCTGGGACCCAAATTATAGCAAAGTAGTAGGCACCATGGAAGGTTCCCTGTGGGGGGTGTTCTATAGTTGAGAATGTGACCTGCCTCACTTGCAGTCCAAAGTGGTACACACCAGAATTCTGCCACTTCATTCTGCGTAATATGTTGCTCAGCTGTTCGAATCTCTGAGGCAGCTATATCTTGCCAGTGTTCTTTTTTCCCCTTTTAAACATTTTTCTGAAGTATGCTAGATAGTTATTTTAATTTAAATCATGATAGTTTGACTTAGTCCCTGAACTTATCAATATCTAATGTGCAGACATTTCTGTAGCCAGCTGTCATAGCTGCTTCGTGAAAGCTTGAAGTTAAAAACAAAATAAGTCTTAAAATAAGTAAAAAGCAAGCAGTGAGGAGACCCCAGAAAATAAAACAAAGCCTGTCTTTACAAATATTTAACCTAGTACCTTGTTAAGCATTTGGTGTGGTCACTGAGAGGTCCCATCTACCCTGTTTTTGCTATAGGAACTCAAGCATCTATGGCAATGTCATATTGGACTCCTTTGACATTGTGCTGGCACAGCAGTTGGTGTGTCTTATCCTAATCACCTACTTGCTGGCACAGCAAATTTGCAGGGATGAGCTCCTGGAGAGATGCGTAATCAAGCACCTGAGGTTTAAACTGCTGTATCTCAAAGACGATTCAATCCCTAGAAGCTCCTGTTAAAATATAATTGAAGGACTTTGATCTCTCTTAATAGTGCTGTAGGCCCTATTAGATACTCACACCTCTTTCATGAACATTCAGACCTAATTTAAAAGATGTCTCTGGCTTACATTTATTTTATTTATTAAATTTGTATACCACGTTTTTTATCTGAAGATCGCAGGGCACTTCACAACATAAAAACACAAAATGAAATAATAATAATAATAATAATAATAATAATAATAATAATAATAATAGACAAAAACAACATGCATTATGATTTTTGGATTGATTTCGCATACTCAAGTGTTCTTGATTTTGAAGTCCAAGAAGTTCTCTTGACTTCAGTCTCTGATATCCTAGACGATAATTTATGGATTAAAAAAACCACCCGGAGATGAAAATTGTATCTGTCTCACGGGAACACACTTTTATCTCCTTTCCCCCCAAGACGGTAGAGCATATATAAAGCTGTATTAGAACGTGATTAAGTGTAGAAAAGCTTTTACAGCTCTCTTTCCAAATTCAAAGGAAAAACAAGTGATAATTATGAACTGAAATAACTTCTTATGTGTGAATCAGTAGTGATAACACTCTAAGTACTATATATCCTAGATTTAAAACTCAAATATCTAATTGGTCAAGAACATAGAGGTTTAGTTTTGCATGCTGCATTCATGCAACTTTTGAGAGAGATGTTGTTGCCTTCAACTGTTTTGAGTCAGCCACTTTGCAGCACATAAAATGAAAAATGGGTCTTAAAAAAATGACAGGTAACATACAGTTCTTCAGTCTTTGTTATGCTGTCCATGGGAGCTTGCTGTTAATTCCAGCATTCTTCCCTTCCTTATGAATGTGTACCTAGAATTCATTTTTGGTATATAAATTCTATCAAGGATTCTTGTACTTTGACTTGCAAGCAGAAAGCAGATAAGAGACTGTCATGTACAGGCTCACAGCTCCTGCCAGTGTTTCAACATTCATCCCCCAAGAGCAAAAATAACAGCAGAATTAATGGTGGGGGGTTTATTTTGCCTTTTGTTTTGATGGTACTGTAGTCTGGAAAGATGGTAGCAATTATGCCTTGGAAACCAAAAGGACATGAGACAAAGCCACGAGTAACTTGGGAGAGTCCCCTTTGAACCAATCTCATAGCTTCCAAGGAATGCATTTGATGTAAAATCCATGCTACTTGGAGACTGATGTTTCTCCTTTCATATCAGCATTTGCAACTTTTGCTGGTGTAGAATGGATTTCTGCCTTACCAAATTGCATTGTCTGAATAACATTCCTTACTAGTTTCGCTTGCCGTGAACTTGCAGGGGTTGCAAAGTGCTGGTTTTAAAGCTGTAGATTTCATCATGCACTTTAACAGTGAATCTGACAGTGAATTCAGGTGGTTGAGTGCTTATCAGTTTGGAAGTGAAACCAGGGGCACCCCAAAACTAGGCAGCTGCCTCTGCATTCTTGGGGAGTAACTTTGGCATGCAGAAAGTTTGTACATTAGAAGTGTTAGTATTACAATGTGTTTGTGGTTTTATTGAAATTTTAATAGCCTAATTTATTTGTGTATGCTTTTTTTGTCTCACTTGGTGAGCTTAGTAGCCAATGGATGTTAAAAGAAAAGAAAAAGAACATTTAAAATCTCCAAACTGCCCTCAAAACATCTGTCAGGTCCCAGGACTTAGAGAATGTGGGTAGAAAGGGGCAGGGATTGTCCAAAGGTACCAGAAATCAGCAGACTGTGTGAGTCTTATCAGTTAAGTGTATGTTTAAGAGCAGTTCAGACATTCCAGTTTTTGCAGGGGTGGGGGCTGCGGGGAGGAAGAAGGAGGAAGTTGGCTGTTTCAGACTTATAGTAAGAATCCTGGAAAGGCAGGTTAAGTTTACGAGGATGTTGTGAGCGCAGTCCCTCTTGCTATGCTATATAGGAATGTTTCTGGAGGAAGTAAAATTGAAAGCACACCTTTCTCCCTCTCCAGAACCAGACCTACCCACCCATGCAATATAGCAATAAAAAAAGCTCAGATTTGGGACTCAACCTGACCTGAGCCATTTGGCACTACATAGGAGACTAGGTGAAGGTCAAGAGAGAGAAGAAAGAAAAGAGCTACATTTGTCCATTTTCTTTTGAGTGGATTATACAGGAACATAGAGGGGGGGAAATATAGCTTTAGAAAAGTTAGTTCTCTTTGGGCCTAGCCTTGAGAGTCACTTGAATGGAGGGCATGTGTGAATTACACTTTTTAATAATGGTATAGAGAAAATTTGCCCTTTGGGTCTTGAGGTGAAGTTAGCAGTTTTAAGATCACAGTCTTCCAAACCAGGCTCAAAGCCGTTCTGCCATAGTGTGCCTGAGGGAGTTGTCATGGATTCAAATGCCTGTCCTCAACACAGTGCTGGCTGGTGTCAGCCCATGAATCTGTAACTTACACTTTCTGATGAATACATGGTACAAATAATTTCCCCCCCTTTCTTGCTCCTTTCTTCCTTTCAGATTATTCCTTGACTAGTGCAGACCTGTCGGCCCTGCAGGGTTTTAACTCCCCAGGAATGCTGTCATTAGGACAAGTATCTGCCTGGCAACAGCATCATCTAGGACAAGCAGCCCTCAGCTCCCTTGTGTAAGTGGGAACACACTCCTGCCCCCATTCCCTGGAGGATTGGCAGCCTTTGCTAAGTTACATCCAACTAGGCACCTCTTCCATTTAGCCCACAAGCTCAGACTTGGCCCTATTTGGTTAGGCACAATGCTCTTTAACACTTCACTTTGAGTGGGTTGGGTATACATGGGTAGCTGCCTCGGTGTACATACTTATTTGTGACTTGTAGGTGTTTAGCAACTCAGTGGGCTTGGAAAGTTATTTTGTAGGGGAATCCTTCTGCTCCTGCTTGTGCATTCATTGTCCAGCACACCTCCCCCACCCTGCAAATAGTCATATTTTAACCTTCACTTCATTTGAATAAATACTCCAATACAAATGAAACTGAGTTGACTGTGAATAAACTAAGCGGAGGGGTTGCCAGGAACTGGGCCGCACACTTAGAGCTTGTGCATATGGCTCTAAATAGATTGCCAGTCTGAGCACTCAGGCCTCTATTACTGAATTGAAGGAACAGCAGCACTTAAAAGTGCTCTATTAGTCATGTACAAACTTGGTTTTTTATAATTGTCCTTCATGACAGTTTCATTAAGCAGACTGGGGAATGAGTGATCTCAGGCACCCTCTGCACCCTCTCTTTTGGGAGCTGCTCCAGTTGACTAGACGGGTTGTTTTGGATTGCAGCAGTGTAGCTTGTTCTGTAGTGGCTAAAACACCGAAGGGCAACTTTATTTTATTACATACACCTGTTTTTGAAACTGTTGATTGAATCTATATTTTGATAAATTTTATAGTGTGCAGTTTTTAAAGTCTGTTTTTATCTATTTAATGAGTATTTTATGTAAACCGCTTAATAATTTTTTTAATTAAGTGGTATATAAATCTTGCTCCATTGGTTGGATAATAATGCACTGTCCTGGACTGTCTCAGCATCATAAATCTGGGTGGTGCATGAACACCTGTTGTGCATAGCAATTGGCCTGGTTTGCACGCAATGCTAAATTATGACTTAGGGTTAAGTGCAATAGCCTCTGTGAGTCTCATCAAAGCCTTGGACTCAAAGACTCCCACCTCCCCTCATAGGAATATAGGAAGCTGCCTTATACTGAGACAGGCCACTGGTCCATCTAGGTCAGTATTGTCTTCACCAACTGGCAGTGGCTCTCCAGGCTTTCAAGCAAGGGACATTCCCAACTCTACTTCAGAGGTTTTCCTTACATGCTAGGGGTATATAAATTTTGTTGAATAAAAGAAATTAAAGAAACATGTAGATGCTGGGGTTTAAACCTGGGACCTTTTGCATGCAAAACAGATGCTCTACCACTGAGCTACAGCCCTCTTCCTGCACTACCAGGAGGAATGCAGTTGGTCAGTTGCAAAATAAGCTGACTTCAAACCTTGACTTGTTTTAACATACTAGAGTTTATTTTTTAAACCACACTTCCTGTTCAAACATACCAGCAAGCCAGAAATTGGGGAAAGCAGAACGGAATCTCTATGTGCTTGTCTTTCTGGTCACACAGTGGAAAGGGAAGGGGAAGGAGCCTTGAGGGTGGGGGCATTCAGAGGCTCAGGCATGTAATGCCAAGCCAGGGTTTAGCGTTGCCTGCAAACTGGCCCATTGTCTTTTGGAACAGAAGGGTATGTTAAAACTTGCGTACATGCAGCCAGATTTGTTCTCAGTCTTGTCCAGCGTTGGGGCTTTTCCTTTCCCCCTGCCGTTTCCTTTTGTGTTTGCCTTTCTGAAAGTTTGGGTGGCGGGGCGGTGCCTTGCTTATAGCTCATCTCTGTGAAGCCCTCTAAATAACATTGCTTTTCTCCTCCCACCCCACCTCCGGTTTGAATTTTTTACTAGGACTGGAAGCCAGTTATCTCAGGGTTCCAACTTATCTATTAACACCAACCAAAACATTAACATCAAGTCCGAGCCAATTTCGCCTCCTCGAGACCGAGTGACCCCATCCGCGTTCCCCCAGCAGCAGCAGCAACAGCAGCAGCAACAGCAGCAACCTCAGCAACAATCACGTCAGGACATGGGCCGCTCTCCCGTCGACAGTCTCAGTAGCTCCAGCAGTTCGTACGATGGCAGCGACCGGGAGGACCCGAGGAGTGACTTCCACTCGTCGGTTGGACTGGGAAGGCCCCCCAATTCAGAAGACAGAGAGAGCCCGACCGTAAAGCGGATGAGAATGGATACTTGGGTGACATAAGCTTCCCATTCTCCCTTTTCTCCCTTCCGTTTCTACTTTTGAGTTATCCCAATGAACAGTCCTGACATATCTAAATTTATAAATAAGGACATGAAATAAATATTTATATGTATATACATACATGCATATATATAAATATATATATCTTTGTATACATATACATGTGTGAGTGTGTGAAGCAAGGCACACATACTCTCTCTTTCTCTCCCTCACACACAAAATCAGCAGGCACTTAAATACCAACTCCTCCTATAGCTGCAGATGCCCCGTGGTTTTTAAAACACAGTATAACAGAAAAGAACCCTTCCTAGGTATTGGTCTAGTCTGGCACTTAACCTGGACTTTGCTCCTTGAATAATGTAACCTGTTTTGCAAAATAAATGTTGTACCCGTATGTAATCTACCAAACTAGATGGCCGAGGCGTGAGGGCTCGCCTGTAGTCGTGTTCCTGTGTGTGTGTGTTTTCCAACAGCCGTACTGTCCCCTGTAGTTAAGAGTACGCTTTGTAGCAGCAGAGCCGTAGAAAAAGAAAGCAATACTGTACATAGAATGACCTTTATATTACCCAATCAAGCATGGGTCTCTCTCTCTTACGAAAGGGTGCATGGAGAAGGGCTGGCAATGTTGAAAACAAAACAAGAAACCCCCAACACCTGTATTTGCACGTGCAAAACTATACTGGGTCAAATTAAGGGTCCCCCCCCTTTTTTCCTTTTACCAAGTGTGAAAGAGAGACACAAAGAACGTGCATGGAATATTCAAAAGATATTAGACTAGAAGATAGTCCGTAAAGAAAATTTTAATATATTAAGTTATAATTGGAAAATGTTTGAAATCTTTCTTACGTTCCTCCTACCTTTTTAAAAAAAATAGAGAAAAACAATTTTAGCTTGTGTATATTTTTTATTAAAGAAACCATACCCTTCTCTAAGACTATATAGAAAGTTATATACAGTACTTTTGAACACATTCTGCTATGAATTATTTATATAAGCCAAAGCTGTATGGTGTCGCGCTTTTTTTTTTTTTGTAGAATATAGTTTTGTTTTTTGATTGTCTATTTTTTTGGTCTTTTGTTTTTAGGGGAGGAAGGAAAAAAAAATCTTGCAGGCAGAACCTTGGGGAAAAATAAGCCATGAATACTTACTATTCTATATGTAAATTTAAAATTTGAGCCAAACTTTGTGTATATAGCATCTTAAATATATTATCACCTTTTGGTGTAAGTACCTATGTATTGTACGTTCGCCAGATTAAAAAAGTATATTTTTGTGGATTGACGCCAACTTGAAGAAAAAAAAAGGCGAGGTCCTTATTAAGTAGAGTATTCACTGTTTAATATTTACTATTTTGTTCAATATACTGTACTTCCTTTTGGATTTTAATTAATATTATCCAGATTTTTTCAGAGGGTGTTTTAAAAAGGGGCCGTTCCCCACTCACTGGTGGTGAATGTGTGTTAAAACATTTTTGTGCTGTATGGTAAGGCTTCATAATACATTTTATAAATATATATATACATATATGTGTATATATATACATATATAAATATATGTATATAGATAGCAAAGTGATACCCACCCTTCCAATCCCATCCAGAAAACCTGGTGTTAAGTTCATCCTGCATAAATAGAAAATAAAATGCATGGGGCGGGGGGGGGGGGTAAAGGCTGTGGGTTGTTGCCAAGGTTAATCATACTCAGAGTTGACTGATTTGAAATTGACATGACTGACTTAAAAGTCAACTAATTTCAGTGGGTCTATCCTGAGTAGAATTAAGGTGGTTACAACCTGTTATTTTAAAACTGCCTCTATGGGGTGGGGGAGATTACCTTATTGTTCATGCTGAAGTAACAGAAACATACATCAGAAGCAAAAAATAAAAGGGTTTTGAAGTGGTGTGTGGGTTGGGGACAAAGTGTTTCAGAAGTTTCCTTTTCTTAATGCTCAGTATCCTTTAAATAGAGCACCACCTCAAGTGACGTGGCTGGTCAGTGCTTTGTATGTGTGGGGGGTAGGGGGCTCTGATTCTACAATTGCAGCTTGAGAGCTCTGCTTCTCATGATACCTGTGGAAGCAACACGTTTTCTGAAACATCTAACTGCAGGGAGCGACAGTAGGCTAGCAGATCCCTGTGGCATGTTTACATAACCAAGCATGTTTTGTGATGCATATTTGAGTATGTACGTGCTACATCTTTAGGGCCAAACTAGATATGGTGTTGAACGTGTCCTTGCATTTTGATGTGCACACATTTTAAAGCAGGGGTTGGCAACGCTTACTGGGCATGGGCCGGATCGCTCCCGTGGAGATCCTCCTTGGGCTGGGCCGGTGCAGTGCGACGCAGGAACTCACATCTGTGCATGTCCGGTGCCAGAAATTGTTTCTTTGCATGCCCAGACACCGAAAATCACGCCTGCACATGGCTGTGGCGCCAGAAATCGTTTCTGCGCATGCCCAGACACCGAAAATCATGCCTGTGCAGAAGCAATTTCCGGTACTGCAGACATGCACAGAAGCGATTTCTGGAGCCGTGGAAGAGAGTCCCTGCGCCGCACTGTGCTGGTTTAGCGTAGCACGCGGGGACTCGCCTAGCGGGTGGCTCGGTTCGGGGGTGGCTCATGGGCTGGTTAAACGACCTCCATGGAGACCCCTGTTTCAAAGCATTCAAATTGGTAGAGGTAGGATTTAAACCCCTCTCTCCTGTTGCAGTTCTTGACTCTTCCAAAGCTGCTGTTTGCATTAGGAGAAGTGCTCCCATTGATATTTATTATTATTATTCTTTATTAAATTTGCATACCACCCTTCATCCGAAGAGCCCAGGGCGGTTCACAACCGAAAAATACAAATGAGAATACAAAATCTATAATAAAGCAAAAACAGGTGCACTTAAAGTTTAATTTACTGTTGCATTTGGCTTGGTCTTAATGAGCATACATTGGCCGTGCATGCCAAAGTAACGCATGCAGTAACTGAACTCCCCCCCCCCCAAAGCCCTTAACCTATTATAGGAGAAAGTAAAGCCTTTGTTACCTAGAAATCAGGATTTAAAACAACCTAAACTCTCTCTAACTTTTGGCAAAATATCAATAAAACTAAGCAAGAACCAAGAGTTGAATGGAAGCTCTCAATTTATTTTTTCTGTAATATATCCTCAAGTGGCTGCCTTAGTTATTTATTTTTAAAGATAAGCAAGGTATGGGCAAAACTATGCCCTGTATAACTCATTTCACCTATAATTCTTCCCCACCTTATGTAAAAACTGTACAAACTGGTGGTGGATTATGTGCTTTATAGCTCGCTCCGATTTAGTTTTCATTAAGGGTTCTGTAAATGCATAAGCTTCTAGGATCTCTCTTTCTTAGAAGCATTTTGAGGAACTAATGCACACTAGGTACTGTTACTTCTGTCTGGATAGGGTAGAGCAGAAAACGTCCCAGTGGTCTGTCAGCTTCCTCCCCCCCCCCAAAAAAAAATCACACTTAACACAGAAACCACACCACCGCTTCATAGATCCTTTTAATGCTTCGGATTGGTATGATTCTCCTGCACTATTTATGCACCTACATGAACTTTGCTGTACATTTGAATGGGAGTTCTTCATTTCACATTTACTGTCTGATTTCTTGTGTGCCTTAATGAGATGGCTTTGCTGACTGTATCCCAATAGTCTCTTATTCCTATGCAGGTTTGTAACGAGTTACATCAACTTTCCCCCCCGTTAAAAAAGAAAAAGATATAGTTTGGGCTTTGTACTTGAATCGAGCCAGTCAATTTTCTTTCTTTCTTTCTTTCTTAAAGAAATAATAATAATCAGTTCTTAGAGTCAGACTGTTAACTCTCAGCTAATCTCCTTGTTCCAGGATCAGGTCCTATCCATTGTCTCCTGCAAAAGAGCTTTACATCATGAAAACAAAACATGCTGACTTTTTTTATGTAATTAACACTAATAATGTAACTCTAGATGTTTTGAAAGTCTTACACAGTGGTCCTAGAGATAAAGATAGTTGCAGCAGGGCAGAGGATTGTGTGTGTGCGCAGCTCTGTCCTGTACTTTGGCATGGGAGCGAGTCAGTGTTTCTATGCTGTCATTTGCTATTCCTTCGTACCAAATACTAGATTTTGCACTGAAGCACCTGGCCCCATAACGGCCCAAAATGCCTTTAGGCTGGTACACTGATGAGCCCCCTTCCCCAGGCCCACTGCACTGCTCCATTGAATAAAAACCTTAATATTGCAAGGCACAAAGTTAAAAGTCACTTAGCAGTAGGCTTCTCCCTCCCCCCCACTGGTGAAATGTTTTGCACTAGTAAAACGTTGTTGCACAAGAGAATTCGTAAGCAGGTTGCTAGTAATTTGGTTGTGCAATAGATTGCGACGTCTGTTGCGCAACAAGTTTCTGCTAGCGCAACTGCTGCATCAAATTCCACCTGCTAGCACCAGAAACTTTGTGCTAGTAGACAGAGCAATGGGGTACAGCCCCAAGTGTTGTAGCTAATGTGGCAGCAGAGGCTTTTGAGGGTCCCACTTTGGCCAGAGTCCTCAAACAAGCTCTAGTTTCTGAGCAGAAGTACCTCATGCTTCTTAGAAAACCATTTTTGCAATATGAAGGGAGTTAGGCTATATCATTGCAGGGCAGAGGTCGGGGAGACAGAAGAGGGTGCTATTTAAACTTGCTGAAAAATCACACTGGGCACCTGCAGGTCCTTTGCTATGCCCAAAGTAGCTTTACATCTCTCAGTCCCCTTAAGCCCAAGGTTTTTAGGGCAACTGTTTGAAGCCATTCCAGATGCGAAGGGAAATACATGGTGTGGTTTCTGCGTCAGGGGAATTGTTGCTTGGAAGAGCTCCTGTGCCACACTCCCTATTTGGGAGAAACTGCCACGCCGGGCCTGTTAGCTTTTCAAATGCAGGGTGCTTTGGGCCGGGAAGTGCTTTCAAAGAAGTGACAATCTCAACCTCTGTCCTTAACAGGTTCTGAGGTGCTACTGGCTCTTTAAGAGGGCTGTACCACAGGTCTTGCTAAGATTCAGCTTTTGCAAATTCAACAGCAGCTTGTGCAATGAAGTTATTCAAAGACACGCACCCCTTTTATTTTTAGAACCATGGAATATTGTGACAGTAAAAATAAAGTGTAAATAGAATCAATGGCATTTTAATTGAAGGTTGCAATTGGATTAAATCTTGTGCAAATCCAGATTGCTAGAATTGGGGTCAAATGTTGCATATGGTGGACATAGCAATACTGACTTGTTCGTACCTGGTATCTCTCTTTTTAAAAAAAGAAGTACGGCATGTTGGAAATGCTTTAGCCTTTAAACTATAAAGGACACTAATGCATTGACAAGTCTACTGTGCGCACAAGAAATATATAGTAAATAAGGAACATAAATGACTCCTGCCAAATCAACCATGGGAAGAAGTTAAAAATTTAGAATGTGAAAAGACTTTAAAAAAAAATATTGGGAAATTTCCTCACTTTGCTGTGCAAGAAAACACTGCTTTGCTATATTTAAAAAGAAAAGCTTTTTTTAAAAATAAGAAAAAATATATGTATTTGGTAAATGTTTGTAGTCAACAGTTCACAGACGAAGCTGTTTGCGGTTAAAGCCGTCTGGCGGCACAAGCTGGACTTTGTTGCCATCTTTGAGACGAATCTTTACGAAAAAAATTAAGTTAATCTTTTCCCCTGAATGTGGTGTTTTTTTCTTCATTATACAATAAATATTCTAGTGAACTTTTTATCAAATGGTTAAGAAAATGCTAGAAGTTGTTGTAAAATATTTGTATCTTGCATTCACTAAAGTAAAAATACTGGCTTTTACTGTGTATATCGGACTCTCTCTCATATTTAAACTGAAGCTCTCAAATCTTTTTCCCTCTGTCAGCACCTAAACTTGGATTTGGTCCTGTTTCCTTGCCTGTAAAGATCCAGGCTTACAGGTACAAATGAAGCACTTGCATATATTTGAAGGTGTATCCCACCCTGAATTCCAGTTGTGAGCCAGGTAAAACAAGATGGAATAAAAAGTGTTTCCTTCTGGCTTAAACTTCACTGTTTAAAGAGGAGTGGCCCTCCAGATGTTGTTGTACTGTAGTTTCCATCATCCCCTAACCATTGGCCATGCTGGCTGGGACTGATGGGAGTTGGTGGTCCAACATCTGGAGCTCCTTGGATTCTCTGCTTCTTTCACCTTTTTTTCCCAAATGCATGACTAGCTTTTAATCCTGGTCTTCAACCTTTGTTTCCAAGGTTCATACTTACCCCCTTTTTCTGCCCAGATGCCTAGGTTAAAAAAATAAATAAATCAGTTGCCTGTGCAGTGAATGTTGGCTGCTCCCCCCCCCCCCCTGTTTGCTTTTAAGTAGTTGTATAGAAGAGGGAATTTTTACAAAGGCGAGCAGTCTTCCTTATGTTGTCACTCAATTTCCCCCAACTTTTTTTTTTAATAAAAAAACCCTTTTAACATGTTATGCAGACATGGTGGGGCCTACTTGAATGATATAAAAATAAGCCTGTTTTTATCTGGAACATGTGGTAGACTACACTTGCATGAACTAATAGACACACCCTTCCTGTGTCCATTTGTTCATCAGTGCCTCTGTTATTTAGTAGGTGGCGAAAGATGCTTTCTGCTGGCCTAGTTTTAAACTTCACCACTGAAAATGACTTGGGATTATTTGGACTGAATCATACCTTTTTAGAAAAGCTGATTCTTGCTCTCACCTTCACCTACGTGTTAGCTTTACTTCCTGGCATGAAGAGCAGGCTGGATTTATTAGTGGCTCCAGAAAATTTGTTGAGTTCCTTGGGCTAAAAATATTCAAGAGTGTAGCTACAGATGCTTAAAATCAATTCACTGTTGTTTTTCTTAGCTCACACAAATGCCTGTATGTTGACTCTTTTTTTTTTTTTGCCACCTAAACCTGATTTTTGTGCAACTTCGTGTTAACTAATAAAGTTCTAAGATCCTGAACAGAGCTGGAACAAAGCACTTAACATTATTTACAAGATTTGTGGCCCCTGTGAGTAGGAAACAAGGAAGCAACAGGCATAACTTTTCCAGTAGGAAGTATCCTCTACTTTTGTATACTAAATGTTCTTTCAAAAAACAAAACAAAGCAAAAACCAAACCCAAGTTCTCTGCCAGACACCATAAACTTTTTGTATTAAAACTGACATAAATCCAATTGTGCTAACTTTGAACATAGTATTTAAGAACATAAGAAGCCCATCTAGTCTAGCATCCTATTCTCACAGCGGCCAAGCAGATGCCTATGGGAAACCCATAAGCAGGACCAGAGTGCAACCCCCACTCTCCCCACTTGAAATCCCCACCCACTGGTATTCAGAAGTTGGTGGGAATTGTAGCCCAACAACATATGGAGGGTAACACATTGGCTATTCCTGTCTTAGGCTATAGTCAGTGGTCACTTGATGGGCTGAGCAATGTCTGGTTTTCAACATTGTGATATGTCACCAGCTAAACATTGCGATATACTGCTGTCTGAAATAAGGATGGAACTATGTAGAGGCCAATGGGGAAACGTCCAGGCAGCTGCTACTACAGTGGTACCTCGGGTTACATACGCTTCAGGTTACATACGCTTCAGGTTACAGACTCCGCTAACCCAGAAATACTACCTCAGGTTAAGAACTTTGCTTCAGGGTGAGAACAGAAATCGTGCAGCGGGAGGCCCCATTAGCTAAAGTGGTGCTTCAGGTTAAGAACAGTTTCAGGTTAAGAACGGACCTCCGGAACGAATTAACTTAACCCGAGGTACCACTGTACTTAGGAGTCTAAAACTGATACATTTTTACTTAGCTTTAACATATAGTTACAGCTGTTATTTTATAGTACAGAGCAACATGGATGGCAGGAATCATGAGAGAAGTGATGGATCCATAGCGGTCAACTTTTCCCTTTTCTTGCGAGGAATCCTATTCGGAATAAGGGAATTTCCCTTAAAAAATGGGAAGCGTTGACAGCTATGACGATGACCCGATTACGGTTTCCCTACATCTTGTTTTTTTACATAGCACACACACACACACATCGTGATATCACCATGCTGACTTATGAAACTTACCACGATGTGGACTTCAAACTGATTTTGGACGATATATTGTTACATCACTCAGCCTTAATGGGCACTGTACCCCAAACAGCTGGAGGGCATGACCACTGCTACCCTCTGCTCTAGACTGGCATAAGGATGCCTCCCAAATGTTCTCTTATTGTTCCCTATGTGTACTCTGCCCTTAAATTTCTGTGCTAAAGTAATCAGGATTCTCCACAAAGAAAATCTGAACTATGTGGCCTGCATACGTTATGCAAACTTTTTAATGTTTATTTTTGCTAGTGGTGGGAAGGGCAAGGACACTGAAGCCTAAACCACTAGATATGTCTCCCACTTAAGTTTCAATGTCTGATGATGTACAATTTTTTATATATGCTGTAAGCCACCCAGTGGCTGGGGAAAACCCAGCCAGATGGGTGGGGTATAAATAATAATAATAAATAATAATAATAATAATAATAATAATAATAATAATAATAATAAATTATTGCCACAAAGACTAGAAGCTTTTTAAAATGAAAGCTGAGATTGTCAGGAAGCTGATTTCTGCAGCCATTAGTGTATTCTCTTTTTTCTGTATGGAGCTGTGCCGAGTCCAGACTCTATTGCTGAACCCCTTAAAAAAACAACGAGACATTGCAAGACAGAGAAGCTTGGTGAGTCATGCCTGATCCTTGGCTGGGATTGACATGTGTCTAGCCAACATGAGAAACTCCATGCAAGTATTTTTAAAGGTCACTGCTCTGGATTTCCTATCTTAAAAGTCTTGTTTGTTTTTCTTTATAGCTATTTGATTGATATCACAGAATAAAAAGGGGGCTTCTTGCAGAGTATTCTGAACACAGTCCTCACCTTCCGCTCTGCCATACTGTTCTGGATCAAATTCCTCTTTGTTGTAACTGCGTTGTCAGGTTTGCTGCGAGAGAGGTGGAATGGAAATTAATACTTTGTGCTCTGGCCCGAACATTTAGGGAGTGTCGTGTTTTGCTGTCTGAAAGATCTGCAGCTGAAACAGATTTAGCCTGTTTTCCATTACGATGAGCTTTTGCCAGTTTCCATGGGCATGGAAGACTTTGGGAGTGATTAAAGTGTGTGTGTGTGTGTGCGCGCGCATGTGCCTCCTGCCCCACTCCCAAATTAATGCTTTATGGAGAGAAGTAAAGAAAGCCTAGGTGGTAATAGCTTTTTTGGTCTGAAGAGGCCCTGATCAGCCACAGGAACAGGCAGGCAACTACTTTGGGCTACAATGCTGTTTGCTCAGTTATAGTGATTCAAAGCATCTATAAAACTGCTTTTCAGGGCAGTGCTCTCCCAGTGCATCATGTACAAAAAGAAGAACACAATATACAGTGGCTACACAGGGGGTTGGGGAGAGAACAGTTCCACTGTGAGAGCCATTTTAAATGGCTTTAGGGATAGCCAACATGATGTCCTTCCATCTCTTGTTGGGACTACAACTCCCATCAGTCTCGGCTACCACAGCCAGTTATTGGGGATGATGGGAATTGAGTCCAGTAAGGCAGTGGGCCACTTGCTCTCTCTTAGCTAGTCACTGCCTCTAGGCCTAGCGTACCTCCCATTCTTGGTGTGAGGATGAAATGGAAAGCAGGACCGCTCTTTATGCCACCCTAAGCTCCCTGGAGAAAAGGTGATGTTTAAATCTAACAATAAATAAGCAGCTAGAGGGCTCCACATTGGTTATGGCCACACCTGCTAGTTCGAGAAAGGCAGCCTTGAAGAAATAGATTTTCTTTTCTGCCTTTTGTGTTTGCCATCTTACCAGAAGGACCTCTGGGAGCAATGGGTAGAAACATATGGCTGAAGGCGCTGAAGTCAAACTTGCAAATGGAGCCAATGTGAAAATGCGAGGAGTCTCTGCCATCTGTATTCAGGAGGGAGGAGATCCCCTTCCACTGGGCTTGGGGTCTTAGCCCTGGTGCTTGCTATGAAAAAAATGGGGCAGGAGTGCCCACATACGACTCTTTGCCTGCCTTGTATACCCCACCTTTCCTCCAAAGAGCTCTCAAGGTGGCCTATATTCTCTTCCTCCCTGTTTTACTCTCATAGCAAGCCTTTTACGTAGGGTAGGCTCAGGCTGAGAGGCAGTGGCTGGCTCAAGGTCACCCAGGGAACTTCGTGGCTGAGCAAGAATTTCAACCCTGGTCTGCCAGGTCCTAGTCCAACACACTAACCACTCCAATCCACTGGCTCTCCCCTTTAACCTTTGCATCCGTCTTAAAAGGAACAGCCGTTATTTAGTTCAGCTGTGGCTACAACAGCCTCGTCAGAGAGGGCACAGTGCATCAGACGATTGGTCCATCTTGTTCAGTGCTATTCACAGACTGGCCGTGGTTCTTCAGGCAAATTTTCATAGCCCTACCTAGAGACTGAACCAGACACCTCCTTCAGGCAAAGAAGAGGCTCTTTATCGCTGAGCTACAGCCCTTCCCTAAGCAGTGACGGTGGAGTGTGTGTGGTATGGGGAGAAGAGAGGATGAAGATCACCAGCAACACCACCCTGAGCTCACTGCAGAAAGAGGAAGCAATGCAAGTAAAACAGAAATCTTAAACCTTGTATCTCCAATGTATTTGTGTATGTGTAAACCAAGCTTGAGATGACGACTAGGTTCTTCTCTTCTTTTTTAGCAGAAGTGTATATGCGAAGAAAGCTTTATTGTATGCAAAGGAAGACTGGAGCTGCTCCTGCCATTTAAGACAAGATGACTTTTAATAAACTGGCAGTTAATTTAAATATATATCTATATAGCCCAGGTGATAGGCTAGGCCTGTTTCCTCAGAAAGACCAAACCTCAGAGTCTTGAAAGAGGCAGCAAGCATAAAATGAGATTTGCCCCCAATAACACAAGGGAGGGGGTCTGATCACATCTCCACCTTAAAGTGCTGTCATACCACTTTAACAAGCCTCCAAAGCAACCTGGGAGCTGTAATTTTGTCAAGGATGATGAGAGTTGTTAAGAGACACCACCTGCAATTCCCCTCACAGAGCTACCATTCTCAGGCTGGCTTCAGAATCAATGGCTCTTCCCAGCGAACTCTCAGAATTGTAGCTCTTTGAAGGGAATCATGGTGGTCTAACAACTCTCAGCACCCTTAACAAACTACAGCTCCCAGGATGCCTTGGGGGAAGCCCCGACTGTAGAATGTAAGGTGCAAATGTGGCCAAAATTTTTAGAGCAAAAAGGGTGCACAGGGGAGGAGTGCAGAACCTTCTCCCTAAGTGCCTTTCCCCCAGCTGAGTCTGTTTCTGATATCTGGCTCAAGACTGGTACTGGGGAGCACACAACCTACAAGAGGGTTCAGGTTCTGCACCCTCACTTGCACCCCCTTTTGCTGTTTAAAAGTGAGCCATCCCACCATTCCCTTTGTGACTGACCAGCCACTGTCCATGTCTTGCTCTGTCCTGGTCTTCCTTGATCTCATTTCCAAGTTGAGCTCCTATCAACTTAAGAAGCAACTGATCTGTTGTTGGCTCATCCCAGAACATTATTTCAAAGCAAGGAGACTTTCCTCCACTTTTTGAGGGGTGGGGTGGGGTAACAGACAGAGTCATCCTCCTGACGGAAGGAAGTCTCCTCCTCTGTGGGTTTGGATAGTGGGCAGAGGTTCTTTAAGCACAGGGAGGACAGGTGTCCCCCTCACTGACCCATCAGTGTGGTTCACAGGAAGAGTTGTGTTGGAGGTAGTAGTCACTTCGAGCTGCTGGGTTTTAAAATAGACAATATAAAACACTGGCAAAATTATTCCTACGAGGAGCATAATGAAAACTGCATTCCACCACTGGATCCCACAGTCTGCTCCAGCACCGATTTCCTTCCTCCCTGAAGGTGACCAGTTTGGTGTTTCGATGCAATAGTCTGTGCTTGGGGAGACATCCAGCAGAGTTGCTTTCTCAATGTCCTGGTCGATCCCTCTGAAATACTGGTCGATTTGCTCGGTGTCTTCGGAGCTGCCGTCTCCCTCTTTGGACCCAGACGGTTCAGCAGGCAACAACAGACCAACTCTCTGGGCAGGCAACAACCCTTCCTGGGTCTCTGTTAACATGCCGTTGACCTTGACTGGAATCCTGATGGATTTTAGCGCATACAAGTCTTGCTCCTGGATGAAGTTGTTGACCCGCTTGATATCTGCAACCTAAGAGAATTCAGAAAGGGGAGATGGGGTGCGAAGTCGGTTATCGAGCTCTTTTTTCATTTTATATAAACAGCTCCTTCTAATGCAATAATTTACTTCATGAATCGCTTCTAAGGGGACACCTGAAACAATGTGCAATAATATAGTAAATGCATATATCAGTGTTGTCCAGACTTGGGTCTCTAGCTGTTTGGGGACTTCAATTCCCGTAACCCCTGACCACTGGTCCTGTTAGCTAGGGATGATGGGAGTTGTAGTCCAAAAACAGCTGGAGACCCAAGTTTGGCCCACACTGGCATATATGAAACAGTTTCATATATAAAAACAACTGCATATATAGAAACAATTTTTAAAACACATACATAGCAGAAGCAGTTTAAGACAACAGCCGTACAAACACAAAATCAGTTCAGATCCAATGCAGTGACCAGCTCGGATAATGATCTCCATTTAGAACAGGTGTGGGGAACGTTTGGCCCACCAGGTGTTGCTGAACTACAACTCCCATCAGCCCCTGCAAGCATGGCCAATGGACAGAGATGTTGGGAGCCGAGCAGTTTCTGGAGGGCCAAAGGTTGCCCACACCTCCTTTAGGAGGGTTGTTGAAAGAGGAACCTCTTCAGTATGATACGGCAAAATGTGAGGGGAGGGATGTAGCCTTGGGTTCCTTGAGGCTGGGCAAATGGTCAGATTCGCTAATAGGCAGCATCCTATGCTGCTGATGGGACAGGGAGCAAACATCCTCTCCTGCAAACCCAAGTACATAGGAAGCTGCTGTCTGGGCCACCCTGCCTGGGTGCACCTCCACAAGCCTACCTGGAAATGCTGGGGACTGAACCTGAGGCTTTCTATATGAAAATCAGTGGCTCAGTGGCAGAGCACCTATTTCCCCAAGTACACAGAATTCAGCAATCTATAACTGGCTACCTTTTTCCCCACCTGACACTCTCGTTCCAACTTCAAAGCCGTTTCACCCAGCTATTTTTACCGGGTGAGTTACAACAGCTAAACAGTTGTTACTCCTCTGCCACCCAGACAACAAAATGATTGGCATGCAAGCCTGGAAACTCCCAGCTTGACTTGGTTGTCAAAGGCTGCCCTTGGGTAGGAGATGCCTTCCCCCATCTTGCCTGCCAATGGAACAGAACAGAGTGCTCTTCCTTAGCCCTGCAAGGCTCTGAGCCAGAAATGTAAAAACAAAACAAACACCCCATCACGGACGTCATCAATTGCTGCTTCTTACTTTGCATCCATACTGCAGTGCCAATTTGTTCAGATTGTCGTCTTTGCTAACTTGGCGTTCCAGCAGAACCACATCCCCAACTTTCTCTGCACGAGCGTTGCGCCTCTGTTGCTCCTTCCCTCTCGCTCGCAATTCCATGACGTCAAGTTCCTCCTCTGACGAGGAGTCATCCGAATCCGACGGCCTGCTTCTGAACAGGTAAACTTGGCTGCTTGAGAACTTTCGGATGCTGGCAGGAGCCTGGAAGGGCTGAGTCAATGCCTCACTCAGCCTCATGCTTTACAAAAACCTCTGCAACACAAAGCATTTGGATTTTTATTTTTAAAATGATCATAAAATGAACAATATACCTTAACAACAGTTGGGAGTCTGGGATGCCACAGACGAAGCTTAGCTCAGCAGCCATGGCAGAAGGGTTCAGATTACTCATTATGCTAAGTAAGCTCTAGGACAGAGACTCAGACCATGCCCATCCTTTAGATTTTGCTGTGACTCATACTCTGACAACCTTCTTTCTTTTTATCATCTTTAATACTGAAACTTCAAAAAGCACTTTTCCCTTTGGCTATTTCTGTGGCTTCCTGCACTGCATACAGGGTTATGAGAAGGGATGGAGGAATCAACCTATGTCTGGTCTATTCCATATCAATTCTGCATTTAGTTCATCCACAAATCTGCTGCAGAAAATGGTCAGAACAATCTGTGGATTAAGGGGGGGAAACCCTGCAACTTTTTTGTGTGTGTATTTAAATACATATTATCTCATTGTACATATTTATAAATTATCATCACCATCATAATCTTTACTCTAAGGTCCCAGGGCGGGTAACAACAATTAAAACACAGTGTTAAAAACAGTATAAAACAACTTACAGAAATAATGTGAGTGCTAAAAATATACACCTCAAATGTCCAGTGCCAGAGTAAAGAGCTGTGTCTTCAGAATTTGTCAAATCAGGATAATGAAGGTGCCAGATGTACCACTGGGGGTAGGGGGAAGGGGTTCCACAACTGCCACAGACAAAGCCCTTCCCCAGCCATCCCTCCCTGAGCTTCTGAACATAGAATGATGAACACTGAAACAACCTTCTACGATTGGCCTGCATAGCTTAGTACTGTCTACACCAGACATAGCCAATGAGCTGCCCTCCAGACCTTGTTGGACTCCAATTCCAACTGGCCCCTGCCACCATGGGCAACAGGGAAGATGTGGGTTGTAATCCAGCAACATTTAGAAGACACCATATTGGCTACCCCTGGTCTGCAGCAGCTGACAACAGCACTCCAGCATTTCAAACAGGAGACACCGGGGATTGAACCTGGGTCCTTTGGTTTTATTGCTGAGCCCATCCCCAAAGCAAAGGTTGAACATACCTTCCAGGTGCTAAGAGATCCCCGTGACAGGAGTGACTCTCTGCCTTCCAAGGCTAAGGATCTTTTGAAAACTTACACGCCCTGTTTCAGAACACTTTATGTCCCAGGACAGCCTGCCTTGCTTTGATGACTTGTCCACCGGCAAGTTGTGTCAGGGAAGGCTCAGAGTAGCCCCTTCAAAATTGGTTTGGACCTTCAGTTATCCCATCCCTTGATAAATAATCATGACTGGGCCATAGACTCTGCCCCCACCCAGTAGTCTTTTTTTCTTTAAATCCAAGAATGGAAAATCAGAGCCACATGTTCAGGTTATCTTATTCTCAGGTCTTTGATCTAATCCTTGGGGAAAATTAAGAGCTACTGCTGTTCTCACTTACTAGAACAGATAAGAAGGGCCCTGCTGCCAAATCAAGCCCAAGATCCTGTTTCCAACAGAGAGGAGAGACAGATGCTGCCTCCAGCAGGCTCTCAAGCAGCATGAAAGCACCCTCACTCTCATCAGCATAGGATTTCCTTCCTAGGCCCCACAAGGCCTTCTCCTCTGTACAGCAGGAGAATGATGCCAGATAGGGGACATCACTGTTCAACTTTCTATTGTTTTGGTAGCATATCATATTTGTGCCCTAACCTACCTGATTATAGTCTCCCAAATCAACTATTCTATTCTGAACTTAAAAATAGAAAATAGAAAAACTTAAAAATAGAAAAAATAGAAAGCTGGTGGTCAGCAAAAGAGGATCAAAGACTCTCTCAAGGCAAATCCAAAAAATAAAAATAAATGTAGTATAAACACCGACAACTGGGAAACACTGGCCTGCAAGCGCTCCAATTGGACGACAGCCTTAACCAAAGGTGTCATGGGTTTTGAAGACACTTGAACTCAGAATGAAAGGGGAGAAAAGCACTAAGAGGAAGGCACAATTGGCAAACCCTCTCAGTGATCAACTCACGCTCAGAAACCTATGCCCCAGCTGGATCCAGAATTGGCCTCCACAGTGTCTTACAGACTCACTGTTAAAACCATGTTTATGGAAGACAATCTTACTCGGCTACAAGTGATCACCGAAGAAGAGGAGGAGGAGGAGGAGGTAGGTGTTGCTTTAACAAAAACATTGCCCTAAACTGGAGGGGGGGGGAGAGAGAAAGGGGACCAATTAAAGCTACCTGCATTCCCCATTCCCCTCCAACCAGATCAAAAGAAGTATCCTGGTAGAAAACAGTTGTGCAATTTTGGACTCTGGACTCAATTTGGCACACAAACAGCCTTTAGATGGTAATGTGTGTCAGCACAGCTTGAAGTAAGGTGGCCCTGCCCTCTTTGGGAGCCCTCATACTCTTTTTGCTGAGTCTCTGTTTGAAAGGCCCACACTGAGGGCACCACATCAATAGCAGCTCCACACATTAGGCAGTAAACAGCCTGGATAAATGGGGATTGTATTATACAGACTCCAGGATGTGCTTAAAAGCAAAAACATATCCCTTCAATTAGTTGACTAGCACAAAAGAGCAACAGGTCCCCGCCCCCCAAAGCTACTGGGCTAGTTTACTAGATGCACAAACAAAGCTTTAGATAGCATCCCAAACTATGACACACACATCCTCCACCCCGGAAGTCTTAAGTGCTGCAGTCCTGAATTTCAATGCCTCAGTCATCCTCTGCCTCCTTCTGCGTATGGGGTAGAGGAGTCCTACCTGCACACCTCAAAGAAAGCCATACAAGTAAAAAAGAAAAATCACACACTCTTCACACCAACACACCCCTGGCTCCCTTTCTAAGCCCCTGGAGTAAAGAGCAAAGATTCTTACATTGCATTTGTTTATTGCAATGGAAACTGGTGTGTGTGTGTGTGTGTGTGTGTGTGTAAATACCCAGGCAAATTCTCTTCTCTGCCCACACTCCCAAGCAATAAAAGGAAACACTTGTAGCGTGATCCTGGCCAGATCTACTCAGAGGCAAGTCCTAGTGAATTAATGAGGCTTACTCCCAAGGAAAGTGGGTTTTTAGTATTGCGAGCCAAACGCCTCCAAAAGCAAAGCCTGGTCTACTCAGAAGCAAGTACCACTCAATTAAATGGGGCTTACTGCCAGGAAAGTGTGGGGTTTAGAATTGCAGCCCTTGCAAAGAAGAGAGGAGCCCCCCAGTTGAAGGGGAACCCAGAACTCCCAGGTTAAAGGGTGTCCCTTCCAGATCAGCTGCTCCTGATCTAATACTCCCATCCCCGCCAACCACCATTCAGCCCTACCTGCTTTTATTTGCAGGCGACCTGGTTCCCAGCTGCCCCTCTTCCTTCCTTCCTTCCTTCCTCCCTTCCTCCCTCCCTCTCGCCCCAGCTGCCTGGCCTCACCCGAACTTGCTGTGGGCTGCCTCTTCGGCCGGATAGCTCGGAATGGCCCAGGAAAGGCGGGCAAGAGCAGCGCCGCAGCCAATCGCCTGCTAGAACGGGCATGACTTGTGCTTGGTGGGCGGAGGCGGGCGTAGAGCAGTTCCTTGAAGTCAAGTTCGGCGGAGAGGTCAGCGCAGGAACGTGCCTCAGGAGGCGGAGGAGGGAAGCGCGCGTTGGCCTTAAAGGAACAGCAGCCTTGTTTGTTTGTTTTTTAACCCCCTTCTTTCTTTGCTCCCCATAGATATTGGAAGGTGTGGGGAAAGGCAGTTCTCTAGCAGCAGTAGCAGGGGGCTGAGCTTGCTGGGGCCTCGTATGAAGGCCGCTTCATAATTGCTGTCAAGAATATGAGGTAATTGTTGCAGCCAGATTCCTAGGAACAGGGGATGCAGCCTTGTTTATTTACTGCATTTTTATACCACCCTCTCCTCCAAAGATGGGACGTGGGTGGCGCTGTGGGTTAAACCACAGAGCCTAGGACTTGCTGATCGGAAGGTCGGCGGTTCAAATCCCTACGACGGGGTGAGCTCCCGTTGCTCGGTCCCAGCTCCTGCCTTCCTAACAGTTCAAAAGCACGTCAAAGTGCAAGTAGATAAATAGGTACCGCTCTGGCAGGAAGGTAAACGGCGTTTCCGTGCGCTGCTCTGGTTCGCCAGAAGCGGCTTAGTCATGCTGGCCACATGACCCGGAAGCTGTACACTGGCTCCCTCGGCCAATAAAGCGAGATGAGTGCCGCAACCCCAGAGTCGGTCACGACTGGACCTAATGGTCAGGGATCCTGTTACCTTTACCTCCTCCAAAGAGTTCAAGGGGGTGCCCTTGTTTTTCCTCCCCTTCCCCGTTTTAGCCTCACAACAACCTTGCGGGGTAGGTAAGGCTGGGAGACAGCGACTGGGTGAGGTCACGCAGGTCTGAACCCCCAGGGACTTTCCAAGCCCTAGGCCTAAAATCAGTTTAGTAAATTTGCAACAAGGCTGTAAAATAGTCCAGTATCATTCTCTCCATATTGCTGGTGAAAGGCAGGGGATTTGAACCCAGGGCTCCTAGGTCGTAGGCCAGCACTCTAACCACTACACTGCACTGGCTCTCAAGTCAGGATAACTTTGCATCAGTGAAGACAAGGAAGACTTTGCTTAGACCTGCAATTCCTGTTGCATGCACCTAGACACAGAAAGTGTTTCTAACTTAATTTTGTTCCTTGCTTTCTAATTTTGGCGCATATGTTTGATACAGTACAGACTCCGCTAACCCAGAAATAGTACCTCGGGTTAAGAACTTTGCTTCAGGATGAGAACAGAAATCGCGCGGCAGCAGCAGGAGGCCCCATTAGCTAAAGTGGTGCTTCAGGTTAAGAACAGTTTCAGGTTAAGAACGGACCTCCAGAATGAATTAAGTACGTAACCAGAGGTACCACTGTACACGTTTACTATGTTCTTCCAGCTTGTGTCCGATATAAACTGTGCCAGCTATTGCCAGTGAATGGCCCTCCTTTTTCCAAGAGCTGCGTGCGAGATTTCTGCTTCTCGCACACAGTCCATGCAAGCAATAATTTTCACATGCCTCCCTTTGTACACACATTCTTGAGTTCTTGTAGGGGAACTCCAAGTTGCACATGCCTCAGGCCCCATAAACCCTCTGGGAGCCCCTGGTTCTGCTGGTGAGCTTCTGAAGAGACATCTGCTTGGCCACTGTGAGAATGGAGTGCTGGCCTAATGGGCCCTTGGCTTGGTACAGCTGGGTTCTCCTTGGCCTCTGCCATTGTTGGACCATGCAATTGGCCAGGCTATTAGGAGTCTTTTGCTGATCAAAAGAACAATTCAGGTTTTAGCAGCAGACTTCAGACACAGAGCTGGAGAACAACACCCTGTTGTTTTGGAACTGATTGTGCATCGCCCATGGCTTTGGTCTGGATCAAACAATATGGCATGCATTAGACCAGCCTTTGCCAACCCAGTGCCCTCCAGATGTTCTGGATCCCAACTGGGTCTGCGTGCTGTCTGGGGCTAATGGGAGTTGTAATCCAAAACATCTGGATGACACCAGGTTGGCAAAGGATTAAATAGGCTTTTCTGTCTTTCCTCTCTTGAAATCTTTCTTTTTTTAATAGAGCAACATTCATGGGCAAGGCGCTTAAACATGCAAGTTGAAAGATCTTTGCCCCAAAGACCTTGCAATCTAACCTTCTACACAGGGGATATGTGTCCCTCCGCGGTGAATTAATTCCAGCTATCGCAACATCACTGCCTGGGGAGAAGCTGATTTGAGCGAGGTATGTAAATTTGGCACCGGTCTGTTTACCTTGGTTCGCTCTTTCTTTCTTTCTTTCTTTCTTTCTTTCTTTCTTTCTTTCTTTCTCTCTCTCTCTCTCTCCCTCTCTCTCTCCCTCCCTCCCTCTCTCTCTCTCTCTCTCTCTCTCTGTCTGAGTTTTAATAAGATGTTCCTTGGATGGAGAATTTTGTATGTGACAAAACTACTGACAGCCTCACATGTGTTATCACATGTGTGTGGTTTTGGGCCAAAGCAGGCATGCTCTTAACTAAACAAACTTGGGACTCAGTTTGTTTTGGGACCCAAGTTGTTGTTGTTGTTATTATTATTATTATTATTCATTTCATTAGATTTCATTTCATCAGTTGCTTTTTACAATAAAAAGTCTCAAGGCAACTTGACAAAAATACAATACGATGTGTGACTTTTCAGACTAAACCTTTAGTGCAGCTGCCCTGTGGAGCACATCTTCTCTCAAAATTAGACAGGCATAGTTTTCATTCTATTCATACACCTTAAAAAAATTACCCAGGCCTTACTAGATGAGCAAGTCTATTCACTGATAAGAACTTGTCTCCATTTTTTGGAACCTTATATTACCTGCTTTGTTGTATGATGTTCTATGATACTTCTAAACGTCTAGCAGTTCATCAGTATTTAAAATAAACGAAAACATAATTGTCACGAGGATGAAGCAGGATAAAAGGTAGACGAATCTGTCAGTCTCTGTTTCTCTCTGTTTCTCACTTTTCCAATATTTAATTCAGTTCTCCACATTTCCACATCTCTTTGCTGCTATTGTTTTTTAAGTCCACATGGAAAACGCACCAGCATTTTAGTGCAAATTTCTCCTAATATACACATTCTTGTATGCAATTTTGTGTAATATTCACAAAACAATTTCCCATTGTATAATGCATTTTTGTATGCTGTTTTCACTTGTATGCACACTTTACCCTGGTATATGATTTTTTTGCACACTTTACTCGACTAAAGAACTGCCTTGCAAAATTTGAAGTGTGAATTTTGAAGGATGGCTGCATTTTGGTTTGTGTATTATTCTGGAAAGTACAAATTAAGTGGGCTTGCCTTTAAATCCAAACTGAGTCAGATTTGTCCTGCCTCCCTATATATAACTGTTATAATGATAATTCTCCAGAGCCCTAGACTGGACTTCCCTTTGTTTTGCATATATCATTCTAAAAACACTTGGGTGTTCTCCAGCCAAGGCTCAGGCTGCAGCTGTTCAAATTGGCATCCAACTTGAAAGCTTTGTCCAGTACTTGCACAATTAGATATTGCAACCCATAAATCGTTTGAGTGATTATTACTTTCGACGTTGATTCCTAATCTGGGATTAATAAAAAGCGGAGCCTAGTGAGATGGCAGGTTGTCTTTTTCATCATAGTTGGCCATGTGGGAATCCCTCTTAACGAGATCAATGGCAAAGAGTCAAGGCATTTTCAGAACTCAAAGGTGGCCAGTGAAAGGGAGGTCTTTTTATAATCCTTTTGTGCTGGTAACCTCTGGCACTTAGCGTATGTGGGGTTTTTTTTTGCAATTTTTAATATTTTGCTTTGTCTAATGCTGTGTTTCCCAAACTTGGGTTACCAGCTGCTTTTGGACTATAATTCCCATCATCCCTTGCTAGCTAGGGATGGTGGGAGTTGTATTCCAAAAACAGCTGGAGGCCCAAGTTTGGGAAACACTGGTCTAATGGGACAACAGGTTAGCTTTAGTGAAGGACAACAGGCTTGCCATCTCTTGCTGCACTTAGAAGAACATATGAAGCTTCCTTATACCAAGTTAGCATTGTCTACACCAGGGGTAGCCAGTGTGGTGGAAGCCTCCAGATGTCATTGGACTACAACTCCCATCAGTCCGAGATACCATAAACAAATGATCAGGGCTGATGGAAATTGCAGTCGAATAGCATCTGGAGGTCACCACATTGGCTATCAACAGAGGTCTTTCCCAGCCCTACCTGATGCCAGGGATTGGACTTGTGCAAGCAAACCAGATACACCCTACCTATGTCCTCTTCCTTCTTTGCCTGACCGTGGCTTTTGCCTGGCCCAAGCCCAGGCTTAGAAGGGCTTGAGGGGAAAACCCAGTTTCTGGAGGGTGTTTAGAACTGCAGTCTGCCAGCCTGACTGGAATTGGTCGCAGAGGATCAGTGGGGCTATCCCTTGGGGGAGCAGATTCAATGTCGGATGTTCTCCTCCTTGTATTTCTTTATCTATAGTTGGATATTCTACGGCACTCATATTAAAGGATAGATCTTGAGGTCAGGAATGGAATAGAGAGCCTGAGCCCCTCTGGGTGTTGCTGGGAGTTGAAGTGCAAGATTCATGGCAGATGAGGCTATGAATGACTACTAGCCAACGGGGGCTATGTTCTACTTCCATTGCTGGAGGAATGCCATTAGATGGGTATCACAAGTGCACTGCTGCTCACACGTCCTGCTTGCTGACCCGACAAGGACACGGACTCTGCAATCACCACCTGAGGCCCTTCTTTGGGTGCCTCCTCCATGAAAAATGGGCCTTTTCTGCAGTGGCTCCCTGTTTCTGGAAATGCTCTCCCCAGGGAGGTTCAGCTGTCGCCTTCATTGTACACTTTTAGACACCAGGCGAAAATGTTCCTCTTCAACCAGGCCTTTAGCTGATTGAGAGTCTCTGACATAGACTCTGTGTCATTTTAAGCGGAGGTTATTGTTTTGTTTATTTTTGTTCTTGTTTTTATTGTGCACCTTGTGGTTTTATTCTGTATTTTTATGTTACGAACCACCCTGAAATCTGTGGATGAAGGGCAGTATACAAATTTAATTAATAATAATAATATCAACAACAACCAAATATTAAATGTTTACATTTAATATTTGGTTGTTATTATTATTAACAACTAACTTAGATATGATGCATTTCACGTTGTTAAAACAGAAATATAAATTTAGGCTTGATAAGGAAGTAAGGGTTGCATTTTTAAAATCGCCCCCTCGAGAACAGAATAGGAGGGGGAAATACAAACGCTTCCCCCATGGCTTCAAAATTCTGGAATTTTTACATCTCATCCCACTCAGTGATTCTGGGTACAATAGTTATTTGCCTTATTCGGTAACAGGTTATTTAAGGCATAAAATTTGGCAAAGTATTGGTTGTGATTCCAGTTCACTGTTGTGTTTGTGATGTGTATATAACTTGATGAGTATCCTTTATTTTCTTTTTGACAAGTGTCCTTTATCTCAAGGGAAAATTTCCCTCAAGCAAGGTGCAAATTTTCCCTCAGGATGAAAACGTTGAAGGAGCAATTTAACAATTAGTCAGCAGGTGATGCTGTTGCCATAGATTATAACAAAATGTCTCCTCACAAGCTCCTTGTGAATGTAATAAGCCCTGTTTTCCACTATATATTCTGGTCACAAATTGGTACAGCTGCTGCTGAGGAGACGAAATAGGGTCAGGGTGGATCTGTGTAATTAGGGGCCACAAGAAAAGATGCCTGAGTGGTGCTCAGACACCACTCAGGAAATACCTAATCCCCACCTCAAATGGGAGTGTTGGCAGAAGTGGTCCTACCATTCGCTGAAGAAGGCTGCAAAGGGACGAGATTTTGAAAGTCAAGAGCTTTGTTTGCCACAAAGCCTGTCCTTGGGGCTGGCCCTACCATTAGGTGGGTTTGTTTATTTATTTTACAACTTCATATACCATTAAATGCCAAAATAGGGTTCTAAGAAGTCTGAGGTAGCATATGCTGGAAGCGGTGGTGCCAGCCTCCTGGCTGATTTCCCTGACCTCGCCATCTCCAAATTCCCCTCAGGGCCCAAACTCGAGACTTGTGGCAGTCGAGCGCATGATTTGCATGCAAAGACCCCCCCATGCCAGCATCACCAGGTTAGGCTGTGGAAAGTCAACAGCAATTCCACATACAGCTTACGCAGGAAAAAGAATTGACTGAAGGAGCTGCCTGCCTCGAAGTACCCTCTATTTCTTTGGCAACAAATTGCCCCTTGTTTTCGTAACAAAAGAAGTTATGTAGTAGAATTGCGTACGTAAGGCTGTTGGCTTAGCAAAAGAAATGGGTCTGACCATTTCAGTGGGCCTCCTCTTCTCCAAACCCCAGTCTTACAACTACTGAATCATATTGTTGGTGATGATCCTGGGAATAATTTAGCCCAACCTCAGTTCTGCAATGCTCTTTTATGACAGTTTTAGTGGTGTTAGTTTTGCTGATCTGTAGCCTGCATTAGATCTATGTTCTGGATAGGGTATGGGTAGGGTAGTGGCATGCAGTGAAATTTTTCTTAGGGGTATAGTTATTGGCAGAGGCGCCAGCTTGCAAGGGTGATGTTGGGGACATCATGTGTGTGATGTTGTCCTGACATTGTGTGCGAGAGCATCATGACTCCCTAAGCTGGACAGGATGCTAGAGCCCTTTTGCCTCCTTCCCAAATCTGGGTGGACTTTGGGAAGGTGGCTCTTGGACCATGTTGAAGTATTGTGCCTCCCTCCCTAAGCCAGGCAGATGAGTCCTAGGCTTTGGGAAGGAGGCACCAGGATTTAATACTTTAATACTCTAATTTATGGGGAACATTTAGGGGACTAGCCTAGTCTCCTGACAGCACACCACTGGGTATGGGGAACTTTTGGCCATCCAGGTGTTGCTGAACTACAGCAAGTATGAACCTCAGCAAGTATGGCCAATGATCAGGGCTGATGGGAATTGTAGTCAGCAACATCTGGAGGGCTAAAGGTTGCCTGAACCTCTTCTACAGAGAAGCAGGGAAGAGATGTAACTAGCAGGAAATAAAACAATTAACAATAAAGCATTAAAAATGTGGGAGGTGATAGGGAAATATTTTGCTTTGCTGAGCCCAACTTCTAATAAACCTACATGTGTGCGCACATATCATTAGTCCTGTTTTGTTGGAACCTTCAGTTATACTGTCAGTAATAATTTGATTATTGTTTGAGACCAAACATCGCAAAATGAGAGATTAGGACGGTTGCCATGTGACCAAATGCAAGTTATCTCATAAGTATGCTTGTCCCTGTTCAAAGAAGTGTAGCTAACGGGCAGTGATGTAGTGTCCCTATTAAAATCAAGGAATGGGGAAGTAGTCATGCAACTGGTTTTTGAGATGCAACTGGTTTTCCCTCCCTCCGTCCCCAGACTTCTCTTCTGAGAGAAGCATGGCATTGCAGTCAGATTACAGAGCCTGAAGCTTGGAGGGGGCTGCAGTGGGCACTTCCAGAAGGAGACTGCAGAGGACCCAAGAGCATTTGGGAAATTTGCTGTGATATGTCGCTGCTAGATAAAAAGAGGAATGAGGCGGCTCTGGCATCTCAACAAAAGGATTTCTAACAGCAGAGCTGAGGGAAATCTCTGCTCAGGTCACCAGAGAGCTGCTGTTCATCAGCACTGGGTTAGGCTGATTGGAGCAATGGTCTTGACTGAGTATAAGGCAGCTTTGCAAGGCACAGCATGTATTAATTACCCTCAAAGTTGAATAATTACTGCTGGAGCAACTGGCGACTGCAATTATTCATGGAAAAGAAAGTAGACTTGTCTTGGATGCACCTTATGCGTTTTTGCCAGGGAGAAACGTGTGGGGAAGCAAATGAATTTGCAGGCTGTAAAACAGCAAGCGAGCGAGAGAGAAATGGCTGAAGTTTTGTTAACCACCTGTGCATTTTTTTAGGTCATGGAGCAAGTCTGTTGGACAGAGTGCTTCTGTCCCGCCAGCAGCTTCCACTCTCCATCTGAGAGCTGGAGGAAATTCCTGGAGTCCCATGATATAGACATGTGCGTGGCTCAAGAAAATGCAGGCGGAGCTGGGCCAAGTGACAGCTCGCACTCCAGCTTTGCTGCCTGCATAACAAATGCCTTCTAAAGAAAACTGGAAAGTCTCCTCCAAGTAAGTTTGTCTGGCAAAGGTTAGGACCCAGTATTAATGTAGGTTGTCTAGCTACTAGATTTCTTGTTTCTGACTTAACTGTCTATGGGAAACAGACCTTTTTACAGGATCTCTACTGAAGTCATTGGCTTTTAATAATAATGTTGTTGTTGCTGTTGTTGTTGTCAATCGATCAGTTAAACTTATACCCCTCTTACTCCTTCCTCTCCAAAGAATCCAGGGCATTAAACACACAAAAGATAAAACAATAAAAACATCCAAAGACAATTCCACTACAGATACAACCTTCAAAAGGCTTAGTGAAAGAGGAAGGTCTGTGGTAGGTGCCAAAAAGACAACAGAGATGGTGCTTGTCTAATATTAAAAGTGCTATTTGAAGCAGCCCCCCCTTCTCCTTTAAATGAAGGGGGGGTTGCTTCAAACAGTGCTTTTGCGAAGCGCTGTAAGGCAGCCCCTGCACTCAACATTTCAGTTGAAATGGGAGTGTGGGGACTGCTTTACATCACTTCTCAAAAGTGCTGTTTGAAGCAGTTTGTACACTTCTCTTGCCTCCTCTCAGGAGAAACGCATGAACTGTTTCAAACAGCACTTTTGAGAAGTGCTTTAATCTTCACTCATCAGTCGATGAGCAGGGGTTGCCTTGACTACACAACACGGTTCTCTGCTTAGAACATGGCACACAGCCAACACAGGATTAAATCCTGGCCTCCCAGACCTCATCAGGGCAGATGGGCATGCTTTGAGGATAATGGCTTTGTGGACCAAACTGGATTCACTGGTGGGCCAAGATTAGCCTCCAGCCTGGAGGTTCTCCACCCCTGGTCTACCCTGACTGGCAACTACTCTGCAGGGTTTCGGGCAGAGAGTGTCTCCCAGCCCAACCTGGAGATGGCAGGGATTGAACCTGGGACTTATTACTGGCAAAGCAGATAGTCTATCACCAAGCCACAGCTCTCCTCCCAGTGGGTTGTTTGACTTGTTGGCCACAAGGGGAACTTGTGGCTTTGGTTCACACTCTCAAAGCTAAAATGCCAGCATCTTTTTTTTTTTTTTGCCAGCCCTACAGATTTTGTGTACATTTTTATCTGCAGGTAAAAAAAACCTTGATTGATTCATCTACCCAAGGGAGCAGTTCTAAAGAGCTTTAGACTTAAGGGTTTTTGTTTTGTTTTTAAGGAGGCTGGTAATGCTCAGCTGCATTTCTGGGGATTGAAATGAGAAGGTGTTCCATTATCTGGCTTGCTGGAAAGGAATTCCCATCCAGAGAAAACCTCTTAATGTACAAACAGTCAGACTGGCTTGCTGGTAAACCCTCAAGAGACTGGTAAAGCCGTCAGCTTCTCTGAAGACTTGAGAGTGAGTGGAGGGAACAGGTGGACTCCGAGGACTGAGGAGCGATTGCTATGCTCTAAAAAGTAAAACAAAAAACCCCAGCCGCCCTGGGATTCTTATTCAGGCACTGTTTTTTGAAGCACTGTAATGGTCTGGTTTTGCCTGTCCCCGATGAACTCAATAGAAGACTGTTCCAAAGGGAGCTGGAAGCAAGAGGGAAGGTACACGGAGCTGTTGTCCCTTGGAAATCATCCGATCCTATGCTGGTTGTACCTGCCAGACCCACTGTAGATGCAGCTCAGAATTACAGGAGGGCGTTTATTGGCAGAAGTCTCCAATGCCTCCAGCCAAACCTATTACAGCATTAATTCTCTCTCACCCTCCCAACTTAATGCAATGCCTCTTGGCTTCCTAGGGAGCCCCCACAGGCCTTTTGTTGTTTAGGGAGTTCAACAATTACAATCTCATCTGGCTCCTGCGCATGATGGACTCTTCCAAGGCTAATGATGTGTTAATAGAGAGCGACCTTTGGACAAGGCCTGTTGTGTTTTGCTGCTGTTTTATAGCCTCGATGGGAGGCTGCCTCGGTTAGTACCTCGGATACCTCCAAGAACAGGAAGCCTCCTTGTGCTGGGAAGGCAGCATTGGACCGAGGAATGGAGATTATTAATATTATTAAATTTTGTATACCCCCCTTCATCCGAAGATCACAGGGCGGTTCACAATATAAAAATACAAAATGATAACACAAGATACGTAATTCAAAAACCATAAACAAATCAATAGCCCCTCCTCCCACAAACACATTGAAAAGGTCATAGAATGTTTAGTCAGCCAAAGGCCTGGTTATTGAGAAACATTTTTGTCTGGCACCTAAAGATATGCAATGAAGGGGCCAGGCAAGCCTTCCTGGGTAAAGCATTCCACAAAGGGGGAGCCACCACAGAAGAGGTTCTCATGTTGCCACCCTCTGGAACTCTCATGGAGGGAGTATATGAAAAAAGCCCTCAGATGAAGATGGCAGGGTCTGGGAAAGTTCATATGGAGAGAGGCTTTTCTTGAGATATTGCAGTCCTGATCCGTTTAAGGATTTATAGGTTGAAACCAGCACTTTGAATCGAGCCTGGAAACTAACTGGCAGCCAGTGCAGTCGGGCTAGGATTGGTGTAATATGCTCAGACTATTTGCGTAGGTGAGATGGGGCACTGGGGCAGGCTTCCCTTTGCCAACCAAAGGTGTAAAAAGGGTGGCTTCCTCAAGAGGAGGAGGAATTCTAGCAATTGTGGAGGAAGGCCAGATGAACAGCTCACTTCTTCCACTGATGGTCTCTGGCTGCTGCTACCTCCAAGAGCAAAGCAGTAGTTCTCCAGCAGTGAAGCTTGTTAATGTACCGTGGAGCTTATAGTCAGCTAAGCTTCTAGGGCTGCCCTCGATGGGCTGATTTGGCACTTGTACCCTGTTCCCTGGTGCTGTGGGTTAAACCACAGAGCCTAGGGCTTGCCGATCAGAAGGTCGGCGGTTTGAATCCCCACGACAGGGTGAGCTCCCGTTGCTCGGTCCCTGCTCCTGCCAACCTAGCAGTTCGAAAGCACATCAAAGTGCAAGTAGATAAATAGGTACCGCTCCGGTGGTAAGGTAAATGGCGTTTCCGTATGCTGCTCTGGTTCGCCAGAAGCAGCTTAGTCATGCTGGCCACATAACCCAGAAGCTCCCTCGGCCAATAAAGCGAGATGAGCGCCACAACCCCAGAGTTGGCCACGACTGGACCTAATGGTCAGGGGTCCCTTTACCTTTTACCCTGTTCCCACGTAGCCTCTCCAGTGGTCTGTTTTGGCTCTGAGTGTTGCCACTTGGTGCTCAGTTGGTAACTAGAGTTTTGAGTACATACAGTTTGATTGCAGCATTGGGTTTGTGGGAGAAGAGTCATCTCCAGTCTCTCTTGGCCTGAGCAGTAATATTGTTCAGGGTGTTGCCATTCCCCATGCCCCACTTTTGGTCCAGCTCTGGCTGTTACAAGGGCCTTGCAGCTGTGCCAGCACCAACATTCTTCACTGTGTTTTACTGCCTCAATAAAAGTACAGGAAGCTACCTAAAACAAGTCAGGCCAATGGTCCCTCCAGCTCTATGCTGACTGGCAGAGGCTCTCCAGCATTTCATGCAGAGGGTCTCTCCCAGCCCTACTTGGAGATGCCAGGGATTGAACCTGGGACCTTGTGCATGCAAAGCAGATGCTCTAACCACTAATGTGCAGAGCACACTGGCTTGAGCCTGTGGGGCAGTTGGCAACTGACTCCCCAGGCAAATTGAGCCCCGTCATAACAATTACAGTGGAACCTCAAGTTGCGGGCAAAATCCGTCCTGGAGGCACGTCCGCAACTCAAAGTGTTCGCATCCAGAAGCGCCACGTCTGCACGTGCCACGATTTAGTGCTTCTGTGCATGCACGAGCGTCAAAACCCAGAAGTAACTTGTTCCACTACTTCCATGTTGCCGCGAGACACAAGATGAAAACACACAACCTGAAGCGGACGCAACATGAGGTATGACTGTAGAGAGGGGCTAGGACCCAGAGGAAGTGATTTCATTTCCTGATATTCTGGTGGGGCTGCAGCAGTCAAAGGGCCATTTAGTCCATGCTTTTTCAGATGCTGCCAATGATGACACATAACACATCATGTTCCATTGGCTTGTGTGGGTTATGGATTCTGCAGCCTTAATTGTGGCTGCCCATGAGGCCACTGCTAAATACAATTTTGGCCTGGTGGAAATGCAGTTGAACTGACTCGCTCTGCACAAGAGAAAGCAAGTATGAGTTTAGGATCATGGTGCCAACAGAGCAAGCTATCCAGAAGCAACTCAGGTCTGCATGATACAGGTAAAAGCAAGACTTGCAATTATTATGGAAAAAATACATTTATTATTGTTGTTATTGCTGCTGTTATTATCTTATACATGTTGAACCTTTAAAAAAAATCCCCAGATTGGAATGATCTCTTTTAATTTACAATTTGTTGCATTAAGCTTTACTGGAATTATTATTATTATTTGTTTACAGCACCAGAGTAGGGTGGGGCAAGGAATTAGAAATATTACCAATGGCTACAGTTCATATGGAAATTAATTACTGGGAAATATATCTATATCTATATCTATACACACACACACACATTTTTGCACTTGGTATTGAAAAACGTAACACGGTATTATTACCTTGCATTAGAATAAAATATCAGTATCCAACTGCAAAGGTGTTTGTTTGTTTGTTTTAAAAAATCATATAGACAAAAGACAAAAAGATAGCACCATATGATAATGAGAATCTACACTCCGTATGTGACAACTTGTGCAATTACAAATGTACAGTACTTAAAAGCAGCACATAGAAAATGGATTTTAGACAATGGGATTCCTACCCTTGTAAATCCAAGAGGGCGGGCTCAAAGGGAGCAAACCAAAGGCGTTGCTGTAGCTACACTGAAACCAACAGGTAAGTACAGTAAGTACACAGTAAGTACAGATGAAGAAGCCACAGCCACTGTATGTGGGTGCTTGATGTGGCATTGATGCTCCTCATGCACCCATATTAATTGCAGTGTACACACAACATTGCTGGCATCAAAATGGCAGCCTGTACTCCCCATTTACGGTAATCTGGATTTTCCTTTTCCCAAGAAAACTTGGTAAATTAAAAAACAACAACACGAAAACAGGTTGCATCCAATGTAGGATTAAAGTCACTTACTGGCATACTTGCTGCACTGCTGGAAGATGGTTGTGCAAGGGAAAACACAATGACATGACAAAAGATCTGTGCGTTTAATGGGGAGATGGGCAATAGGACTGGTTTAGGAGACGGAAGGTGAAGAAGAAAATGTTGTGAACTTCAGCCTTGCTTCAGATCTTGCAATGGCCCACCAGACTTTTTCAAAACCAAATTTTATTTGAACAAACCCTTGCACCATCTCAGCAACCGTTTTGGAAACTGCCCTCAGTTTCAAGCACTTAATTCACTGTACAGCAGGGATGGTGGGAACCCATGGCCAGGGGTGCCAACTTGAATAAAATATTGGGGGGCAGGTAAGCCCCGTCCTGCATAATCCATCACATGACACAGCACACACAAACCATTTGAACACCAATGCTCTTCAACTAAGCCCCTCTAATATTTTATTGGAGGGGACTGAAGGGGTCTCAACCACTAGGAGTTGGCTTCCATGCCCATGACACTCTAGATGTTTCTAGACTCAATTGCTCATCTTTCCTGCCTGTTAGGCATGCTGGGCTGGGACTGGTGGAAATTATAGAGTCCAACTGCACTGGGAAAACCACAAGTCCTCCATCCCTGCTATACAGCATAAGTGTAAGAGTGGCATGTTGGGTCAAAGGAAGACCTAGCCTAGCGTTTTGTTTCCAGTGATCCTCCAAGAAGGCACACCATCTGTGCCTTGAAGGGGCTACCCTTTCCATGTTGTTTATCCCCAGCACAAAATATTTAGAGGTACACTGCTTCTGTGTACAGAGGCTCCATTAGCAATTGTTGCTAGCACCAATTAGGCCCTAGCTCCCATGGATTTGTCTACACCCTTTTAAAAAAAGCCATCTAAACTAATTCTCAGTCATACAACCCAGTCTCTTTATCTGCAAGGTTGGCATTTCATAGTGCAAGGCAAAAGATACCTTCAGCATGCAGGATCATGGCTCTTTTGATTGCAGCCTAAGTCATGATGCTGTGAGCTAGCTGATGAGGTCTGGCTATTCGGACCAGTGCCAAAGTGATGGAAATGAGTTGAAGCTTCTCTGCCAGTCCTCTTAGCACAAAGGCCGGCCTGCTACCCACTCCATCCCAAACAAGACTTTTTCACAGCACAGAACTGCTGGGTTGGGGTCTGAAAGGAACCCTGGCACAACACTGGCACTCTGTAGGGTACAGGCAGGCTATCAGCCTGGGATGGGCCTGATCTCACAGAGCAGAAGCAGAATGAGGATGGGATGATCATTTTACTAGAAGCATCTGACCAGGGATCACCTTAGTATGTTGGTTTGGTTCGTTCATGAACAGTTTCCTAGATGTAGCCATAACATCTAGGAGACACCAGCAAAGAGGCCTGAAATGCAGTCTGAATGTCTTTCTATGATTGATTTTGAGGAGGAGAATAAGGAACACTATAAAGACATTTAACAGGCCAAAAGCACTACTACTACAACACCAAGTGAACTCAACAAGATAAACTGGATTGGATAATTAGTAGCTACACTATAGAGAAATTTGATAGAATCCAGAGAAAGTTGGGCAAATTTTTATTTTTATTTTTTACGGGGTGGTGGTGGTGGAATATATCACCTTTATCACCTATTCCTCGTCTCGGAAGCTCACAGAGTAGTGGAAGTCAGGTTGTTTTATTGTAACCTCACAACAACCCTGTTTAGGTTGACTTCCCCAAGACCACCAAGTGAGCTTCCAGGCTGAGGAGCGATTTGAACCCAAGTCTCCCAGTAAAGTGCAGTCCTAAGCATGTTTATTCAGAAGTAACTCCGAGCGAGTTCCTACCACAGTCACTCACCAATGAGACTTGTGTACACCATCAATCAGCCAATGTCCAATTGGTCCCAATCCAACACAAACTCTCTGGATTAGATCTGAGGTTATCTCCCATAAGCTAGACAAGAAACAAAGGGTTGTAGCCAATGTTAGCCTACCTCAGAGGAGGGCCACTGAAAGTAATGTGCCTAAGTTAGTTATCATGTCTATTCATTTCAGTGGGTGTGCTCTTGAGTAGGTCTAGCAATGCATCCAATCCAAAATGTGTAAGCTTTCCCCATCTTAGGGAAGTTTTAGACTACAACTTCCATCAGCCCCAGTCAGCACAGTCATATGATGCTGGGGACTGATAGGAGCACAGCTGATGGGAGTTGTAGTCAAAAACAACAGGAGGGTAGGCAGTTGGGGAAGGATGTACTAGGCTCACCACCAAGACTACACAGTGTCTTTGCATATGGCTGCCAAGTCATCATTGCAGCCCTGCCTGTAAATATATGTATAAAGAATAAAGAGCCACAGAACCCTGCCCCACAAACAACCTGATAATACAGAAGCAGGCTAGCACCAATGGAGCTCAGCGAGTGAATAAGCTCCTTTTGATCCAAACATTCCCACTGCCTTGAGAAGGGTTAGAAGCTGGTCCTGAATTTTCGAGCACCATTATCTTTATTTTCATCTTGATAAGATCCCAGGTCCGTACTCTGGAAAACCCAGTTCATTGTCCAACATCTGCCATGCCTGAGGGTTTTTTTTAAAAAACCAATTTGTGTAGTAGATTGATTTCAATGTCTTTTCATAGGATGAACTTTTTTAAAAACAAAAACAAAATGCACATCCAGGGATCTTTGTGAGTTCTGATTTCAACTCGGGGCCATTTCTGTATTAGGGGTGTCAGAATGTCCTAATATGAACTTGGCCGTCCAGTCAACAGAGTTGCGGAGGACAGAGTGGCTTCATGGAGCAAAGCCTCCCATTTGCTACCTACTTGTCACCGTAGCGAAGGTGTTGAGATGGAGATTCACAGCTTAATCTTCAGCACTGTGGCTGGAGATGCAAACATCTGACCTGAATGCGCTTTGTTTAACAGAGCATGTTTAAATCGGCACACCCATGAAAGCGGCAATGCTTCTCTCTGCTTACAGTACTGCTTGCCATAGAGCCTGTGAAAGGTAATGTCTGAACTGCATCGGTCTTCCACAGCAACCCTCAGAAATGACATTTCTACTCCGTTTTATTTCTTTGGAGAGAGAGGGAGAAAAGATTCCCACCACTGAATGCAGGAGTGGCTGGGGCGGTGGGGTAGAGCTGTCCTCCCAGCATTGGTGTCGCTGCTGCTTATCTGAACAGTGTGAGGGCTGGTGGGGTGGGACAGCAGCAAGGTTCAGCACTGCAGTAGGAGAACCAGATTGGCTGTGCTGGTGATGCTGTGCTGGGTCTTTCCCACAGCCCTGTCCTGCCTCTGTACCATCCAGGTGAGCTGTAACATCAATGCCGCTGTTGGGAGGGCAGCTCTGTGGCACTACCCCACTGGTCCAGATCGGAAACGATAAATGATGTCCAAACCGGAGTGTGGGTGTGGAAGAAGAGAAACAGGGATATGCCTTCTGCCCAGGAAGAGATAAAGTAAGGATTCTCTCCCAAAATAATAGAGCCGAGAAGATTTAACCCCTCTTCCTGCTAACCCCTGTCCCCCAGATTCAACACATCAATTCTAATACTGTGATCGCCGCACAGATGTCCGGACTTGTTGCAAAATAATAGGCAGCACAGGAATGGGAACCTGTGGTTTTCCAGATGTTACTGGACTAAAGCTCTTACCTTTCCTGACCACCGGCCCTGATGACTGAGACTGATAGAGATTGGAGTCCAACAACCTCCAGAGAGCCACAGGTTCCCCATGCCGGACATAAAAACTTGCTTTCAGTGCTTAGCGCTGACCCTTCCACTGAAATTTCTGTGCCACATGTGGAGGTGCATTATGCAGCTGCAGTTGTGGGTGCAGTGGGCCAGGCATGTTTTTATGCAGCTCAGCTGGGCTACTGAAACTGGTCTGATGGAAAACTTCACGATTGAACTTGATGTACCACTGTAGAGTTATGAAGCATTTTGAGTTGAACTGGGTCTCCTGGGATCATTACAATCGTCTTCTATTTATGTATTGCAACACTGGATAAATAAAGCACCTTAATAAAAAAAAAAACAAGGCAAAAGAGAATATATGTTGGCAGAGAGGAAGCGGAATGTCAGCCCTTGATTCGTTTTTCTTCTTCTTTTCACTCCTTTAAAATTATACTCAGTGGAATGCTGGCAGCAGCTGTGGCGAGCTTTCTGCAGAGATTTCAGATGCGTTCATCCACTGCTGTTTGGCTTTCAGGAGCTTTTCTAGCAATGCCTCTTTTTTTAAAAAAAAATTAAGCATTTCATTAATGGTTCTTGCTTTCAAGCCACCCGGCCTCCGCCCGCACTTTCGGGCTGGGAATGGAACGTAGAAGCCAAAGGCTGAAGCATTAAGTAATGTCTCTATCTACACTGAGTTATTTGCCAGAGGCTTACCCTGTTGAGGTACATGTAACTTTAGTCAATTTAATCACTTTTCAAATCTTTTCCTTTTTTTTTTAAGTAAAGGAAAATGGTAGCAAGCCATCCAGTGGCTGGAAATAATCTATATATTACTGGGGGGCGGGGAGGGAAGTCGCAACGTCAAAACATCATAAAAATCTCTAGGATTGGCTTCGAGACGAATTTTTCTTTCTTTCTCTTTTTCAGTCGTGGATTGCTTTGGTTCATCCGGTCTGCAAAAGGAGTTTCAAGTCCTATTAGGTAAGTGTTGGAATCCACCAAGTCTGAGTGGCTTGCTGAAGATCTGGTAGGCAGCTTACCCTCAAGCTTGCAACTTTTCCTGGCTGCACTGGGCCAAGGTCCATCTATTCAAGCATTTTGACATTTTAACAGTGGCCAGCCAGGTGCCGCTGGTGCCCGATGGTGGAAATGGCCATCCCCTGTTGTTGGTCACCAGCACCTGGTATTCAGAGGTAGACTGCCTCTGTGCATTTGGGGGGGGGGATTCCATTTTGCTGTCATGGCTGTTTAGCTATCCCCTCCCCCCCCCATGAATTTTGTCTAATCTTTAAAAGAAAAAGAAAAAAAGCCATCTAAGCTAAGTGGCTATTGCCACTATCTTGTGGCAGGCAGTTCCATAAGTTAATGACACATTTTGTATGAAGCAGTACATAGGAGCTGTAAAACCCTAAAGGAGCAAAAGGCGGGTGTCATTAACTTTTCAGTTGCATCTTGCTTGCATAGAAGTCTCTGCAGGTCTGGCAACAGCGCTGATACCACCTCATGTCCTGGCAGAGATTTTTCTCCCGAATCACGCGACAGTATACCATCCACTGGTCGCCTGTGCACTTGTAGGTCAGAGCAGCTTTTAGAATATATTGTGGGGTGGGAGGAAGAGAGAGAAAAAAAAGATAGAAAAAGTTTTCTGGGGAAGGGGCTGGGATCACAGGGAAAGGTTTACACAACCCACAATACTCTGTATTTATGAACATATAAAAACAATTAGCTCATCTAGCCTCGTATTCTGACTGGCAGCGGTTTTTGAGGGTTTCCTCCCAGCCCTCTTACCCTTAGGCAGGCAACTAAGGCCCGGGGGCCGGATCTGGCCCAATCACCTTCTAAATCCGGCCCGTGGACGGTCCTGGAATCAGTGTGTTTTTACATGAGTAGAATGTGTGCTTTTATTTAAAATGCATCTGGGGGTTATTTGTGGGGAATAGCAATTCGTTCGTTGTTTTTTTCAAAATATAGTCCGGCCTCCCACAAGGTCTGAGGGACAGTGGTCCACCCCCTGCTGAAAAAGTTTGCTGACCCCTGCTCTTACCCCAAGTCATTTTAACTGGGGACTGAACTATGGCCGTGTTTTCCCTGTGTGGTTAAATTAACTTCAAACACATCACCTGAATAAACTTTACAGCAAACTTGGAAGGCAGGCCAGAATGATCAAGGCTCTGGTGCGTGGATGCCCCCTGCATGCACTAGGGCTAACAGTCATGCAGAGGAATAGCTAGGCACAGCTGATCCATTCTGTATCGCTTATTTGTCCCAGTCTTAAGTTCAGTTGTTGACATCTGTTTGCGATTTATTTATTTATTTTTAAAAGAACCCTCATGGAAATTTGTCAGGATTTTACTGTGGCGTTTTCCTCGTTGTACACATTCTTGTAAAGCAACTTTCCCTAATACAATGCATTTTTCTTGCATAATTTTCACTGCCATGTGCATTTTTTGAACACATTACAGTGGTACCTCGGTTTTCGAACGTCTCCGTTGATGAACATTTCGGTTTTCAAATGCCGTAAATGCTTTGGTTTTTGAACACGCTTCAGAAGTCAAACATGCCAAGCGGCTTCCACTGAGTGCAAGATCCTGAGGCCTGGCTGTCGGCTATTGAGTTTTCAGTTTTCGAAAGTTTCAGAACTCAAACGGTCTTCCGGAACAGATTATGTTCGAAAACCGAGGTACCACTGTACAGTACTTGATTGGAGAAGTGCATGGCAAAATTATGAGAATTGTGAATTTTGAAGGATGGGAGCGTTTCTGTTCTCATCTTGTTATGGAAAGAGAAAATTAGGTAGATTTGCCTTTAAATACCAACTGGATCACATTTCTCCTCCATCTCCACCTGGTCACCCTGAAGCTTGCCTAAGGCTGCCTAGTAAGTCATAGCTGCTGGGAAACTTGAACCACTTCACGCAGGCCCTGTGCTGCTGCCATAGCTCTCATGAAATATACAGAGTCTAAGGTTGGGAGGGTCTGAAGCTGCTCCTCCACCAGTCCTTTCCACCACCCCTACTGGTGCCAGGTGAACACAGAGGCTCGCTTTACTGATCTGGGAGGAAGGTGGTGGCACAGATCAGCGATGCAGGAGGTGCCCTAGCTGAATCTCTTCTCAGAGTTTTATAATATACAGCAGGTGTGGGAGATCTTTGGCCCTGCAGGTGTTGCTGAATGACATTCTCCTATCACTCCTGGCCATCGGCCATGCTTGCTAGGGCTGATGGGAGTTGTAGTCCAGCAACTTCTAGAGAGTCAAAGGTTCCTCACTCCTGATATACACACATGAGCACCATGCTAAGACCTGGCAAACTAGGATGGGTGTTTACTTCAGTACTTGACTTCCTGGGAATCTCCATTTTCACTTGTGTGTGTGCTTTGTTTTTTTAAACACAAGTTTGTAGCCCTTGCAATTAGCAGGCACATTTAAAAATGTTTGTTCAGAGCACTGTATACCCAGGGACCTCCCACTTATCATACATGGGAAATATTTGAAGTGGACATTTTCCAAATTAAGGCCAAATGTTTCCTTCTCACAGAAGAGGGAATCCACATGTGTCAGGAGGATCAACTAGACAAAAGCTTTCCTCCTGGGAGTAGTAGTGATTTCGGGGGTGGGGTGTTTCATCAGGACTGCAGTGGAAGAAAGGAAAGATATGAACCTTCACCCCCCTTGCCTGTGGCTTCCAGTCTGGTTCCCCCCCCCTTCCATGGACATTGTTTGGGAAGGGGGAACCCCTAGACATGTTAATTGCATTTAATCAAGGCCGAACAGCAACATCAGGCAGGCATCTTTTTTTGAAGGTTCTGAATAGCCACTTTCAAATGCTTTTAAAAGGCTACTTTTATTGTTTTATTGTTTTTGTAAACTGCTTTGAGGTTTTATTACAATCAAGTGGTACATATATACACGTGAAATAAAACAAATATATAAATATACTTGGTGTGGCTGAATAAGTCTATCCAGACATGTAGAAGCTATCCCAGTATTTTAATGTGGTTTTAGCTTATAGCGGATTTTAATTATGTTTGAATGCTTTAAATATGTGTTTTTAACTGGGATTTTTTTTTTACTGATAATTTTAGTGTTGTTCCCTCCCCTTTTGCAAACTGCTTTGAGGTTCTATTATAATCAAGTGGCATATAAATATTGTGAAATAACTAAAATAAGCTTGATGTTACAGAACAAGCCATTATTGGATCTCCTGCTGCTTTTGTCCACTTTTAAGCAATGTTGGGGGCTCAAGTCAGAGTAATGCTGGTGGGACAGAGATGGGATTGATCAGAATAGCATCAGTAGGGGAGGGGTGCAGTTTTCCTGATCTAAATGCCCCACCCTCTGAGGTGCTTTTAACCCTGCTGTGCAAATCTGCCGAGCCATACCTGTTCTGACACTCTACACATCAACACAAAGTCGTTGGAGAATGGTCGCTAGCTTCAGAGTTTGTTTCTTTAGGGTGACAAATGCAGCCATACTTACCAAGTCTTGGTGAGGTAATTGTGTTCACATTGATCTTCTCGTTACAGGCCTCTTGGTGACACTGTCGGTAGGCTGCAGGCTTGGAGAGGACAGGGCATTCGTTGCCATGGCGACCCGTGACCTTGTGCATGCACTGTACCACGCGGGACTGAAGGCCTTTCCCACAAGTTGAGGAGCACTGGAGAAGAGAAGGTGACCTTGGTGAATTGTATATAACAGTCGGAAGGCCCATGAAGACAGCGGAGAGGCTCTTGGGATGACATCAGATGATGCCCAATTTGGCTTTGAAAATCCCTGGCAAGTAATGCAGTTAGCTGATGCTCAAACCGCAATATTTTTGGACAGCTTCCCTTTAAAGAAGGTTGTGCAATTGAGCTCTGCTGGCTAACCCTGTCCCTCAGGAGTCTTCCAGTCTCCGTTCATGGCAGGGCCCACACCACAGGAAGAGGAGGAGGAGGAAACAACCCTTTGAGACAAGGGGAGAAGCTATTGTGGCAGTTCAGAGACAACAAAGAGGCTCCAGTCCAGTCTGTGAGGTGGGGTGGAGTGGAAGACCACTGGAAATCAGGAATGGGGCCTCTGGTCAGAACTGGTGCATCCTGCACTTTTTTTTAACATGTTCCAGTCATCTGCACACTATGAAAACAAATTTGCAATGTCTTTTACACAGGCACACATACATCAATGTGAGTGACTTCAACATCTTTTATTGTGAAATGTGAAAAAAGTTATCTCCCTGCCAAGTTGTTTCTAATCTAATAAACATGATATGTTATATTTTCCCATGCAAATGGGGAAAGTGACTCAGCTGCCTTCCTTGCACCACCAGGAAAGTGCAAATCCCCCGACCGGGTTGCTGTTCTGATAGTTCCACTCAACTTGCAGCTAACAGCAGCAGAAACAAATTGAAGCGACATAGGATTTGGCTGTTAACTCTCACTTCTCTGTATTGACCCTGTTGCTTTAAACACCTACTGTGATATACAATGTACCTCCCTTGCCAACACATGATGCATGTATGCTCTCCATTGTTGCTGTTCTTGATCTCTCCATTTCCTGATATGTAGGTTGGAAGTCTAACATTACTAAATATAACCATATCCTCACACTTGGGGCTAGGTCCATATAAATCTATCTGGGTGGTCCTTTCAACACAAGCAGACAGACCTGGTTTCTCGACAATGCCCAGCCCTTCTCACAGCTATTCCCAGCTTCAAAAGGGTTTGAAAGCATTAACACACGTTTGCATGATCCTGCCATGAAGCATGCAAAAGATCTATTGCAGCCTGTGGTCAGTGGAAGAGTCACAATTATGCCCCTAAACCATGTCATATGTGGGATACGAATTTACCTGTTGCTTGACTAGTATCTCTCATGTTTATGAAGATTTTATCAAATCAAAATGGATGCATGTTTGTGTGGAGATACACATACACACCACTCGGGGGTCTGTATTGCAAACGGCAAATGTTTACCTGCCTCTACATTTATGTGTCTGCATCTATGAGCCCACAGAGAGGGCAAAGATTCAAGGTTTCCTCCGCCTTTTCCACAATTTCTGCCAGCTCTGCTTCTCAGTACACAAAGAACCACCAAGCGTGTGTGTTTTTTTCTCTTTCCTTGCCTTGAGCTTAGTTTGATTGCTTCTCCTGGGAAACCAAGATCATCACCTAGGCTATGCAATTAGTCTTTTCAGTGCCAGGAAGACAGACTTTAACATCTATCTTGAACTGCCTGGGTTTGGCAGCTAAGGAGACATCTGGCTTATTTTAGGGCTGGGGGTGGGAATCAGCTTTCCAGGAAACAGGGAATACAGAAAAGTGTACACATGAGGGATTCTTGCACACATGGCATTGTACTTTGGGAACAGCAAGGGTGCTAAGGGCAGAAGGGAAGTAAATGTTGATAATGCTGTAATTTGTACCAAAAATGTTAAATCCTATACAGCCTGACTGGGAGACAAGTCTCACTGATTTCACTGGGAGATAATTTTGACGTCCTGGTCCAGATATATAGTTCAACAGTGCACCAGTTGAACCTGTAAGATGTGGTGATGGAAATGTATGTTTAAATGGTCCCCATCAAAAGAAGAAATCCCCGAACATATAAAATAAGAATGGTAAGGAGCAGACTTCACTGGAAGCCTTCTCCCTGCTAGCTTAATATCCATTTCTAAAAAGAACTTAAAGAATAATTTCATCAGACATGTTAAAAAAATTCTATTAGCTGCTTCATATACACATGTACGTTCGTATTGATGTCTCACGTGGCTGATGTTTGATTCAGAGAATCAGCAAGTTGAAGAGGGGCATCCATGGCATCTGAACTAATAAAGCAAATCCAGTCCAATTTCTGCTGGAAGACCCCAGTGAGAGAGAGCCCACTACCACTCTAGATCAGCCTTTCCTCAACCTTGGGTCCCTAGATGATTTTGGACTATAACTCTCACCATTCTTAGCTAGCAGGACCAGTGGTCTGGGATGATTGGAGTTGTAGTCCAATAACATCTGGGATCCCAAGGTTGAAAGGCTGCTCTTCTAGACCATTGCTTTCATTGACAAACTGCTCTTACCATCAAAAGGTTTCTCTAAACATTGAACTGCAAATTGCATTAGCTCCACCTTTTTGCATCCACATTACACTGCTGACACATATTCAGCTTGTGCTGAACTATAATATTCTGCGTAGCTAAGCCAGATATTCCCTACCTCCCTATACCTGTACTTTCTTTTTTTAAAAAAGACGGTTGTAGCCAAATGCTTTACAGAAATCAAGATAAATTATGTCCACAGCAGTCCAACAATCTACTACACTAGTAATCCAATTTTTAAAAATGAGGTAAGATTAGTCTGGTAGGATGTATATATGCCTGTTTCTAACTCATTGGCTGTAGTATGACTTGTATGGGCCTTCCACTTAAAGATTAAAGATTTGCCACTGGCATTGGATGCTGGGGTAGATATATATTGGGAAAACTCTTGTTTGGAGTAGGTATCAGGTGGTGTGAAGTGGTATGTCTGCTCACCCTCTTGGTGTGGTGGCATCGCAGGATGGCAAAGGCTCCTCCAAAGGCCCCAACAAGGGTGGCTTAGGATCAATGCTCAGTCTGGATGGCTGGCAGGGGCATAAGCCTGCAGCATCTATCAGGAGCCAGATCCAAACCTGCACCCAGGATTGGCAAATGGGGGTGCATGTTTGGATACCGGCTGGGCCAGAGGACAGAGCTGATGGAGCAGGAAGGCCTCCCTCAGATCCAGTGACTTAGCTGTGACGAAGCATAAAACTACTCCCCTCTCCCTTCTCAACCAACTATCCTACTCTTTTTAAAGGCTGAAAGAAAAGTAGACTTGAATGTAGCAGATAGATTTCCAGTAAATCATTCACCGACAGAACATGGCTGTAGTTTCATAACCTAAAATGAAGGATTGGATCTTGAAAGGATGATTTGCAAAATCAACGTCCTGCATGCCCATGCCATTATTTTGGACTAAAGATTCCAGCATTAATCAGTACATGATACATTTTCCCATAAACGTTCAATCAACTCCAACAACTACTTTTAGTATCATAAATTCAGAACCACTGGAACATAGACAATGGGCAGGATCTGGGTCAGTTTATATGGGGAGAGGAGGTCCTTGAGGTATTGCAGTCCTGACCTGTTTAAGGCTATATGGCTCAAAACCAGCACTTGGAATTGGGTCCAGAAACTAATAGGTAGCTGGTGCAATTGGACCAGGATTGGTGTCATACGCTCAAACCATCTTGCCCTGGTGAGCAACCTGACTGCTGATTTCTGCACCAGCTGAAGTTTCTGAACAGTCTTCAGAGGCAGCCCCACGTATAACATGTTGCAGTAATCTAACCTAGACGTTACCAGAGCTTGAGCAACAGAAGTTGGGCTATCCCTGTCCAGATAGGGGCACAGCTGGGCCACCCATCACACCTGATGGAAGGCACTCTGTGCCACCAAGGTCACCTGAGCTGCAGTCTAATTAGTCCCTAGCAGACTTTAAGATATGTACTTTTCACAGCTTTAAAAAAAAAAAAGGGGGGGGGGAGACAGCAAAGGACAAAGAGGGAAAGAAACACCAAAGCTATATAATGATTGTCCCTAGTCTTGTCAAAAACCATCTTTCAGTTTTTTGTGTCAAGGAAATGATTTGTTTGATTCCAGTGGGGGTAAGAAATGGAACGCCTTCTGAATTCAAGGGGAATAGTTCAACATTGGGAAAAGGAATAAATTACATCGAGGTGAGAAAAAAATGTATCTTAGAAGTATATTGTAGAATGCAAAGGGGCATCTACCTACCAAGTTTTCCCCCCAACTGCCTCCAAGCTGTATTTTTTAAGTCCAGGTGATATTGAGAACAAGATGGGGCCAGCATTTTCATCTCTGCGTGTAATTAAAAATGACTTCAGCATTTTCAAAGAGCAGAGAGTTCAAGATGACAAGTACATAAATCCATCTGCTTCCTGGAAGTATGCGTATGCCAAAGTAGGAAGAGAGGGGAAGGGGGATGCAGTTGGTAAGAAGAACACATGAAAGGCTAAAGCAGAGGGAGAGATGGGAAGCCTGACCTGCTCCATTGGCTCTGCTGGCCAACTTTGGCTCTTTCCATCCCAGATGATCATTATCAGAACTGGTGCCCCAATTTTTCCTTTTCCCTCCCCATCCCTTTCCCCTTTTGCATTGTGGCCCCAGCCACGCTTAAGCACTGTTCAAAAACTGCAACTGACCAGCAGTGGAAATAAGTCTTTCCTGCAATGGAGAAGGTGACTTTTCCTGATGGTTGTGATGACTCAGAAGTCCCTTGTCTTAATTTCTAGCATGTAGTCATAGAACCACTTTGCACAAAGCAACCCAGTCTGAGGTGATACCAGTGTAAAATTCCTTTACAAATGAAGCATCTGAAAATGTGAAGATCTGATCATCTAACATTACTGATAATTCCCCCCTCCGCCCTCCCGTGCACTTTCCCTAAAGGAGCTCTGGCAACCTTATCACCTTATTGCTTTCTTTCTTGGGGCAATAATAAATCTTGCAAAGAGCTGCAGGAAGGAATGCAAACCCAACTGTTGCATCACCAGAAATTTCTGCAGGCGACATTTGTACGTGCAACATCTGCATGTTGAGCAGTACGCAGAGGATCTGTACGCGTCCATGAGGATTCCATCTGCACAAGCCCTCTGGCATGGGCTGAAGAATCACATGTTCTAAATGTCTGGCTGGCTGTGTCTCGTATTTTTTTTAAAAACCTTCCTCAAAATCTCTTTGCAAACATTTCATCGTTGCTCCAAAAACAAACCAGTATGTAAAATGGGGGATGGGCATGATTAAACAGCACAATATCACCTGTAATCTGCAGACAGGTGCTACCAGATGTATTTTGGCTCAACCCACCTAAAACTAAAACTTTTCTTAAGTTAATCCAATGGAATTTCTCCTTGTCACTTCCCAATCGACCTAGAGGCCTGCAACGGCTGCATCCCATCATTTTGGGTTGTGGTTTCAAAGCAGTATGTAGTTGCAGTCCCTGACCATGTACACCTCTCCTGTTCTTATGCATTCACTTACCCAATTTTCCTAAATACGTCAATATCCTCTTCCCCTGAGCAGTATTATCCTTTCCATACTACAGAAGATGTGGGAGGCTGAGGCTAGGCTCACGGCCACACCATTCACTTAAAGCACATTTTGAGCACAAGTCTTCTCCCAAAAAATCCTGGGAACTGCATTTTATCCCCAAAGAGCTACAATTTCCATAAATTTTAACAAACTACAGTTTCCAGGGTTCTTTGTAGGAAGCCATGTGCTTTAAATGTATAGTTTGGATGTGAACTGAGTGTTTAATGCAGGGATGGGGAACCTGTGGCCCTCCAGATGTTGCTGAACTACAACTCCCATAATCCCATGCCTTGGACCATACTTGCAGGGGCTGATAGGAGTTCCAAGCTCCTGGTTTAATGGGTGTTTGCATGGAAAAATTTGACTTGAGAATGAGCAAAGAGGCTTTGGTGAAGGCTACAAGTTTGTGATGTTTTAATGGGGCCTTTCTGTTTTATTGCCCAGTATCTTAGCTTCCATGTCATGATGGCTCTTATACCTGTGGCAACAGCTAAAACAGAACCTAATCTGTAATACAGTTTAATAGAAATATTGTTTCTAATAAAATTTCCCCCTGTGTACCTTGGATTTCTTTTGTTTTCTCTCTCTTTATTCTCCCTGGTTTTATAGAATATGGTTTACACTTGATCTTGCCAAAAATGATTCAGTTGCAATTAGAAGTCTCTCATTACTCCCACAATGATGGATGACTGATAATCCCGCATAGAAGACATCTTGGGGGGACAGCACAAAAGAGAGGTTATTCTAACAGGAAATGAGACTTTCCCCAGGTTTCACATGTCCTACTGGGATGGATACCTGCAGCCAGGATTGCAGAAACAAGGATGCCGAAGAAGCAATTGGCAGCTCCTCCCGGCAGGGGAGGGCAGGTGGCTAGAGGCAATTTTTCAAATGCACTTTATCATGAGTGACATGACTTGGCAGCGTCAGCAGGAGCCTTCTCAATGCTCTCTCGTTTGCCAAGTTCTTGCTGATGCTTCAAAATGTGTTCCAGGCGGATATGGGTCCCCGGGGTGCCTCGTGGAGAGGCACTGCCAGTCAGGTGTGTGACATGGAAAGTAAGAATCGTTTCCCAGCTTGGAGTGGGGGCATGGAACATGGGCATTCTGCCAGATTCCCATGCTCGCCACCCAGCGAGGGGGGAAAAGAAGGGGGCTGCTTGCTTATCATAGGCTGGCCTTAAATACATAGCTATTTATCTCCTACTTGAAATAAGTAAATAAATGCACATTGTGATTCTGCCTCTGGGAGCCAGTTTCTGCTCTGCCTTCTCCAGTCTTCTGGGAAAGCAAAGTCTTCCAGCAGTAGCAAAGTGTTAGTAGTGCTGCAGAGTGGGCTGATAAGAGTCAGAGCTGTCAGCTGGAAAGTCCCTGATTCAACTCTTTTCTCTGCCATGAAAATTACTAGGTGGTCCTTAGGCAGAGTTGGTGGAGGAATCCAGTGGAAATGAAAATGAGAGTGTGAGTGGAAATGGATGATGTTTGCTTATTTGTCCCACGTCCGGAACAGAAATCAATCCAGAGAACATGATCGGTATTTGCTGGTGCTGTTTTGGTCTGCAAGTGATACAAAACTGAAGATGTGTACCCCCACCCCCGCTTTTGCATTGTGTTTCCTTTGTACGGAAAGGAATGCCGTGGAATTATTTAATTCATGGCAATTAATTATGTAGAATTCCGCCACAGCAGACAGCATGACATAGTTTTTGTCAGAAGCCAAACTGCAGTGGAACGGACACAGCTCTGCATGCAATGAACATGGGTTAGAACAGAAATCTGTGCCTTCTTACACCCCTAGCCTGAGGCAAGATCCTACAGTGACAATAGTATTTGCCTATAGGGTGACGGTTAAATGTGAACCACTTTTAACATTGTAAAGCTATATATAAATGTTTACAGTTAACTAGATATATGCCCTGTAGTTTCCTGGATAAGCATTGCTCTCGAGGCTGTGTTTGTAAGCAGGCTGCATGCAAATGGCTTCTTGGATAGTCCCCTAACCCTCCAGAACAGATTGGGTGGGGGCTGCAGCCAGATATAGACTATCTGCCAGGAAGGAGGAGGAATGACTGAAAATGGCCCCCTCCCTCTTTCTGCTGATGGATGTGTTCCATCAGCAAAGCAACAGCCATTGGGTTCCACCCATAGGCTTCAGTATGAAATAGGAGACCGATGGCTTTAGATAATTATTTGAGGGCCCCAAGGGCTAATTCAGTGAATTAGTATCAGCTGAATTCCACTCTTGCCCAGAAATGAAAGAAACATAAGCTGCCAGTTGCACCATCCTTGGTTGCCATAGTTCCACAACTGTCAGTCATTGTACTTTTTTCAAATCCTGCTTTATGACAGTTTGAAGGGAAAAACTGGAGAGCACTGCAACTATTTCATATGCTCCACTCTGAAAAATAGACTCTATGGTCAATTCATAGCCTGAAGAGGAGGGGTTTTTGTTTTGTAAGCCTCAAAAAATGTTATTTCACCTGTTAATACACAGTGACTGTTTATATTGGCTGGCCCTTCTGGTTCTATGTTCCAGGTTATGAATAATATAATGTTCAAAATTCCAAACATTTGGTGATAGAAATTCTCACTGCGACCTAAATATTGGCTTAGCAGGGAGTGAATAAGTGAGAAGGCCGTCTCTCAGATGCAAGATCATATAGGGCCCCTCCAGCCATCCTTTTTTATTGTACATATGATGATTTGTGCTCATGATGCTATCAGGGCAGTCATACATGACCCTGCTTTCAATGCTCTTTGTGCCTGCAGAGGTTTGGGGGCAGTAATACTGCTTCATTTCCAATCAGTGCATATCCTGCAATTTCCTACTGAAATCCTATAACTTTTCATATCACAAATGTTCTACGGTTGGTTACTGATCCCCTTTTGTTGTGCATCAGCTTCTGTGGACAGCAATAATGTGGTCACGTAGGGAAGCATTGTAGAATAACTACGTAACAAAGCAGAATTAATACAACACTGACCCTCGGTCAGTGTCAATAATTATTGCAGAATATACCCAGAATAACACACCAGTCTGAAGGGGCCCATAGTCACACTTACTTTGGCCACCTGAGACCACAAACACCCTTGCTGTCAAATGGTCAAAAGTGGAAATTTCACCCAGAATGGACTAGGTGGGGTTTTTTTTGCTAGAATTCAGTCACTAACAACATAATTCAGCTCTAGGTTTTGGAAACTAAGGTGAAGCTACTGAACCTGTCTGCTTTTAATTGCATTCTGTGTGTTCTTTTGGAATAAGCAGCTTCTTTGTTCAAAGACCATTAGGTGGGCAAAGATAAGATATGTCTATTAACTAGACATGGGGGAGAATTTTGTTCAGACTGCATTTTTAAGTGAATTGACCTAATTTGCAGCTTCCAGACTATGCACAGACATTAACGAAAATATCCATCAGATTTGACACTTCTTCAAATCTTGCAATATGGATCTTGGCTCAAAAAAAAGGTGCAGACATGCATACAAAAATGTGTATTTTGAGGATAAGTCTAGGAATAGATGCATTGATATATAAAATAAGTATTTAAATACCACCACCCCCCCGGCTTATATGACCAAGGTAGAATACAATATTCCTGGGAAATTTCTGTTCCTTGTGAAAACATGGAATCTAGTAATGTAAAGGGACTTGATATACACTAAGGAAAAATTAACAGAATATTTGTCCGCACTGCATTCTGGAAAGGGATAATTTTTGGCTTTCTACCACAGAATTCTCAGCACCTTACTGAACAAAACTGTCAAAGGATCCTGGGAATTAAAGCTGAAACAAAAAGGTGTAAATCTGTGACACTAACTATAGTCTCTACTTTCTTAACCTAACATTTGCTTGACTCCACAAAACCAGATTTATATGGTCACATACTGCCCATGTATAAAGGAATCCTATGAAGCCCCAGGGATGTGCTTGTACTGCAGCTGCCCCAGTAAGTGTTTCAGCATAGCCAGAATGCCAAAGCTAGAACGTCTGAACTATGTGGCCTTCTTATAAGGTGCTCTGCTAGGCCTTGAAGGAAAGATCTTAAAGAGATCCACCAATCCACACAGAGGGAGCCATATTTTAATCCTCTCCCTCTTGGCTCATCTCCTGTTACTTCACTGCTCATTTATTCAGTCACCCTCTGCAAAAGGAAAATTCCCAACATATTCAAGTAACAAGCATGCCTCACAACAATGAAATGTCGTCCGTAGACCCATTTACGAATGTGGCTTCTTGGCCTTATATGTGTGTTGCTGATCTCAGTCCAAATATACCAATTCCTGTTCCAATCAGGTAGGCTCAATCCCAGTTTGAAAATTTGGAAGTGACAATAAACTATTGTGAGAATTTATTTCGAGTTCTCCTAACTAGATGGGTGTTTGAGGAACAGCTTCCTCTCCTTGGCTCAGTGGCTAATAATACATGGGCACAGTATCAAGAGTTTGGAAACCATAAAGCAGCTATGGGGGCATAATTTCACATGGGCACGCCATCAATGTCTCCACCCTGTTCTTGAAGATTCCATCCATGCTTGCAATCCTAGTTTTAACAGAGCTAAACTGAATTTTCCTACATTTTTCTCATGCTTCTATGATTTACCTTGGATTTCCTTGGCTCAGACAATGGGAATAGTGTTTCCTTAGCTATATTGCACTACATGTAAAAGCTTTGATTCCTCAGTTTGATTAGTGTATACAGTTCCCTCTGCAAACATGAGAGCAAGAAATGTAGAGGGGCTTAGAGCCACAGGAAGCTGCCTTTATGCCGACTCGGATCATTAGTCCACCCAGCCCAATATTGTTAACACACCTTCCATTCTGTGTAGGAAACCTGCTTCTGTGTGGCTGTTTTGGGCCAAGAAAACACCATGGAAGCCTCTTGCACCCTGAGCATCCTGGGATACTAGAATTCTCAAGGAGGGATCCCTTGGAAAACAGAGTTAAGATGAGCAAAGAAGAATGTCTGCAATGGCAGTGGGCAGCAACAGCGGTGGAACAGATGGAGATTGGTAGAGTTATTTCCAGGGGCTCTCCAGGGTTTCAGGCAGACCTTCTGGATGGAAATGATGTGCTCCATCACGGACTTGTGGTCTCTCTAAAAGTTAACAGTCACTAAGAGATAACCAGTGGCCGTATCTACTCTACTGAATTAAGGCTCCATACAGGGCTGAAAGCATGGCCTTACCTTGGACCAGTCTCCTGTTTTCCACTCATAACAGCCCGTGTAATCCTCACACTCTTCCTCATCCCTCGGCCTAGTGGCTGAATCACACTTCCCTTGGGGGTTGGTGCATGTGACAGTTCTCTTCTTCTTCCCCTGCCCACAGTTGGACGAGCACTGCAAAGCAATGGGCACAAACATTGGTTGTTGATGAAAACTGACTTGGATGAAAACGGAGCAAAAATCTATTGTTGCCAACAAGTTTTTCCTAAGTGGTTTCAGATGTAAAGAGTTCTGCTTTCCCAAATGTTTCTCACAAGAATTTTCATAAAATTTTGACTGGGAGATTGTGGGCATGTTGGTGGGAGATTGACATTGGACATTAGCTCTAGCCATCATCCATCCAAGGCTATGTACACAGCATATCTTCAAAGAACATTTAAAGCGCGCACACACACCAAGAATCCTGGAAACTGCCATCTGTTAAGGGTGGGAATTATAAACCTGTGAGAAGCAAACTACAGTTCCCAGTGTGCTGCAGTGTGTGTGCATGCTTTAAATGTATGGTGTGTATGAAGACAACTAGCACTGGTATCAATACATTCCCCAAGTCTCACCAATACAGTTGTTAAACCTTCATTTTAAATGTGCAAAAAAAGAAGAAAAAAAGAGTATGCTACACACCAGGGCTGATTCTAAATTAGCTTGACTGGCAGATAATATTGGAAGGAAAACTGAGCTTAATAATATTTCAGACTTAAAATATTGTGAGCGACATTTTTAATTCAAACTGTAATGCAATCTGTGACATAAAGGAAACAATAAAAACACATAAAAACCAACATAAATGTTTAATGTGGACACATCATGAAACCACCTCATTGAAGTTCATGGATCACTGGGGGGCTACAGATCAGCTTGTGAACTTCTGGTGTAGGGCATTAGCAGGGAAAAGTGTAGAACATGGCTGAATATGTAGCTCTGCCCCCGATGTCACAGCTTCTTTCAACAACCACATGTGCACATGGTTCTATGCACAGTGCAAGCTCCTGCTTGCTACATAGGGGCTTTGTATCCCTTGGACATGCATACAATCAGGGATCCTGTTCACACGGAACCCCTACTCATAAGCAGTAGCTTTTGCATAGGCCTTCCTGAACACATAATTACATGCAACTAGGGATGTAAGAAGCATTGTTTTCTGTTCTGCCCTTTATTTGTCACATGCAGTACTGTATCCGTTCTGCCACAGTTCCTCTTCTGCCAAAGACTATGTTACTTGTCTTGCCACATACACTGAAAATCCATCAATGTATCCATCAAGATAAAATGTAGAACTGTGCTAAGTGCTTTCCTGTTCCGCTTTTCAGGCTAAAATTTCTAGCTTTGGGGCAGGGAGATAAAATATTTTCACCCATACCCTTGATCATGCACAATGTATTCACTTTGTTTTCCCTGTTTCCTTCTTCTGCTTTTTGGTATTTTGTTTGTTTATTTTTTGGTTGAGAATTCTATAGGATGGTTCTAGCCAATCAAAGCTCATATACTAAATGCGGTGAGGTCACAACACTATGCAGCCAACCAGTTTGGCTTACATGCTGACATCACAGAGGGCAAATACAACACATTAAGAGTGAGAGTAATGCTGGCTTCTGGTTCTACTCTCCCCCACGATAGCGGGAGATTGTTGGCAAAGGAAAAGCAAGGATGGTTGAGGGTAATTATCCTTGCAAATTCCCCCCAGTGATGGAGGGGGTGGGGAAACAGGCTTTACTTGCAGTTTGTCTCGGTACCTGGTTCTCGCTCCAGCAAGGAATGTGAGGGGCAGGGAGGCGCTGAGTGCAAAAGCACTTCGCCTGCCGAAAACCTTCCAAAGCCGCCATTAAGAAGCAGAGGTTCTCCTGTTAATTGCAGCTTAATTTGACTAAAGTACAGGCGCGTGCTAGAAGAGATGGGATCACAAACTGCGGAACAAACCAACTGCAAGGACTTTAAGGTTTGAACTTGGATAAGACTTCATTCAGTGCAAGACGGTGGGGAGGGAGGGGAGCCTATGGTTTCTTTATTTAAAGTTTTCTTCTCTACGTTTATGATTCGACAACCCTCCTCTGAATGTTAGTTCAGATTGTATTTGTACAAGCGAGGATGGAAGAAATTGGATTATAAATATGGAATATAACATCAAATGGAACTGTGTGTGTAAAAAAAAGGGGGAAAGGGAGGGAAACTCTATTTTGCAAAAAGTTTATGATGGAAACTTAGAGCTGACTCTTCCCCTTTATTATTTACAAAGTCAAATGAATAACGCTAAGAGGACATGGAATTTAATTTAATTTAATTGGAAGTATAATTGCTTATATATCTTGAGTTGGAAGGAACGATGAAAGGAGTCTGTGAAGCACGGGACAGAGCAATGGATAAATTTCTGAAACAAGAATGGGATATTAGCTTCACCAAAGGCATGACGGATAACAGCAACAACAGGGGGAAGAAAGATGTAACATCTTACAAGGACAGGAAGAAACACCATGGACAGAATAATTTCTACACACAGGAAGAACAAGGATATAGTTTGAGTTCCTCACTTGTAGTTTTACAAATCATTTGATGCATCCACACAAATAGGAGTTATTAATATTGCAGTTGTTGTATAGGGGATTATTATTATGGCCGGAATGCAATTGAAATGAATAAGATTTTGGAATGCAGAAATAAAGAAAATCATCAAACCATCAAATCTAGCATGCGGGGGGCCACTTTATCTAAATTATATAATTTGATGTTGAACAATTAGTATTAATAATTGTATTATAATTGGTATTGTTATAATAAGGCTATTATTGGACTAATTGAAAACTAATAAAAATTATTATGAAAAAGAGAGAGAGTAATGCTTCCAGCCCTAGTCACATGAGTATTTCTAGCCAATCAGGAATATGATGATGTCACTAAAGGCAAACAAAGACTACTCAGGATAATATTTGTCAAATAGGCGAGTAAGCAACATTGCCAAGCAGTTATGGTGCTTTTTGACACTGCGGAAAATGTTTACGAAACTGCTCAGTCCTAATAAAAATGCTAGCTTTTTCTGGAGCATCAATCTTCACACACACACCCTTCAAGGGATCAGCACAGAAGAAACTGTGGACTTGACACTGAATAAATAGTTGGAGATATGAGATACTCCATGAGATCTTTTGAATGCGCTCCAATAAGTTTCTCTATTTAGGGGGTCTAGGATGGAAACAGGACTCAACTTGATATACGTTACAATAAACGGGCAGATCTCAGCATGCCTGTCTAATCGTCTTAAAAAAATACAATCCAGGCAGTCATGACCTGTTGACCCTGTTAAGGACATGAATGACAAGTGTTTATGAGCTGGCAAGCAAACAGACATGTTTTGAAATACTTCACAGCAACTGCAAAGTGACTTATTGAAGAAGAAGAAAATCTGGGAAGTCTTCCACTTAATTTATGGCTGCTCATTGCATGACCCCCTTATGGAAAGTAACATCTTCATAGTGTGAAAGCAAGAATAGAATTCTGCTGGCTACTGGGAAAGATTCCTTAAGATTGTAAGGATGCTGAAACTCAACAGCTGTGTCTTGAAATGAGTGGCCGGCTGTAACCATCCTCAAAGAGAGAGAGAGAGTCTGAATAACTTGGTGCTGTGGAGCAGCATTAAAACACAAGACAGGAAAGGATTCAAAAGGCCTGCCAGCTGCTTTAGTCTCCTCCTCTAAAACAGGAAATCAGGACCAGCCAGACTGAACTGTAATCACTGGGCACAACAAGTGTCATTTGGGGGAATGTGAAAATTCTCAGCATATGATAACAGAGATGTGCCCCAAAATGCCTTGCGGTATAGCAGAAAATGTTGGGGCACAAGTTTCTGATTGAGTTCCTTATCTGAACTCTAAGCTTTGCAGTGTTGGTTCCAGGATTCTGTTGGTCCTTGGGCACGGCACCCTCTGTAGGTCTCCTCAAGTCAGAAGAGGCAGGACATGAAAACTGAGAATTCTCCTTTGCTGCATCAGATCTTACTGGTTATTCTGTGCAATATAAGAATGGTAGGCAGGGAGGGCAGTGGGCCTTCTGATAGTCTTAGGGCCTTGCCAAATGCCCGGCTTTGTTAATCTATGGAGCTGGCCGTGGTATTTCTTCTCTTTTCCATGATTGTACTTATGAGTTAGTTGCTTTTTAAAAAAACAAAACGCCAACTCAAAGTGACTTACAATATAATACATATTCTGAACTGTGGAAAGGAATCCTGATGAGACCCTCTTGGATTGTGTAAATGTGTGCAAGTGGAGAGTTGTGCCTGACACTTGGGGTGACAAGTCAGGCCTGCTGGAAACTTGTCTGGCTTTTGCAAAGTTTATGCACGAGAAGTATAAGCAGATTTGTTCAGATTGGTAGTAGCAGGGCTGATGCATTTCATTTGTTAAAGTATGTAGTCAAGACAAAAGTCTTTTTCAGCCCCGCAACCTGAGATCCTTTTAATGGGAGATGCCAAGGTCTGAACCAGGGCTGTCAGCGTGCAAGGAACTGAGTTATGGCCCTTTCCCTTAAACATAACCAGAACTTAAAAGGCCCTGAAAAGCAGAAGCAGGGAATCTTACTAATGACTATATAAAGTAGGAGCAGATCCACACATTCCTCTTCATATATGTCAGTCCACTAAATGTGGTGGAGCAATGCATCATCTCAAAAAATTGCTACTGTGCCCCATTAAAGTAAAATTCATTATTTTTCTCCACAATGAAACTGAACCTTCGCTTTATGATTTAAGAACGTAATACTTTGACTAAAAACCAGATTACATTTTGCATTATATTCAAGTTGGGCAGCCAGAAAAATCCAAAGCAATTCATGTGAAATACACAGGAATTTCCACCAGCACCATTGAGATTATTTCATTTTAAGATTATTCATGCTACAAGTAAACTGTATTAACCATGTGCAATATACTTAAAATGACATAACAGTTATTCTCCTTCTCAGCAACATGCAGCATTAGGTCAATTAACAGCAAATGCCATCTGAGACTTTTTTTTAACAAAACAACTGGTTTACATTTACCAATCAAGACACAAAATTGATTAAAGGAAAACACACCTCTCACTTTAACGTTATTAAAAAAAACCATGTATTGCAAATAAGTGGTTTAGCTGGATCCTTTATCTGATGAATCTCTCACATAGCACATTTCATATTTGTGGAACAAATTTAAGATGCAGATACTTAGAAGCTAAGGGTTGGCTAATCCTGAAACCCAATGCCATGCACACACTTAATTAAGGAGCTTTGTTCATTTAATTTAGACAGGAGTCCGAAAACAATCAAGGCACTCATTATATTAAACATTCAGCTGATCCTTCACCCCTCTAAGCCTGTGAAAGAACCAGAAAACATCTTTAAAAGTTTTTGTGATAGGAACTCAATAATGTCAGCTGCAAAATATGAACTACACCGTAAAAGATTATGCAGAACTAGTGGTAGGACTCAATGTTGTTAAAAGTCACAATATTACATTTGTGGAAATAACCTCTTGGCAGCGATATTCCTAAAATCTATTTTCCTAAAAGCAATCACAAGACTCATTGACACAACCTTGGGCAAACAAGGCAAAATAGCAAGTTTGGGTAGATACACAGCAGAAGAACATTGGGGCAGTGGGGAGAAGTATTGGACCCATGTTACTAAAATTGGTCTTACACCAATCACTGCCTGCTTTCCCTAATACATACAGAATCACTGTGTGTTGAGAAAACGACTCTGTGAATACACCTAGGGCATTTGGCTCTGTTGCGTGGTGACTAGTTTTACCCCCCTGGATGGTGTTATATGTGTGCTGCTGGCCTGAAGAAAATTCTGGAATGTACTTCTTGAACCACCTAAACAATAAGAGATTCTTGTGGCCCTTAAAGACGAACAAATTTATAATGGCATAAGCTTCTGTGAACTCAAACTCATCATATGATATAGCATGGATGCATGGGGGCAAACCCCACCAACTTGAGCTGCTTCAGGAGGTGCCATTGGATATGTCCCAACCCTAGGTTCTGGAACTGGATTCTGGGAATCTGCTTCTGCAGGTGCTATTTGGGGCATGTAAAAGCACCTACATCAGGGTAATCAACATGCTGCTCTCTGGGATTTGTTGGACTACAACTTCCATGAGCCCCAGCCAGCATAGGCAGTGGCTAGAGGGACTAGGGAGTTGTAGTCTAACAGCATCTGGAGAGCACCACATTGGCTAATCCTGGCTAGAAAACACTGATTCTTAATAGCCTGGGGGGAAATATTAATTTTAAGACTTCCACAAAATGCCCTCCTTGATATTTATCTTTAAAAAATAGATTAATTATGGATCACATGAAGTAGGATTTGCTCATGTTTAGTAGACACCAATTTGGGGTTTTTATTGTGGAATTTCTGTCCTTTTCCTCCCACAAGACTTCTTTACCTTAGACCACTCTGATGCTTCCCATATGGAAAGGCAGTCTCGACCTTCACAGCTTTGTATTGGTGTTGGCTTCGGGCCGAGGCAGTAAAGATCCCTAGTGTTGACATAGGTGCCATTCTGCAGCTGATAGACACATGCCACTTCTCGGATCTGGATGCCTTTGGAACAGGTTGCAGAACAAGAGCTCCACTGCCCAGCCACCCACCTGTTAAGAAAAGAGAGAAAAAGGATTCAATAGGGACACAGCCCTTTGAGGCACAAGGCGTTTATACAAAGCCACTCATCAATCACTGCCTCTTGTGTCTACCCTGGGTGGGTGTCAGGCCCCACCAACCAGTGTCCAAGGTTTTTATTATTTGAAACCCTATATTTTTAATGCAGAATTAAGAGGCTTTAAATCTGGACACAAGTAACCCCTGCAATTTCCTGTGGTGGAAGATTATGTAGGACAACAACCTAAATAACCTTGATGTTCTTTTCCAAGTCAGGGTTACTGAAGCACACTACATGCATATTACTAATCCTTTCTTCCTTGGGTCCAGATAAAAATGCCCTCCTACCTTGTGGAAGGTGGTTTAAAGACAGGAATGCATTTGGCATGGCCAGTTCCCCTTACAGGCAATGCACCTCAGAACTAAACTTGCAGGGGGTTCTGGGGTGCCCTCTTTCTGCAGCTCAAATCCTTGAGCTAGATCTGTATACCTGTTTAGTGATGCAAATTGCTTGCAATTTAAGTGCCTTAATGAGAACTGTATAATCACATAGGTTAACAGCAAGTGTTGCCCGTCTCTCGATGGCCCTTGTGGTCTCTTCCAACTCTATGATTCTATGATTCTATGATTCTTTTCATTAAGCAAATAAGTTATATAAAAACCACCCAAGCCATTTATACCAAGGGTCATTTGGGAGCCTGTGGCTTGCAGACCATGGTTATGCTGTTTAACCGAAGCAAAGTTGCTCATGGGCACTGAACATCCAGTTCTAAAGGTCTCCATGCTCAGCCGCTAATGCTAGCTTTTCTGTGGCATGAGCTAATCCAAGAGGGGCCAGGATTCCTCTGCTTCTAGCTGTGATATCCGAGCAGACCAATTAAACCATCAAGAGGGGTAAAACCATCAGAAAGGTAAAAAGAACAAGAGGAGATTTCAGGAGTGATGAGGTCAGAGTATGAAGAGGAAAAGAGAACCACGAGGAGACACTTGGCAATTATGTCATCTGCTTTGTTCAAACAATTGACACAAATAGTACACAGCTACCTACATCACATTGCAAATAAGATTCACATTATGATCAGCTCACAATGAAAAATCCCGTAGCCTTACATTCCCAGGTGCTGTGAAATATAACTGCTTGTCCCCAGAGATATGGACTCTACAGACCCTTTTGTCAGTCTGCCCTTCCAATCACCCCATATAACTAATTGCTATTTTGTTGAGACCTGAGCAGCAGAAGTGGAACTTTTTGAGAGTGACTCTGAGTTGGAGGTCATGGGAAGAATCAAGTAAAGAGGAATGTATTTGATAAATGCCTATATGGCATCTCTGCTAAGTGCTTCCTATGACCTGTCACAGAGGAAGATCTCCTCTGTAATTACAGGAATTCCTCGTCAAAGTGAAGAGCTGGAACAATAGCCCTGTGTGAACATGAAAAATGCATGAGGAGGCGGAGGGAGGTGGCAATCACAGAACCCTTTTTTTCAGGAAGTTGGAATCCTGGTCTGTCCCTCAGACCTGTCAACTTGATTTGCCTCCCAACCAAACTAATCTTTGCAACCTGATGCCAAGGCACTGAGGGCCCCTCCAGACTGTTTTTTTTTTTTAAAGCCTGGGAGTATTCTGCAACATGTTACTGACACACACACACAGTGCTGTAGTACTGAAATTATTCTGCTTTCTTATTTGCCCTTCCCCCATGCTACCACAATACTGTTGTCTGGAGAGGCTACAGCACCATAAAAGCAAAACACAAATAAACCAGAAACTTTGTGGTATATATAAAAAATAAATACTGAGTGGAAGTGAAGCAGAGTGACTGCACCAAAACTTTTGCAGGTGCAAACTATAATGAAAGTGGGAACCCGTGTGACAGCCCTGATAGCATCATGAGCACAAATAATCATGAATATGCAATAAAAAGGACACCCACAGGCCACTATTTAAGCACTGGAGCACAAATTACAGATGTGTTGTTAAATATGTCATTGACTGAAAGTCCCAATCAGATAGGGGTGGTGAGATGAAGCTGGGAAGGGGAAAGAGGGGGACTGCTTTACTAATTTACTGTCCTCTCCAGAAGCAGGCATGGCTGCTGTCCAGGCCCTGCTGAATTAAGTCTAGCAACGGCATTATAATCTCCCTGTGATCTATAGCTATTGGCAAAGAAAGGAGAGAAAAGGATTGAGAGCAAAGAACAGTAGAGATGAAAGGAGTGAAAAACTTGGTAGGAGCCACCCTGGTTGTTTGCCTCCAGAACTGACAGTTCGACCGCACACCATACAGTCCTGAGAAAAAGGAGGCTGTGACCTCACTTAAAGGGGAAAGGAATGGGAGGAATCAGAAAGGAGACAGCCTCTCACTTTCTTTTCCAGTTCGGTGGTCTGTAAGGAAACAGGAAGACGGGCATGAGACGAGCCAGGAATTCAGTACAATGACAGATGGGAAAATGGACACCCCAGACTGCACTCTTGTCCAGGTCCGGCATAAGTGTCCTTTCATGAACTCGGTACAAAGCTGCAACACACACGGGGTGGTTGTGGAATAACTTGAGTTTTAACTTTGTGAAGGACAAATTTACACTGACACTGTGTCAACCATCTTTTTAGTGCCACTTTCTAATTTTTTTTTAATGAGCGTTTTAAAAATGTTTTTATAAAACTGACTTTACAAAGGGGGAAGAAAAAAGAGGCAGGAAAGTGTTTGGCTAGGGGAGCAAGATCTTCAAATTGTTGATAAATTATAAAAATAATTTTCTCACCAGTTTTGAGTGGAATTATTGGAACATGGAACTCTTTCAGACGGTTTGTAGAACTCTGCCTCTTTGAGGATTCATACACTAATATTGTTTTCAGTATGGCAATTCCAAGTATTCTAGTCTTCCTCAAAGAATTCTGGGAATGACACTTTGCTGGGGATGTTGAAAATTCTCTCTTAGAGATAACTTAATCAGAATGTCTGTTTATGCTGGTTGGTTTTTATTTATTTAAACTTCATTTGCCACTCTTCAGACCCGGCTCTCAGATCAGCATCAGAAGTAAATGCAATAAATGCAATAAATAGGAATATGCTAATTAAAACAACAAATTGCACGGCAAATTAAAAGCCCAGCATTAAAAATAAAATACACCAACTTAAACAGCATAAGCAGATTTTTTTAAAGTGCCACTAACAACAAGGTGGCACAGCAGAGGTGATCCTGCCTCCCATCATCAGATGCCAAATTTCAGATGGTGGGAAGAGGAGACTAAGCAGAAACTCTACAGATTAAGGTAGATTAAAGTGTGTAGGGCATCATTTCTCTCTCCTCCATATCCCCTTTGACTCCTCAGCATCCCTTATAAAGTTTGAATTTCTCATTTTTATCTACCAAATCACAGTCATTCTCTGAAATACACACTTCTGCAAATTTTGCAATGCAGTTCTCTAGCCAAATAGCATGGACAATAATGAACATACTGAGGAATGCATTAGGGAAAACAACACACAAAAACTGCATTGCAAAAGTGTATATATTAGGCAAAATTGAATACAAACACATGTATGTTTGGAGAAATTTACACTAAAGAATGCTGATGACTTTTACTGACTTTTACTGTTGCAGAAATGTAGAGAACTGAATTTAAGATTGGAAAAATGAGAAACAGAAAAGCGAAACTGACAGATTCTCCCATCTCATCCCAAGAATGACCATGTGAATTTCTGGTAGCAATAATGTCAAACAGCAGGCCAAACTACAGAGAAATCAAAGCGATAGCTCTTATGAGAACCAGAGAGCAGAGCTCAATGTAGAAAACAGGAGAAGTTCTTGCAACAACGCTATAATAATTCCGCTTGAACTCTGAAAGCAAACCCAGAGCTTCTTTCTTTAAAAAAACAAAATAAACTATAGTCATGGTGAAAGAGAAAGGTCTCTTTAAGATGTTCTCGGTCAGAGAGTATGCCAAGCATGCATTTCTAATATCTGGGTGGGCAAACACTAATGGAAATTTAAATTCTACAGAGACTTAGAGAATGTGCTTCGGAAAACGTTTCCATTTGGCAGCTTCCGAAGTGTGAATGTGTGGTCGACCTGGAGGGAGCGAGAAAATGTTAGGAGAGAGGGAGAGGCGTGGCCTGCTTGGATGTGAAGCACTGTGTGGTTGTTGGTTGCCATGGTGCTGGTGGCAAAACGAACCAATGAGAGACGCACACTCTAGTTGTCCAGCCGAGGATAATGGCCCTTTATTGTAACTCTAAATTGGCTCAGGAACTCCAAACCAAAAGCAGCAGTTCTGGAATTATATTAAGGGGAAGGATTAAAATCCATAGAGTAAGGCAATTTAGACTTCCCTTTCTCAACAAAACTGGGCTGGGTTGGCACCACCCTTGGATCAACCCTGACTTTTTTTTTTTTTTTTGCCTGTGGGCTAGCAAAAGGAAAATGAAAGTTTGGGGGTCAGAAATGGCACAGGCAGGCGGTTCCAGAAGCTTCTTCAGGTGGGCTAGAAATCCACACAGACCAAAAACCAGAGAGTTGGACCACTCCATGGCAAACAGAAAAGGCCCAGAAGGTGCTGCGGAAAGCTGGATTTATTTTTAGAGAATGACCTGACATGTTTCAAGCTTTACAGATCTTTTTCAATGGTGTGTTTTTCCCTTTTGCAACTCTTTCAGAGAGACCAGATTATTTTTCTTCAGCTGGTTTACCTCTCTGTCAATGATTCCTTTGGATATTTTTCTCTCAATTTGCCTAGAAATCTATACTGCCATGAAGGCTTGAGAGGAGGGTGGCTGAACACCCCCACAAATGACAACCATCCACTTAAGATCAACCAGTTTTAATTAATTTTAACACCAGAAATAACTAGCTCCTGACACAGGCCTACCTTAAACACAAGCAGACAGCCCAGACTAAGCCAGTCCCTAGTAAAGAAAAGAAGCCTCTGACCATATATGAGCAATGTATGGACTTGGCAAGTCACCAGGGGATTTGGAGACAACCACAGCAAATACCTTCTCTATAGCCTAGTTCTGAATGAGGTAGCAAATACATTCAGTTTCTTTTGTGCAAGACGTTTTTCTAAATGGAAGAATACTTATCTATGTAAACCCCCACCTGCAAACTTAAGTGGTACAGTCCAGGCACAGGTTTACCATCTCAGAGGCAACTTGGCTTAGGGGCCCTGGCTTTCCTGACATGGCACACAGATGTTATTGAAGGATCACAATAAAACATAGGGAATGGAAGGGCTCTGTTAAGCTCTCTCATTTTTGTGTCGCTCCAGAAACATTATGCTCTTTAAGAAGCTGTCTGGCAACTAATCCATTGGTCCATTTAAAGGTGGTTAAATGGACTAATCCATTGATTTTCATTTAAAGGTGAATCTACCTAATTTGCACTTCCTGAAGCAATATGAAAATTGGAAAAAAAGCCATCTTTCAAAATTCACACTTGTACAAATTCTGTGATGTGCTTCACCAACCAAATAATATATAGAAAAATGCACATTCTATGATCTCCCAACACCCTTTCTTGTGTGACTCTCAGAAGGGGTCCTTGGGTATGTTGAATCAATGATGTTTAAGAATTAAAATATCAAGTCGTTATATCCCCCAGCGGAGTAAAAAAGAGAGGTATGATGGTGCAGATCTACCAAATAAGTAGAAAAGGAGCTTTATGGCTGAACAAGGCAAAGATGCACAAATGCATTTGTAGATCGGTATGCTTGGAAAAATAGGAATTTGGATGCAGTTCCATGCAGCTCCAGGGGTGTTATAAATGAGGCTTAAAACAGTTTTTAATGTATAAGTATAAAACCTGCATTGGCGAGAAAGCTCAGTTCTATTACAAATGCCTTATTTGTGCTTTCTCTGTTGCATTTACAATGCTCATACAATCACATAAATAGTGCATGGGAGACTACAATGCAATATGAACTTTTGTATATGAAAAAGTTTATGACGACTGTAATGGGATCCTTACCTTGACTGGCAGGGGTGCACATTACATCTTCTGACCTGAGGCTCGGGACGGGTCACCCGCTGGCAGGCACTGTCGTTCACCAGTATCATAGTCTTGTTAACAACCCGTGTACAGGACACAATGGTTTTACGTTCTCCTGGATGCAAAATGGGGGCAGCGATGTCATTCATTAAATTATCTAAATGTTTCTTTTTCTCCACTAAAAGAAATGTCTTGTTTGCTGAATTCCACTTGGTTGTGAACATGTCCCTATCTTCCAACATGGCTACTTTCCCCAGCAACACCCCATGGATATGGGACTCCAAGCCAAAGAGCACTGCAAGATAACTCTTCTGAGCGGTTGAATCTAATTTCACCCATATCCATTATCTGGGAGCCTTTGAAGCTCGCTAATTTGGAATGGGGCTTTCTCAGCTCCGAGGCCTGGTATCTGTCCGCTACAGTGTTGTTGTTGTTTTAGAAAAGCTTTTCTTCTTCAATTCTGAAATGCTTCAGTTAAGGATTCAGATGGGAGAGAACTTGCTGTGCATGATCTGATCAAGGGGACTGAGGAACTCCCCTATGAGGAAAGGTTACAACATTTGGGGCTTTTTGGTTTAGAGGAAAGGTAAGTAAGAGGTGACATGATAGATTGTAAACCACCCTGTGATCCTTGGATGAAGAGCGGTATAGAAATTTTATAAACAACAACAACAACAACAACAGAATACCGTAAATTTATGTCTGGCATAGAGAAAGTGGATAAATAGATGTTTTTCTCCCTCTTTCCTAACACTAGAACTTGGGGACATTCAACAAAGCTGAATGTTGGAAGATTCAGGACAAAAGAAAGTACTTATTTACATAGTGTTTTGTTAAACTATGGAATTTGCTCTCACAAAGGGCTACTGGCTACGATAGATATACTCTCCTTCCACATTTGGAAGCAGTAATGATTCTGAATACCAGTTGCTGGAAACCGCAGGAGGGGAGAGTGGTCTTGCGCTTGGGGCCTGCTTGCAGGTTTCCCAGAGGCATCTGGATGGCAACTGTGAGAACAAGATCCTGTACTAGATGGGCCACTGGCCTGATCCAGCAGGGCTCCTCTTATGTCCTAGGATTGATCCCTGGTATCTCCTGCTTAAAAGATTTCGGATAGCATGGTTGGAACTACCTCTTTGCCCAAGACCTTGGAGATACATTATCAGTGAGACAAAGACAGCTGCAAGGTTGAGTACTGTTCTGCAGGCCTTCTACACTAATGGACCGCCTTAGATAAATTATTTTAAGCAAACAAAATCTTTACCTCCTCCACACTGCACACTACAACCTTCCCATCCGCTGTGGGTCCATATGTACAAGGAGTCCTGATGATGATCTGGCTCACTTCTGTTTTCAGCAGAGTAGTTCACAGGAATGGTGTATTCATAGTGGATCCCATAATTCTGGTCATGGAATAACAGCACCTAGTTGAGAGCATAGGAGACAGACAGTTGTTGAGGCTGGCATGTGTGGGGTGGGGAGGCAAGACATATAAATGGAAACCACCAAAATGGCAAAGCAACCAATAATAATATTAATAAAAGGTTTAGGTCAAGGGATTTATGAGTGAAATATAAACAACACGGTCTACTTCTGGGGAGTAGAAGCCCTGTGGTTGCAAATCCATCTCCACAGAGGAGATCATCTGGAAGGAAAGGATATTTGATCTACTGTAAAACTATGTGTGTATAAAAACCTTGAAACCTAGATTTAAATTTATTTAGTTATAAAAATATTTACATGCCACAATTCATTAAAAAGATCAGAATGGTTTACAACAATTATACATAAAACCATTAAATAAGAACAATATTAAAAAGTTAAAATCAGTAATCACCTACCTATTATGGAAAGATATATTCTAAATCGCCCACATAAGTCTTTATTTCTTGTGATGCTGCAGGGGTGCTGAGCTAGCTGAGAATGAAAGCAATCCTCTACCCTTGCTATTGTCCTTCTAGCAACTGGCATTTGATGGCACATTCCCTCTGAACTTGGAGGACTTTTGGATTTGAAGAGTTTGGATTTGATATCCCGCTTTATCACTACGCGAAGAAGTCTCAAAGCAGCTAACATTCTCCTTTCCCTTCCTCCCCCACAACAAACACCCTGTGAGGTGAGTGGGGCTGAGAGACTTCAGAGAAGCGTGACTGGCCCAAGGTCACCCAGCAGCTGCTTGTGGAGGAGGAGGGAAGCGAACCCGGTTCACCAGATTATGAATCTACCGCTCTTAACCACTACACCACACTGGCTCTTATGACAGTGTAATGCTTTAGAAACTGTGCATTGTAGTTTCATATTGTTTTATTGTCCTCATTATATGCTGTGCCAATCTGGCAGGGAAAAGGCAGCTTGTAAAGGCCTATAAATAAATAAGATTATACCTTTAATGTGAAACTTGCAGTCTCAACTCCCCACACCTTCCCCAAGTTTGCTGCTGGCAACTCAGCTAGAAGTAATTACGACTGCAGGAAATGTGAAAACCAACCAAGCTTACTCTTAAAGCGACTCATTAATGATTCTGTTGAATTAAGATGCCATTGACTGTACAAGTTTAAATTTGTTTGGGAGGGTTCAGGTGTGCTGGAAGGTGTGCTAGTACTTGGAACAGGTTGGAATGAAGACGGGAAGGCCAGGGGGATGGGCGGGCAAGCAGGCAGGTGACACTGTATCTCATTGCAGTGAAATGGTACATGAGTTTATTGAAACAGCCGGAGGTATTAAGGAGCCCATTGAACAAATCAAGCCATAAATAAACATGGTAGTGTGTTGTCTAATGTGTGGTAGGGAACGGTGCCAACTAGAACTGATCTGCTCCTCTGACAGCTTGAGGCATCTGCTACTGCTTAGACTTTGTGGAATGAGACAAAATAGGTAAAACCAAATGCTGCCTTTTATAAGGTTGCACAGAGAAGCTAATGAACACCACCCATGTAACAGTGGAGGCTGCTCCATTAGGGGAAATGGAGCACTACTCCAACAACCGTAGTCTTCCCTTAGTACAGGCATAGGCAACCTTCGGCCCTCCAGATGTTTTGGACTACAATTCCCATCATCCCTGACCACTGGTCCTGTTAGCTAGGGATCATGGGAGTTGCAGGCATTGCCTATGCCTGCCTTAGTAGGTCTCAATTGCTTGCCTTCTTTATTACCTCCCATTGCCCCCAGCACCTGATTTCTCAGAGGTAAGTCATCTCTAAACACTGAAGTTCTATTTAGTTATCCTGGCCTATGACCATTAACAATTTTATTCTGTGAACCACCCTGAGAGCTTATGATAAAAGGCAGTATAGTGGTACCTCAGTCCTGTTTACGAACGATTCACTTTACGAACTCCGCAAAACCAGAAGTAGTGTCCCGGTTTGCGAACTTTACCTTGGTCTAAGAACGGAATCCAAATGGTGGAAGGGCACCAGCGGTAGGAGGCCTCATTAGGGAAAGCGCGGCTCGGTTTAAGAATGGTTTCAGTTTAAGAATGGACTTCCGGAATGGATTAGGTTCGTAAACCGAGGTACCACTTTATATAAATTCAAAGAGGGGAGAAAATGGTTTCTTGAAAGTAGTATCATGCTTTAAAGGGAGCATTGCACAACACAAAGCCCAAATGTCACCTTGCTTGACAAAGTGCTTGCCAGGAGAGGTGAAGCTGAGCATTTCTGACACAGAAAAATTATTTTTTTGCTACAGTCTTTCAATCTCCCCACCCCCAACAGCAAGAGGATGCTATGTCAGGTACATATGGGAATAGTTACTAGGCATTCATGGAAGATAAGTCACTCTCGTCATGTTCAACTGGAAATTAGACAAAAAAATTCATTTTTTCCTGTAAAAAAAACAAACCCCAAACTAAACCAAGTGTGAGGAACCTCTAGATGTTGCTGAACTACAACTCCCACCATCACTGTCCATTGGCGATGCTTTCTGGGGCTGATGAGAGTAAAGTAATGCTGCCTCAAAGTAAATGCGTTCTACTAATTTTTAACCTAGCACAAATGAGATCAAAGTGGAAAGTGAAAAAGAAACATACTTTTGAGGTAATTGAAGGACGACCACTTTTGTACTTGGTCCCCAAATATCCTGTAGAACCTTGAAGACATGGCTATAGACACTTGCATTTTGCAGAGAATACTCACTGCATCCGCCACCTCACAGCTGTGGTGCCCCCTGCGGCTCCATGCCCATGGGGCTGAACCGGTCCCCCATTTGTTTGTTGTTTAGTCATTTAGTCATGTCCGACTCTTCGTGACCCCACGGACCAGAGCACGCCAGGCACTCCTGTCTTCCACTGCCTCCTGCAGTTTGGTCAAACTCATGCTGGTAGCTTCGAGAACACTGTCCAACCATCTCATTCTCTGTCATCCCCTTCTCCTTATGCCCTCCATCTTTCCCAACATCAGGGTCTTTTCCAGGGAGTCTTCTCTTCTCATGAGGTGGCCAAAGTATTGGAGCCTCAGCTTCAGGGTCTGTCCTTCCAGTGAGCACTCAGGGCTGATTTCCTTCAGAATGAATAGATTTGATCTTCTTGCAGTCCATGGGACTCTCAAGAGTCTCCTCCAGCACCATGATTCTAAAGCATCAATTCTTTGGCGATCAGCCTTCTTTATGGTCCAGCTCTCACTTCCATACATCACTACTGGGAAAACCATAGCTTTAACTATACGGACCTTTGTTGGCAAGGTGATGTCTCTGCTTTTTAAGATGCTGTCTAGGTTTGTCACCCTGCAACATTTCTCTGAAAATAGGGAATTTTATTCTGTATCAGGAGGATTCTCCCGCGTTTGATCTTGCTGCACACTTATACGTCATATACACCTGTACAGCTGTCACCTTGAGCCAATTACCTCTCAGCCTAACCTACCTCACAGCATTTTTGTAAAATAAAAAATGTGCGAGGGAAGGGATCATGTACAACACCTTCAAGAGAAGGTGAGGAAGGGCCAGCTCTCCAGTAGCTGTTATGAGCTGCCCAAAAGACAAGGCCAGCGGCAACCACAGAAACGCAATGGGATGCTTCCTCGTAGTCGCCATCGTCATTGTTGCTCAGGAAAAGCACCTGCTGACCCAGAGCCTGGTGCTAGCAGAGCTGGCAGGGGAAATAGGGACATTCCAGGATCAAATCAGAAGCAGGGGTGGCTTCTGTAATTCTAGGACCATCCTGGGCAAATTGGGATACTTGGAGGGTATGTTGTCCCCGCAGCACCACTATATCTGCCTCTGCGAATACCACCAGTGACTACGGGGTGGAAAAATTCACACTCCTAACTCTGGGTTCAGGGACGCGGGTGGCGCTGTGGGTTAAACCACAGAGCCTAGGGCTTGCTGATCAGAAGGTCGGCGGTTCGAATCCCTGCAACGGGGTGAGCTCCCGTTGCTCGGTCTCTGCTCCTGCCAACCTAGCAGTTCAAAAGCACATCAAAGTGCAAGTAGATAAATAGGTACCGCTCCGGTGGGAAGGTAAACGGCGTTTCCGTGCGCTGCTCTGGTTCGCCAGAAGCGGCTTAGTCATGGCTCCCTCGGCCAGTAAAGCGAGATGAGCGCTGCAACCCCAGAGTCGGCCACGACTGGACCCAATGGTCAGGGGTCCCTTTAAGTCTGGGTTCAGGCTAGTTGTTTATGCCCCAGGCCTGGTCCTGAGAGTGTGCTAATCCATTGCTGCTTAATTGTTTTGTTTAAGGTTGGGTGCTAAGTGTTAAGTGAAGGTGCTGAGGGCTGAGAGTACTCCAGCAAACATCTGCTTTGGTCTGGTAGATCCTGCCTTCATGAAGACGTTCGGCCAGATAACCCTTGAGGCCCTTCCAGTCCTTTTAATTCTATGAAAGCAGGCACTCATCGCCTTAAAAACTTTTTTGTGTGTGCTGATCTATACGAAAACAGACAAATATCTTTTGCAAGATGGGGAGAAATAAAAGACACATCTGTAGCTACAGAAGGAGCTTTATTAGTCTGAGTTGGAAGCCAAAGCTAAGACAAACCAGACAATAAGCTATAGTTTTAAAGCTTTTTGCAGGATCCAAAACACTCGGCACTCGCCAGCACAAGACGTGAAGCCCCACCCTGCTCTTATTTAAGCAAACAAGATGCTAACGACATTGCTGTACAGCTCGGAGGAAGCCGTCGTATTTGGAAGCATCTCGTGGGCTGAGATGGCCTCCAGTTGCCAAGTGGAGCTCTGAAGCAGATCTAGCTACACAAACACTCATTTATCCAAGGAACATACTTACAGTAACATATTTGGAGAAATGCCTTGGGTATTTAAAGGAGGGGGAAAAAGAGGGGGAAAGGCAAGCTCCTTCTTTAAAAAAGAAAAGGAGAGAGAGAGAGAGATCTTTATTATCTCAATCTGGGAACAAGGCTAGAGAATCTAAGGGCTCATATGAAATAGATTTCATGCCATTGTTTGGCTGTGTGGGTAATTGGGTTTCAAACAGAGGTCAAGATGTCTTCACTCAGGTGATTTGCGCTTTGTGAGTCAATGCTGTTCTAACAGTCTTCAGAACAAGTGGTTTTCAAACTGCATTCCAGGGAACCCTGAGGACCCTCGGAAGCTGCAGAGGCCCTCAATGAGAAGATCGGTAATGGGGAACAGGTTTCCCTGAAAAACAACCTGTTAGGTGGTCACGAGTTCTACATCACAAAGAACAGCCCTCCCTTTGAAGGACTGTCAGAGGACAGCCACCCCACCACTTTGAAGGCACTCCATATTTGAAGAGCTGCCAGGTATGGTTTAAAAATTAAGAACATTAACAAATCTACAATTTTATGATTCTAAGGGAGAACATCAAGGGCCTTGAAGATGCCCATCAAACATTAACAGCACTTGGACAGCAGAATGAGCAGGGACAACACTCACCTGGTCATGGTCCTCATCTGTACTGTTAAATTAACATCGATGCATATGGATTAGTGTGAGCATATTTTATTTCTGGTAATATAATCCTTGTTTTTTCTTTTGCAAATATATCAGTGGCTAAATTGCAGCCAACCTAGGACTCACTTATCTTCCTCTGCAATGTGCAACTGCAGAGGACTCTGTGGGGACACGTTGGACTGTGGTCCCTTGTGGGGCAGAGATAAGGCAAAAAGGCCTAGTGAGTGTCTTGCATGAACCAAGTGTACCTCTTGCAATATGCTCCAGAATCTTTCCATGATGCACTGGATTTCTGTGGCATATGCTCACCAGGCAAATGAATGTGGAAAAGGTTCCTTGAAGTCAGAAAGTTTGGAAACCAATGGCGCTTTCCAAGTGTTTTTGACTACAACTCCCATTAGCCCCAACTGGCATGACCAATGATCAGGAATGATAGTAGTTGCAGTCCAAAACATCTGGAAGGCAACAAGTTTAAAAGACTGGTTTAAACAATGCTGACTATTCTTCCTCTTTATTGTGATTATTTTCGATTTAAGCTGCTTTTCAGACAGGTTATTGAAGTTGAAAACAATAAAAGCAACATATTAAGAACAATATAATAATAATAATAATAATAATAATAATAATAATAATAATAATATCAAATCATAAAGAACACATAATTAAAGTCCCAGACATAAATACAACCATCTGTTTTGCTTTTTCTGGAATATAAATTACAATCAGCTCACATATCTCATATTAAAGATATCATTGCTGGCTTATCATTAATTTTCAGAACTCTTTTGGGTGTTCTGCTTTTTCTTTGCAGATACCTTCCATTAAAAGAAGCTTAAGTTTGATATAACAGTTCACGTAAATACCCGTATCTATGGTTTAGTTTTGGAACTAACCCTACCTACTAAATTTTTATTGCACCCTTCTTGCAAGGAGATCATGGTGTTCAAGATGGGCTTATCCCATTTTAACCTCACAACAGCCCTGACAAGCACCATATTTTTCACTCTATAAGATGCACCAGACCACAATACGCACCTAGTTTTTGGAGGAGGAAAACAAGAAGAAAAAAATATTCTGAATCTCAGAAGCCAGCACAGCAAGAGGGATTGCTGCGCAGTGAAAGCAGCAATCCCTCTTGCTGTTCTGGCTTCTAGGATAGCTGCGCAGCCTGCATTCGCTCCATAAGACGCACACACATTCCCCCTTACTTTTTAGGAGGGAAAAAGTGAGTCTTATAGAGCAAAAAATACGGTACATTACCCTTTGCTCAAGTACATTACCAATTGCTCAATGTTACCCAGTTTCATGGCCTATCCAGAGAATTAGAACCCAGATCTTCCTTTTCCAATTTGAATGTTACAAACTACACCACACTAGTTTGGAGGCTTCTATCTGTCTTTGATGCTTGTATGTCAGTTACTCTTGTAAGTGAAGAAGGAAGTAGTTAATACTGAACACCAAAAAAACAATTCTACCATGATGAAACACTGAAAGCAGACAATGAAAAAGCATTAAATTACCATCAAGTGGAGTGGTATTTTAGTTGGTCCTTTGGCTGAGATTTTCTCCCATAGACCTCTTCTCACATACCGAACAGTGGTTCCTGCAATCTGAAACTCACCAGGAAGTTCGATTTTCCAGTCACTGTTAATGGATTTCTTACTGGAATCTTTCAAAGCTGGAAAGAACCAAACAGCATGGGATGAAACAGAAAGCAAATACCTCACCAGAGAGAAACTGCTGTTGTCCAATTTCATTTAGGTTGACAGATGTTCCTTTTCTGGGTCCTAAGAGATTATCCTAAGTGTTCCTCATTGTCATGTCTCAGCCAGGGGATTCCTCATCAGAGGATGACCTGAGGTCCAGCATTACAAAAAAACACAGAATCAGGCTCTATTGGCTGGCAAGGAGCCAGAATCCTTAGATGAAGCTGAGGAGGTGTAATTTGCATCATAAGTGAATTCAGCCTCTGGCGTTGAGGCCAAACAAGTGCTACTCCAAGGGAGAGACGGCACCTCAAACACAGGCCTCCATCCAAATAATGTGCATGAAGATGTGTATATTGTAGGGAAATGACCATAAAACACTTATATTAGTGAAAGTATATAATATTTAAATATATAAAAATGAGACAGCCTGCTTGCAAAAATGTGTGTGTGTGTGTGTGTGTGTGTAAATTGCTTATAAAAATATGTATATTAGATAAATTTACACAAAGATGGTGATAAATTTTCACGAGGACTTTTAAAAAAAATCACAATCTACTGTGGAAATGTGGAAAACTAACGACTGGGAAAACGAGAAACAGAGAGAAATACAAAATGACAGATTCATCCAGCCCTAGTAGAAAGAATTAATGATGGACAAGCCCTGTTAAAATGTGGAATTGGACTCAACCAAAGAAGCTATTTATCAAAATAAGAATAAGGGTCAAGAAATAGCTTGGTTTCCCCAGGCCCAGCTACGAACCCTTTTCATTATCAGAAGTGCAGTGAAATCTGAATTCCTCACTCAATCCACCCATCATATGGACCCCAACCTGTATCATCTGGGAGATCCTTCCGTGACAGATCTCTCCCCTCTATTACCGGTACCTGGCTGTGGCCGTATGTAGGACTTTCCCTATTTCCTTACTTGGGCTGCTTCTATGGCAGTTTTAGGGGTGGTGGTGGTGGGAGCAGCAGCTGCTAGAGCCAGGTAGAGGGATGGGTGGGGGTGGAAGTGGGTATGGTAGTTATGCATCCTACTTTGCAAAGGATAGTCCTTTATTTCAGTGGCAAGGAACATTTTTCCAACCTGAAGGCTGCATTCCAGCAGTGGGTGAGGAAAGATGCAAAATATGGGTGGAGAAATGGATGTGAGTTTTACCTTTTGTACAATAGGCAACATTCCAGTCATGCAAAAGTTAGAGGTTTCTAAGCACACACCTCTCCACCCAGGCAAGCAAAACTGCATTCCAGTTGGGCCAAAACATTTGAGGAGGGTCGCTGACAGGTGTGTCCTGGGGAGGTTAGGACTAGGGAGAATCCAAAGGGCCGTACAGAGAGGACTAGGGGGCTGCCTTTGTCTCTGGGCTTGAGGTTCCCCTGCTTTATTTGAAAGGAAGATTTTAAAAATCCTAAGAAGGAATGAGTACCCAAAGTTGCCCATCTACAGTTAGCAGCACCCGGAGAGCCGACTGAGCTGGCACACAGGTCACCTGGCCCATAGTCTTTCCCCTACATAGCAAGATGCATTATACTGGTATTTAAATTATATTACTTATTTCTACATGTGCATCTATTAGAACGTGCAAATTATATACAAATACATGTCATCGCCTTTCCTATTTTTCAGGGAGCAGAGGTTTCTTCTTCAGCTCAGATGACAATGCTTGCTTCGGATAAAGCCAAGGACTTGCAAAAGTTGGCAACATCACTACAGAATATGCAAATCCCTAATATGTCTATTCCACCCTGGGCTCCTTTGGGAGGAATATAAATTGAATAAAGAGAATATTATGCAAAGGGAAATATATTCATCTTCACGTCACCAAACATATATTATGCTAAGCTCTCTTCCAGATCACCGGTAGCAATGCAAAGGGTGAAAAATGTAATCAAGTACGTATCATTTGTGAACTGAAAGCAACAGCAAATATCAATCATATTCGCTGGATTGATTTTCATTCTGAACATGGGACAAATAAGCGAACATTGGCAATTTCTGTTCCCATTTCAGTTTACCCTAACCCTATTGCATAACCTTAATCATGTTGCCTGGACAGACCTGAAAAAACTTTATAATCATTATTGATATGGCACCTTTTATATTAAGTTTCTCATTACTTTAACTGCAGCTCCTGATTTTAATTAAACCACTCAAAGCTTATATAGCCCGAAAGCCAATAACTATATTTATCCATGTCTGGCTCTTTGAAACATCTCTTTTCCTCCTGGATATGAATTGACCCCATTGGTCTGTCTTCCAAGCTTGCGTCAAAGTCCAGTCTTTTGCTCAATTCAGACTCCTTCCAATTCGCTTCCCTGCTTTATGGATACAAATTATAAGGCATTTCCTGTTCAAGGTAGTTTGCAACGGCAACTAAGTCAGGCGGCGTGGGATGGACGTAGGAGGAAAGAAACTGCTCCCAGCAAATGGAACATCAATTCAACGTGAAGCTGGGTTCATTTCCAATGCGCCCTACCCAGTCCACAGTGGAAACAAGACCTCCTTGGCCTAAGCTTTGAGAGTGTAATTAGCTCCAGCCCTCACTCCAAGCTTAAACACAGCTATGTTTGCACAAACCTGAGGCCTTATTAAAGTTACAGTGGCAGGAAATTGTAGTACTTTGATTTCCTAATTATTCTGCTTACCCTGTTGGATTCTTGCCCATGTTCTGCTGCAAGGCTTTGATAACAAAGCAGTCAATCTCTGAGCTCAGAGGCAGCAGTAGACTTTAGAATGAACAGGGAAGTCAGTCAGCAGGCCCTGCCCATGTAACAGAGTGAGGCAAAATGCCCACAGGATTTAACTGACATGTAGTTTCTCCCTAGTCTTGTATGTAAGCATGGTAGCCATAGGTGATCAAAAATTCCATGCATTTGAGCAAGTGGGCTATGTCCTGCCATCCACCCCATGCTCTGCATGGAAACCAAGGAGGCTGGTAGAGAAAGGAAATCTTAGAAATACGAATGAGCAAATCTATCAGTTATCAGCTTTCATTCCGTTCTCCACATTTCCACACCATTTTATTTTCCTATGCAAAGCCTTCAGTGTTTTAAGATGAATTCTCCTAAGATACACATTCTTTTGTGCAATTTTGCCAAATACACATTTATGTAAACCAGTTTTCCTCAATTTTCACTAATATATGCATTTTCCTGTACACTTCACCTAGCATTATATAAAGTTTTGTACACATTACTTGGCAGAAGAACTGTACAGTGGACGCTTGTGTTGCGAAAGTGATCCATGTGGAAGGCACGTTCTGTGCATGCACGGGTTGCGATTTGGCGCTTCGGCGCATGCGCAAAGTGCAATTTAGTGCTTCTGTGCATGCGCGAGCGCCGAAACCTGGAAGTAACCGATTCCGGTACTTCTGGGTTTGGCGCGGTGCGCAACCCAAAAACACACAACCTGAAGCATCTGTAACCCAAGGTATGACTGTACTGCAAAATGCAAAGTGGTGCAAATTTTGAAGGATAGCTCCACTCCGCTTCTCATACAGTGGTACCTCTGGTTACGAACTTAATTCGTTCTGGAGGTCCGTTCTTAACCTGAAACTGTTCTTAATCTGAGGTACCACTTTAGCTAATGGGGCCTCCCATTGCCACCAGTGAACGATTTCTGTTCTCATCCTGAGATAAAGTTCTTACCTGAGGTACTACTTCGGGGTTAGTGGAGTCTGTAACCCAAAGTGTTTGTAACCCGAGGTGTTTGTAACCCGAGGTACCACTGTATTGTTTCAGAAAGTGCAAATTAAATGTGCACTGAACTGAATTTCTTCCCCACCCCAACACAAAAATTGCTTGAGGGAGCTCTCCATTCCTCCTCTGTTCTCTGCCAGCCCCCAGCAGACCAGTAATTCTTTTTGCAGGCTAGTAACTTTTGTAGCATTTCCTCTCTCTTCCCATGCCCCATCTCCATCCTGATTCTGGACGGAAACATAGCTGCCCATCTTTGCTACTACCACTGTGGTATCCACAGGTAAGCTATCATCTAATTGGGGGGAAAGATGGAGGGATTTAGAAAAAGGCTTTGTGGTTGCCAGGCAAACTGCAAGCAGCAATTCCCAGTCATTTCCACTTGGTCCAGCTGGGGTTTTATTGGAGCAGGATAAAAGATTTATTTGAATATGGGCAGGGCAACTTTATCACCACGGTTCCAAAGCCTGTTTTTTTGGACATATCAGTGAGCAAATAGCAAAAGAAAAAAAGGGTGTATTTTAAGAAAGTTTGTTGCTGTTGCTTTAAAAAAACGTTATGATAGCAATGTTATCAACATAGGACAAAGAGACATCCCTTCAACACACACACACACACACACACACACACAGAGAGAGAGAGAGAGAGATTTTGGCAGGCACATCTAATACACAGGCCCATTGAATATGTTTATAGCAACAGCAAGCAAAACCACTATGATTTTTCACATTCAGGATAAAGTCAGATGGAATAATTTCAGCGCAGTGGGGTTGTTCTGAAAGCACCTTTGCTGCATTCAGTCTGAAAAAAAACCACAAAACTAGAGCCCTAAAAGGAAAAAATAAACAGTTCTGCACATCCGAAGCATAAACAGGATCTGTGTTGTGCTGATTAGCTGGCCCATCTTGATACCAACCCTCCCCCCACCCCCAAATTTTTGCCATCCCATTTTTGGAGCACTTTGACCTTTACTTTTAAAACAACAACTGTACACCATATTATAAAGACATTTACTCCTTATACATCACACCTATTTTAATTAATTTCCCACAGAGATCTGATAATTTTTACAGCTCCTTCCTCTTGTCAGATTTTGCTAATGAAATTACCACAAAAGTGGCAAAATTTTGTGTATCAGCATGCATTACTAGGAGTTAGATGGTTAAAATTCCTTACTAACTATGGTAAAGGTAAAGGGACCCCTGACCGTTAGGTCCATTCGCGAACGACTCTGGGGTTGCGGTGCTCATCTCGCCTTACTGGCCGAGGGAGCCGGCGTACAGCTTCCGGGTCATGTGGCCAGCATGACTAAGTTCTTCTGGCGAAACCAGAGCAGTGCATGGAAACGTCGTTTACCTTCCCGCCAGAGTGATACCTATTTATTTACTTGCACTTTGAGGTGCTTTCGAACTGCTAGGTTGGCAGGAACAGGGACTGAGCAACAGGAGCTCACCCTGTCGCGGGGATTCGAACTGCTGACCTTCTGATCAGCAAGCCCAAGAGGCTCAGTGGTTTAGACCACAGCACCACCCACGCTACTAGGAACTAGATGGTTAAAACTCCTTACTAACTATGGTAGTGCTCAGTAATCCATCCTAAGCATGCCTGTGAACATATGACAATGCACACATATCTTAGGTTTTCTTGCTATGTGTTTAATTTGTAATAATCCTCTGTTTAGGGAAGTTTTTAATGACTGATGTTTTAATGTATTTTAAATCTTTTGTTGGAAGCCACCCAGAGTGGCTGGGGAAACGCAGCCAGGTGGGCAGGGTAAGAATGAATGAATGAATAAATAAATAAATAAATATTATCTGTTGGCCTGTAAATTGCAAAATTGCATTTGTTTGGATGCAATTTAGTGGCTGTTCTGTGATTGTAATAAAGAACTGAACTATCTATCTATCTGACAACAAATTATTGTAAAGATAAATGAATGTTGAAGCACTCAGTCTTTTTTTTTTTTAAAGGACCAGCCACAGAAAAAGGACTGCCACCTAGGCCAGCTTGCCCTGCAGATGCAATTTGAGCTACATTATGTCTGTCTTCACCCTAAGTGACATCTGACAAAGCTCAACTGGCAGTAAGCATCCAAATTAATCCAACCAAGACAAATAAAAATGCTGGCTTCCAAAAGCAGGACTTGCAATGCCCCAGAACACTGGCAGTCATTGTTCTCCAAAGCTTTGCTATGTCAAAGTCTTCTGTGTAGGCGTAATTTTAGTCCACAAAACTGGCTGCCGGGTAAGCAGAAATGAAAGCAGTAGCAGGCAAGAGATCAAAGAATGGCACACTGTAATCTTGGATGCTACTCAGCCTCCTGGAGGAGACGAACCTGAAAAAAGTGTTGTATTTGTTGTAGAATGCAGCTTCCTGAGCATCGCAGCTCCCATTTAAAAAATGACAAGTCTCTAGCTCTTACAGGTATGAAATAGGGCTGGGCGGGTGCGGGCAACGCCTAGACTAGAGAAATTACAAAAGCCAGAGAGATGGTTGACCATTTCTATTGATCAGAGGCTTCTTGCATAGACCTAAAGAACAACAAATGTGTTGACCTGCGTAATCCAAGGTTGCAAAATCGAAGTTTTTTTGGTATTCAATTTTGTCACCATCTCCCCAAAAACATAGCATATCTCTGTCACCTCAGGGTTTATTCACATTTGCAACTGCACCAACTGACAACACAGAAGGGGCTTTGATCAGCCACACGACATAGAGGAGATCACACACAAGTTAAGACAAGCATTTTGATGTGCAGCCTATATCATATCCATTTATTTTTAGCAACATTTTGCTCCTTTAGAAAGCTCAGAAGGGCAGATGTGGTGCTTCCACCTATGTATTGATGAACCCCACACTTGCTTAGCTTCACCATTCTTTGAGGATTACAAGCTCCTAGAGTCTAGACCAATCCCCTTGTAGGGATTGTAGGTGACAGTGCAACTGAACCGAAAGAACACCCCCTGCCCTGTTTATTATAATAAATTTATGTAGTATATTTGAATGCCCTCTTTTCAAGAAAAATCTTCCAAAAGCCAGCCATGCATCCAACATACAAGAAGACACAGTCTAAGGCAATAACATACCCTCGCTCTCTCACACACACCAATACTATATTTCAGAGCATTACTAAAATTGAAGGAAACCAGTTCTAAACCAGCATATTAAAAATATCAAAATCAGGCAGAAGTCGGGAAGTTCTGTAGCTCACATCTAATCAGTTGCTAACGGCAGTGGTAAGAAGGGAAGTTTTACTTAAGGCCTGTTTGAAACCCATAAGGGATGCGGCTTGTTTGCTGTCCCATGGAATTGCATTCCACAGTTATGCACCCTTTCCCATTCCTCTGTCAAATTTGTAAGGTTCTTGGTGCAGGGACATGTCCTCTTATTCTTACTCTGTAAAACTGTTGTGTACATGGATGTCAATAACCACACCCTATCATGGTGAATTCAGGTGGTGAGTGCAGACAGAAATGAAGCCAAAACAAGAAGGGAGGAACCAAAGTATTTAGGGAGACCTCAACAGTTGCAGAACACAAAAAAACCTGTTGCTGGTTTCTCTCTCCCACCCCTTTATTCTCCCCCAGCCATACCCCAGAGTCCAAGAGTGTCTGTTGGAGAAGTAAATAGAAAACTTTTCTATGGAGTGAATGGGGGAGTGGAAGGCTTGAGTTGCTTCAGTATCAGATGTGGCTCAGTAGCCACAGAATGTTGAAAAAGAAACACTTGAACAGGAGGGCATGACTGCCTGGTATCATTAACAAGAGCACTGAGCAGGGAGTGAGGAAAGGCCATGGTGGCTACTTATACATTGAAGAAAGGAAGTAAGAAATGCATTTCCACAAAGGCAGGCACATATTTACATATGCTTATGTACAGATGCAAATTTAAAAACAACTACTATATTTGAAATACAAAGACTATAGCAGTGAGGACTAGGGCCAGATAGCTTGTGTGCCTACTCAGTTTGCTGTCCAAGGTCAACTCTGAAACTCCTGCTCTCCTTTATTATGCGTCTTTTTATCTTTAAACTAGGAGGGATAACCCTTTAAACAGAGAATTCCTCCAAACACAGAAATACTCTCTGACAGTGCTTCAAAGAGAGGACACCTTGGCACCTCAGGAAACACTACAGCATCCCAGCTTTCAGTAACAGTGGTACTGGTAATGATAATGTTTAAACAATTACAGTTGTAGCTATCACTTGCCCCTAAAATCAACTCACATTTATCAGTCCTAAAAGGAGCCCTTGGAACGTTTGGGGATCACAGAGCAATGGCACATGTCAGCTAGTTACAGAAATCAATATTACTTCCTCTCTTACTTTGAGTTGTATCCCAAGTTAGTTGAACTTGGAGCAGACCCATATTAATTAATATGGGATAGTTTCTGCCTCACACTGGGCCCATGAAAGGGTTAAGCTGAAGCAGCTTCAACGAGTCCCCTGGTTAGGACTTCATTCTCCTCAGAAGGACTTAGAAGCACTTGTAGTCTTTGTTCTCTCCCAGGTTAGTCCACTTCTTTCTTTTGGAGGAATGAAGATACAGTGGTACCTGGGGTTACATACGCTTCAGGTTACAGACTCCGCTAACCCAGAAATAGTACCTTAGGTTAAGAACTTTGCTTCAGGATGAGAACAGAAATCGTGCTCCGGCGGTGTAGCAGCAGCGGGAGGCCCCATTAGCTAAAGTGGTGCTTCAGGTTAAGAACAGTTTCAGGTTAAGAACGGACCTCCGGAATTAATTAAGTACATAACCCGAGGTACCACTGTATAAGAGCAGGGACCATCTCTGGCTTCCAGCTCCCCAAACTCCAAGTGGTAAATCTTCCCAACAGGAAGATTCACACAATCTGCTTTCTTTCATTAACATGAGGATTGCATGTTTTGTTTCTGAGATTGTAACTGATTATTTTCTCTTGAAAACAATTTCGGAACCTCCTTTTTAAATCTTTCAGCTCACTGGATGGAAACATTTCTGTGACTTCTGATGTTTTGTCTGTAAAGTCTTTTACTTCTTTAAAAAGCATAGTGTACGTGGTTCATTTTAGCCTAAGCTTTTCCCCCTAGCAAACACATTGAACAGGTGGATGGGAGTGGATACAATTCTTGCCCAGGTTTAAAACTGCTTGGGGCAACCAGCCATTGTGAATCAATATCTCACCAAATCTCTCTCAATAATTAGTGAAGTCAATGAACTTAGATCTATTAATTTTGATGGGTCTACTCTGAGTATTTCTTGGCTGGAGACAATTCGCATAGCAAAGTATGCACATAAACAAAAGGGTAAGATCTAGCCACCAGTTCTTTCTTTCTTTCTCTTTTACCCAGAAAACTGTGGGCAGGTTTATCCTCCATCACACGGATCCGTCGAGCCCCAGCTGGGATCACTGCTGCTTCAATGTAACCTGGGGCAAATGAAAAGGACACATTGATCATAGTATCTCAAAAAACAAATAAATAAGAAAATAGACACTGAGTACTTGTGATTTAACATATGAACTCCATAATTTATTTTTTAAAAGCCAATGCCAATTCACATTTTGAAATGTTATGATGTGGCATTCAAGTTTCATTGTCGTGCAATATGACCTGAAGAGGAGGAAGAAAATATCTCTGGGTGCATCTTAAATGTGCTTCCACATCTGAGATTACGATGAATAAAAGTCTAGTTCGTTGATGTACTTTGTGCATGTTGACATTATCACAGACATGTCAGGTTGCTCCAGGAGCTGCAGATATAGGCTTATGATCCTAAATCAACAAACCTTGTTGACACAAGTAAAACGCCCCCTGGGATTTCAGCTACACCTCATTGACCAGATAATTCATTAGCTATTTTTGTTTACAGGAAACTGCTTCATATATCTCTGTCTATAAGTAGGGTGGCAGGTTACACACCTCTCAGCCTAACCTACTGCAAATTTGTTGTGAAGATAAAACGAGGGGAGAAGAAGCATGTGTGCCACCTGAGCTCATTGGAGGGTGGGTGGGATAAAATTTTAATTAAACAAAAAATAAGTAAGCAAAGTCTGTTTAAAAGAAATAACAATTGTGCTGAAGGTCTTCAAATGATTAGGTTTGGGAGCTGAGCTCCTGCTCATGTATATTGTACTCTTGCTCCATGCCTGGCATAAAGGAAGAGCTGCTGATTTAATAGTTTAACCTGTATGAATGACCTCTGAAAAACAACAACCCTCAGGTATGCTTTTGCAAAGGTCCAAGAGCATTTGTTACTGATCATGGGCTTAAACAGCAGCATCTGCAGCAATCAAGTATTTGTTGGGTCAGCCCACTAGATGATATATTGCAAACCCTTCTTTCTCCAAACCTGTAGGGATCTCATGTTCATCTGGTCTCTGCTAGAGGCAACAAGTAGGAAAGTGATATGACCCAAGGGCACCTATTTCAATGTGCATTCTGAGTTTCCCCTTTTCTTCTTGTCTCACTCTCCTAACCCCAATTTGCATTTCCATGTCACCGGATCGCCCCACCTTGACTGCACATTACCTTTTTCATTTTCTTCTCCCCTCGTCAGGTTACCAAGAGAAGCAGCCTGACCCCACCCCTGAGGGAAAACGGAAAACACAGTGGTAGCAGGGATCTGTATAAAGACACCAGTGAAGGCCAGCTGGATGGATGCAGCAGTTTAGTGACCACAAAACATGTTGCAATAATAATTGTCTTGCCATGTAGGGATGGACAAACGGGTCAATTTTCATTTCTTACCATTTCCCATTTTTTCCAATCTTATGTTCAGTTCACTACACTTCCATTATCATTTTGTAAATTTTAAGCCCTCATAAAAATTCACCAGCATTTTATTACACCTTTTCCCTGATACACATTTTAACATGCAATTTTGCCTAATGCAGTATATACATTTTTGAAATCAATTTTTCCTCCTGTGATGCACTTTCGTGTTTTCCCCCCACTAACATATGCATTTTTATCTGTATCTTGTCCTAATATATACATTAGTTATGGAACTGCATTGCAAAATTCAGAGAATAGCAGTGTTTCTGTGTGCATTTTGTTCTGCAAAGTGCAAATTAGGCAAATTCACATTAAAATTAAAGTTCACATTAAAATGTGAACTGAATAGGATTTCTGTTTAAATATGCTTTTACCACAATAATGTAACCCATAATGGTCAAACCAAACAGACATTTGACATATAGTATGGTGTTGGTTTTTGGTGGGTTTTTTAGTGTGCGCTGTCCAGTTCAAGACTTAAAATGATACTGCAGTCACCACACTATCTAATGGCAAAAATCTTTTGCCAAAACTCATGCACTGACAAGCACACCCAACCAACAATGACTACCAGACATGAACACATAGGAGACGAGTGATTAATAACATGACACTATTACAAGAATATGACACACATGACAATCACACCCTGTCACCACTTTGGAACATGCCCAAAATCTACAATGTGTTTTCTTAAAGTTTTCTTATTGTTTTGTTTTTTTAAAGAAAATTACTTCAAGTTATGTTTTGCCTGGCCCTGGCTCTCCAGGGCTTCCAAGCCAGATCCTTCTAAAATTGTGGCATCAAATGACTCAACCTGCTGGACAAATCCAACCAATTTCAACATTCAGAGGAAAGCAGGGAATCTACCACAGCAGAAGAATTTCTCAAATGCAGGCCACTCCCCACATTACAAGAGAAAACCTCTTTATTTTTGGCCACTTTAAAAATGTAATTTAGGCAGGAAAGCCAAGCCATTTATTCATAAGATTGATAAATGACCCAATTAATTTTATTTAAATGTAATTCCAATTCTGGTATTGGTTGCACTATTACTACAAATCATGATTGCTTTGCCTTTACTGGATCTTCTGTTTCAAGGTATGTTTGTCCACATGTAATATGTGGGAAAGCAACCCTTCAATGGAGTTTTTATCATCTCTGGTAAAATATCTGCAAAACCACAAGCTTCTGGCCACAGTAGACATGATGTTCAACACAGCAATGGCATCCACACTGGTCAAAGAAAGAAAAGTTGGTAGTAGGCACACACCTCCATTCTCCCATTTTGGGGAGGGTAATAGCAGATTTGGGGAGGGGTGTAATTTCATTGGGACCACAGAGGGAGGAAATGGGTAAGAATTCCTTCCTTCCAAGCTGGGGCCTCAACAACAACAAAAAACCCCACAGGTGCATTTTTATAAATTTCAATTGATGTGCTTTCTAATAATGCATTTAGCTGCTATTGTGTCTTCTTTGGTTCATAGGGCTCATTTCTTAGAGAAGCTCAAGTGCAATCAATATAGACTATCCAGAAAGCACCAGACACCGCAGTGTAGTTGAGTAGTTTCACAATTGCCTTGGACCATTGCTGGTTGAACTCCCAGAGAACTGTGTTTCCATGGACTATTCAAGAATTATGGCATATAGATTTAGTGGCTAAAGAGCACGACACCTGTGGTTTGCTCCAGTTTCAGCCATAAACTCATTTGCTGACCTGGGGTAAGCTTCAACGCTTCAGCCTCCCATGGACAATATGATAACAACAATGCATAGTATAGTATGCAGAGCTCTCAAACTATAGCTCTTTAAAGCTATTGCCCAATTTCAGATCTAGCATACAGCTGAACATATAAAATGTGGATGTAGCAATTGGATGATTGACAACACCTGCAGGTGCAAACAACTAGAGAATTGGGATAGGCTGGTGCTCTCTGTTGGGTTTATTAAAGTGCAATATGTGAAACAGCTGGCCACCAATAGAGGTACAATGCTCCTGAATCTAATTTTTTGAAGAGCTCATGGTAAAACTCTTGGGCATGTTCCTTTGGACAAAAAAATAAAAAAGTTGGAGATTTTAGCAACAACAGATTACAGAAATCTAATCCGGTTGCGAATTCAACAAATCTACTACAGATGCATGCAAACTCATTTCCACTATTGCTCTCTTGAGCTTTGGAATTCATTCATATGTTGCTTCGCAAACGATTAATAAATTAATGGAAATAAGCTTGCCAACTTTTGAAAAAACCCTGCATCCCTTAATACCTTTTCCATTATATGCAAGCCACATTTCCTTCAGCACTTAGTACCTGCAGTTTCTCCACCAGAAAGGTCAACAAGTCTCATTTACTTGGAGCAACTTAAGTCCCAGTGCCAGAATTATGACATCCCATATTTTCAACAGTATCCAGCCTATTCTTCTAGGCTCCAATGATTCAGGTTTGACAGTATCAACTATATGCAGTTGTGGGATGGTACCATCGCCTACATGTCCTGTCCATCCATCCATTAACTTGAGAGCACTTTTGTTCTAAGGACGATGCTTTAAAGGAGCACCTCATTATTTGATCATTCATAGCACTGTACACAAGCATAGTCCACCTCAGGAATAGCGCTCTCTCTTTTTGGCATGCAATGATCTTTCTGGATAGCCTGCATTACATCAATGCTTCAGGAATGCAAAGCTGTGATTGAAGAGAATCCTGCATATAAATTATATGGTAGAAGTCAAATTAGAGGAGACACCTGAACAGAGATAGAGGAAGGGAGGGATAAAGGGAGAACCAAGACTTTCGTCACCATGAAGATTAATATGTGAAGGGTAGCCTGTTGTATCTTCACCGAGAAGGCTAGATGGGGGAGGAAGCAAGGTTGTTGAAGTATTTCTATTACTAGGCAAAGCTGTTTCCCCAGCCAGCCAAAAACAGATGTTGGTGTGATTTTCAGTGAGGAAGCTGGTATGGATCTTTCTGGAAAGTGATCTCTTCAGTGAAACAGATATTATACCGTGGCTGAAAGTGCTGCAAAACTTGCAAATAACTTTCCTTTCCACCTCATGTTACAAGTTGCGTGGGTCAAAAGAAAAACCAATTTCTAAACAAGCCTTATTGCACCAATGTAGGATGCAAAAGTCCTGGTGCAACATAGAGAGAAACTTCCAGTAGAGCAGACCCACCCACAGCAGCTTTGCACATGTGGGACTGCCTGTAGTCCCACCCCGTGTGCGTGCATGGGGGGATGGAACAGGGACAAGCAATATAAGCCTCAGAAGGTTGCTGAATGGAGCATTTGGACAGGCATATGCTGCATTTGTGCTGTGGGAACTGCTCTGGCTTTCAGTCAGCCACCTTGTTCAAGGTCTTGCTAACATATAAAGCTCTGAACAATTCAGGACCAGGTTACCTGAAAGACTACCTGCTCCTCTGTAGGCCTGTAAGATCACTCAGATATGGGGAAATTACAGTATATCAAAGGGTGGTGATCTGGAAACAGGTGTTTTCTGTTTTTGCCTGTACCGCGGAATGCCCTTCCCCTCTGCCAAATGTGATACAGCAACCATCAGAGGCGTCAGACATCTTGTGAAGACTTGTCTTTTTGCCTTGGCTTTCCTTGACCCATAAGATCGGGCCTTGTTTTAAGATGAATCCCCCAAATCTTTGTTTTATTTGCTTTTATACTTTTTATTGGTTTCATGTTGTATTTTTGTTTTAATGAACAGTGTTCTATATTGCGTATAGTGCTTAGAGATTTAAAAAACATTAAGTGGATTTAGAAAAGCTTTTAAATAATTAAAACAAATAAGGAGCAGGCGAGTATAAGCTGATGTGGTCCTGACAACTAGCAGTCCAACATCTGGAAGGCAACAGGTTCCCATAATGCTTATTTTCCCCTTTTCCATTCAATATTCCAGCTCACTCCCACACATTTGTAGACCCCAAATGGGGATATATAAGATTGGTTATGTGTCCTTGAGCAAAGTGCACCCCCTCCGTTGCTGCTCTCTGCTGAGCTTTGTGTAAGCTTCTCACCTGTGTGGCAGATGCATAGAATAAGAGATGGTGCACTCAAACTTTAATCAGGACTATAAACTCCCTGGGCTGCTCAGGTGAAAGGCATAAACTCAGTGGTGTAGTTGTCAGGGGTCAAGGCAGGGGGAGGATCAAAGATACCCTGCTATTTCTGCAGCAGTGTCCCTGTCTCCAGCCAATCAGCATGAAAGGGGAGCTCTTTACCCACTGTATGTTCCAAAGCTAAGCATTTAGGAACACTGAAAACATAAGGTGTGCAAGTTCTGTTATGTACAATGGAACATCACAGAAGACAAAGCACAGTATGTAGATCTAGCTAAAAGGAAACCCAAGGAGATCAGCATTGATTATTACAGTTCATCCCTCATTATTTTTATTGTTTAGGGAAGCTTTTAATGTTTGACGGACTACTGTATTTTAAAATTTTGTTGGAAGCCATGCGGAGTGGCTGGGGAAACCCAGCCAGATGGGTGGGGTATTAATAATAATAATAATAATAATAATAATAATAATAATAATAATTACTACATTATTGTATAATCTTAGAAGGGGCATGGATGTGAGGGTGTGTGGCTGTGACTATCATGAAAGAAACCTGCACCTCTGACTATGCCACTTCACTACTACATAATCTAGCAATTTACCCTATTTGTTCTATAAGCCCTTACAGCTGAAACATAGCCAACTCTAAAAGTTAAGAGTTACATCAGAAAGACCAAGGCAAAAAAACAAGGATAAAGAATTTCCTAAGATGTGATTTTTCACAGAGGACAGCCAAAAGATCCTCATATAGAAGGGATTTGTGCATTTTGGTTGCAATCCCGGCAAGTCGTGCTGAATATATATGCAAAAGGCTTTCACATTTATCAACAGCTCTTCCTTCCTTCCTTTAGAAAAATACCATTTCCATGTTTGATCCAACCAGAGGAGAGAGAGAGAGAGAGAGACCCAACACCAAATAGCATCTACCCCAGAAGCACCACACAGAGCAACCAGGCTTCTTACACGAGAAACACTTGGGGACTCCCTTTGCCTTTGCCATCACACACGTGGAAACCTTCTTACATTGACTATTGGATACTGAGAAAAAGAAAGGAATTGTCATGGGTTTAGTTACAACACTCACTCTGTTTTCATGAGTCAGCAGTCACAAAATATGAGGTCATTCAGTGGAGCCCAGTGTGCAGATATTACACAGTTTCATTCCAAACAGCTTTTTGCTATATCCAACACAGTGCCTGCAAGTGTAACTCTAAGCAGAGGTGTCACCAGCATTCAGCAGAATTGTGCAATATAAGTAAAATTTATAACCCGTTGCATTTTTAAAAATGAATTATTTTCTTATAAAATTTAAATATCTGACCAAGTTCAATTATAACTTTTAGAACGGTGTACATTTATATATTTTAAAAGGCAACACATTCTATTATAACACAGAATAAAAGAGCAGCAATTAACATTGCGTGCCCAGCTGCAGTCTCCCCTTCTGGCGTGCCTAACTGCTGAGTAAAATGAATGGACACAACAACTGTCTGGGATTTAAACGGCCACAACTTTATTGATTTCAGCTGTAAGAAGCTTTGGCATAGGCATTGGGCGTATATCCCTCTCAGCCCTCCCTGCTGGGGGAACTGAGGCATGACAGGGTCTATTTGGGGGTGGATCCACTGCAAGGGACGCGGGTGGCACTGTGGGTTAAACCACAGAGCCTAGGACTGGCCAATCAGCAGGTCAGTAGTTCGAATTGCCGTGACGGGGTGAGCTCCCATTGCTCGGTCCCAGCTCCTGCCAACCTAGCAGTTTGAAAGCACGTCGAAGTGCAAGTAGATAAATAGGTACCACTCCAGAGGGAAGGTAAACGGCGTTTCCGTGCGCTGCTCTGGTTCGCCAGAAGCAGCTTAGTCATGCTGGCCACATGACCCGGAAGCTGTATGCTGGTTCCCTCGGCCAATAGAGCAAGATGAGCGCCGCAACCCCAGAGTCGTCTGCGACTGGACCTAATGGTCAGGGGTCCCTTTACCTTTACCACTGCAAAACGCAGGTTTACGTGGATGGCCCCCTATCGCCGACGGAAGCTCTATGGCCCGCTAGCCCTACGCAGTTGGCTCTTTGGACAGACACTTCCCTCCAGACCCCTCTAACGGGGTACCCAGTTAACACCACCGCAGGGAATAGGGGTGGGTGAATCACCACTTCACCACACCCCGGTTAGATGAAAAACCACAGGATTCCGCCCAAGGCCTAAACCGCCAAAGTTGTGACTAATGCTATGGGGAAGGCGAAACCTGCAGAGCAAGGAAAATTCCTTCCTGGCTCCGAAAACGGCAACCATCACAAGACTATAGGAAAGCCCAGCTAGCTGAAAAGAAATGGTTAGAGCAGTAACCAACTATTAATGATGGGGAAACACTCTAAAATAGCGCTGCGTGTCTGGGTGAAAGAGGAGGCACCGTGTCAGGCTGCAACCGCTACTCACTAGCAAGACGGTAAGTGGTCATTAAGAGCAGAAAAATATTAAACGGTTCTAGCTGCCACCACATTTAACCACAGCACCAGAGGGGATGCCAAAGGCTCCCCATCACTGCCACCGATCATTGTCCTTGTGGATTATGGCATTAATTTTTTAAGGAAAAAAAGGAAGCATGATGCCGCCATCCTTCAAGAATGTAGTACCTGAACTGGTGAAATGGTTCACACACACGCCTGCCCTCCTCCACCACTTGGTTATTTCCAATGTAGCTTCATGCAGTATTTTAACCCGTTCTACTTGTAGAACTTCTACTTGAACTGATATTCAATTGCATTTTAAATTTTTGCTTGTCGCACATTGCCCTGAGCTCTTTTTGAAGGAAAGGTGATTCATAAGTAGCCTAAATAAATAAATAAAATTCTGATATGCTATTTCACAGTCTGTCCTTGGCCCACCTTGGAGATATTAGTAGTCATGGCAGATGCCCCAAGTTAGGATTATGCCAAACACTGCAACTCTTAACGGTTAACCCCAGACGAGCTTTGTTGCAATGAATGGGAAATGCACAAGAGAATGGATCTCATTTTTATAAATTGTTTTATTATTTTAAAAAACTGTACCCTTACTTATTCCCCTTCTCAAAGGGGATCCAAAGCAGTTAATAAAACAGAAAACATCGTTCAGTATTCAAAAACATGTTTCACATACACTGTTCCTAACAACAGCAATAATAAAACCAAAATATTAACATAATAAATCAACAACCCATAACAATTTCTGGAAATTCTTTGAAACCCCTAGCCAAGATTGTTCCTTGTGCACCAACCAATTAAAACGATTGAGTCAATGAAAGTGGGGGGTAGAGCATTGCCAAAAAAGAGCACATAGATTTGCATAAAACATGTACATGCTGTTTTAGTTATTATAATCGACATAGAAATACAATACATCTCACCACAGTGGAAAAGACTGACCAAGTTATTTTTATGCCTGGCCTGCTAACTGTTGCTGGGCAATTTCAAGTCCTCTGCTTTCTTACGGTTCTTTACCTTGAACCAGACAGACGGCACCTTGAAGTGAAGGACTGTCCTCTGGAACTCCTTTAGATGGAGGAATGTTGTCTATAAAGTAGGACACATGGCCACCCAAGGGCTGAAAATCAGAACACCACATGTTCATAGTACAGTGGCAAGGCAGGCACACACATTTATTCTAAATGGTAGTTCACAGCATGTCTTGTCTGCCACTTGTCTTCACTCTTGATCTGCATGAGCTTTGGACTATGCATCTGTTCATTGTGAAACAAGATGGAAGCACACAGGGAACAATAATGACCAGTAGATTCAAAGCTATCCTTCTGAAATCTGACAGCGCAAGGCAATAGCCTTGGGATGTAAAGACCTTTGGGGCAGAGTGTCTTGAAACTGCAAAGTCTGAATCAAAATTGAGTGACTTCAGTCAATACCTGTATCAAGCTGAGTATCACATTGCTGTTAACAAGTTGAATTTCATAATTTTGCCCTCAAAATGCAGCACATGCCTTAACTTCTGCAGGCGCAGACTTTTTTGCATTTCACTTCTCCCATGCCAAGCTACTGAGACTGCCCAGTATCTACTCACCCATCCCTTTAGTATGGTTGAAGTCTCCTTTCACTACTTTGCAGGTTTTGCCATCTCCATTGCAGATGCCGCAACGATCTTCTTTGGCAGCTGATCCGATGATCCCATCACAGCCAATTTTCTAATGATAACAAGAGGTTCTTTGTTATTTTGATGGAAAATATTTGCAAAGGGGTATGTTTTGATTAAGCATGGGACTGGATGTTAGAAGAGGTGTTGTTGGGTAGGGCCAAAGTTGCTGTTAGAAAGGGAAATTGCAAAATGGATCTATTAAAAAATCAATGAGAATCTTGCCAACATTCTGCCCTTCTCTGGCCTGATTCACTTCAGCATTTGTCAACCCTAGGTGGAGGTTGTGATTGGTTGCAGCTGGGTATGGGGAGGAGTTCTGGAAAGTTAGTTTTGTGTTTTCACCTAATATCTTACGGTGCATATGAGTGTTTTCCTCCCTTGTGAACCTGTGGGTTCCGCTTAAGTGCCTGCCACTCAGTATGGAGAGACCAGATGACTCCTCCCCCCTGAAAAGGACACAAGAATCTGAAGACCCTGCCTGTCTCCAGAAGGGGGAGTCATCCCTATCAGGAATATCATTCCCCCAATCTGTAAACTGAAATTCACGGTAAGAAAAAGCCCGCCCCCCCCCAATATGAATGCTTGTATGTTATTTTCACTATGATATGCATTTACACACACAATTTACCCTAGTACTGTATATACATTTATGTACACATGGAGAACTGCATTGCATAGTTTGTAGAATTTTAAAAATTGACTGTGTTTTGCTTGTTTTGGAAAGTATAAATTAGGCAGCTTTGCCTTTAAATGCAAACTGCATCAAATTTCTCCTCCGTCCTTAGACTCCAGTGCAGGTGTAATGGAACTACATTTTCTCCTGCCCCCCCCCACCTGGCACGGGTGGAAGGGCTGTGGATGAGGCAGAGGCTACTATACTCCATTAAACCCTGCCACTGCTGGTCAGGGATTTGGACTGCATCCTAAGTGTCTTTTGGCTCCCATGTACATCAGGGCCATTTAGCTGTTGTCTTGGGAGCACTGCCTTACAATATTGGGTGACTGCCTTTTGCAAAACATCTGTGATGGCTGTTACAGAAATTTAGATGTTGTTAAATCCCTTCTTTTCAGAAACTTTTAAACTCCATTGGGAAAGGGCTTACATTTTGCAAGTAAAAAAGAAAAGAAAAAAGAATACTGTACAAGGGGCAAGATTCCAAAACTTGGGGTGAGGGGAAGCTAGAGGTGCTCTTAATAAACATTGCTATTCTAACCCGATTCTCAAATCATTCTTGTTTTTTGGATATTTTCCAACACTCACATAGAACTTTAGAGTATTTAAAGATGCTATTATTGAATTCAGCAACCAGCTGGGATGTTACAAAGAGAGAATTATTGTATAAAGTAGAGAATAATGATCAGTGGTGGAAACAGTTGAATCAAGAAGAAAATGCTCGTGCCTATTAAAAGAAGATGTGTGTGTGTGTGTGCCTGTGTGCAAGAAATGCAGGCAACTGTGTGTTGTTTACTTAGGATATATTTTCACAATGAGATCAGATAGTTCTCCAAGTAGCCTACATCCAGGTCACTGAGGGCTTTACAGATTAAAAACAACACCCCAAATTGTGTCAATAAATTAGATGTTAGCAAACAGTGTTTGAGAAGGTTGGGTGTACCTAGGAGTTGGCCAAGTTGGCAGCCACAAGAATCCAAAGAAACCAGAGGATGCACTAGACGTCACCCAGAAGAAGCTTGAGCTATTGAGCAAATACCCCTGAAGAACATCACTTAACCACCTCCGGCTGTTCAAGTTTTATATACCAAGCGCACATCATCATACAATATTGGGTTACTGCAATGTGCTCCATTTGGGGTTTCCCTTGTGCTTGATCTGGAAGCTATAGTATGTGCAGAATGCTACAGTACAATTGCTGACAGAAGTGAAACCCTGTCAGCAAATAACACCTCTGGTCAGAGATCTGCACTAGTTGCCAATGTGCTACCGGTCCAAATTCAAGGTGTTGCTACTAGTATATAAAGGCTTTAATATAGTGCTTCTTAAATTTGGGTTCCCAGCGGTTGTTGGATTACAACTTCCATCATCCCTAGCTAGCAGGAACCAGTGGTCAGGGATGATGGGAGACCCAAGTTTGAGAAACGTTGCCTTTGGACCTGCTTACTTGCGAGATTACCTTACCCCATACACGCCCACTTGGCTGCTTCAATCTATAGAACTGGCACTGTTACAGGTGCAACATAATACTTCAATGCATTTTTAAAAAACAAAGCAAAACAGTCTTTTAGGGTGGCAACACCCACACTTTTTAATGTTCTAAATAGTTGGTTTTTAATGGTTTGTTTTTTTAAAACCAATAATTTTATTCTTTTATTGTTTTATTGTTTTTGAAAAACATGTTGAGGTTGTAAGTGGTATATAAATCTTGTGAGATAAATGAAATAAAATAAAATAACAATGCTTAGCATAGAAACCTAGCTTTGCGTATATATGGTCAGGTGAACTTTGGTTCAATATGAAAACGTCTTCATATCCTGCATTTAAAAAGACTGCGCCATCTGTGCAAATTCACATTTCTTCTAGCTTTCAAGAATTCTCACTGCAGCAGGAAGATGTGACCTAGGGGCATAATTTTCATGTGGGGGTATTTTCAAATAAACCGTTCTCGACCTGAAAACTGAGGCCCTGTGGTCCTGAAAGAGGATGTAATCACAGCTAAGCATAGTCACAGTTCCAGCAATTCCCTGAACACATTTTATGCTGCCCACTAGCCTTTCCCAACAGAAATGCCTTTGCTGAAGCTTAACATATCCTCATTATTATATCATCTTCCATAGTTAAGTCATGCACAAGGCAAATATTATTGCTTAGAGAGAATAACAAAAAAGTTACTCCACCTGGCACTTGCCATGAACGCAGAGGTCAGTCTCGTAAGGCCCGCATGGTGTACCATCAACTACCCTGTCAGACACCAACACAGGGGAATCCTTTCCAAACAGGGAGCAATAAAGTTCACAGGGCTTATCTGAAAAAGAAATACACACATACGCAGAAAACACCACGCAAGAATATTGACTTTAGTCATATCATGTACCCAAAGCACTTGAAAATTATTGGGACAAGTATATGATATACAACAGATAAGATGGTATTCAATTAATGCAAACTGTCAGTGCACGAATTTATCCTTGTGCAATGGGACCTCCTTCCCTTCTCTTTAGATCTAAGGGACCAGAGTGGGGGTGGGGTGGGGAGAGAGTGGGAGGATGTTCCACTGCACAAGCAGAAATCCTTATGCTAGCAAAAAGTGCTACTTTGGCTACCACCCACTATTTTGTATGGTAAAAGATGTAAATTTACATGTCTTAATTTATATAAACATGGAGACCAAAACCACAGGCAATGCAATTCCGAATGCTTGGCCCCCAACAATTACACGGAACACCGCAGAAGTAAATGCAGTGCAATAGCAGGTTTGTTTTTATAATTATAACAGTTGCATCTGTTTATGTAACTAGATATTACGTTGCTAGAACCTGCCCTGAAACTTTATGATGAAAGGTGGGCAAAAAATATTATAAATAAACCATAAAATAAATATAAATCAGCAAGTTGTATTATCTAAGCTATCACCACCAAAACAACAGTACTGGCCTATTTCGTCATTGAAAAGCCAGCACAGTATATATTCCAAATGAATTGCCACACATGCGTGTATATCACTCAGTTACTCCAAATTAGTAAGTTTAAAATAATACATAAACAAAACCATAAAAATAAAAAACAGTACTGAAGGGTGGGAGGCAGGGGGAAATAATGTACAAGGGTACAGAAATGTACCATCCATGATGACAGCAGTCCAAAGGCTTTTCTTCTTGTTGGTGTACCTCTCATGAGTCTGGCACTGCTGGTCTCGGAATGTGGGCACCCCTTTGGGGCAGGGCAAGTTTTCACAAACTGTGTGTTCGACACTCGTGCCACGGCAGTTTTTGCCTCCGGGTCCAGGGCTGTTAGTGGAGAAAAGCATGGGTAGCCATGAGCAGGAGACAGCTAATGGATCATACCCTGTTTTCAGGGTAGAACTCAGAGATGGCACTACAGGATCCCACTCAGCAGAATGAACCAGAGGGGGCCCCACACGCAGGAGGGCTGTTTTGTCATATTTGAAGTAACACACTTGTGTGTGTTTTTAACCTAGCAAAGGGAGAATGTACTGTAGACCTTGGAAGCACATGTGTCTGTCTGAGCAGAATTTTAGCAATTTGAGTTGCTCTAAGGCCAGATGGGGACGCGGATGGCACTGTGGGTTAAACCACAGAGCCTAGGACTTGCCGATCAGAAGGTTGGCGGTTCGAATCCCCACGACAGGGTGAGCTCCTGTTGCTCGGTCCCTGCTCCTGCCAACCTAGCAGTTCGAAAGCACGTCAAAGTGCAAGTAGATAAATAGGTATCGCTCCAGCGGGAAGGTAAACGGCGTTTCCGTGCGCTGCTCTGGTTCGCCAGAAGTGGCTTAGTCATGCTGGCCACATGACCCGGAAGCTGTACACCGGCTCCCTCGGCCAATAAAGCGAGATGAGCGCCACAACCCCAGAGTCGGCCACGACTGGACCTAATGGTCAGGGGTCCCTTTACCTTTAAGGCTAGATGAGCTCTCAAAGTAAAAAAAAAAGTAAGGCTCGTGAAAGACAACTTCCCAGGAGAGGTCTACCAAATATTAATCATGATAGGGAAATGGAACATCCATTCCGAGAGGAAGTATACCTCTTAAAATCAGCTTTGGGGAGCATCACCTTTAATCCCTGCTTCTGGCTTCCCAGTAGTATCTGCAAGACCCTCTCTTGTAAACAGAATACTGGACCATATGCACCCTCTTGGAATCCAACAGGACTCCAACCACTCTTAATCCCAACCACTAAAATCAGTTTGTTTTTTAAACACTGCCATGAAATAAGCAGCATTTGTGTCAGCAGAATTTTCTGGCCAGTTAACTGGGAGGTGAAGGTTAACCAACAAAACCACTAGCCCTCATTCCTCTCTAAAAGGTACCTTTCTGCTGACTACGGCACTGTAACCCTGGAAGCTGCCTGATGGGGAGTCAGAACAAGAGCCCACCGAGCCCACTACTCTCTATTGCAGTGGCTTTCAACTATTGGCATGTGGACCACAAGCTTCAATCAGATGTTCCATTGTAAGGATGCAGAACAATTGAGAATATCTGCACTTGGCCCTGGCCATTATTTATTTACTTTTCCCCTGATGATGGAAACAGGCTGTTTTGAGTAGGGCTGGCTTATCAAACAAGCTAACAAACAGTGCTCATAATTTTCATAGTATGCTGCTGGTGAAAGACTTGGGATCTTCATTACTTATCAAGTCTAAATACAGAAGTGAGATAAATGCTGAACCTGTCCCAAGAGTAAAGCTGATAAACAACTTTATGTGAAGTTGACTTCACATGACTTTGCTCATGAAAACAAGCAAACCCACTGCATTTGAAAGAAAGACTACAGTTATTAAGAGTTATTCATGTACTTTGGTTTACAGAACAAAAACGTTTATTATGTAAGCCATTAAGTTCCTTAGAATTAGTCAAGTGGTCTGGAGGTGGAAGAGCTTGTGAACCACAGATCTACTTCAATGGGTAGCAGCTGTCCAATATCTGAGGCAATGGTCCTTTGCAGCCAAAAGATTCTTCAACCAGATGCTGGGAATTGACCCTGGGACCTTCTGCATGCAGAACATATGATCCAGCACTCAGCTACTGGCCCTCCTTAACTCAAAACTCACCACACTGGACTGTCATTTATAACATCCACTTACCACCCTCATTGATTTCTAAAGCTCTTTACATTTAACACAGCTGCTGAGTTCTAGCATGCAAAATGGTTGCACAGTATGGGTGGGGAACATGATCTCTGTATACACAAGTTACCTTGTTAATAGAATCCGCTGAATAAAATCCAAACCCAAATGCTTTCCTGTCTCAGATGCTACATGTGGGAGAAGCTCATGCTAAAGCTCCCGGGATCTAATCCTCGTTATCTAAATAAGGCCTAAAACATCCAATTCCTAAATCCTCCTTAGCCAGGCAGAATTTCCATAAAAGATTCCAATCTGCAGCTGGAACTCATCTGCGTCACCATGCCAGGAGCAGAGTGTCTTTTGTGAAGAACCGTGCCACTACCAAACATACACACACACGTGTTTAATCAACAAAGTTGGGGAAGGGCCACAGCTCAGTGATAGAGCATCTGCTATGAACGCAGAAGGTCCCAGCCCCAGGCTCCGTTTCTGGCATCTGTAGTTAAAAGAATAAGAACACAGGGAGTCCCCTTATGGCACTGAGTCAGACCATATAGCTCCATCTAGTCCAGAATTTACTCTGATTGGAAGCAACTCCCTGCAATTTCAGGGGGGAGGGGCTTTCCCCCTGCCCAGCATGGAGACCAGGTAGGATCAGCTTGCAAGTGGCACAAACACCCTCCTCTGCCTGAGGCCCTAGAGAGCTATGGATAGTCAGAACAGGCAATACTGAGCTAGATGGATGAATAGCTGGACCTGTTGCAAGCCAACTTAATGTGTGCTTGTGCTCTTTTTTGAAAAGGAGTCAAATGCCTGTTAGAAATGAAAATACATCAATGGCAAAGGAAGGAAGGAAGGAAGGAAGGAAGGAAGGAAGGAAGGAAGGAAGGAAGACAAAACTCAAAACTCTTGAGAGAGTAGTAGCATGGTAGCTAAGATGCTGAACTGTGAGCTAGCAAACCCAGGATTCCTATCCCACCTTTGCCACCAAATCGCTCAGATGTTATTCATGTGAAGGAGCAATGTGGGGAGGAAAGGGCTGTGAAGTCTCACCTCTGCCCCTGGCAGATGACTCGGGGTTTTCCCTAGCCCTGTCCCAGCTTCTGCACATTCCCTTTGCTGGGAAACAAAAGAGGGGGGAGTGCTGTTGCACTCAGGTCATTCTGGTGGGCTTGCTATAGGCATCTGGATGGTCACTGTGAGAACAGGATGCTGGACTAGTTGGGCCTTTGGCATGATCCACCAGGGCTCTTCTTATGTTCGTTTTCTCTGGCTCCTAGAACCCTGATAATGGAGCGCTCCAGGACTCAGGGACACCTACACACACAGGTTTCCCTGAAACAGACATCCATGCTAATTCCGGGATCAGAGGAGACACATGTCATTAGGGGTGGGGCCTGAGCCACAGCTCCTTTTACCCCTCCCCCCTTGTCCCTTTAGTAATTTAAAAATAAGCCTTCCTCAAAATCCATCAACATTTGAGTGTAAATTTCTCCTAATATACACATTTTTCAAAGCACTTTTTCTTAATATAACACATTTTTTGTATGTTCTTTTCCCTGAGGCACGCACATTTACCCAGTATATGCATTTTTGTACTCTTTACATGGCTGGAGAACAGCAGTGCAAAATTCAGAAAACGGTAAGAATTTTAGGGGGAAATTCAGGAAAATGGGATGGCTGGGTTTTGATTTGTATATTGTTTTGGAAGATTGAACAAAATCAATTTTCTCCTCCATCCATGGCAGAGAACACCACCACCAACATTACTGAATTCCCCAAGCGAAGTATTTTTTAAATCTTCAATCAATAGTTTTGGACAGCAAATAAACCAGCTGCAGAAGAACAAAGAATGCAGACAGGAATATAAAGTGAACCTATATAGAGAGAGTGAAACAGGATCACGTGCCATTTACGAGCCAAGAACTTACATGAGCAAAAGAATGTGAAAAATCAGCGCAAAAATCTGGTGCATTAAAGTAAGGGGCACTGGGGAGATTTAGTTTTACTGAAGTGGATGCACACACTACATTTCTTGTCTGCTCAAGCAGATTTTGTTGACCTCAGATATCCACATAGTGTGTACCATCTAGGCAACTATAGATGAGACTGGCACACAGCATGGTAATTTCTGTGATTTTCATAGTATTGGGCCTTGAGCAATGCTGCAGCTTTGAGTGATGTGTGCTGCAGAGTTAGCTTATGCACAAAAGAAATGAGGAAATGGCAAGGAAAGCAAACCGAGCTACAAAGGAGACTCCTGAAGTAACGGCTGCATCTTTCGGCCTCTTCCACAGCTTACTTTGTTTAATACATTTGCATACTACAGCTTTTATGGGAAACTCAAGGAGGCATACATAGGGTCCCCAGGACCAGGAGGTCTCCTGTCAAGGCACTCCTTTGGTTCAGCCAGAGCATCTGTTTTGCATGCAGAAGACCTTAGGTCCAATTCCAGGCATCTCCAGGTACTACTAGAAGATAACCCTAGCTGATACCCTGGAGAGCTGTTGCCAGTCAGGGTAGACTGTACTGAACTAGATGGACCAACAGTCTGACTCAGCATAAGGCAGCGTCCTAGGTTACATGAGATGCCTTCAGACTTTAATGTCTCCTTGGAATGAGGCAACTTACGGTGGATTGTCACATTTGCGTTGTCTGAATCTGGCACCGGTCCCACACGTCCTGCTGCACATGCTCCACTGGCTCCACATGCTCCAGTCTCCATCTACATGTTCGGGGATGGGAGTTTTGCTGACACACTCCCCAGTTCGGCACCACTGGAATGTAACAAGGGTTAGAATAGTGAGGCCAATGACTTCAATGCCACAGGTGCTTTGAGACCCATCAAACAAATAAGGGAATGGCTACAAGGATGAGGTTAAGCACAAGTGGAAGCACTTGTTAAGCTGAAATAAAGAGAAATTACAGGTATATACCAGCATTACCAACTCAAGGTGGTACACATGCTTCTCATCTTTCTATCTTCATATCAACCCTGAGAGACGGTGACCAGCACAAAGTCACTCAATGAACTTCATGGTTGAAGTGTGTGCCCATAGTTCTGGACCCTTGTGGTGGCAATATCTTCTTGGAATTGGGTAAATAAATATTGGAGATAAATATTTCTGAAGTCCTCCCAGTTGTAAAAACTGCAATCAGGGCCTTGAAACACTTTTGAGGTGATAGTAGTATTATTTATTCAATTTATATACCGCCCTTTATCAAAAGCTCCCAGGGTGATGTACAACATTAAAAACACATCACAGAACATCAATGATAAAAACATAATAGGAAACATGGTAAAAAAAATACTGATAGGCAGCATAATAATAAAGCAATCATCCTGAGAAATATGCCAGAGGAAGATGGATGGGGCCCCTCCTCCAGCTGCGTGTTAGTGGGAAGAGACAAAAGGGTTTATGGGATGTAGGATCTCAGTTTGGATGATGTAAGCAAGGAAAATCGTTTGGAGCACTATGCTGGCTTGTTGGGGCAGGTTCTAACAAAGAGACAGACAGCCTGTTTGATTTATCTGTTCCGAGACTCAAGCCTGCTCTGCTTACTGGAGAAGCAAGAGAACTCTGAGGAAGATTTTTTTGGGGAAAACCTTATCTGGAAGCCTGTAGTCAGCTGCTTAGAGCATTCTTCAATACAATAAGAAGACACCAGTATCAGATACTGATACTGCCAATAGTAAGAGTACAGTAGGCCCAAAACTTACATGCAGTTAACTTACACGATCACAGCCTTACACACTTTGCCAATGAATGAATGAATGATGGGAGACCTGAAAAAAGCCCTCAGAAGGGGCTTTGTGAGATTTCAAAACAGCATCCAGAGCACTTGTACAACCTTCCCAGAGCCTGGAAAGCAAGGCAAAGGACTTAAAAAGATATTTCTGTGCTAGGCTTTCCTGCTGTGGAAATTTCTAAGCCCTCTGCCTTGCACTTACCAGCCTTTGGAGAGTAGCATGAGGACTCTGGAAGGCCTTGTGAGGCTCCCAAGATCTTATCTGCTCACTGAACCAGCATTAAACAGGTAGGGATGGGGGTGTCAATTTCAGGGTGTGGGTGTGTGTCTTCCTGACTGCACAATTTTGCCTTTGCGCGCAAGACCCCAAGAATGTAACCCCAACGTAAGTTTCTGGTCTACTGTATTGAGGTTCACCAACTATTTGCCATAATGTAATTAATGCACACCCCACACAATGATTCCTAAGAAAACATGCACAAACATTATCTGAGTAGAAAATGGTCTTGAAAAGCAAGTGGAAGGGCAACTCTTAGAAAACTGATACTGTCGACTGGCTAGAAAAATTTGCTATCAGGCAGCATAGAGACACAGCAAATAAATAAAAAGACCAGGCCTGAATTCTCCCTTAGGGGGATTACCTTGTCTGCTCCACATTCTGTGCCATCCAGAGGAGGGTCCAATTTGGTTTTGCAAGATGCGTCTCCTTCCACAAGGCACCAGAGACCAGCACACATCAAATGCTGCCAACATAAAAGCAAAGGCATTTTGTCCCTTTTTCTGGAGATATCAGCTATTTTTTGTGAGGGACGAAGTCTCTCATGTGAATCCAGAAGTATCTGATTGGCTTCATTTTTAAGCAAAGTGATATTTTCAAAGAACAGCACAGTTATGTTTTCTGCACTGACCACCTGGGCTGGAAATATGCATCCACACACACACACTTGACTGTGGGAAATGTGACACTTTTTATTTCTACCATATCCCCCCCCTTTCTCCTCTTCCTACCCCAAAGAAATAAAATAGATGCTTTTCGTAAACAATCTAGCTGCTTATTTTAGATTAATATGGGAGCTTGAGACTTCCCGATCTCTGCAACACCTCTCTTCTCTGCTCATAATCTGCACCAGTTTCCCCCCATCTTTGCCTTTATTGCGAGATGTGTGCCACAACCCCATAGTCACCTTTGACTGGACTTACCCGTCCAGGGGTCCTTTACCTTCACCTTCCCTTTTTGTATGCAGCTTTGATTAATATACACATGTTGGTAAGTATGCTATTTTCAATAATGTGTGCATGTCTATGCACATTTCCCTCTAATATATGCATCTTTGTAGACATTGTTTGGGACGCGGGTGGCACTGTGGTCTAAACCACAGAGCCTAGGACTTGCCGATCAGAAGGTCAGCAGTTCGAAACCCCGTGACGTGGTGGGCTCCCGTTGTTTTGTCCCAGCTCCTGCCCACCTAGCAGTTCGAAAGCACGTCAAGTGTAAGTAGATAAATAGGTACCGCTCCGGTGGGAAGGTAAACAGCGTTTCCATGCGCTGCTCTGGTTCGCCAGAAGTGGCTTAGTCATGCTGGCCACATGACCCAGAAAAACTATCTGCGGACAAACGCCGGCTCCCTCAGCCTGTGAAGTGAGATGAACGCACAACCCCAGAGTCGTCTGCGACTGGACCTAATGGTCAGGGATACCTTTACCTTTAGACATTGTTTGGCTGGAGAACTGTATCACACAATTTGTTGAATTGCAAATGTGCCTTAAAAAGATCCTCAGAGAACCTTGGCAGGACAATTTGGGATGACCTCAAAGCACCAACACAACTGGGGTCTTGTGTATGTATGTGTGTTTTTAATTTAATTTTTCTTAAAGATTTTTTTGTGTGATACAAAACAAACAAATAAACAAGGAAAAGTACATATAGTGTCTCCAGTTTCAATTCATAGAGCCTTTTTTCACAGTCCATTTACATTCAATATGAGACACTATGGCAATGAACCAGCAAAGAAGTTCTACTTTTGTTAATGCTCAGAGACAAAAAGAAAAAAAAACCCACCTCATGTGAAGTTAATAACATGTCTAATTGCTGTCCTTGGGTTTTATGGTTTTCGTAAGTTGGGTTATTAAAAAAGTGTGACTGTTTTCACTTTGCTGTTTTATATGAAGCTTAAGTGTTTGGTTTCACAGCTTCTGTGTATTGCAAGACTTTACTCTTACTAGAAAATATTTTTCATATTATTATTATTATTATTATTTATTACAACCCATTTTACACTTACTGGAATGTCTCAAAAATGTTTGCATGGGTTTCAGTTTGGCTGATTGTCAAAAGGCACTCTGGCTTAATGGGGGGAAAGGAGGGAGAACAAATTTTAAATAGAATTGTAAAATACAATGTGGGAATCTAAGAATATCCTAATAAAAATAATTTTTAAAGTGATGGCTATAAATAAGAAAAGGGCTTGAGAAACTGAAACACAAGCAGCTTTGAATTAACTTCCACAGGGGCTGGTGTGGCAATGCAAAACTACAGTTACGCTTCCTTTGAATTAGTTAAGATCTGTATTGTGGTATACCAAGTAATGTGTAATATTGGTGGGCAATGACTGATTGAGCTGCCTTAATGTTGCAGAAGAGACAGAAGGCAGAAGTGTCACTAGCTGAACTGCTCAGACCCTACAAGAAGGCTAGGGCACATAGATCGGTCCAGGGAAGGTGAGAGAAGCATCAGTAGCAGAAGGAAGGAGAAGGCAGAGGCCTTCAGGGTCAGAAAGCAGGGATCCCAGAAGTGCGGGAGGGCACAAAGCACTCCAATATGAAATTTAAATTTAAAATACAAAAGGATCATAACTCAGTTCTGCACCACTTTGTTATTGGTTACATAGGCAGAATTCTTTTTTTGAAAAACACACACACACACACACACACACACACACTCCTCCATTGTATATATTTGCATACCATCCTTCATCCACAGATCTCAGGGCAGTTCGCAACAAGAGAGCTTCAAAATGATGAAAAAGGAAGTGCCATGAAGTGGAATGGGCTCAATAAATAACAAAACAAAAAAAAAATAACCAAGAAAGCTGACAGCTGGAATTAAATCCCTAGCCACGACAATTTAAAGTACAATTTAAATACAGCTTTAAAAGGATAGTACTGCTGGTTTCCTCATTGAGGAGTTCCTGATAAAATGTCTAGGAATCTCAGGGTTTGCTAGAGATCCAGTTTGAAAAGCAAAATTTTCTGTATTCCATTTGGAGAGCATTTACAGTATTCACATCCTAATAATCATGCCCCCCCACCCACTTAAGTTAAACTTCTGAAGAATGTCAAGGTCAAAGTGCATTGCATCTAGCTATTTAACAAGGCTATAAATCTTGGGGGAAACAGCTGGTGCTGGGATCAAGGGGTTCATCTTTTTGCGTGGCCAGGCGGAGTCCCCAGATCCCGAGTGGTCCCCCCCGTCATGTGGAATAACGACTCAAGACAACGTGCTATGGGATTAAATTGGCCACAACTTTATTAAATTTCAAATGTGGGTAGACCTTGGCTCAGGCATTGGGCGTTCTCCCTCCCCAGTCCCCAGCCGGGGACCTAGGGAGCTTCAGGGTTATCCAGTGTGTGGGGGGGGATGGGCCGGCTCTGGAGAACATATGTTCAAGCAGAGATAGCCGCCCCTGTTACGCCGCCGCCGCCGCAGGGGAGAGCAATGACGACCTTTCAGCGTACGGTCAAAGCCTCCCTTCAGAAACCCCTTTAACGGGGAACCCTGGTATTGCAGCCGCAAAGATGAAGATGGACTAAAGGATTCCGCCCAAGGCCTGATACCGCCAAAGTTGTGACGTTTTGCTACGGGAAAGGCGAAGCCTGCCAATGCAGGGAAATTCCTTTCCGGCCCTTTAACAGCGACCTTAACGTAGCAGCGCCCACATACCTGTGAAGATAAGTTAACCTGCAAAACCTATGAAGAAAAGTTAACCTGCAAAAGAAGACATTAACTGAGGGTGGGTAGGGTGGGAGAAGCTCTGGAGCCAAGTGAGGATTCCCAGGTAAGATCCTCCCTCTATTGTGTGGGCAGGTAATCCCTCCCCTACCTGGCCTGGTCTCCTTGGCAACGCTTCCCCCAGGTGGGATTGGACAACTGACTGAGGTAGGCAGAGACCTCCAGGTATCCCACCTGAGGGAAGGCAAAGCCAAGCCTATGCTGATGGGGCCGCTCCAGATCTATGGCTGCGCGCGTCCACACAAAGGGCGCCCCCTGTTTTAAGCGGGGAGCGGTCATTGCCATTATACTGAAATATGAACATGAGGGCAAGTGAAATGTAGCAAATTCTTTAAAAAGAGATATCAAACATTCTGCTCCAGTCACCTGATTTACAATGGATATAGTACAGAGGCAAATAATTTGGGGGAAATGTAAGTTCTATGAGCTGCAACTTTCCTTTCAAACAATTGCCTTAGTGTGACAGAAGACAGAAATCCAGCTTATGTTTTCCCCACCCTACCCCCAACAATACCCACTTTTAAAAGTTTGGTTTTTGTAAATCCCACACAGGATGACTTTATTCCATTCAGTAGTATTGGTTTCCTCTTTTACCGTATAACATGAGCTAACAATAAAGTTCCATTCAACATTAAGACCACATCCACACATATATAAAAAGCACTTTTGTTCCACTTTAAAAGACATGGCTTCTTCCCATATAATCCTTGGAACTAGAGTTTGTTAAGGGTCTCGTAACAACCTTCTGCTCCCTTAACAAACTCCAGTTCCCAGGATTCTTGGAGAGGAAGCCATGGATTAAGAGAGGATTAGAAAGCGTAGGGGCCATAACCCCCATTTCCTTGAACAATAGTAAAATAATATTACACAATATTAAAACTGGATGGACAATTGTGCCTCAGATTTGCAGAGGGTGAATTGGGGAGGCCATTCTACTGAATAATCTCCGGGGGGACTGAAATGCTCTAACAGTTAAAAAATTTGTCAGAACATTCATTTCCAATGAAATTTGGCTCATCCCTATGTTGGTGAACTAGTTGTGCATGTGGAAATGTGTGGGTCTCCGAGTCACACTGTTCTTTACTCTGACTCTCCAAGGTCAAGGTCTTGGACCCGTGCTTTCCAGATAAGGGACAAGGAGAGAACTATACGTTGTTGTTGTTGTTGTTGTTGTTGTTGTTGTTGTTGTTGTTGTTCTTTTACTGAATGTTATCTTCGTAACTCTTTTTTTAATACCAAATTTCAACAAAATTGAGTAGGGCTGATTTACTGAAGCTTGTTTCCATTTTGTAACAAATGTTTATATTTATATTCTGTTTTTCATATATTGTCTTATTGGATAAATATTGGCTAAAACAGCTTGCCAATCTTTTCTGCAACTTAGACCAACTTCTCGTTTTAGCCCTCTTCCTCTACTCTACTTATTTCTTGTAGATATTCTGGATGATAGAGCCCTAGCCATTAACACATCTACTTTGAAAGAAGTCGGATTTCAACATAATTTACCTCTCAGAGCCCTCTCTCTTTCTTGATCTTTAGTACTTCAGCTATAGATTTATACCTGTACATATTAGGCCACAGCATGGCTCAGGATACAGCAGGTAAAAATAGTGACTCCCCACCTTAACCACCATTTTACATTTGGCTATACACCACCTCTCCCAACATATTATTTTGCCCTTGGCATCAGTTCAGGGGTGGGGAACTTTTTTCAGCCTGAGGGCCATATTCCATTCTGTGCCACATTTCAGGGGCCACATCCCATTGGTGGGCAGAGATAGAGGGGAAAGTGGGCATAACCACAGATGTGGGTTTTACCTTTGTACAATAGACTAGTTTCTGTACACATTCACACACATCCCCCTCTCTATCCCCCCATTCAGGCAAGCAACAAGCATTATCTGACGCCACTGTTGGCCAATGCCTCAAGTTAACTCACTGTGCATACTATAAGATCCTGCCCTATAGAGAATCCTGTGTAATTCTCAAGGGTTCCACAGCTGACGTGCAGGGGTTCCTCAAGAGAAGGCAGCACAGAAAGGATTTCCTGAAGGTTGAAAACTACTGCAGTAGGCCAAGCAGCAAAATGCATATGTATATATAAAGGCCTCAAGCCAAGGAAAGCCAACCAGCTTCTCAAAGGGAAAATAATTGAGAATGTCCTTTCTTTTAACAGACACTTCCTGGGATGGTCTTTAAAGATATACACATTCAGAACGTCTCTCAATAACAGCAAGCTTGGTGGTCCACATTCCCCGAAAAACACTACTTAGGAAGATTTTTAAAATATTTTTTGTGCTCATTGTTTTCATGTTGCATTAGCTGCCTTCCCGATCCAGAATAAATAAAATGGAACAGTTAAGGCTTGAAGTTCATTCCCTCTGCTACAGCACACAGTGAAAAGTTTTATTAATTTGGCACGTCTCATTTATGTAACATTAAAAAATATAAATGGTTCTTATTTTCTGTTTTATATCACATTTCAAGTTCCTGGATTTTTTACTAAGGGGAGGGGGGGCATTTACTGAAACAATTACCTCCCAAAATAAAGAGCAGAATTACAAACTACTCTGTCTATTCTAAGTGCGACCTCTAGAGGAGAAATGGCCAAAGTCTGTATTCTCAAGGGCCACTCTGTAAACCACACAGCAGTCTAGGGGCCAGAATAAATTTTGCCACCCAAACTGGCTTCCTTGGGAGCGGTGAAACTCTGTAACAGAGCTGCCATTGACTTTGCAGTTCTCAGGCGCAGAATTACATGCTATGTACAAAATAAATTTCTTTATTACTTCCATCTCAAAACAATTTGCCCTTATAAATGAAACTGTGGGCATACTTTTTTAAAAAACCATGCTTGGGGCCTTATGGTTCTGTCCCCAGCTTGTTTATGTCCCAAATGGGTTATCTTACCTCCATATTTTTGCAGAAAGTTGCATTGGTTCCAAAGAGAATCTGGCATTGCTCATCTGCGCTGTAGTGCATTCCTGGAAGTTTGTAAGGAAGTCGCACAACATAACGGCTCCGTGGGTCTGTTACCAGTAAACAGGTGCTAACTTTTGACCTGAAGAGATAAAACATATTTTGAAGGGCATTGTGAGAGCATTGCTCTATTTCATCAAATGACTGTATTTTCACAATATAATGGACTTCCAATTTAGCAACCTCTTCAAAACATGCCTCCCAACAGTGTACTACTATGTATACTGTAAAGGGAATTGGGGGTTGCTCGTGCGTAAGGGGGCTGCTGCTCTAGGCAACGTTGTCTGGCTAAACCTTTCCCTGGCTGGACAGCCCTTTCTCCATGGCTGTGTCAGTCGCTGGCAGAATCCGTCAGTGGGCGTTTTCTGAACTTCTTCCAACATAAAAATTCTTTGACCCCAAGTCTCCTCCTAGCCTCTCTGCGCGGAAGTCTTCTGCGCAGAGTGGGCGTGGCCAGCGGAGGTCCTGGGCTCTCCCCGCTGGTCTCTGTGGAAGAGTCTTGGAGCCATCTCTCCGAAGTCCTTCCCTGCTCCCCTTTCTTCCTGGTGTCACGCCGATTTCCTTCCCCAAAGGAAGTGTTCTCTCTCTCCCTGCTGGTCCCTTCTCCTGCATTGTTGGGGAGCCTTACCTCCACTCTTGGCTCCGATGGCAGTTCCCTGACATATACGTACTACCTCCTTTTTAAGTGACAGCGTGCTATGAAACTGTGGTATGTATTTGATTTGTAAAAAAAAAGGTATACAACACTGTTCTGGTCCATAATGAGTGCTTAAAGAGGCTTATATTGAAAATCTACAGGACAGAATTAACAGCATCAATATCACAATAAAAATGAAAATATCAAATATCAGATTCCCATGACAAAATGTGTTGGCTACAATCCAGAGAGTTAACCGTGAAATTAATGTTCTGATGGATTATGGTCTCAGAAAGGGATTATAATGGAGCTGCTAAAAGGGGGGAAATAGTTATAATCTTATGAAGGGTTTTGGGTAAACTTTGGTTCCAGTTCAGACCTTCCCCAAATTCAGAATTGGGAAGAAATTGGCAGAAATTCTAAGAAACAAACTAGGCACAATGATAAAAATGTGACTACCACAAAAAATGACAATCATGTGTCCAGCTTTGCTCTCCTTCTCCATAATATCTAGTAGAAAACTTATCTTATGACATCACAACATTCTATATTTTCCTACCTCTACTCCAGACCCTTGGCTGCCAGCAGTGAAAGCTGGGAAAGTGCATAATTTTGTAATGCCATGATATAAGTTTTCTACTAAGTGTTATGGAGAGGATGGGAGAACTAAGACTCATGGTATATCTTATGCCAGGTTTGGCCCAAAGAAGAAGAATCACTCACGAATGTTACATTTCTCTATTACTTTCATGGCAACATTGCAAAAGCATAGAGCTGGATTCTTCATTCAAACCAACATATTTCAGTTGTCACAAAACACTGGCAAGGTTTGATTTGAAAAGGACAGCAAAACTGGGATTCTTGTCAAGAAGCTGTCAAGGTGCTGAAATATGGGTATCATAACGTTTCTGATCTCCTGCCAGTAATGTCTGCAAAACCCAGGATTCAAAGGAGACAGCTTCCACCTTCTGGCACCCACCATTGAAAATTGTTCATCATTTCTGCAGAGAAGACAAGAGACTGGTGTCTTGTGATTCAAAGGCTTTGCTGACAACAGCATTCTTACTTGAGAAACTTTTCAAGGTCATCACGACTGCAGGAAGACCAGGATAGGTCACTGGGATTCCTTCCCTTCACCCATTCTCCGGACATGATGTGAGATCTTCCAGCACAGGACAAGTGGTCATCATCATGGCTCATCCCCATGCTGTCAGAGAAGAAAAAGAAACAAGTAAACTAATACTGTGAATGGGACACTTCCATTTGCAGTTTCTCAATTTCAGTTTCAAAAAGTAACAATATATTGGTTATTTCTAAGAGATGGCAGATTTGAAGTACTGGAAAAGAGTTTTTCAGCCAGATAATCCCAACTGTGGCTACACTACAGTCCCATAGACTGGCTTGCATGCTGGTACCACTCAACTGGCAGCAATGTCTTCATGGATTTCCCATTCTTGTGGAACTGCCACAACATTCCCCCTTGACTCCGGTCCCAATTCTGCCAGGATAGACACCTTCAGCTCTACATTATCAGAAATGAGAATCTAGCTGTTTCAGGGCTCCCTACGCACAGCAGTGTCACTCGGATCAGTGATCCAGGATGCAGAACTAAGGATTTCTGTCTGTCATTGCTAGCTTAATGGATAGAAATCTTTCAGTTTCAGCCAGGTAAGTAACTCTACACAGGGTACAAGGCTAATACCTGGCAATCACAAGGTACAATGGAAGAGTGAACACAGAAGCCAATGGCCTCAAATGGCGCCTTTGTGTAAAGACCTGGACACAATGCAAGGCTCTGTACTTAAAGGAGCACCAGATTTAACTGCAGTAATTAGCTGTAAAACCACCTTCAAAAACTTGAAAGTGAGATCACACTGAGCACATTTACCTAGATGGAAAATGAAAACTTGTACAGCAACAAGAAAACCAGGCAGGGAAACAACCTATCCCTTCTTCCAAGTGTAAATGGGATTGTCCCCTTGTAACCTCACAACAAATGGGCTGTGAATAGGATCAGGCTGAGAAATAATGGCTGGCCTAAGACCATCCAATGACCTCATAGTTGAACAGTGATTTGAACCCAAGTCTCTCTGCTCTAAGTCCAACGGTCTTCCCACTGCTCCTGGGTTTTTGTGGCCACAATTATGCCCAATTATGGAATGGCATTAATGCAATTGTTAGGTTAGTGGGCTGCATCTGACTTTGTAGGTCTGGAGTAATCTGATAATAGCCAATAACCAAGTTACAGGGAAATGCATGTAAAAGATCTACATTGGCTCCCAGTACGTTTCTGAGCACAATTCAAACGGCCCTAAACAGCCTCGGCCCAGTATACCTGAAGGAGCGTCTGCACCCCCATCGTTCTGTCCGGACACTGAGGTCCAGCGCCGAGGGCCTTCGGGTGGTTCCCTCACTGCGAGAAGCAAAGCTACAGAGAACTAGGCAGAGGGCCTTCTCGGTAGTGGCACCTGCCCTGTGGAACGCCCTCCCATCAGATGTCAAAGAGATAAACAACTACCTGACATTTAGAAGACCTCTGAAGGCAGCCCTGTTTAGGGAAGTTTTTAATGTGTGACATTTTAATGTATTTTTAATCTTTGTTGGAAGCCACCCAGAGTGGCTGGGGAAACCCAGCCAGATGGGCAGGGTACAAATAAAATTATTATTATTATTATTATTATTATTATTATTATTATTATTATTATTATTATTTAAAACAAAACTGCTTCTTAATGGCTGATGGTCTGTGTTGTGTGTTTAGGAATAACTGTTCTTTTCAATGCAGCGAAGGGCCCACAAACCTTACCTAACAATGCAGCACCCTTGCAACTGAGGTCATGTAATCCTTGCCTCCAATGAGCTGCATTTTAAAGGGAATTCTGGGAAAGCGGCTCCTCTGAGCCACTTTACAAAGGTCTCCGTCTTTTCCTCACATCTGTTCATGCCTAAAAGGCTAAAGCGAAGGGGGGCGGTTTGTCAGTAATTGCCTTTGTGCTTTGAGTTGGGATGCCTTCATTCAATCAGCATATATATTCTCACGGCTATGCATGTAATTAAAAATGACTGTTAATCAGTGCTGGTAGCTAGCACTTGCTGCTTTAAAATAAAATAATGAACAAATACGAATAAATAACAGAGCAAATTTCCCATTCACTCCTCATTGAAATAATTCCAGAAATAGCACATTTGAAAATCTTTCCAGAGATCACAGGTCTGAAGTTTTTGGTATGAAATACACTCATCCTTCTCCCCCTTTGGAAAAACTAGTCTTAGATATTCCCATAGGGAATTTCCTAAAACAGAATAGAGGGGATTTTTATTTTTAAGGGTCTGTTAAACAGGAATATTGTAATGAGTCCCTGCTTTCTCTTGTCACACATTCTTCTTCTTGTACAAGCCTCTTCATAGTTAATCTAAGCAAGAGTAGCGAAAATGGTAGGAAGTCAGCCATATGCAGCTGCTAGAAAGGCTAGAAACAATGGGCAGATGTCAAGGTTGAGACTATTGGATCAAATCAGATTAACATTCTTAGTTAAAGTAATTTTTTTACATTCAACCCATTCACCCTTGAAATCAAAAGAAAGTGTGTCCTATATCACATACAGGCTGGCTCATGCATGCATAAAGCACAACTTGTCTGTGCAAAGAAGCTACCTCACAGATCAAACACAGGCACAACTTCATTATAGTGGTACCTCGGCTTAAGTACTTAATTCATTCTGGAGGTCCGTTCTTAACCTGAAACTGTTCTTAACCTGAAGCACCACTTTAGCTAATGGGGCCTCCTGCTGCTGCCGCGCAGCCAGAGCACAATTTCTATTCTCATCCTGAAGCAAAGTTCTTAACCCGAGGTACTATTTCTGGGTTAGCGGAGTCTGTAACCTGAAGCATCTGTAACCTGAGGTACCACTGTATATAGTTTTAACTAATTCATGCATGGTTTTTCCGGGGGACAGGACCGTTTTTCTAGCTCTTACAGCAGTGCAACAAAGCTGGAAAATGTACATGCCATACTCTGGTGAACGTACAAAACGGGGACCAAGCTGGACTTGTAAGCTTATCCAGGACTTATACCTTCTGTGGAGTGCAACATGGGAGCAAGGAAGAGACCCTGCTGAGTATCCATGCCCATTATCACATGTGCCAACTACCCTGCCCCCAGCACCTGTGAGAATGGCCAAAGACCATCTTGGATGTGAGTCCAGGAAGACTTGCTCACTACCTTACAGGCCTTTTCCTACCTGGCCTGGGAGGGTGCGGCTCTGATTGATTCCAGCGGGAGAGGGGGGTTGTTGTTGTTACTGATATTTTGTATCTTTCTTTTAGATGGTGATGATGATGATTGATTTGTATACCACTCTCATCCAAAGGTTACAGGGCGGTTCATAACATAACAAAATGAAAATGTAAAATACACAATAAAACTAAAACAAACCTACAACCCCCCCCCCCAAACACATTTAAAAGGCCATAGTATGATATATGTGGAAATTGTTTAATTTGGCTGTGTACATTTTGATGTTTTATTTATTGTTTATGACTACGTTTGTTATGTTTGTAATTATGTAAACACAATTTCATGTTGTAAGCCACCTTGAGCATGGTTTTAACTATGGAAAGGTGCATAAAAATAAAGTGATCTATGTTTGTATGTATGCCTCCAGGGAGAGGGCCTTTGCACACAAATCTGTATGTGTGAAGGCTTCCATGCAGCCTGCAACTCTGCACAGTTGCAGTTCCATGTTGTGTGGAAGCCTTTGCATGTACTGCTGTACGCAAAAATCCCCCCTTGCAGACATTCATCCTGTATGCACGAGTGCCACTGGGTTGGGCTAGTCGGAATGGATCTGAACCCTGCTCTTGTTGCTGTATATGCAAACGATAATGTCTGAATAGGACTCTTGTGGTCCAGAAGCTGGGCTTCAGTGCTCTACCTGCCTTATCCTCCCTATGGAGTAATACACCCCCCCAAGCAACTACATGGATACACTATGCAAATAAACAACATGCACAGTATTTGCTTAACTTATGTCAGTTAACCCAGTCAAATAACTTAGCCTTTCTTTGTGCAGAATTTGGAACTGGTTAGCGCAGCGCACACACAAGTCTAGCTACTGCCCTGAGGCTTTGACCAGAACTCCTGTTAAAAATTGATGGGAGCCTTCCCAGTGATTACGATGCAGAAGAACATTCTTCCCAATGAAAACTCACAAATAGTTACATAAGCCCTTCTTCTTTGTCCCATTAAAGCTGTATTTTCCCCCTTAGGGTCATTGCAGATTTCCATCCAATGCCACAAGGCCATTTTCCCACCCCAATAAAAGTTTTATGGTGAGCTGTGTTGAAACATCTACTTTTTGGGCCAACGTGCCAAGAAAAACGTGAAGCATTGCTGAAGCTTCCTGAAGGACAAAAGAGCTGCAGCTCCACCTACGACGCATCCTGCTGTTGGTGCAAGAGCCAAGTATGATGCAAGTTGGAAGTTGCCTTTCCAATGCAGAGACCCCCCCCCAGTTTTTTGTGTGTTTTTTTTACTCACTCTTCAGTCCTCAGTGGACTTGAATGTTAGGAATTTTTATTGGTGTTTCATACTGAAGCTGCAACACTGGAAGAAGGCCAGTTGCTAAACTGATTCAATATGTTAAAAGTGTTTCGGCTCTGAAATGCCTAGCCCGGCAAATCTTCAGGCACCCATGCGTGAGAAAAGAAGCAATGAAGGAAGGGCCCTGGTTTAGAAGAAGAAGAAGAAGAAGAAGAAGAAGAAGAAGAAGAAGAAGAAGAGGAGGAGTTTGGCTTTGATATCCCGCTTTATCACTACACGAAGGAGTCTCAAAGCGGCTAACATTCTCCTTTCCCTTCCTCCCCCACAACAAACACTCTGTGAGGTGAGTGGGGCTGAGAGACTTCACAGAAGTGTGACTGGCCCAAGGTCACCCAGCAGCTGCATGTGGAGGAGCGGAGACGCGAACCACTACACCACAGAAGCTGGAGTTTGAATTGGGGGTTGTCTCTGGTGCTAATTCTACTCAGAGCAGACGCGCTTAAATTAATGGACATAACTAATGTAGGTCCATTAATTTTAATGAGTCAGTTCTGAATAGAACTAGCACTGGATACAACCCTTGGAACCTCACAGGAGGAGGCTGAGGGGCTCCTTTCCAGGACTGTGCCTGCTTAGCATCCTCAGGCATAAAAGGAAAATGGGACATGCAGCAGTGTCCCCTGTGACTTACAGACATACAGTGGTACCTCGGGTTAAGTACTTAATTCGTTCCGGAGGTCCGTTCTTAACCTGAAACTGTTCTTAACCTGAAGCACCACTTTAGCTAATGGGGCCTCCTGCTGCTGCCGCGCCGCCAGAGCACAATTTCTATTCTCATCCTGAAGCAAAGTTCTTAACTCGAGGTACTATTTCTGGGTTAGCGGAGTCTGTAACCTGAAGCGTCTGTAACCTGAAGCGTCTGTAACCTGAGGTACCACTGTATAAGGCCTCTGGATTGCCTAGGCCTAATTTTCATTACTACCGGACTGGTTTTCTTTCCTTGCCTGGTCAGGAAAGCAGAGCTTCCAACTAGGGATGTCAAAAACAGAAGTTGCTGATCTTTCCTTATTTGCCCCATGTCCAGAATGGAAATCAATCCAGTGAATACAATGCTTTCAGTCTGTAAATGTTACATAAGTGATTACGTCCCCCCATTTGTATTTTGTTTCCTCTGCACTGAAATGGAACAGAGTAACAACAACATAATTTTACGAAAAATTCTATTTGCTGTGTTGAAGTGAGACATAGCGGCCAGTTCAATAGGCTTCTGTGTGTGGAATGGTAGGGTGGCAGCCATCTTGCCCTTCACCTCAGGAAGAAAAATGTATTGGATCGCCTCTGCTGCCAACATAATATGATGCCTACAGACAGGTGTTTTGACACATACTAAGAGTAAAGAAACTCAACCCCACTCTAATGAATTAATCTCTCTCCATTGCCTACAAGCATGCAAAATGGATATTTTATTCATCAGGAGAGTGCTTCCTCAGCAGGTGCCAGCTTCCAAGCTCTGTTGTAATCCAACAAACGTTATGCGCAAGTCCATTTGCTAGCAACAAAATCCTCCAGCTCAAGAAGTCTAACACCAAAAGGGTATGAAATTTCAGCTGTGTCCATGTCCCAACTGCTTTTGCCTGCCCATCAATGGTATTTCTACTTCCTTTTGAAGTGAGAAAGGCTGCATTCCAGTTGACAGCCCCTCATAGTTCCCAGCTTTCCATTATTACTCGTATCAGAGCAGCTGGGAAAGATAATTCAAAATCCTAGAGCCATTTGGCTTGGCTGCTCCATAAACTATTTTAGAAGTGCATTGTGCAGTCTTCTCTGCCTTCTCCACAGGGAGAAGGTGACAGAAGAAATTGTAGGTGATGGCTTGGTATCAAAGCAACTCCAAAACAAGACATACTGTATAAGATGAATCCAAAATTGAAATTGGCAAGCAGCGGTGGGTTGCCTGTTTGCCTATAAAACTCAGAGCTAATGAAATCAAGTTATTGTATAATAACATAAGAGAATGAATAAGCCACTTGAAAAGAGATACCTTTGTTTCGGAAAACATTTGTTGGAACGTATTGATATTAAGTTGAATTACAGTGTAAGACGAGGGAAGCTGACATATCTTGAACAACAGACACATTTTGAGGGTATTAAGTTGTAAATGGATGGGATCTTGCATATCTTCTAAGTCAGGGGTCAGCAAACTTTTTCAGCAGGGGGCCGGTCCACTGTCACTCAGACCTTGTGGGGGGCCAGACTATATTTTGGGGGGAAATAATGAACGAATTCCTATGCCCCACAAATAGCCCAGAGATGCATTTTAAATAAAAGCACACATTCTACTCATGTAAAAACACCAGGCAGGCCCCACAAATAACCCAGAGGTACATTTTAAATAAAAGGACTGTAAAAACACATTGATTCCTGGACCGTCCGCGGGCCGGATTTAGAAGGCAATTGGGCCGGATCTGGCCCCTGGGCCTTAGTTTGCCTACCCATGTTCTACGTGATACCATCATGTTGGAGTTTGGTATCAGAGCGCAGAAATATATTGTCTGGTAAGACTGCTGGTTGAAAGAATAAAGAAACTTAAGATTTATTACTTCTGGCAAACAAAGCCATTGTGGGTGCAAGCTCAAATATGGCCATCATGGAGACATGAGGTTATAACAAAAAGAAGTCTAACACTAACTGACTCAGGGGAGAAGCAGGAAGGAAGTAAAAGCCCAAGGAAAGACAATTTACATGTACTCAAGAAGGAATTGCCAAGAGAAGAATAGATTGCCTCTCTGTCCATTGCCAGTCCCCCCTCTTTCAGGTAACTTATTGCAAACATTGTTGCTTTACTCCCAATATATCATAGGTATGTTTTTCAGTAAGTCCTGCATGCACTTCTGTTCATATAGTCGAGATCTTCTGCACAAAACTGCTTTGGCAAGCAAAAAACCAAACCAAACCAAAAACAATGAAGGGTAAAAAAGCATAAGCAGGAGAATAAACTAAAAGCTACTTTAGGTGTACCCAAGGGTTTCGCTACACCTAGCTGGATTTTTGAACTATCTCCCCTCAAACATCAGGCCAACGCGGTATCACCAACTGCTTCTAAAAGGGCCTTTAATTCCAAAAGCAATTTGCCATGTGGCAAGTGGGGTCACTTTGGAAAAAAGCAAACACAAGTCCAAAGCGTCCACAGAGTTACCTGCACAGTTCTGTCCATATCCTCTCCTCTGCCTGCCAACACAAATAACAATTTGCCATAGAAGGCAATAATGAAGGGTGTGCCCAAATAGTGGATCTGAAGGTCAGATGTGCTCCAGGCACCCCCAGAACAAATGTAGCTGCTTGTTAATTCTGGGATAGTATCAGTGCCAGGAACACATATCCCCTTTCAGATTTGTTGTTTGGACACACCCTTCTCTACTGGCTTCTATGGCAAATGGGGGCTACTATTAGTGATCAGAAGATAGCTAATGAATAATGGTTGGCGGATGTGTAGATGTCTGCATTACATCCTAATAGTCAAGCAATCTACCTTCTTTTCTTTTCACCACGATTTGCAGCAACTGTTGCCCTCTAGCATCTTATCCAGTTGCAGGTGGGAAGTGAATCTGGTGACTTCTGTATTCCATGGGGAACAAGTTTCCCCAATTCTACCCCCTTCCTCTAAGCTTTTCCTGAAATATGTGTCCAACATTCCCAGCGAAATGTCCCAGTGCCAGAAAAATAGCATTGTTTATAAGCATCTTGCAGAGTTTTACTTCAACATACTGGAACTGTGTGGAAAATGCGAGGAGTGCTGAGACATTTCGAGAAACCTAGCCAAAATAATCTTAGTTTAATCAACAGCACTGCAGCTCAGCTGTCTACCCCCACTTGGGCTCATTCTGCTGAGTAAGCCAAAGACACACAGAATAGCTAGGCTATAATGAGCTGGCAAAGCTTACAGATGTTTTGTGCCAAGATGGTTCTGGTTCAATCCATCATGGCCTTTGTTGGCAGTAATCTCCTTTGCCCAATGACGCAAACCCAAGTAGAGCAGGAATGCTCTCCGTGCAACTGTTTGCAGAGTGTGCATACTGCAGATGCAAGTCAAGTTAGCATGTGCAATGGGTAAAGATGCATGCCTTGTTTCTCAAGGAAAGCAAATCTTACATATATACGTGTGGATGTTTAATTGAAGCACCGTGGCTTCTGTAGTCCCAGCGGTTTAGCAGGTTTTCCTGGTTCTAAGGCCAGCAGCTGAAGAGCATGCATGAAAGAAAGGGATTATTTGCTCATTACATTGCCTTGCAGTTTCCCCAAGTTGTTCTATGATTAGGCAGGCACACACAAAAGACACAGAGGTGGATAAAGGGAAATATGGGTAGCTGGGATTTACTGCATGAGACTGAAAAGTGGGTGGTGAAGTGTGGAGTTAGTGCAGCCTGTGATTTCACACAAGATTCATGATCCAGGCAATTTTAGCATTGGCCTCCCCCATTTGCCACAAAGATCTAAACCTCAATGGCCTGAAGCCAACAAAAGAGAAAGACTGGGCTATATTCAATGGGGGAAATGAAAACAAATGAGAGGGAGGGCCATGGCTCAGTGGAAGAGCATCTGCTTTGCATGCAGAAGGTCCCAGGTTCAATCCCCGGCATCTCCAGGAAGGGCTAAGAGGGAACTCTGTCTGAAACCCTGGAAAACTGCAGATAGTCATTGTAGATAGTACTGTGATACAAGGTATGACTGTATTCCCAAAGTCAGAATGCATCCTGGGTCTTAACTAGGGTGGCCAGCTGAGAAAGAGGACTGACTCAGTATAAGGCAATTTCCTTTGTTCCAATTGATGGGATTCACCTAACCAGCCTTGTCAGCGGAGACCCTGTGCAAGGAATCCCACTTGTGCAACTGGATTTTCTCCTCTCTCCTCTCCTGCACCCACACAATTGGTTTGGGGGCAGCACTTGGCGAACCACCCCCCTGAACAACACAGAAGGGGGGCGGGTTAATTTCATCTGGCAAGCTGAAATGCTTGTGCAATCAGAATGATTAGCAAAGTATGATGTCATGAAATGCATTCTAAATAAATAATTAGAAAATAAATCAACAGATGGTGATAAGAAGCACCCAAGTGGCAACTTTACATTAAACGCAACCCGGATGCCATTGTCAGAGTGATGATATCTGTGGAGTTTGCAAATGTCACCCTGAAATATGAAGCCACAGTGTAAAAAAAGAACCAAATGTTGTCTTTTTTAGTGTTGTCAAGCTGAGCACAGAGTACAAATGAACTCTGAAAATGTGTTTCCATTGTTCTATGGGTAAAATAATGAATAATTAAAAGGACAACAAATATGCTACCCTAGATGCGCAGTGGAAATAGCAGAAAATCAAAGTAGCACATGGGCAGAGACAGGGTACTCAAGAGGTTTCCCAGGCATGGGTAATAATAATAATAATAATAATAATAATAATAATAATAATAATATATTTATACCCCGCTCATCTGGCTGGGTATAGTGCAGTGGAAAGAAGTGAAGTGCAGTGGAAAGACCTCAAACTAACCTATCGTTTTAAGGGAATATACAGATGTCAAGAAATGGCAACTCCCAAAAAAGGAGTGTACTGGAGGAAGGGCGGCAGCAGGGCAGGGCAAGTCAGGGGGAGACTCACCTCTGTTCCAAACTCTGTTCAACTCAGTCACGTGGCCTAACAACCCAGAGGAAGCTATACCGGCATAAGGGGTAGTGTAAGTCAAACTACTTTAAAGGCTTGTTTTCCTTCTGCCAGGCTCTGACAGTAGCCTTGCTATCAAATGAAGTTTGGAGTAACAGTAAATAGCACTGGCATAATCTACCTGGCTCTGTTCCTAGACAGAATCTGTAATAGAGGTAAATTGTACCGGCATGATTTGCCCTGGCGTAAGTTATGTTGGCTTCCTATAAGTTTGGATTGCTCTGTTAGTTTGTTATTGCCACTTCAAATGCCTGTTCTTAGGAACCTTAACATATTCTGCCAGCAGAATTTCTGCAGTATGTGTCTTTGGAAATCATAGTTAAAAGGGGAGTTACTGCATATCATATTATCAATGCAGAATCATGTATCTCAGAAGGAGATTCTAGTTTTTGTTTTTCATGCAATGACAGCCATCTGTAAGTGCAAACTAAAATCCATAACATACCTCTAGGGGAAACATGAGGGATTTTTTGTTTGTTTTAAAACAAACATCCCTAAGTTGTCGTCATGACATTCCAAAAATCCTCTCTCTGGCCTGCTTCATTATTTGGCTTAACGTCTGCAACGTAGCCTGTGCAACGCTGAGTGAAGCCAGCAACCAGGAAACCTAAAGAAAAGAAATGGCCACCAGCCAGTTTGTTGTTTGTGGTGGCCAAGATACCGGAATCTCCCTCCCATTTATTCTGGGCTGTTCCAAGGGTCCCTTGTGAAATATTTCAATTTTTTAATATGTATTACAGGCAAATCTCTGCACTTCACACATCTGGATAATTGCTTTTTTCGACTTCCTGCTTGGGGAATTGAGAAAACTCACTTGTGTGCCCACGTTCTATCATCTCCAGCTTGCACACACAGGTTGTGTGCAGCGGGATGTAATTTGGTACAGGCCTCGTAACTGCTGGAGACAAGTCGCTCTCAGGGCTTGTGTTTGTGTTCTGACATCTTTCTCTGCTCCTACAGACTTCTGCGTGAACAAAGTCTTCCAGACACAAGCTCCCTAAGCTCTCGTCTGAACCTTCAGTTCAACAAGATGCATCAGAAATGGCAAGCTAATGAAAGGGGTCCCAGCGGTCCCATCTCCTGGGAGTAAGAAATAATTACACAGTGATGAAAGTGGGGAGGGGAGAGAGATGGCAAATGAGATTGTCCGATTCAATATGCTCCAAAGGCAGTTGAACTAAGAATAAGGCTTGGAATGTGTGTTGCCTAAACCCAAGGTCCCTGCAGTCTGTTGCTGGAGGGTGAAGGCTTGTGCTGGAGTGTGGAGATTAACAGGCAGGAGGCTTTGCTCTTTTGAGCAGGCATTGGCAGAATGCTTGTCCTGTGGCATTTAATACTAGGCCTAGACAATCCAAAGGCTTCACGTTGCTGGCAACTGCAGGGACAGATGTTGCGTGTCTCTGTTCCCTGATTCTATGCCTGATGAGGACGGTCCATGTAGGAATGTCAGAAAATTCAGTTGGAAACAGAAACAGGAATGGAAATTGCCACAATTCACATGTTTGTCTGAGGTCAGAAATGGAAATCGTGCAAGCAAAAACAAGCAGCATTTGCTATCAATTTTTTTTTTAGTTCACAAACATTATGTAAATAATTATGTTTATTTTGGCCATAGCAGATAGCAAGATGAATAATGTAGGGTTTAGTGGAAGCTGGACTGTAGTGGGTGGGAAAGAGTGCTGGTTGCAACAAACACAGGGCAGGATAGAAATCACTACTTCCTTACATCCCTATCTGAGTGCAGTGATTGCAGTAATTTAGATACATTTCCTTACAAGCAAAATTGGGATAGGAGTTTAGAGATGGTTCCTGATAAATGTGTGTGGGAGGGTGCACCCACAGTCTGGGGTGCTTAAATAGGTTAGTTTCAAACTTTAGAATGTCCTTTCCACAACCTTAGGTCCCTAGATATTGTTGGACTACAACTTTCATTATCCCCAGCAAACATGGTCAATGTTTAGGGATGATGGGACTTGCACAGGAGACTTGGGTTTGCAGAAGACTGCTTTAGACCATGGCATTCCTCTGCTCTACATGAAGATATTTGTGTGCAAGCCTCAGGGCAGGAAGGGTACCCATCAGAAGTTGCATGGAACCATGTAGTTTTTTCCTTCTCTTTCTTGGCCAATAAAACATTCTGTAAAGTTTATGGGCTCATTCCTTTTTATTGCAAATTCACAATGATCTGTGCTCATTATGCTATTGGAGTGGTCATACACAGTCCCGCTTTCAATACCATTTGCACCTGCAAAAGTTTTTAGGCAGTCACACTGTTTCATTTCCACACAGTGCATATGCTGCTACCTCCTGCCAAATTCCCATAACTTTCTATACCACAAATGTTCTGGTCTATTTTTGTTCTGCTTGTGTTGCGCTATAGCCCTCTCCGGACAGCAAAAACATGTTAGCACAGGGGAAGCATCAAAGAGCAACCAATAAAGCAGAATAAATCCACCATTAATCGCTATTACTGTGTCAATAACATCTTGCAGAATACACCCACAATAAAACAACAGTCTGGAGGGGCCCTTTGTCCATTATTCTGTCTAGACAAAGGAAAATAGTTTAAATCCGTTTTCAAATGCATCTAAATAACACCATTATCTGGTGCTGCCTAACTAAAAAATCTGGATTTCCAAATCAATTAACCATAGCACCACTAAATGCAGGCTCCATGAACAGAAGCAATATACCAGTTTGTGGGGATAAGACAGCAAAGGATTGTATCTTCTCCAAACTCTGCTTTTCAGGAGCATCAAGAGGAAGAGTGTTGAAAGAATGGTGGACTATAAAGTATATTGGACCAAAATAATGTGGTTCTTTCTCACATGTTTCTGTGCCTGCCTCCATTCTGAAAACCATTGTCAATGGACTTCCTCTTTATCTTAACAACTAGTAATGTGGATGCTGGATTTTCACAAACTAGCTGGTTATGAGTGTTTTCATATGTTACTAAATACCACCTGTGCACACTCGCCTGCTTTAATTGCCGGAACTGGCAGTGGTACAGGTGCCATATAATACCCGTTCTGCATTTGTAAGAACTTAATCATTTAGTGTAGTAGCAGCTGCACTTGGGAACTCCCTGCCTATTGAAATCAAGCAGACGCCTTCCCTGTACTCTTTTTGGAGCCTGCTACCCAGATGCTTAAAAGCTGAGGTAATTTTAATCTAATTTAGTATTTTAACTTTTGTATGGTTGTTATTTTCCCCCTCGATTTTATTGTTCTATCTTTCTGTAAACCGCTTTAAGGTTTTTTACAATCAAGCAGTGTATAAATTGTATGAAATAAATAAATAAATAAATAAATAAATAAATAAATAAATAAATAAATGGCCTTCCAAAAATCCAGCTTCCATAGGAGGCGGGTTTTTTTTTTTTAAAGAACAGGGTTGAAAGAAAGAAAGAAAGAAAGAGAGCAATGTGAGAATCTATAGTTTCAATACACAAGGAGATGTTTCATGTATATACTAATCCACTCTCTAATGGATTCATTCATTAGAATAAACCCTGCCTGAAACTTTTTATAAAGCAGCTGTCTGTAGCAATGTTTTTGCAGTAAATCCAAGCAACACGAGTGGAGGATTTCAGAATCCGACACATCAATTAGTAAGCTCATTCACTCTTTCCACAGTGTAACAGCCGAGGTTGTTTGTGAGTGCCAAAACTGAAACTTTGATCTGAACAGACATCATTTGTTTTTCCTCCTGTCAAGCAGCAATACATCTTACCCTTTTAACCCACACCAGGAAGCTCTACCAAGAGATTTTGCTGAAAGCTACAAATATGGAAGATTAGGTATTTTTGGCAAAGAACTTTGGGGGGAGGATACCTAACTTTTCATCAGACATAATACATGTGCTGAATTATGTTTCTCCATTGGAATTTCTGGGTATATATATATATATTATCTTATTTTTATCTTATTTATCTTATTTATTTATTATATTTCTATACTGCCCTTCATCCAAGGATCGCAGGGCATTTTACAATATAGAAACAGAAAAACACATAACATAGTAACCAACAAAAACAATAAACCCACCTCACAGTTTAAGAGGCCATAGATTGTTTAATTGGCCAAAGCCAATTGTAGAGGAACATTTTTTGCCTGACACCTAAAGATATGTAATGAAGGCACCAGGTACAAACAAGAACATAACCATACTACAGATATAAGCATACTGTTATGAGTTGTAGGATGTGGGTGGGTCTATGTGCCTGAGTCCCCTTCTAATTCCTGGATCCAGCACAGTTTCATTTTCTGGAATAGCCAGGTTAGCTTCATGGTGAGGTAATGGCCCTCTAAGCACAGGCCATTAAGGTAACAAGGGAAGTGGCTCCGAGACAGATTTCAAATGGGTGTGCTGATGCAGATCTTCACTCGCCCCTCCTTTTTTGGTGAGGAGGGGGCACACCATTTTGTGGTTTGCCTCAGGTGCCAAAATACCTGCCTCCAGGTAAAGTTACTACAATAACATATGGGACTGCCTTGCAAGATGGTTTGCAAACTGCAGAATGCAGTGCAGAATGTAGTGGCCAGACTGATAATGGGCCCCAGCCAGTCTGGCCACGTATGACCAATTCTGGACCAAGTGCGCTGGCTAATTATTCATTTCCAGGCCCAGTTCAAAGTGCTGGTTTTAACCTATAAAGCCATGCACAACCCCAACACTTGGCTGACAAGTACCTACCCAGATCCCGAGATTAATGGATTGATTATTAATTTTTTACCAGCATCTGTCTAACTGGAAGTTATGAGAGTGGTGTTTCAGGTTTTTGTGGAATGGTGTGGTTTTAGTATAGTAAACTTAATGGTTGTGTGTCCTTGCTATATTTTTATTTATATTCTGTATGTTTTAAACTGCCTGTACGCCACATTGAGACTGTTTTGTAAACCATGTCTAAGAAATCTAATAAATAATAATATTGATGATGGTGATGATAAATGCGGATTCTTCAGAAGCTGGAAAACTACTGAGCTAGTTTCTGCAAAATCTTTTTGACACAGAACAATGGTGTTCTCACCCTCCAACTCAAAGATTAGTGTGTCGTTAAGGTTGAGAATTGATATAACAGCCTGGTTCATATGGTTCAAATAAAAACAAGGCTTCCCATCATTCACTTCTGTTGAAACCATTCCCAGTTTGGCTCAGCCGCCTTTCAGTGTCAACGGAAGGGGAACAGGACATTCGTTTTCATCTTGTCAAGTCTGGTAGGAGTTGAAATATTTCCTGTACCTGCCCCAAGTACTCCATCAAGAATTGAGAAGCCACGTATTTCTTTTTACAGTTACTGAACACTATCAGGTACAATAAGCCTCAAAAGCATTATGATTATTATGAGTGGAGTTCATTTTTACATGAAGGCATGATGTTGAACCCCATACAAACGTCACCCACTCCTTTAAGTATTCAAAATATGTATTTGGGTAAAAGTTGCTTCTAAACTCAGCAAAGATTTTCTTCTTCTTAAAGATTCACTTTAAAGCAAATATTGGTTATTAAAAGGTAATGCATCATCAGGACCATGCAAACAGTAAAAATGTTTGCAGATCTGTGTCCAATGATTTCTTTTGAGGGTTTTTCCCTTCCTCCCTTTTCATTTTAGCTTTTGTGGTATGCAAGTGTATGAGTTTAAAATAGAATCATTGATTCTTTTTCTGACCTTTTGCAGAAGTTCATAAAGTCAGTCCTGGGACTTCTGAAGAAGGTTCGTGGGAAATGTAGCTGAAGGGACAATGTTGGAAGGACAAATGCAAGAATCATTCGCTGTGTGACTTAAGGGGTTAATTCTGTTACTGGTCTGGCTGACAGAGGACTCTGATTGTCTGGAGGTTCTAGTCATTTGGAAGGGAGAAGATGGTTGAGATTTGGCAGGTGACAGGAGGGAGAAGGAGATTTACCTCAGTTTGTGTGGTTGAATATGTCTCCCTGCTCTCAATTAGGCCTGCAAATAAGTTTATACCCTATTCTTGTTCAGTTTGTTATCAGGAAAGTTTATTTTCTCTGGACTTCATCAACTTTATTCTAGTTGTTCTGCTAACAGACAGAAGAGGAATTCCCAACCTCAAAATCCATCTCTTCCTTCAAGCTGTTGGTTTAGCACAGATGTGGGGAGCCTTTGGCCCTCCAGATGTTGCTTAACTATAACTCCCATTATCCCTGGCCATTGACCAGCACCCATAGCTTAGCACCTCAGTCTGCAATCCTAACCAAGGGTGTGATTCTGTGCATGCTTTCTCAGGGATAAGCCCCTTTGATCCCTTTGCTTCTGGGTAAACATACATGCAATTAGATTCCATGTAGATTCCATGTAGTTGCTCTTCATTCCTTTGCTCACCAAAAGTGTGCTGGACTCAATGTTCAGAGCCCCACCCCCATAATGTTGTGCAGCATCATGCACAGGCCCTCTCAATGCTCCAGAAAAGGTGGCACCTCTAGCTCACCACCAGTCACTTGTAGGGATGGGATACGTATCTGATGCCGTCTGCTGCATCATCATAATCATCATCATCACCACCACCACCACCACCATTATTATTTACTCATTTCCAGCAGGTCCCAGATACAAAATTAAAAACAGTTTAAAGAGATTACAATCACAGGAATAGAGGGGCCCCTGAAAACACACATTTCAGGTGTCAAAGGCCATAGTAAGGCAAACGTATCTGATGAACATTTTCCTAAACCATTTTCCACCATCAATAAGCCTGCTCACATACAAGGAGAAATCTGAGCTATCAGCTTCTGCAGTTGCCCAATTGGCAACTATTTCTGTTTCCTTGGCGTTCATCCCTGAAGACAACAAAAAATAGTTTGCAGTCTCATGGGGCATGTGCACTGATGATTTCATAAATAATATTGCATCTGCTTTGACATTCTGTGTTGCAATAATCCTTGCAAACTTTATAAAATAAATATCCTCCTTAAAAGCATCTTCTTCTTCTTTGGCAATCACTCATAGCCGAGGAAGATTGGTGGCGCTGTGGTCTAAACCACTGAGCCTCTTGGGCTTGCAGATCAGAAGGTTGGCGGTTCGAATCCGCAAAACGGGGTGAGCTCCCGTTGCTCTGTCCCAGCTTCTGCCAACCTAACAGTTCAAAAGCACGCCAGTGCAAGTAGATAAATAGGTACCACTGTAGCGGGAAGGTGAACGGCGTTTCCGTGCACTCTGGTTTCCATCACAGTGTTCTGTTGCACCAGAAGTGGTTTAGTCATGCTGGCCACATGACCTGGAAAGCTGTCTGTGGACAAACGCCAGCTCCCTTGGCCTGAAAGCGAGATGTGCACCGCAACCCCATAGTTGCCTTTGACTGGACTTAACTGTCCAGGGGTCCTTTACCTTTACCTAAAAGCATCTACTCCACTGATGTATAACTACTGAAATTCTTTATCCTTAAGCTCAACGTACATAGTCATTTTTATCAGTGGAAAACCAATGTGAGTTGCTTTTGTGTAAATATAAACTTCATCTATAATAAATGTTCTACTATCGATTGTCAGAGTGTACATTAGCAATGTACAAAAGCATGCTTAAGAAATGTTGCTGTTCTTCTGCTGGTCTTACAGAAACTCCTTTGCCTTTTCTTAGAATTCCTTAAGGCAATTCATCTAAAGGTGGGAACTTTCAAAATGACCTCGAATATCAAATCGCTAAAATCCAGAGACCGCCTTGGGAAATGTTGGACTAATTTTACTAGTTTCACTGAAATATTTGGTTTTCTTTGGAAGTTCACTTACGCTTTGCTTAAGAAATACTCACTACCATCCAGTCACAACAAATATGAAATTTCACTAGGAATACTAGCTGCTGCAACAACAGCAGCAATCCATAACCTGTATGGACAACCCTAGTCACAACACCTTCAGACACAGCTGCAAATATAATGGTGACCTCTTACTTGTGTCCCAATTCATGAGCAATGGTAAATGCCAGGTTCAGCCCATTGTCTTCTGCAAGAACACACTTCCTCTTCGCACTGCAGATGCCTCCAAGATAGGCAATTCCTGTAAAAGATAATGAAGGGTTCCATCAGTGCCAGCAAAAGCAGCTCATGCTCACAAACACGTTGAAGCAGCTTGTCATAAGAAATAAAATTATGAGTCATTAAGGAATAATACTGAGCAATTTGCTCACAGATTGCTCCAAGGAGGAGGTGCACCAGGATGGAAATTCAATGCCAAACAAGGAGGGGTGTGACAGAGGTATATAAAATCGTGAACAATCATCAAAACAGTAAGCAGAGAGAAGTTACTTTAAGACAGGTGGCTAAACTGTAGCCCTCCAGATATTGCTGGACTATAGTTGCCATCATCCCTGACTGTTGGCAATGAGGATGAGGCTGATGGAAGTTCAACATCGGGAGGGTCGCAGGCTATCCGCCCCTGCTGTGAGGATGCTAGGACTTGGGATTTAATGAATCTGAATGGAAGCAGGTTCAAGGAAAATGAAAAGGAAGCACTTTCTTGGTGCAAGTATCAATGGCTGTTAATATTTATTGCCACGTGACACTGTAATGTTACTAGGTAAAGTGGCTTTTTCTTTTAAAATCAAGTTCACAAATACAAGATGGGTGACACCTGGCTTGAGAGCAGTACATGTGAAAAGGATCTAGGAGTCTTGGTTGACCACAAACTTGGCATGAGCCAACAGTGTGACGTGGCAGCTAAAAAAGCCAATGCAATTCTGGGTTGCATCAATAGGAGTATAGCATCTAGATCAAGGGAAGTAATAGTGCCACTGTATTCTGCTCTGGTCAGACCTCACCTGGAGTACTGTGTCCAGTTCTGGGCACCACAGTTCAAGAAGGACACTGACAAACTGGAATGTGTCCAGAGGAGGGCAACCAAAATGGTCAAAGGCCTGGAAACGATGCCTTATGAGGAACGGCTAAGGGAGCTGGGCATGTTTAGCCTGGAGAAGAGGAGGTTAAGGGGTGATATGATAGCCATGTTCAAATATATAAAAGGATGTCACATAGAGGAGGGAGAAAGGTTGTTTTCTGCTGCTCCAGAGAAGCGGACACGGAGCAATGGATCCAAACTACAAGAAAGAAGATTCCACCTAAACATTAGGAAGAACTTCCTGACAGTAAGAGCTGTTTGACAGTGGAATTTGCTGCCAAGGAGTGTAGTGGAGTCTCCTTCTTTGGAGGTCTTTAAGCAGAGGCTTGACAACCATATGTCAGGAGTGCTCTGATGGTGTTTCCTGCTTGGCAGGGGGTTGGACTCGATGGCCCTTGTGGCATCTTCCAACTCTATGATTCTATGATTCTAAGATGGATAAAAACTGTTGATACATACTGTAGGTCTATGATAGCTGGGAATGGAAGCCAAATGTTCAGATGTAGTCTAACTTTGTTTTTATTTTTATGTAAAATCAAAATTACAAACGAAACAAAACAAAATAATCAAAGTTACAGAACATAGCAAGTCAGGCTAGTCGTAGGAAATTGGGGGCTTAATTGGCTATTTACGTATAAGCGACAATAATTACAGGCTGATCCTGCCCTTGAGTCAAAAGAGACTAGACCTCTCACTAAATTTCAAGGATTTATTAAATCTGGGTCATCTAGGCAGAGAACTGGTATCCGTTATAAATTCATATAATCATAGAGTTGGAAGGGACCACAAGGGTCATCTAAGTACAACCCCCAACATAGGGTTTGAACCCACAATTATTACGGTAAGTCTCATGTTCTACCAACTGAGCTATCCCAGGTCTATCATTTATAAGGAACTTCTTCATATCTCTAAAGGCTCATTAGAAGGCTTTAAAGTTACCTGCGTGAAGGACTTCCGCTTAGATGTCCCTAAGTGGAATGCAATATGGACACCTACAATCTGTAATCAACCTTAACTTATGTAAGGGAATATTCCTTAAAAATTCAGCACAGGTGGCACTGTACTTCTGTGCAGTTTCTCATATGATTTCAAATACCCCACAGGTTGTTGTGGTTGCAGTAGCAGAGGAACATTTTCCCACTTCCAATGGGAATGCACTCTGGCATCTAAATTTTGGACTGACTTTTTTAAAGATATATTTTAAAAAATTAAATTTTCCATTCAGGCCTACCCACAACTTGCCCTTTTGAATCTGTGGGATGATCAAACAGCAACTTTCTGATTTAAGGAACTTCTTATATGGATGTTGGCTGCAGTGATAACTTATTTGGTCCAGTACATAACTTAAACTCCCGTTGTGGTTCGAGAAAATGTAGACTGGCTACTGCAGTGAAAATAACTCACAAATTACACATTTCCAAGGGTAAGGAAGATGACATTTGGTGAGATTTCCTTTATGTGTCATAATCTAGTCTCTGTGACATTATTGACTCTCTCTTCATCTGGCAAATACAACTGTACTCTTACGTTTTGTAATATTGATTATGCCTTTTAAAAATAAAAAATAAAAATCTAACTTTGATTACTAGATGCTGCATAAAAGGTAAAAGGTAAAGGACCCCTGGATGGTGAAGTCCAGTCAAAGGCGACTATGGGGTTGCGGCGCTCATCTCGCTTTCAGGCCAAGGGAAGTGGCATTTGTCCACAGACAGCTTTCCGGGTCATGTGGCCAGCATGATTAAACCGTTTCTGGCAAACGGAACACCATGACAGAAGCCAGAGCACATGGAAATGCCATTTACCTTCCCGCCACAGCATTACCTATTTATCTACTTGCACTGGTGTGCTTTTGAACTGCTAGATTGGCAGGAGCTGGGACAGAGCAATAGGAGCTTACTCCATCGCGGGGATTTGAACCACTGACCTTCCGAACGGCAAGCCCAAGTTGCTGCATAACCAGCACCAAAACATGCTCAGAGGCTGCAATTGCTGCAGGGTAGGATATGTGTAAATATTTTGCACAGCCAGCCCAAAAGCCTGTTCTGACATGTAGACTCATAATCAAATGGAACATAGGCCTGCAGTTGCCACAGACTGTTCATATAATTGACAACTTAAGCCTAGTATTCTGTTGGCCAAAAGTGGTCAAATCAAATTTCTCATGGAAGTCCACAAACAGGGCACACTAGAGCAATCTACCCTCATGCCCAGCTCTATCACCTGCTGATAATACCTAGCATCTGGTGTTCAGAAGAGCATCAGCTGTCTGAACATAAAACAGTTTTGGTATTGACTCTGTCATAGCAATCAATCAACTTCTATTCACATAGTGATCCAGTATATGATGGAAATAGTCACTTCCACTCCAATTTTCAAAAAGGAACTATCCTTTATTCACTGTGCTTTCATTACCTCTCTGGGTACCTGCTTCCAAAAGGTTTCATAGGTGACCTTTTAATGAAAGCTAGGTAAACACTTCAGGCATGTATGAACAAAACATGCACCCATCTAAAGTTTTTTGTTTTGTTTTTTACTTTAATTAGGACCTTATTTAATTGTAAAGGGGGGAACTAAAGCCCACAATCCTTCAATAGCAGCTTTAATTATTTCAAGCTTAGTTTCCCTACCCCCAGCTAAGAGACAAGAGATCTATTTACTTGCAATAAATGTTTCTCCCACACAGAGGTGGCCTGGGGTTCAGTTGCCTTTAATAGAGAGAGACAATGGATCCAGCTGCACTATACAGGGGCCATTCTCATCCAGTTCGTTTATAAGGTTGTTGTTGTTTAATTCAATGTAACATAATAACATAGAATTTATCTTATGAACCGCCCTGAAATCTTTTGATGAAGGGTGGTAAAATAATAATAATAATAATAATAATAATAATAATAATAATAATAATAATAATAATAATAATATAATAAATATATTCCCCCCCTTACCAGTGGCAACTTTCAAAGGCTCATGACTGTTCATACAAAATGGAGTGACTGTATATTTGGGTTGATGCTGTAAAATTAGTCTACATTACATGTTCTTATTGCATGAAGAAGTAGGATCATTTTCAAGACCATGAGACGTGTGCCGAGGGAAACTTAATCATGATCTTTAAGGATGAAGGAGTAGCATTATATGTAACAGATAGGGCTTGCCGATCAGAAGGTCGGCGTTCGAATCCCCGCGATGGGCTGAGCTCCCATTGCTTGGTCCCTGCTCCTGCCTACCTAGCAGTTCGAAAGCACATCAAAGTGCAAGTAGATAAATAGGTACCGCTCCGGCGGGAAGGTAAATGGCGTTTCCGTGCGCTGCTCTGGTTCGCCAGAAGTAGCTTAGTCATGCTGCCCACATGACCCGGAAGCTGTACATCGGCTCCCTCGGCCAATAAAGCAAGATGAGCGCCGCAACCCCAGAGTCGGCCACGACTGGACCTAATGGTCAGGGGTCCCTTTACCTTTACCCCATAGAAGAGAAGACTGAGAGGTGATATGATAGCCATCTTCAAATATCTGAAGGGCTCGTTTTCTGCTTCTCCAGAGCAGGACCTGAACCAATGGGTTCAAATTACAAGACTTAACATTAAGAAGAACTTTCTGACAGTCAGCGGTGGAGGAAGCTCGAGAGTCTTCCTGCCTCCTCCTACTCAGCCGCCCTGCAGCTGGGGGGGGGGAGGCAGCGGGCGGACTGTTTGAGCAGTGCAGAGTCTGCATGCGCTGAAGCCACCGTGTTTCTCCCAGGAGAGACGTGTGTCTTGGGCGCACTGCAGGCCCTGTGGTGAGTGCCACCCAGCATTTTGTCACACACCCCCAGTGGTGATACACAGGGCAGACCGCCCCTACCACACACCCCTTCCTCTGCCACTGCTGACAGTAAGAGCTGTCCAACGGTAGAATGGACTACCTGAGAAAACAGTGGACTCTCCTTCAGTGGAGGTTTTTAGAGCGGATTATTTAATTGTGATTCCTGCATTATAGGGGGTTGTGCTATTGTGTCCCTTCCAACTCTACAACTCTGTAGATTCTCCGATCATCCGTATTCTTTTTTGGAGCAGTATCTTGGGGGGAAAGCAGACACAGAATTTTAGAGTAGCCCCAAAGGGCTTTTCACCTATGGTGTGAGCCCAGCTACACAACGTGCTTAACACATGCCAGCATGCTTGGTGCCAAATCAAACCCCTTCTATAATGAGAGCCATATCCTAGCAGAATGAAATAAGCCGACACGCAGCATAGCAACACCCCTTGTTTTAGCACAATTCAGCTTCAGAGTCTTTGGACATGTTCTCAGTAAAGCACCAATTTTAAGCCCTTCTTAACTGGCATGTTAAAAAGGGGGCAGATAGTTTACCCTTTTTTTGGAAGATGCAGTTGAGTAGAAAATCTTCTACCTTTTGCCAATAAACTAACACTTAATTAACAAGCCAAGTACAATGCAGGGGCCTCTATGTGGCAACTTTCCATCATGTTCTGCTGTTTTGCAGTTTTGAAACCTTTGGTGGGAAAAGCTTGGCCATCATACTCTTGTGTGCTAAAAGAAAATAAGTGAAAATTGCCAGCGATTAAAGGGGTGGTGTACAAGGAAAGCTGAAATTCAGGCTTACATGAGAATTATAGGCTTATATGGGTATCTGGTATAGTTAATTAATTACATGATGAGGTGTTTGTTACAGCATCCAGAGGACAAAACTGAACATCAGGGCTCCTATATGGAAGAACACAATCAGCAAAATGACCCATAAATATTAAAATATACTTGCAATGTTAAAAAATATACTGTATATAATAAGGAGACAACGGACAATAACACAAATAGGACAATGAATAATAAAAGTTAAATGAACTGGGTGCATGAATAATAATACTATGGAACAACTGACCATAGGTCCATTTTTACCATTAAGTCTTTTAGAAATATGTCCCTATTAGTCCTAAGTCCTTGGAAAATATTTTCTTAAGACTTGGGGGAGGGGGCAATATGTTCAAATAATTCCTCTTGTGCATCAGCAGGTGATAAGAAGTGTTTTAGCTGGGCAGCTTCCTTTCAGTTCAGAGACTGTTCTCTGAGATGCAGACAAAAACCAGTAATTCACACTTTCACCCCAGGGAGAGAGGAGAAAGGATTAAGTGGGAGGTGATGGGTCAAATCCAGGTACCATTCCCTCTAATAGCAAACTGGTTAGGCTACGACTTTGGAAACAAAACAGGACCACTTACAACATAATGAAGATTTCTGCTTTACCAGGGAAACTGGTCCATGCCATTTTAAAATTACTCCCCTGGGGCAAAATGTCTCTCACACAAAGGTCTCACACAAGTGTGTGCACAGTCATGCAGGTCAGTTAAACCACTAGTTCAATGAGAAAGTATCCAACAATGCAGAAGGGCTGTCCAAGACCAAAAGTGCTTTGCCTGAGCAACACTACCAACACACCTGCTTTAGTCTCTTCCTTGACCCTCGTGGCCCTTTTCAACTCTGTAGGTCTAGGATTCCTCTGGTATAGTAGTGGGGAAACACCTAGCACAAATCTCTGGTAAGATCCTCAGAGAATAAGGTGGAGAATAATTTAGTGGCCACTCAATTCAGAAAAAAGACAGACCCATGATTGAATAATGATTACCTGTACTTTACCCATCTCAGCAGAACCTGGAGAAGGGAGACTAGAAGACAGAAAAAGTTTTCGTGCAACTTTTTAAAACTGCAAGTCACACTTGTAGGTACAGTGGTACCTTGGGTTACAGACGCTTCAGGTTACAGACTCTGCTAACTCTGAAATATTACCTCGGGTTAAGAATTTTGCTTCAGGATGAGAACAGAAATTGGGCGGCGGCGGCGCGGCAGAAGGCCCCATTAGCTAAAGTGGTGCTTCAGGTTAAGAACAGTTTCAGGTTAAGAACGGACCTCCATAACGAATTAAGTACTTAACCTGAGGTACCACTGTACTCTTAAACAAATGGGATGGGCTCTCAGGCCACAACTAGATATGCAAGGCAATATCTACAAAAATACTTGACAACATTAATTTTCAATTTTTCAGATACCAGCTGGGACCTGGTGCTATTTAAAAAGAAAGAGAGAGAGAGAATATTAACATTATGTCTAGCTTGCCTCTTAAGAGTCCCATGTTTCACAGTTTGGAGAGCTGTGGGCTTTTCAAGCTGAGGATGGTTTTAAAAGGTCTTATGCCTTTTAAAGTTATGCTTATATGGAGTTGAATAAATGACTCCAATTAATCAATTCATTTATTTGGGCTGAACAATTGCGGTGTGTGTGTGTCTACAGGCTTGGTTGGGAAATCTTTTTTAAAAAAAAAACCACACACACACCAGAGGCCGCATTTTAAATCAGCTTATGTGGAAGTGAATCAGCGGGAGAAACCAAAGTTGGTGTTCCTTTGGTGTTTGATCAATTCCAAATCCAGCCACTGTCGTACAAGCTTTACTGTATGATCTCCGGTCTATGTAACCGCACCAACTATTGCAATTTAGTTTAAGCTGGGGCTGGGGGTGTGGAGCGGGGGAGAGGGTCTTACTTGATACAGTTCTTGTCTTACAGATGATACCTAAGCCAATTCACTCATTTCCAAAAACCAGCATGATTTAATGTTAAAAAGAACCCCAACACAGGAGCATCAGATGCCCAGCCAAAGCAACATCAGCGCTATATTTTCAAGTATTGGCAGGGTTCCTTTAAAAATTACTCCCCGAGGGAAATTGCGTAATTGCAGCATGTAACTTCTGAGTTTGAACATATGATGCTATCTAGACTTGAACAGAAAAACTGCACGCAACTATTAAAAAATGGGTTTATCCCAGTTGTTACATGTAAACATTTTGCAGCTGCTGACTCTACTGCCAGCTAAAAAGGACTCTGCTTAGCACTGCAAGGAGCCCTTTACAATTTTGCAAAGCAACACAGCCAGGCCATGAGGACATTGCCTAGTTGCAGAGGTGATACATCAAATGCTGGTGGATGTAAAGGTTAATGCTGTTCCCCAGAGGTAGGCAACCTAAGGCCCGTGGGCCGGATGTGGCCCAATTGCCTTTGCAATCCAGCCCGCGGACGGTCCAGGAATCAGCATGTTTTTACATGAGTAGAATGTGTGCTTTTATTTAAAATGCATCTCTGGGTTATTTGTGGGGTCTGCCTGGTGTTTTTACATGAGTAGAATGTGTGCTTTTATTTAAACTGTATCTCTGGGTTATTTGTGGGGCATAGGAATTTGTTCATTCCCCCCCCCCCCGCAAAATATAGTCCAGCCCACCACATGGTCTGAGGGACGGTGGACCGGCCCATGGCTGAAAAAGGTTGCTGACCCCTGCTGTTCCCCCTCCATTAATCCTTTAATGATTATTTGCAGGAGCTCCTGTTGGCAGCAAATAAACGTGTAATCAGCGCTGTTAGCAAGTTAATTAATGAAAAATTAACTGCTGCTACTTTTAATTTGTCAAGGAAAATTCTAATTCTTTGGGGGTGGGGTGAAAGACGCAAAATAGGCAAAGAAGCAATAACTTTAACTAGACCAGTATAGTCACAGATAAGCTTCCCCATCCAAAAACCTCAAAGAACTCCATGGGCCAGTTCACACTGTATTTTGCGAAAGAATCTCTGAGTCGACTGTCGCAGCTATCAGTTGCGATTATTAATCATACAGAGCTCAATTTCTCTTGGTGCAGCTGACGGTATCTGCACCAGTACGGCAGTATCTGGTTTTTGTAGCAGCAGACAAGAACAAGGAAGTCACAGGGTAGTCAATTTCACTGCAACTTCCTTGATTCCCCTCTGCTATTTCAGGAGGCTGCTATCTTGTTACAGAAAAATCTAGGTGCGAGGCTGCTCAGTCACCCAGCTCATCAGGAATAAAGGAAGGAGTCCAGCCACCAACCGGAGCAAACAGCTGTAGACCAAATCTGCTGCTGAAAGTGTAGATGGTTAGGAGAAAGGGACAGTCAGGGGCTCTGTATGGTTACTTTTTAGCTATCAGAGTTAAAAGCTGCAACAGTCACCCAAAAGCTTCTGACCACATGTAAGCTCACCTATAGGCTTCTGTGTTAACTGCCTCTATGCTCTGGAATTTCAGAGAAGTGCCCTTTGGGTCCATAAATTGAAACCTCTTCTCAGAATTCAACCTCAGCAAGAACAAAGGGTTAACATCTGCTGACACAGATCAGTTTGTCCCAACTTTGGTTAGACAACAGGATGCCAAATTCTGGTTTGTATTATGATTTCACTTCCATGAAAGGAAACTGGTGTCCTTAGCAACAATTGTCTTTGTCACTATAGTTAATGAAAACCACACTGGAAACAAATAAAGCCTTTACCAATTCTAAACTACACAGATGATGAAGATTCCTTTGCAGGGCTAAAAACTAGGCACAAACTTTTCTACCAGTGATTTTTAAATTTCTATTACAGCAAATGTGCCCAATGTCCAAATTCATGCCTGCAAGGAAATGCTTTGGATGTGGTGTGCCCACTACCACAGATCCATCACCATAAACCGTGACATTTAGGACATAAGAGCGGTCCTTCTGCATTAGGTGAGAGTTCATCTAGTCCAGGTCCATCCTGTCCTCACAGTGGTCAAAAATATGCCTACGGGAATTCCAAAAACAGGACTTGAACCCAAAAGCAATATCCCTTCCTGCAGTTTCAAGCAACTGGTATTCAGCCATACTCCACTCCAAGAGTGCAGGCAGAACACAGCCAACATGGCCAGTGGCCATTAATAACCCTCTCATCCATGAATTTTGTCTAATCCTCTTTTAAAGCGATCCAGCTTTGTGGTCGTCATTATCTCTTGTGGGAACAAATTCCATAGTTTAACTACGTACTGTGTGAAGAAGTACTTTCTTTTAACACATGAAATGCACAGAAGGACCAAGGACCTAGTGTGGTGTCAGAATTCAGGGTAAATTTGCTTCTGTCTTCCATAACTTAGATTCTAGAATTATGGCAGGTCAGTCTGTTTAGGCCTCCAGAATACTGCACAGTCTAGTATTGCTGAATGCTGAATGCACTTACCCAGAGTCTGCGTTTCCTTTTGGAAATGAGGCACAGCAGAGACTGTGGTGTCTTTATGACATATGGTTTATTTACACATATATACAACCTGAGCCTATGATGGAGGGGATCATAGCATTAACAGTCCACGGGGGTCTTGTTTATCCCATGGCAGGATTCATTCATTAAAAAATCAACCATTGTGCTCTGACCCTCTCTTTCCCCCCTCCTAGATTACACCTTTAAAACTCTAATTCAAACGCTGCCTTCTTCTTCTTCTCACTGACTAGGAGTTGTGAATTGAGTGAGGGGCCCCATGCATTTGCTGTCTGACCTTTCCTCTGTTTTCTGAATGGCTTCTCTCCCAGGCAACTACCTCATCAGGAAACTGCTGAATCCAAGGGTTCAGTGTTCGACACCTAGTTTAACACTAGGCTTAAATGTAATTATGCAAAGGATTTAGAAAGTAAGAAATGTTAGATTCTTATGTTAGATTCTTATTTCATAGAATCATAGAATCATATAGTTGGACGAGACCACAGGGGCCATCGAGCCCAGCCCCCTGCCAAGCAGGAAACACCATCAGAGCACTCCTGACATATGGTTGTCAGGCCTCTGCTTAAAGACATCCAAAGAAGGAGATCTTTCATTGATGATGCGTGAGAATGTGAACCCAAGATCTCTGACCTCTGTTTAAAATAAAAATTTAAAACCATTAGCCATCTGTTTTGGAGGGCAATAGGGCAAGGAGGGCAAGAGGTGAGCTGGTAATTAAGTTGCCTTGTTGAGGCAAATGTAAGATATATGACTATTTATTTGCCATTTATAGATAGAAGGAAATATAGCTCTTTGTCTCCCATAAAAGGTAATAGGAAATGGGTGTATCTTTTATGATTGGTTCTAGCAAACAGCCAATAGGAATTTCAACCAGGCTGATTGGACAGAGGCAGCCAAAGGAGGAGCAAGGGGGCTGGGCTGAGGGAATATAAGTGCTGGCCATCAAGGCTGGAAGGGCAGAGCTTTGGTAGCCGTATACCACTGTGTCTCTCATTTATTTGTCTGACAAATAAATTATTATTTTAATTTCTCTATTGCTGCGTTGAATATTTCATTCCAGCTAAGCATTAACCACAAGCAGGGTGCTACATTTTATGGTGCCGTGACTCGGATAAGTGGTCTGCTGGAACGCAGCCCCTTCGCCCTAGTGGGCAGGGTACAAGAGGGAGGACCACTACCTGCTTACCCAGCGCGCACTGGAACATTTTTCCAGGGGAACGCAGAAGTCTCGTCTGTCTGATACCCTGCTCACCACGGCGATGGACCGGGGACGGGGAACCAGAGAAATAAACAGGGAACCAGCTAAGGGTAAGTGCGCAAAGGGGTTGTGACCCTCCAATTAATTGGGAGGAAGAGAAGTCTTGATCAAACTTCTGCGTCTCAGTAAGGGGGAACTGAGTACGCTAGGTGGTTGGGTACATCAGATGGTGGTCTGGTGGAGGAAAAGGGAAAGGTTGGGAGGTAGAGTGTGGTGAAGTATCCAGCGCATTGTATGTGTGAGAAAGTACAATCTGTAGCTGACCTAAGTGTGGAGTGGGTACTACTTCGTTTCCCAGTAAGGCGAGTGTGTGAGTGACTGAATGGATACTTCACAGGGCCATACAATGGGAGTTGGAGGTTCAAAGGGGGAAAATACACCTCTTGAATGTATGTTAAATAATTTTAAGAAAGCCTTCTCAGGAGCATATGGAGTCAAAATGACGCCAGAGCGCTTGAGAACGTTATGTGAATTAGAGTGGCTGAAACAAAATACTGGATGGCCCCTCAGGGAACTTTTGATATAAATTTAGCAAGCAAACTTTGGACCAATATCACCAAAGAAACGGGAGGGTGCCCAGAACAATTTTCATATATAGATTCTTGGGAATGCAAAGTCCAACGATGCAAATTATTGGCTGTAAAAGCCGAAGCTAGGAAAGGAATCTTGCCAAATAAACTCAAACCCATTTTTGAGGGGCCAGAGGAAGAGGTGCTTCCACCTCCACCCTATGCGCCACGTCGAGGGGAGCCTAATCCAAACACTCCACCAGTTGTAACCCCAAGGCAAGAAAATGGAATGAATAATGAATCTGTAGTCGCAGAACTTGATTCCTTGATAGATTATGATAAATATCTTCAGGAGGCATTGGAATCTTATAATAAAGCCCAAGCAGAAGTGGTTATTCCACCTGTGAGTCCCAGTAGAACTCCATCTACAGTCTCCTTTAGTGGACCAACTAATTGCCCACCCCAAACCCCTGTACATCCAAGTCCTAGAGAATTATTACAGAAGTTACAGGGAGACCTTGATCGGTCAGCAAGCAATACAGCCAGGCGCATAAAGCTGCTAAAAGAATGCCTTGGGACAGATACCATCCCCTATGATTTGAGGCCCCTAGAGCAAAGCGAAGAGAAAGGTCACGTAGTAGCCCCTCTTAGAAGAGTATTTGGTGCACTTGAGGAACCCGTGCTGGTTAACGGGCAACCCGGACCACGGCCACCTCGAACTTCAACCCTCCAGTACATTCCATTCACAACTACGGATCTGATGAATTGGAAAACACACACCCCGTCTTTCGCAGAAAAACCTCAGGCTATGATGGACTTGGTGACTTCAATAGTAAATACTCATAGTCCTACTTGGACAGATTGCCGCCAACTCCTGAATACTCTGTTCACCACTGAGGAAAGGAGAGACATAATTGAAAAGGCAGATATATTTGCGTGAGCAGGCCAGAGTGGGAAATATTTTTAATATCGACCGTCATCTCCAGGACAACTTTCCCTTGGAAGATCCTAATTGGGATCCAAACAATGCAATTCACCTGGCCAGGCTTACCACCTACCGCCAGACGCTTGTGCAAGGTATCCGCAGGGCATGCCAGAAGCCCACTAATATGTCTAAAGTCTCAGAAGTAGAACAGAAACCAAATGAGAGTCCGGGAGAATATTTCATTCCAGCTAAGCGTTAACCACAAGCAGGGTGCTACACTTTGATGTGCTGATGTCCACATTCCAAAACAATCCCACCCTCTGACAACCCTAGAGAGTATAGGAGGTGCGGGCTGCTTCTGCTTGCTTAGAAATCAAGTGGAAATGAAAATGCATTTCCCTGCTCAACATTTCAGTTACTGTTAAATATTTTGAGGGCTGATCAGGAAAATCATTAACGAAGGCTCAGGCACTGCAATTAGGATGCTAATGCCTAGAGTGAAAAGTAAGGCCAAAGTTCAGATTATTTATCTATGGTAGGGTAAAGGAAAACGTAAAGGACCTCTGGATGGTTAAGTCCAGTTAAAGGCGACTATGGGGTGTGGCGCTCATCTCGCTTTTCAGGCCGAAAATCGCTTATAGAATGTTTTTTAAATATAACTGCTTTTAGAAGTTTAAAATTGTAGTTGCTTTTAGAATGTTTTAAACTGTTTTAGAATGTTTTTGCTTCGTTTTTGTTTTTAAATTATAGATCTGTTTGTCACCCTGGGCTCCTTGAGGGGGAGGATGTAAATTCAATAAATAAAAAATAAATAAAACTGCTCGCAGCTAAAAATGTATCAAGGACAACTGCTCTGCAAACTTTGCAGAGTTTCGAAAGTCAGCTTTTCATTCAGTATTTTAAGATGAACTCAGAGACTTCCTTCTTTTCCAGTTTGCCCAAACCATCTGTATCAATAAAGAATTTTGGATGGAGACAAGGAGGCAGTGCCAAAAGAAGGGAGAAGGGAAAGATGATGGGACTAAACACGAGTCTTAAGCAAGACTTCTGAGCAAGAGAGTATCATGGAATTCATCATAAAGAATCACTGGTGCTTCGAAGCCCACAGCATTCAAACACAAAGGCTGATGCAGACAGGAGCAGGGGGAGGGGAACACCTGGCAGCTGGAAGCAGAGTTTATCTGTCTCCTGAACCTCCCACTCTGTAGGTATTTTATTAATTTGAGAACTGCTTGGGCTAAAGGGCTCCTCTCCTATATCTCTTTGCCTGTGGTCCTGTGACAAGCGACTGGGAACTGCTGCTTTTTTGCTGCTGATTTTCTCCTCTCCTTATTTTTTATGCTGCTGCTGTTAATGAGAATCTGTGTTTTGTTATATAATGTTTAGTATTAGAGTTGCATTCATATAATTGTTTTGATTTGTATGTTGCACAGATATAACACATAGTGACACGGGTTGCATTTTGTAAACTACCCTGCGGTTTTCTGACGAAGGGGTGTATATAAATTTAATGAAGAAGAAAAAGCAGAAGTTAGGAGCACAGGAAGCATTAATATTGCTATCAACTTTCATAGCAATATGGCAGCACAACTATATAACAGAAGATAAATTTAAAAACAAAATGGACACCCATGGCAGAGAATTCTTCATCCAGCTGTGGGAAAGGTATTCAGAAGAAAAAAATATATTCAGTTGTTTCTGGAAAGTGTAGACAGTAGGGGCCTGTCTTATCTTGACAGGAATGCTGTTCCACAGAACAGGGGCAACCACACTGAAAGCCCTTGTACTAGTCCATTTAGCTCAGAATTAGATAGATGATAGACAGATAGAAACTTTATTTGCATTAGCCACTTGCCATAGCAATAAGATAAAATATACTGGATGGTTAAGTCCAGTCAAAGGTGACTATGGGGTTGCAGTGCTCATCTCACTTCAGGCCGACGGAGCCGGTGTTTGCCAACAGACAGCTTTCTGGGTCATGTGACCAGTATGACTAAACCACTTCTGGCACAACAGAACACTGTGACGAAAACCAGAGCACACGGAAATGCCATTTACCTTCTCGCTACAGCGCTTCCTATTTATCTACTTGCACTGGTGTGCTTTCGAACTGCTAGGTTGGCAGAAGCTGGGAGAGAGCAACAGGAGCTCACCCCGTCGCACGGATTCGAATCGCTAACCTTCTGATCAGCAAGCCCAAGAGACTCAGTGGTTTAGATCACAACGCCACCCACTCTCCTGGGGAACAGAGCTAAATAGTTAGCTATACAGAATATGTTGTGGAGGTTTATATCAATGCAAATGACAGAATTGATACATGATCCTTTAGCCACAGATAAAACATGTGAACCAATAGGCTTTCTTTTTATTTAAAAAAAAAAGCTGAGCATTGTTAGAAAGTTAAATAGATCTTATTCTAATTGCTGCTGCTTAAAAATTAGCAGTTTTTGCTGTTGCCTGGTTATCTTTATTTGCCAAAAAAAATGATACAGTAGCGATGGTTGAGCGGCCTGGTATAGATAGTAGTAGAGGGGTAATAACCTCACTCCTCAAATCTTTATAAAGAGCACAATCTAGCAGTACATGAGCTACTGATTCAATACTGTCATCTCCACATGGACATAAATGGTTTTCTAGCAGAATTTTTTGAAATCGACCCTCAAGTACGGCTGAAGGCAGTATGTTCAGTCTTGCATAAGTGAAAGCACATCTGTATCTTAGAACTGTTAACTTTTGCAAGTATGGTGCCAATGTGTCAAGAAGACTGGGTGAAAAATAATCATACCATGGACTAAATTACTTTATGGAGAGCAAATTATTCTGTCGTTCAATGTCATATAGGTGCTGTCTAATTACATTCTTTGCTTTGCTGAAGCCCAATGTTAATAACTGTTGTGGTGATAAGGCAGAGGAATAAAGCTTTTGGATGACACTCTTAGTCACACTTAGTCACTCAGGCACTTTCACGGCGGTCTCTCAATACTAGGGTTAATAGACCGGTGGGGGTTAAATTCAGCCAAAACCAATAATTAAATGTCCTATGCCAAATCTGTAATTCAACAGAAGGAAGATTAGCCTCCAAGAGCAGTGAAGCATTTGGAACACAGGATGGGATGGAGAAAAATTGCCTTAGGAACTTGGACTGAACAGCTTCTATGAGTCCAAGGTGAGCACCTGTACAAATCAGCTCAGAATTAGATAACTGACTGGCAGCAAGATTTCAGGAAAGGATTTCAGGAAAGGGTCTTTCCAAGTCCTGCCTTTAGCTGTAGGGAAAGCAGAACTGAGCCTGATCGCCCCAACAGCATCATGAGGACAAAAAATCACAAACGAACAATAAAATTGACAACTGGAGGGCCCCCTCACAGAATTCCAGTAGTAAGAGTTTCCCAGAGAGATGAAAAAAAGTACTAAAACAGTTTAAATATAGACCGTGTGGAAATGCACGGAATAAACTTTAGTCGAGTTGAGGAATGTCTTATCAGCTTTCCTTGCATTTTCAGAGTCCTAAGGGTATAAGTAAAATGAGGGAGCCATGCTCCTCTCAGAAGCAGTCCTTTATTTTTAGAAAGGTTACAAGCATCCAGACACTGAGCTGGCAAGACACAACTTGTTTCTGTGCTACTTGGGTCAAGGCCAAGTTGGACCGTCTCAATGGAACGATTCTGAAGGTCTGAACTCTGAACTGATGCTGCTGCATATGGCGTAGTGATGTTTCCCAATTTAGACACCTTGCATCTTCACTCACAGGGCCAACTTTTCCACTGGCTTCACCTCCTCACACTTCTACAATCTGATAATTCCAATAGTCAATTGTTTTGGGTGGCGTGCACAGGGAGTTTTATCTTATTTTATACTGAGCGCTGACATATCTCTACAGTCCTATCTGATTTGGAAAGAAAGAGCCGGCCAAGGCCTTGACCTCACTAACACTCCCTTTCAAAAAGCTTCTAACGTGGGTCGGTAAATACATTAGACAGCTTTTAAAAAGACATGGCAGTACAAAAAGGACTATGTAAATGAAAGCTCTAAATTACATTTTGGCTTCAACACAGAGACCACAGAAGAATGAGTAGGAGAACAATGTTAGCTTGCTTATCTTGGGGATCTGCAACTCAACGATCTTAACAGGCTTTAGAGACAAATGAGTTGCATTGTGTCGGCTTGCCTTCTATTTGCAAAGCCGTACGCCGAATCCATTTTTCCCAGAAGGGAGTTTTTGACATGCTGTATTGAATAATATATTATGATTATATTGACTTTATGGGTCTGGAGGCTGATGGCAGGGATAGGAGATGTTTAAAGATTAAAATATAGCTTCTTTTCACATGCAATTTATCATAAAAATTGCTTTGCTGAATCAAACAGATGTCCTTGTTATTTGTCCCAATAATTTTGGGTTAAGCTAGAGATGTACATGGTGGGGCGATCACCTACTTGCCTGTGGGGCTCCATGAAATCTGAAAGAGGGGGTGGAGGCAGTTGAGGCATAGCTAGCCACTCGGGCACCAGGAGACCACGTGCACCCTGTGCCTGGGGACAGAGCGCACTTTGTGGAGCATCCAAAGAGTCTGGCTGCCGCCTCCCCCTCAGCTGTGGGGCGGCTGAGGGGAAGTGGCAGGCAGACGCAAGCCCCACACTGCCGTTTCAGGCAGTGCAGAGCCTGCAGGCACCCAAGACACCACATCACTCCCAGGAGAGACGCATGGCTCAGGCGCACTGCAGGCCCAACCATAAGTGTGGTGTGGTGCCCAGTGCCACAACCCCCCCCCCAGCTACGCCTTTGTGAGAGAGGGGTGGGTGGGAACTGTCCTATGATCTTCAGAATACAGTGAATACAGTGCTGGTGCAGTCTAATAATTTCATTATTCTTGTCCCTGTACAAGATGGGGATTTTCGTCAATTGCTGCCCTTGAGTCCAAATGCAGAAGCAGGATGAAAGCTGAACCTCAGGCTAAAGCTGACAAACATTACACCAATTTTACAGAAATTTGCTCACAAAAACAGGCATCTCCTTCATGTTAGAAAATTGTGGTTGTTAAAATATGTGCTGTGTGCCAGTTTTGCCTTGTAGAACAGAGGAAGTTTAAGAGTTCCATCAGTTGTTCCATTCTAGCAAATTTGAAGTGGTCCCCAAAAAGAAAAAGAGTTTGAGAACTGTTTCTTTTGGAGAATTTGGTAGACTTTCTTTAAAAGAGACCAAATCAGCATAAAAGTTAAACTCTCAAAAATAAAATGCTTGCACTAGAAGGAAGTAAGGGGTTGCATCCAACTACGTTTCTACTCAGAGTAGCCCCACTGCAATTAATGGACCCAAAATACACATTTCTATAAACTACACTAAGTAGAATGAATATTGGATATGACCCAGTAAACCTGGGAAGTCAAATGTAAGAATATGATAGCTAAATACTAAGAAAACACAAGAACCGCCGTGCTTCCTAGAAGCAAGCCACAGCACATTCTGGCCCTGAAGCGTTTACTCTGAATTCAGACATCCTCCCCCACCCCAGCCCACAAGGGAAGGGAAGCTTCAGTCACATTCACTGAGGCGTTGCATGCAATTATTGCCAATGGATATCTCCTATCATGTCAGCATACTGTGAGGTAACAATATATATTTTTCATTCATAAAGACTCCAACTGCTTCCCCCCACTTTGTTTTTTGCTTCACCTAAGGTTTCGTTTCGGTTTTTATCATTTCCCCTCCATCCCCAGACCTGCTGCATCATTGCTTGTGCATAAAAAGAAACAAAAAGGCAAGATACAATTTCTGCCACTCCACTAGTAACAGCCTTTTTCTGGGAGCTTAAGGGCATCCAAGCACAACCAATGGGATGGTTAACACATCCTGTTGTAGATCAGGTGCTGATACTAGGGATGCCACTTTTGGTTTCTCTCCGTTTCTCATTTTCCTAGTCTTTAAGTTCAGTTCTCTGCATTTCCAAATCAGTTTACAAGTCATCATGAACAAAAGTCAGCATTTTAATGCAAATGTATCCAAATGTATATTTTTTAAATCCAATTTCTGCAATATACACATTTTTGCAAGCAACCCCCCCCCCAATATAATGCACTCTCATACATTATCTTATTATATACATTATGCACACTGTCATATTTTTGTACTGACTTAGAGAACTGCATTGCAGAGTTCACAGAAGCGCACGCTTTGAAGGATAGCTGCATTTCAGTTTGTGCATTGTTTTAGGAAGTGGAAATTGGGTAGGTTCACAGTAAAATGCAAACCAAAGCAACTCCCCCCTCAGTCCTACTGATATCACCATCCAAATCAGTGCTCCGCCTCTGGGTTTTTCCCACTCTGTGAATTTCACTTCAAAAAACGAAAAGGTGAAAATTCCTGCCATCAAATCTAAGGCTGAAACTGCTTTATTTTCATGCTGGCAATTTTTCAGCACTGGTTGTAAACACACCTGTGTTTGTTTGTTTGTTTATTAAAATAGTTTTTTTATCCTGTCGTTCTATTAAAAATGTTCAAGAAAGATAAAAGCAATGTTTCCACCCTACGAGAAGTGGTTGGGTGGTGGTGGGGGCACTGCTTACGTGATCTCCTGTCACCACTACCACTGTGGCGTATTAGGAAGATGAGGAGCAAGGAACCAACAAGTTTTGTGCAATTGGCTCTGGCAGTGTGTTGGCACTGCCCTGATCTCACTGGGAGATCAGGTAAGTGGCATCACCCCACCCTCTAACGGCTACTGCAACCTGTCAATGCCACCCCCTGGTGTTTGCATGTTTGACCAAGATCTGAAAGGGAAGCTGGCTGTACTTGCACAAGCTCCTCCATGCAACTTACGCAATGGCAATTTGTTCTCTGTTCAAACCTTTGCTGAATGTGCAGAGATGGTCATACATACACAACGGCAGGGATAGGGCAGCAGTGTTGTCCCACTCTTTCTTATAATTCCTTTATGATGCTAACTCATTCATTCATTCTTATGAGGATAACACACAAACATGACTTAATAGCTTCATTTCATTTCCTCTTCCTTGCCCTCGCTAATTGCCCACCACTGAGTTTTAATTCTATTGGCTGTGGTACCCCATATGAGTCTGTTCACAAGCACCCATAATCTCACATTAGATAAGAGATGGGGAGAAATTCAGTTCGGTTAGAATTTTAATGTGAATCTACCTGATTAAAGGGTGGCGCTGTGGTCTAAACCACAGAGCCTAGGGCTTGCCGATCAGAAGGTCGGCAGTTTGAATCACGCGACGGGGTGAGCTCCCGTTGCTTGGTCTCTGCTCCTGCCAACCTAGCAGTTCGAAAGCACGTCAAAGTGCAAGTAGACAAATACCTTCCCCCCCCGCTCTGGCGGGAAGGTAAACGGTGTTTCAGTGTGTTGCTCTGGTTCACCAAAAGCGGCTTAGTCATGCTGGCCACATGAAGCTGTCTGTGGAGCAAGATGAGCGCCGCAACCCCAGAGTCGTCCGCGACTGGACCTTACGGTCGGGGGTACCTTTACCTTACCTGATTAAAACAGTATGCAAATCAAACAGCAGCTGTTCTTTGCACTCCCCAAGGCACAAGCCTGGGCAGTGTGTATGGAGGTCCTGGGCTGCCCAGACAACAAGACCCCCCTCTCAGCTTCGCTGATGTGGTCTAAAGGAAAGCAGAACAATACATTTGGCACCAGTTTGGCTGCAGAAGTTGCTGGAAGAAGGTGTACAAGGCACCATCCAACTGTCACAGGGACTCCACGCCAGGTTTGTATAGGGTTTACTCATTAGCCTTTTCTTCTCTCAAAGATGTCCCACAAAGCAAAGGAGGTTTAGGATCAGAGTTTTCATTCTCCTAGATGGGCTACCTTCCCAGGTTGATGAGCCCCATCTGCCCCTCAATTTGCTCTATAGCATGAGCAGAAAATGCCTTCTTGACCATTGGGCCCACTATTGGTCTTGTCCGCTCAATCTGCTTGAGCTTGTCTTCACATGCAGGGGAAGTCCCTAACTCACCGAGGGTTTGAGACTCATTGGTTTAGCTGGCCAGTCAAAGCTGTTCCCAGGGTGTGGCCACTGTTGCATGCTGACAGCTTCTAGGAACCACAGGTGAGAGCAGAGTACAGGCTGGGGACCAAAGGTGGACAAACTACCCCAGAAGGAGCATGGCATGTCCCCCACCAGAGGTACTACCCCATCTGCATTTCTTTCCGCAGGGCCTGTAAGACAGAGTTGTTCCACCTGGCCTTTGGCTTGGAGCCAATTTGATTCCCTTCCCCTCTTTCTTTTTTCTTTTTCCTTTCTCCTCCTGTGATGAGGCTGTATTTTAATATTTTAATGTTTCAATATTTTAATGTTGTATTTTAATCTTGTTTTTAAGTTGTATTCATTCAACTTGTTTTTATTATTGCTTGTTAGCCGCCCTGAGCCCGGCCTTGGCTGGGGAGGGCAGGGTATAAATAATAATAATAATAATAATCCCTAACACCCCATATACCCTAGAGAAACAATATAATGCTGAGTAAAATGATTTCCGCAACCCCCAGGAATCTATTCCGTTGCATAGAATGGGCTACTTTCAAACTGAATATCAAAAGTGGAAAATATTTGCCACAGCCACAGCTTAAACAGCAACAATTTTGCACTGACTTTGCTTAACGGTCCCTGTTACTGAGGAACCGAATATGAAATGCCATGTGATGGGATGCCTAACATTTCCCAACAAATCCTCTGGATTAAAAGCAACATAAACAGCTTCCAGGCATAAATGTGTGTGCGCGCGCACACAATTATGGTGAATGTGTATCGCTCCCAATCTGATCATACCAGCTGTCACAATCGTTTTACACCAGCTAAACCTTGGAAAGTTTTGCATTCCCTATTACAGCAACACAGAGAGACCTAAATATCCTAAAAATATGTATGCCAACTCTGCTAATCGGAATGTGTTCTTTCTGAATAAAATTGGCCCCTACCAATTATCCATCTAAAGCTTGAGGTCCAACTAAAAACACAACTAATGAACAATCCCAGTAGAGCCTTCAACACCTTCATGCTCTCTTGCGACACTCAGGAAAAAATGCAACAATTCTAACCCTGCTTCCTCATAAGTAATTGGAACATAATATTTCATTACTACTCACATGACATACAAAAGGGGTCAAAGACCTGCACTATTAATAAAGGTATACAGTTATTTAATAAAGTTCTAGGCTCTTGCCAGGGGCACAGGGCATCCCAAAGCAGATATTTCAGACCGAAGAGACTGTTCAGAGCTCTAAGACACCAGCAAAATAGATACACAGAACGAATGCTTTCAACCCGTGAGCCACAGAACTCAAAGACCAGCACCAGAACCTAAATCCAAACTAAACAAATGCTAAAAGACTGTCCCTGATGGCTGAAATGGCATGGAAGGGGAAACTGTGTTATCTTCGCAAGTGGCTTGCACAGCTTTACTGTTTGCATGCAAAATGTAAACTCCAAGAACACTGTCACAAGAAGTTGAGTACTAGTCCATGACCACTGTAGGTGGCAAATACATACATCTGGAAAGACTCCTGGAGATATCCTAAGGAAGTGGCAAAAGGCCAATCGTCAGCAAGAATCTGAGCATGGATTTATCTCAATGTTGAGATTAGTTGGGATTTGCATTTTCTCAGCAGTGAAGTTGCTGAGTTTTTAATGTTCATACTCCGGAGTACTGAATTTCACTTATTAGCTTAAGCTCTTTGAAAATGAGGCAGCATATGCATTTTTAAAATAAACTGCAGAATACTAGCAAAACCTATAATTACAGCTAAGGTAATGCCTGACCGCTATGCATGTTTATTTGGAAATGTGTTTCATTGTGTTTAATGGTAGTTACTCCCAGATAAGTGTGCATAGGGTTCAAGCTATACAGTCCAATCGTATGCATGTTTACACTTAGAAGTCTGCAAAGTGCTGATGGGAATGTGGGGTCTGAAAACAGGGCTTCCAGCAGCCAGTCTCCAATGCCTTACGTCCAGTGCTGCTCATAAGAAGTTCTGTGAGTCAAGACTTCAGCACCAGCCTGGATTCTGAAAGCTGACCCCACAAGCCAGTCAGGATCTATCTGTACCATAAAGCCTAGCACCTCAGTTGGACCCACTCATATTTAGAACAAACTCGCCTCTCCTTTCTTTGCCTCATCCCACTTGTTTGTATGCCTGGTCTGGAATCTGATCATTGGCCCATCTTAAACTTGGCTATGTTCAGACAGTCCCAGTGATTTCGAATAAGTGTGAGGACCACAGCTTGTGCAAGCCAATGTCAAGTGTGTTTACTCAGAAGTAAATCCCACTGTATTCAGTGGGCTTCATTTGCCAGTAAATGTACATGGAATTAGAGTTTTAAAAAGCTAACTGTAAGAAAGAAATATTTGCATATTGGCCATGAAGTGCTCTTTGGGTCTCCAATAAGTGTTTACAAAACCTTCCCCCCCCCCCCCCGGTGCAATACACTCCAGTTCTCACTGGACCTTATTTTAAAGCTTTGGCAACACCCAAAAGTGATAAACTCCAGGAGTTGCAATTCTCTCCATGGAACATCCCGCCTCCAGTTCTAACACGCTTAAGCTATTCCGTCCACATCTGCCTCCAAACAGACCTCATGCCTCACACACCCAGTAGCTGGGAAGGATTCCAAAAAGCCTTTGTTGACATTTGTTTGGCTGAAGTTTCTTAGCTGGACATCAGTTCGGCTTGTGTCTTCAGCCAGTCCAACTGCATATACGATTGCCTGCTTTCTGAGATATGTAAAGGATGTGCTTTAAATTACAATGAAATTGGAATTAGGTTGCTTTTGGTAGACAATATTCTGCACGCTGATACTGAGGCACAAAACGGCTAAAAATGTTTATTTCAAAGATTCTAGCAAAGTGAACAGGGTGGAGCAAAACCAAAATTACCTCTCCCAGTTAAGGACAGCAATTAGGATACAATCATGTAGAAAACTTTGGCAGTTTTGAATGGCTAACTGCAAAGGGAGGGCATCTTTAACTGCAGCTGGGATGACACACTTGCCATTGAGGTAAGATATGAACCATATATAGCACACAATAAAACTCGGGCTGAGCCGAAAATTCTCAAATGAGTACTTTTGGTGGAAAATTGGAAGAGGTGAAGGATGAGCCAGGCACTACTTCATTGATTTGGGGGAGGGGCTGGTCAAAACATTTAGTGATGGCAGTGGAAGTACTCTCACCAGCTGCCTCCTGGCAGTCATCATTGCTCCCTGCCCCCTCAATGTCTTGAATGTTCTGTTGTTCTCAGGTTCTGCTTGAGGGCTCCCTATAGGCATCTGACTGGCTGCTCTGGGAATAGGATGCTGGACCAGATGGGCCTTTGGCCTGATCCACTGGGGCTTCTCTTATATTCTTAATGACTAACACAACTCCCATGGTGAAGGCCAATTTAGGACATAGGAAACTGCCTTTTCCAAAGTCAAGTCAATCCGTTTGGTTCTGGATTGCCTATGAATACCAGCTGTTGGGTATCATGAATGGAAGAGAGAGATGTCCTTCTTTTGCCCTCCTTGTGGGTCTCTCACTTGGCCACTGTAAGAACAGGATGCTGGACCTTTCACCTGAACCATCAAGGATTTTATTATGTTCTTATCACTTCAAAGCATGGCATAGGGGGGAGGGATATGATTAGCAGGTGGCCGCCAAGCAGGCCCTCTCGTAGGTTCAGAGAGGCCCAGCCCACTTCCATCTTTTGAGATCTCTAGTCATAATAAGAATTAAAATGACAACACCCAAAAACAAAGCAAGGCACCAAATATAGAGTGAGACACGGTTTGGCTTACTTCGTTATTTAACAAAAGCTTTTCTAGTCTTTTTAGTTGAGAGTATGTGGCACATTTTGGCCCAATGTACATAATTACAAATTCACATTATTGAGGGGGGAATAAACATTATAGTGGGAGGGGAATTCACATTCCTGTTCCCCATCTCTGAACAAAAGAGATTGGGAGAAGCACACCTGCATCAGGTTCTAATAAGTGGTCAATGAGATTTAAACCAAAGCCTGAGGAATCATCTCAAATAAACTCTTCCTTCACGGCCTCTGTGTCCTAAACCTTTCACAGAAAAGCCTCAAAACAGTAGTAAAGCAAGGAAAAGAACAGAGACGGAACCAAAGCCCAGTCTTATCACAACACCGACTTTCCTCTGCCCTCCAGCCTGGGCAAGTTTGCCCTACCCCCCTGGAAGAAGACACACTGCAAGTTGAGGGCTCACAAGGTGGTAGAAGAGGAGGGAGCAACAACAATCCAGCAAGGGTGAAATGCAGCTTGTCTTAATATTATTTCAGTTTTATTACAGTGGTACCTCGGGTTACAGACACTTCAGGTTACAGACGCTTCAGGTTACAGACTCCGCTAACCCAGAAATAGTACCTTGAGTTGAGAACTTTGCTTCAGGATGAGAACAGAAATCACGCGGTGGCAATGGGAGGCCCCATTAGCTAAAATGGTACCTCAGGTTAAGAACAGTTTCAGGTTAAGAATGGACCTCCAGAACGAATTAAGTTCTTAACCCGAGGTACCACTGTATTTATTTATTACACTTATATCCCACCTTTCTTCCAAGGAGCGCAAGGTGGCATACATGGTTACTCTTCCTCTCCATTTTATCCTCACACCAACCCTGTGAGGTACGTTTGGCTGAGAGTAAGTGCATGGCCAGAGGTCACCCAGTGAGCTCCAAGACTAAGTCAGAATCTTGGTCTCCTAGATCTCAGACCAACACTCTAATCACTGCATCTCACTGACAGTGCTGCCCTCATTCCTGGTCACCCACCCATCTTTTCATTGCACAGCAAGTCTAACTTACTGTCCTTCTGTGAGCTGAGAATGAATTTTATGGGGATTTCTCATAACTGGCCAAGAGAACCTCATTTGGGTTGTTTTGTTTTGTTTTTGTATACTCCACATCAGAAAAATTCTAAGCTTGGTCATGTCAGTTTCACATGTCTTCATTCATACATGTGTCAGTTCTAAGCTGTCCATTCTGCCATTCATCTGTCATTTAAAAAAAAATCCATATCAATGCTTGCATTTAAAATACATGTTTTTAAATGCATTTAAAATAATTGCATCACAAAATACATGTTTAAAAACATACTTAATCTCAGCAAAGGTTTTCTATTGTATTTAATCTCCGAGTATGTACCTTAAAGTTTGGTAAGGACTTTATAAAATCTGGGCAGCAACTATGTTCCAATCTGTGTATTAGTCCAGGAGATATGAATCAGGGCAGTTTGCTTAAAAATGTAGATGGTATGAAATTCTCCTTCATGGGGGAAGAGCCATAGCTCAGTGGTAGAGCATCTGCTTTGCATGTAGGAGGTCCCAGGTTCAATTCCACAGCTCTCCAGGTATCATCAGGTAAGGCTGGGAGAGACCCCTATCTGAAGCTCTGAAGAGATGCTGCCAACCAGTGCGGACAATACTGAGCTCGATGGACCATTGTCTGATTTGATATAAGGCAATTTCCTATGTTCCTATCCCAGGATGGGGAGGCATTTTAATTGGACTTGTTGGCTTCAAAATCAGTAACGACTAACAGGTATGCAAGCAGAGAGGGAATAGGTGACTCAGCTACGTTAGTAAAGAAAAGGTGTTTTATGTGCATTATAACACTGTGACACCAGAGGGTGCTGTGGAGTCCCGTCTTTCACCAATGTGATTTCCCATTATGAAGTTTACAGCGCGTTTTCCTGAAACGCTTTTTTGATGTGCCTAGATCCAGCCTAGGATAAAGTGCCCTAGGATAAAGTGTCTAACGGAAGAATGCGACGGACCTCCAAAACTATAAGAACGGAACCCTTAGTGTGAGTAGACTCATTTAATGCTACAAAATTTAAAAATACACTAAGAGAACGTCGGATGTTAGACGATTTAATTTAGGAGTTCACCTCGGTAGAGGACTAAAATGGCGCAGGCTACAAAGTCGCAAGGTGGAGGAAGGAATGTATCTCTTTGCCTGACTGAGTGAATACCAAGTTGGAAATACGACCCAAAGAAATTAAAGAAATATTCGGAAAAAGAACTTTTTCTAACTTTCCCTAACTTTGGGAACTTATTGACGTTTCTGGGACTTATTTTACGACTGTTTATTTGAACTTTAATCTGAAGAACACTAGGACCCCTTGAACTCTGGAATTTACTACGGAGGATTTATGTCCTGCTCATAAACCTCTGGCTTCTTTTCTCCTCCCACTCTCTCTCTTTCCTCCCATGTTCCCCTTATGTTATTTATGATATGTATGATATTTACATGGGAATGAAAATTGAACGAGATTGCGACCTGAGAACTTTAATACTTTATCACTCTATTTAGAAGTCTGATCTCATTGATTTAAGAAGAATCTGCAATGAGAAGAGCCAAAAGACTCAGGTGTCTTGACACAGAAACTGACGCAGAGCCCTCTGGTTTCAAACAGAGTAATCTAGATAAGTATCTGCTACTTCAAAAACAGCACATATCTCCTCCCAAAAACTCTCTCAACTCTTTACATGGAAAGACAGTTGAAGAGATATCCCTAGGAATAAACGAGGACAAGGCTACTACTCCCATAACCGAGGCACAAGTACTAATTGATAGAAAGGTGGAGCTGCTGGAGGAATGCTGCCTACTGACTGCTCAAACAGTTCAAAAAATCTTTGAACAATTACAAAACATCTTCAAGAAGCTGGATAACCCAGATGAAAGGAGGCAACTCACTCCCTTTTTGCCATCCTTAACAAGCCCTGGAGATAAACAGAACAAATACAAATTTATACCTCTAAACCAACCAAAAATCAGAGGAAGCCCCCCCCACTCAGTCAACTTGATACTGAGGCCATGTGAGATTGTTCTCCACATTTTTCCATACAGAGGGCCCCTACCTTACTGGGAGTCATCCTCCTGGGCCAGACATCATCTAAATCTGCTCCTAGGCCTTGAGGGGGGAAGGATTGACTTAAAAGCAGTCAAGAGGCTCACTAACGATGGATATTCCAAAAAAGTACTACTAAGATTTGGTAGTCATAGAATCCCAACCAAAATCTTAAGGGAAAAGGCTCATTTAGCCCAGAAAGGAATTATTCCACGTCGACACTTTGAAGATATATCGCTCAGACCATTGATTGCATCTAAAAGACAGAACAAGTTGAACAAGGCCATTCCAACAGAAGCCGATATCTGCCCTACTCCCGTGGAAGAACCCAGTAGATGGGAGAAACCGCTGCCAGCTACCCGAGAAATCACGCAAGAAAAATCTAAGCTCCCAAATCATGCGATTGTAGCATCAATTAACAGCCTCGCCCTTGACACAACAGACTGGACAGTCCCAGAAGAAGAAGATCTGCTGAATAACTTTACCAACTTACCAGATAAAGAACAAACAAGCATACTCAGTAAACTGACGAAACTACAGGCCAGATTGACCGAAATTCACCAACAAGGCCAACAAAATGCAGTAGAAACAATACACAATCAAACCTCACACCTACCAGCCCTCTCCCCAAAATGCATAGTCAAAAAGAGAGCTACTAATGGAACTTTCAAATGTATAGATGCAGAGCTTCAAATCCAGCCTCCTTTAAAATATGAAATGACAAGGAAAAACTCCAGCAATGAGACCACAAATTCCTGGCTGAGATATCAAATACTAGCTCCAAACGAAATAGGTACCCCTTATTTAAGTACTACAAAGGATTCTAACATTGCCGAACAAAAGATGACCTCCAACAGACCTGACACACTGAGCTCAACACCAAATGAAACCAAAGAAATGGAAGTAGAGACCGAAAACAATCCTACTGTCCATAATAGCCCACCAACCACAGAAATCTCTCAGGAACAAGGAACAGCTAAGGAAGAAAATCAAGAAAGGGAGGAAATTCTAATTTCCCGCACTTTAAAAAAGAATCTAAAAGATCCACCATTATGTTCCCCACCGAAAGTAGCGACAAATGGCTGTATCGGCACAAGACAAAATCCCTCGCTGGACTCAATAACAGAATTAGAATGACTAAATGCTGTCAACCAGCCACCAACTCAAAAACGGATCCTACGCTTGCTGTCCTGGAATATTGCAGGGTGGGGAAACAAAGACGGAGACCCAGACCTAATGAACTTCTTTAAAGATTTTGAATTAATACTTCTACAAGAAACATGGTCAACTAGAGATATTAAAATCAATGGATTCTCCTCCTATACGAAACCCGCATTGAAAATAAACACGAAGGGCCGGCCGAAAGCAGGGTTCTGTTGTATGATCAAAGACAACTTAGGGTTTGAAATCAAGCAGTTAGAAAAATGCTTGCCACTTGCACAAGCCCTACTTTTAACCCAAAAAGACGATACTTTGCTACTTGTAAATGTCTATATCCCCCCATCCAAAAACAACAGCAACAGTGAAAATTGGTCACAACTAACCTTTTATATAGAAAATTTGACCGATAAATACCCAAATGCCTCATTGATAATAGCAGGTGATTTTAATGCCAGAGTGGGAACCAACAATGAACAACTATGTAGCAAACTAAATTGGAATACTGATAATGATATCGCACATGCCTTGAAAATAGGACGATTCTCCAGAGATAGGGTTGTAAACAACGAAGGCTTACGCCTACTTGAATTATGTAACAACTTTAATTTGCAGATTGTGAACGGTTCAACAAAAGGCGATAGAAGCGGGGAGTTTACATACTTCTCCCCCCGAGGATGCAGTGTCATCGACTATATTCTTGTCCCTTATAATATTATAAATTCGATCATGGACCTCAAAATTGGAACGCGTACTGAAAGCGACCATCAGCCATTATTGTTGTCTATTAACTTAAAGGATGAAACCAAGATAACTAAGCACAATATTATAGAACCCTCTCAATACAAACAAATGACCCAATTAAAATGGTCCCAGGAAATGAGTGCAGTAGTGGGGCAAAAACTTACAGCCAACCTGAGAAAACAAGTATTATCCAACTTAAAGACCACTAATTCCTACAGCGATATTCCGAAAATTTATAATGAGATCTTCCAAATGTTCGTAGAACTTAGTACTCCACCTAAAGTTTGGGTACTTAAACATAGCGCTAGCCCTTGGTTTGACGATGAATGTTTCCAGCTAAAAAGAAAACTGCGCCAAACATTTAAAAATAATCGCACTAAACTAGAGCCCTCTTATCTTGATGAAAAAAGAAAATATCATTACATTCTGGCCGAAAAGAAACAGAAATATGCAACCCAAAAATGGCTACAATTACTCGACTCAATTCAGAGTAAAAATAACAAAGCGTTCTGGAACCTAGTGTACGGAGGATTGAAACCCGAAAATCAACTAACTCTACCACCAATTGCAGAATCCAAATGGTCCCAATATTTTACATCGGTATTTAACAATCTACACAGTGAACTTAAAGGAAATGAAACCACTAAAAATAAAATCAATAAACTCCAGGAGTGGCCAAGGGTAGAAGAAGAGGAAATTAGAGAGATAGTTAAAAATTTCAAATCGGGGAAATCTCCTGGGCCAGACGGTCTACCAATAGAATTATTTAAGACCTATATAGATTGGTGGGCAGAACCCTTAGCTCAATTGTTTACTCTCATAGATAAATATGGGATCATACCTGAGATATGGTTAAGATCAATAATTATCCCAATCTTTAAAAATGGCGACCCAAAAGAACCAAGGAATTATAGACCGATAAGCCTATTATCAGTGATAGGGAAAATCTACGCTAAGCACCTTTTATCTAAACTCCTTACCTGGATGAAAAATCTAAATTTACCAGGGAAAGAACAAATAGGTTTCTCCAAAGGTTGCTCTACATTAGACCATTGCCTTATACTTATGCATTTGGTTGAAAAATACAGATCTCAAAGGCAATCTAAGATATATGCTGCTTTTGTAGATTTTCGTGGTGCATTTGACTCAATTGACCGCCCAAAGCTGTGGAGGAAACTCGCAGAATTAAAAATTGATCAGCGCTTATTGATCCTAATAAAAAATTTATACTCTTCCAATATCTGTCAAGTCAAACTTAACACCAAAGGTCACCTTTCATCAGACATCCCAAACTCGAAAGGGGTAAAACAAGGGTGTATTCTTGCCCCCTTCCTATTTAATTTATTTTTATCAGATTTGCCAGATCACCTTCAAAAAATAGAATCACATGCCCCTAAACTTAATCAGAAACCAGTTTCTCTATTATTATACGCAGACGATGCTGTTCTACTATCATTAACGAGCTTGGGTCTGAAACGCCTTATATCTTCTCTGATCCTTTACTGCGAATGTAACAAGCTCTCTATAAATTACGAGAAGACAAAAATTTTGGTCTTCTCGAATGGTTGGAAATTAGAGAAATGGAAAATAAGAGGGCAGGAAATTCAACAAGTGAAAATCTATAGGTATCTGGGAATCTTATTCCAGAGCAATTTAGGGTGGGCAAATCATTGCACAAATGCCATAAAACAGGCAAAGTGCACCTCATCAGCTGTTGCCCGTTTTTATTATCAGAAAGGCAATCAATTTATTCCTGCGGCCAATCAGATATTCCAAACAAAAGTGCAATCCCAGATACTCTATGGAATCCCGCTATGGGTCCAAGCATATAATAGTGATCTAAAAAAGATTCACTCCAGCTTTCTGAGACGTATTCTTGGACTCCCAGCTGTGATCAAATATGAAACAATGTGTGCAGAAATAGGCATACACACAATGGAATATTGGGCCTGGTCCACCTCAATAAAGTACTGGTTACGCTGCCATTTTCGCTGCCCTCCATCAAGTCTGCTCGCTGATTTGCTCAAAGACTCCTACAAATCAAGATGGTATCAGTACCTCGAAAAAAAGATTGAATCTTTAGGCATCGAGCTGGAGCCCCTGTACAATTCTAATGAGCAATACATTTTCCATAATATCCTAACTAGACTAAAGGATGTCGAGAGGCAAAATATTATGGCAGCTGTAAACAAAATTTGTTCGCCCATATTCTATGATTTAAATATCTTAGATAGCAGAGCCAATTACGTCACCAAATTAATAATTCCAGCCCAACGTAGGGCTTTTATGCTGGCCCGTTTGAATGTTTTTCCCTCAGCATTTGTCAGGGGAAGATATCAAAACATCCCTAGAAATAAGAGATTCTGCAGATGTTCTATGAATGTCCCGGACACGGTAGAGCACATTCTCTTTCAGTGCCCATTGTACAGTACGCTCCGTCAACGCGTGCTGTCCCCTCTTCTGGGTGGTCTGGAGCCCCAACAAGGTGAATGTGTGGGATTCTGCCTATCCGACGTTGACCAAAGGGTAACGGCGGGGGTAGCCGAGTTTTTGGTAGCAGTCCTCCAAGGAGCAGGTTAACAAGGAAAACCACTGATTTTATATGTATATATATATATATGTATGTAGCCAACTGCTGCCTTTCTGTTTATATCTCAAGGCTTTTATATGTTTCTTTCTCTTTTATCGTTTTATTTGTATAATGCCTAATAAAGGTTTGAATAAGTAAGTAAGTAAAGTGTCTAACTGGCCCATGGTGCCCCCTGCAGCCGCCCACTCTTACCGTTGACCAGCCCATCCTCAGATAAGGTTGCCAACCTCTGCTCTGAATGATGCTGACCAGCATCCAGCAGCCTCTCTTGACTTGCCTTCAATGCAAGTGGCTAAAGAAAGTCACAGAGGTAATTTTCAGATCCAGCGCCTGATGACGTCACTCAAATGGGGAGAGGGCAGGAACTTCTCCCAGCTTTATCCTCAAGTTAGGGATGCCCCCAGGAAATAGCTAAGCTAAGGTCATCCAATTGCAGATAGTTGCTATTACAAAAAAAAAGTCGTGACTCTTTAAACTCAATTCATGTCTCACATTTTCATTCTGGGCTGCAAGAGCAAAGGAGATTGCCCTAAAACCTGCAAAGGGTTACAAACATGCTGGCCTACAAAACAAGGTTAGACTCTGACAAGCTATGCAAAGCTCGTCCAGTCTCCTTCCACAGGATATTAAGAGCGAGACGCTGAACTCTCACTGTTTGGCTCGCTCAAAGGCAGCGTGGCTGGAACAGAGATTTCAGCAGGAAACAGGAGAACTGATTCAAGTCACAACACGAGAGATATGGCTGAGGGCTGACGGCTGCAGCCCACAGACTGTTTAACTAGCTTCTGTCAACAGGGAACCCTGAACGGCATAAAAGCAAGGCCGCCTGCATTTCAGTACTGGTGGGGGGCGGGGGCGAGGCTGTGGGTTCTTTGCAGTTACGCTGCTTACAATGCTATTGCTAGAAATTTGCATGCCTTTTCCATTAAATCCTCCTTTCTCTCTCTCTCTCTCTTTTTTCAAATAAAGAAAGAATTCAGCTGTCCTTTGGGGCCAGGTAACCAATTGAGCAAATACATTAAGTGCCAGCAGACTCTTTCCAACACAAATGTGGTTGTTCTGATTCTTGGAGCAGCCAGCACAGTCTTATCCCGCATATACATACCTACATATTTTTTCCCCATTTTTGAGCTTGGTTGAGTCATTATGTAACCTTCAAAGCTACCTTGGCAGTTGAATTCCATTCCCTGAGCAATCCATTCCAGCAAGCACACCCTGCCAAAATACAAATGCAAGCCGCCTGGTGCCATTTTTTCTCTCCAGCAAGCACAGCTTCCAAGAAAATACTTCGGTTTGTGCAGAATCTGGATCATTAGATATATCTGGCTTAATACAAGTTGAATGGAGAATACACAGAAACACTGGCCACTGTGCATAGCCATCATTTTAAAATTAATTAATTTATGTTATTTGTGTGCCGACACTTAACATAAAAGTTCTCTGGGCAGCCGAAGAGGGAATTGTGCTCATTAGGAACATAAGAAGATGCCTTATACTGACATCAGACCAAATTGTTTAGTTTCAGAAAGGCTAACTTTCAACCACAGTTACTGAAGCTGGATAGTTTAAGCTAACCATGGTTAAAACTAATAATACGTGCAGATACAGGTAACACAGCAAGCTTTGGTTAGTCAAAAGTGGAAGTTTCCAAATTCCTTCCCTTTATGACTGTACTAAAATCTGCAAACACAGAGTATTGGATAAAGTCTACAGTTATAATCCTAAACACACTTTTTGGGGGCATAAATCCCAGTGAATTCAGAGAGACTTACTTCTGAGAAAATATGCTTAGCGCTATAATGTTAACAGAAAGCAGATATAGCAAGGAAATATTAAAGCTGAAAAAATATCTAAATATCTACTTCTCTGAAACATTCAATAAAGTCTTCACACAAAATACACATTTCTAAGGACTGGAGTTTTGCTCCTACCCAACTAAACTGAACTACGTAAGTTATACTATAAATACTCTATACTCAACTATGAGTCCTCAACTATCACATTTTATTATTTAAAACATTTCTATTTTACCTTTCTAGAAGACCCAAGGCAGCTTACAAGCAAGAAAAAAAGACAATGAAACTACAGAAGCCAACATAATTATGTAAAAGGTGCAAAATAACCCAAGTAGATACAGGTTAACCAATTTGCCTTAGCCTTATCCTTGAATTTGTTCTCTGTGTATATTATGTGCCCCATGTTTTTAGGTGCATTGGGATGAACAGGTCAGGTATGGCAAAGAAAATAAAGCATCAAACAGTGTACCACTTGTTATGAATGCTACACCTACTGAAATTCCTGCTTCTACACAACTGTTAAAGGTGTAGGATAGGGACAGCCGACCTGGTGACCTCCAGATGTTGATGGATTCCTTTCATCCTGGCCACTGGCTATGCTACCTGTGACTGATCTGATTTGTAGTCCAACATCTGGAGAGCTCCACATTGGGTACCCCTGGTATAGGAGCTCTGCCCTCTTTTTCACCTTGCCATCCTACACTAAAGATGTTTTAGCTGTCAATCTCACACACACACACACAGAGGCAGAGAGAGAGAGAGAGAGAAAATCTGGTATATACAGTTCTAGAAGCGGCATTAGGGATCTCTAACACATTCAGCAATTCCTTAGTATATCTGGAGGAAGCTATGACATTTAAACAGAAAGAAAACTGATAGAGGCTTGTAGTGTAGATATAACCAAGCAGCATGATCCAGCCAAATTCCCATTGATATAAACAGGGAAGTTACTGTACAACCCTTGTCATGCAATCGTCTAAGAAAGGATGGATCCTGGAAATGTATTTAATTTTCCCGGTTTCAGTCTACTGCACGTTACTATTTTCTACCACAAAAGTCTATGCTAGGGGCCATTCTATCTGGTCCTCAGAACATTCCCCAGGCCGCACACCCTTTCTCCTGGATAAATCCCTTAAGAGGCCTTCTTTGTACTCTCCTTATATGTTTTAGCCTGGCTGCACTGCTTCCTTGAGCTATGATAATACCTCTTGTTTGGCTGGAGAGAAGACAGAGAGGGCTGAGTGAGCATGTGCAGAAACTCTTCTATTGTACTAAGGTAAAATTTGCATTTATTGCCCCACCCACCTTTGCTTCTAGCCCCACCCATCACTGGTCTGTGCCTCTGTCCTGGAAGATTGTCCATAAGGGAATGTGGCCCTCAGACTGAAAAAAATGCTCCCCGCTCCCAGTCTATGGGACATAGATGATTATCAGGGTTTGGCTCTAGCAGTACATGATACTCTTATAGAACATTCCTTTTCCCTTAATTGACTTGCATTTTCATTCAAAGTACTCTGATTTATACCTTGTAAGCTTCAGTTTTAGGACATTCATTTCTTATTTACAATGAAGAATAGTTCAGTTTAGCAAGAGTTAACCCAGATGCTGATTGCCTTACCAACTTCACTGTACAATTCTACAATTTCCAGTGTCACAATGTCAAACCAATTAAGCAAAGATGAATTTATTGCCAGGTCTAGCACACAGTGTAGAAAAAGTTGAGGGAATAAATATGAATATGCAAATGTATTACGTACAGGCGACTCAACTTACGCTGGGGTTACTCTGCGTCAAAACACATTGGGTTCAATGGTGGGTGACATTGCCAAACTTTTTTTGCCCACACGCCCACCCTCTGTCTTCTCCCTTTAATTTTTTTTAAAAAAATTTTTTGCCAAGCAGGTAAAGCTAAATGTGTACAAGTTAAATACCCCGTAAGTTGCAAGTTACCCATAATGTTTTATGCGTGGTTTCTGACAGTGACAGTGGTTTCTGAGCTTGATCAGAAAACTCCACATATAAAATAAAGGCAACATAGATAAGAACTGGGCAAACTGTGGCTCTCCAGATATTGTTGGACTACAACTCCCATCATTCCTTACCACTGGCCATGCTGACTGGAGCTGATGGGAGTTGGATTCCAACACCATCTTAAGTGCCTTGGTTTCACCAACCCTCATAAAAATGGAACGTAATCGCTCAGTTACTTACCCACAGTGTCACAGGGCACATCCTTGTGGACACAAAAATCTGTCCTAAAAATAATAAATAGTAATTAAAAACACGAAAGGCTATGATGCACAACATATTCATTAAAATAAGCATATACATATAATAAAACCATTGAATCCAGTCTTGCACATTTATATATGCACTAAACACACAGTGATTAGGCTTGGAAAAACTGCTCTATCGGAGCAAATAGAAAACCTTTCTAAATTTAATTGTGGTACCCGGGTGTGGGTGGCATTTTCAGGGACATTCACCGCAGCTGCAGTCTCTGAGGTCACCCTCCCCACAGCAATTTGGTCTGAAATGCTCTCCCCCATGACCTAATTGCTGGGGCAGGAGAGAGTTAGTGTGCAGGTGCATGAGTGTATATAGACATCAGAAGAGCCCTGCTAGAACTGATCCTCTGTCAGTCTGTTTAATCCCCATTAAATGTTGTCCAAGTTTGGTGTGTGCGTGCACTTGAGTGTACAAGAAAATGCGCGGGATGTGTGTGCTGTATTTGAGCATGGGCAAGTAGATAGCCTTGCCCACTTCCGCCTTGCTTGTGCCCATCGCTGGCATGAGGCCCCTTAGAGGGCTGACCAAGAGGGAATGCAGCCCTCAATACAAAAAAAAGAGTCCTCTGGCTTTAGGTGGACTTACCCACCTCGTTACTTTGTTCCAATTAACTTTTAACAAAACCAAAATATTTGAGATGTTTGAGAATTTCAAACTATGAACATAATGTTCTAATGTTTTCGTACTTTTCCTTTAACTATTGTATGCTGTTTGTTTCATAAAATGGAATAAACTACATTTATAAAGCATTATTATTAATATTTTACCCCACCCATCCGGCTGGGTTTTTAAAAACAGTTGCTCCAGGGATCGAGACCAGAGGCATATTGGTGTGACATCCAGCTGGCACTATCCAAAGCCAGCTTTTGCTGCAAACTTGCAGAATCAATCCCTCCACCCCAATCTTGACCATACAGTTAAAATGTTTCCAGATCCAGTCCTAGTGCACTAACCATGCTCTACCCATCTTTACCCTTGGCGATTCAATGCATCATAACTAAAATTTATTAAATGCACACTGTCAATCCATTACTTTCATTTTTCTTTCCTCCCAAAGCCATCTCCAGGCTTCTCTTTCAGGAGAGTCATCAAAAAGGATTTAATTCAGGCTGAAGCAAAAGAAACTCTTAAGCTGCTACCAGTGAACCAAAGGAATCCAGGACTGCTCTACTGCATCTAAATGCTTGAAATACAAGCCTTTCCACAAGGCGGCTGATGACATTCTGCTCTTGACCCAGCTGGCGCAAGCACCCTCACAGGAGTTCCCAGAGCCAGCTCGACAGAAGTTTATTTAAGGATTTATTATGTTATATAAACTGGTAAATCAAACAGATGCTTTTATTGTGAACTTTGAGTAAGTGGCGGGAGGCCACGGCTGGAAAAGCCTCTTCCCCTAAGGGGCTTGCTAGCTTAGCAAATAAAAACACGACATTTCTCCCTCTTGCACTCTGGTACCAAAATTATGACAATGGGAGCTGGTGGTTCCAGGCGATTCCCTGGATGCCCCCCTCTAAATGCCACTGCTCCACACTAGAAAACAGTGCAGCAAAATTTGCCACCTGTGATTGATTGACAGGACTGCAAAATCATCTTATCCCTCAACACCAAACGGTCCACTGGGGAGCTCTTAACGTGGCAGCAGGAAGGGGAACAGAGAAAGAAAATGTAGGCAGCTAGCTGCGTATTTACATTATGCAGAATGGGGAGGTTGACTGAGGTGGTAGAATTATGAGCTGTGTCTACACTAATCTCCACTAGTAACCTACAAAACTATGCCAAACCTTTCTCCCTAATGTCCTAGCTTTTTATAGACAGGTGTTTTGTGTCTGTATGTGCAAGAGTGTGAGAGCATTACAAAAATGCATTTTCACATCTACAATCTTAACTTGATTCAGAGGCAAAATCCCTGGCCTATCTGTTGGCCATTGCTCATAACAACAAAGATTTGACTGTCAGTCTACCACTAGCCACATTCTGTGATGGAATAGCTCTGAGGCCATATATATACACACAGCTGAATGTGGTGGTAAAGAGGCCTGTACCACTTCAGACAACAAGTGAAGGACACAATTTTTAAGGAAGCTGCCTACTGCATCAGATCCAGTAGCAGCCAGTGTAGAGGGAGAGGGATAAGATACAGGGAATGTAAGAAAGTGAAAAGCTTTTGGGAAATGATATATAATGAAATGAAAAAAATGTTAAGATATACTTTTGTAAAAAAACCGGAGGCTTTTCTTTTAGGGATTGTAGGAAAGGATATAAGAAGAAAAGACTGTAAACTCTTCCAATATGCAGTAACGGCAGCCAGAATCTTGATGGCCCAGAAATGGAAACAAGAGGAAATACCGACGATAGAAGAATGGAGACTGAAAATGACAGACTATGCGGAATTGGATAAATTAACTGGGAAAATCAGATACACCAAAGACCAAAAGTTCATCGAAGACTGGGGAAAGTTTGTAGATTATCTGAAAAACATATGTGGCGTGAACACAACGCTAGTGGGATTTCAAGAGGCACTGTAAAAATGGAGAAGTATTGTTAATATGAAATAGTAGGAGAAGGGAAGTATAATGGCAATACAAAAGAAGGGAATGTGTAACTAAAGTTATAAATACGGGTGATTGTCAGAGACGCTGAAGGAAGTTCAAAAAAGAAACAATTTGTTGTATTTTGGATAAAATTGTATAACTGTTTGGAAAATCAATAAATTTATTTATATATATATAAAAAAGATACAGGGAGCTCAGTGTAGAGTGGTGTGGCAGGCAGGCAGGCAGGCAGGCAGGCAGGAAGGAAGGAGCACATCAAATAAAGGTTCTTTTTCAGCAATTAGCAGAGAATTACTGGCAAATCTCACCAGAACTGACATTTTGAGGTGAATTTAATTATTGCAGAAGAGAAACATCTGTGGAACTTCAAGGGCAGCAAAAGAAGAATTTCTGATAAGATTAGGGAAATATCTCAGGGTAGTTTCTGCACAGTCCTATGAAAACTTTTCCCTGGTCCTTCTCCTCAAGCACGCTATATCTTGTCATAAGGAAAATAATGTATTAGAAAATCATTTTAATTGTGCCCCCACCCTCTAGCTTCAGGAAAGCTTGCAGAAAGCAAAGTGCAAAGGTGAAATTATTATTATTAATACTGCCCTTCATCTAAACAAAATGCATAGTTAAACTATGGAACTCCCTTGTACAAGAGGCAGTGATGGCCATCAATGGCTTTAAAGGAGGATTAGACAAAATCATGGAAGATAAAGCTATCAGCGGTTGCTAGTGACTACTGTGTTGTACCTCCACTGTTAGAGGCTGTATACCTCTGAAGACCAGCTGCTGGGAATCACAGTAGGGGAGAATTCCATTTTTGGACTTCCCAGAGGCATTCATGAGAACAGGATGCTGGAGTAGATTGTCTTGGCTTTTCTTATGTTACAGCATGCTATCAAGGTGAGGTGCAATCACATAAATAGAAATTTAAAATACAACTTCCCAGAGATAAGCTGCGTTTGGCTCCTCCATTGCCCAAACAAACATAGCCTGCCCTACAAAATCCAGAAAAAACGTTCCTTTTTAGAGGCTGACCCTTAAGAGCTTAGTTCTTATGCTAACAGTAGCAGCTGCAGCTGTTGAAAAACCAGCTCCTGCTTTTCCCTGGCTTAGCCCTTCCAAACTGGACACACTGGGGAGCATCCAGGGACATGTACATGCATTTTGAAAGCCAACGTTTAATGAAGAAGCTTGCAGCACCTAGCTGAAAATGCTAACTTTTGTGCCACAGAAACCAAAAAGAGTTGAGCCAAGAAATCTTCCAATTGACACACTGTCCTTTCCTATGAAGGGGAAAGTTCAAACAGGACAAAAAAACAAAAGCAAAAGGATATACAGGAAGGGAAAGGTTGTGGCAACACAGCGCTGGCTTATTTTGCAGGGTGGATGTGGTTTTGCTGAAGCCCTGCATTGGTATGGTGCCCAATTCTCTCACAAAATGAGCTAATCTTTGAGTCCATTATCCAAACCAGTGGCAGCTGGAGCGCCCCATCTATTATTACTTCTGTAAACTTCTCCAAATCCATATAATTTGGAGGGTGTCCCAAGTTTTCCCTGAGCGACTAGCTGCTCCAAACGCTTAAGTACATGTGGCATTCCATTTGATAAATCAACCCAGTGGGTAAGGAAGAAGAATATGTAAAATATTGGACCTTTGCTGCCCCTCTCAACAATATAGTGTGCTTGAGTGTGTGTTAAATCTCACAATGAAGTGGGGAGAGAAATAAGAGAATCCAATCACATCTCAGCTACAGGATTCAAAGAAGATCAAGAGGTTAGCACTTAATCTCATTTTGAAGCAAGAGTGTTAATTAATTTACATGTTGTTGTTGTTGTTGTTGTTTAGTCGTTTAGTCGTCTCTGACTCTTTGTGACCCTATGGACCAGAGCACATTACATTATGTAATGTAATGTAAATGTAATGTTACATTTTGAAGCAAGGGTGCTAATTAATTTAAAGCACAGGTAAATCTGGGAATCTAAGGTATCACCCGCTTTTACTCCCCCCCCCAAGTTCTATACTCTGCTTCTCCAGCAATGCTACCCAAAGAGGTCTATATGCAATAATCACAGGGGCCCTAATCCATGTGCCTTGGGATTCTGAAATTAGACTGTAATAAGCCAAGACTTTTCAGCAGTGGCAACCTCACTGAGGACCCTCCTGCTGAAGAACGTGCATTAGACCAGCCCCATTTGATATTTTTGAAGTTGGTTAAGACCTCTCCCATCCTGTAGGGACTTTAAGCTCGGCTGTTAATTCTGTGATAAGATTTTAACTGAGTTTTTCGAGGCTCTATTGACCATTTAAAACTGTTCTTCTATTTTAATTGTATTTGGTTTGCAAATCACCCTGAATCTTAAAAATGAATAACTATGTTGACACCAAGGGATTACGAAGGAGGGGGAAATGCAACACAGGGGGGGAAAATTATGGCTCTCCCCAACTCCCCATCTGGCTGGCACATGTCTTTGGAAATATTGTGAACCTTTCACGTAAAAGGGTTTACCAAATATACATATGAACCATTTACAAACATAGTATTTTTTTAAACTCAGTTTCAGTAACTCAACTAAGTTTTCTGTGAATCTAAAGCAAGGTAAGCTCTCCAGCATGCTAAGGTGTTGGCAGTCTGACCAGAACATAAGCTAGGAAGGATGAAGCAGGGTGACCAAGCTAAGGATGCAGCACTATTCAACCTGGCAGAGAATAACAGTGGGGTGAGAGATGCACTGCATGCAGGTCCCAGCCACTGAGAAAGAGATGGGGAAAGGAAGTGGGAGTGAAAGGAGGAGGTGCAGCAAAGAGACTGCAAAGGAAAGAGATGAAAGATACTGACTGCATTAGGAGTAAGGGAAAGCAGCATCACCTCTGGTGAATTAAGATGGGAGAGAATACAGATGTGTAAGAGGGGATGGAGGAAAGCAGACCACCTCTGGTGAATTAAGAGGGGAGAGAATACAGTTGTGTAACAAGGATGGAGGAAGAAAAGCAGAGAAGAAAGTTGTAAAGTCAGGGTCAGCAGACCCCAGTGGTGGCAGGAGTATAAATAAGCAAACATCAGTGTGTGTCTGGTGATGAGAAAAGCCCTAAGTTTGAAACAGGGAGGGGCTCTCCAGAGGACAGCCACAATAGGCAGCATGGCCCATATTTAAGACTGTTTATGTGGTTTTGCTACTGATAATGGCCAATGCTTGATAACAGTGTTGGGCATTTAATAAGGATAAGTGATTAGAAAGAAGCCCATTGTGCCAATAGTTCTGCCAGTTCCACTTTCCACTAGGGCAGGACAGAAGAAGCAAGGAGGAGTTCAGCTTCTTTGGACACAACACAGAATGAAAGACCCTGCCCAAGTCCCCAGTGAAGAGCAAAGAGTAAAGGGATGTCTCTTGCAAACAGCACTCTGGGATAGGGTAGGCACTGATTTAAGAATCTCTTTCCATCTCTCCAAATGACAAATGACAGCATCTTGCCGAAGAGCCTCTCAGAACCCAGAGCCAGTGGGAGTCATCAGTGGGTTCCTCCAGACATTCCTTTTTATTGTTCATTCATGATTATCTGTGCTCATGATTATACCAGGACAGTCACACGTGATCCCGCTTTTAATACTACTTATGCCCACAAATGTTTGGGGGCAATCATACTGCTTTATTTCCAATCAGTGCATATCCTGCAATGTCCTGCTGAAATCCAGTAACTTTTCATACCAGAAATGTTCTGTTGTATTTTTGTCATGCTTTTAATGTCCTATAGCCCCTCCAGGCAGAAATAATGTGGTAGCATTGAGGAATCATCACAAAACAAACTAAAGCAGAACAAATCCACCATCAGTAATGCAACTATTATTGTGTCAAAACAGAGATTCAAGATGGCCACCGATCTGTGAGGCAGGGTGAGGCAGCTGTTCTCACCATTTTATAGTTTTATTATCCTTTTATTGTTTTATTTTATTGTTTTACTGCCCTATTTTATCATTTCATGGTTTTACTTCCTTGTTATCTCGGATGCTTTCCCACTGAGCTAGGAGGGCGACACGGCCCAGAAAGGCGCCGCTGATGCCGCCGCGGCCTCCACCGCCACGGCAAAGGAGCTCAGCAAATTGGTCTCAATTACTTGCCTACCTTGGAAGTAGTCTCGCGGAGAACCCTGCTGCAACACCCGACGGAGCTAATGAACCAAGGTGAGATTTTTACCAACTTGACCTTTACAAGATAAATAATGGTGACAACCAGGAGTGGCTGTAGAACACCAGGCTTTTATCGGAGTGATTTAAGACCTCTCTCTAAAAGAGCTACCCTAAAGGGAGCTCAAACAAAAAGCACTCGGCCCTTTAAGAATAGGGGTAAAGTCAAGCCGATTGAGAATCAGCAGGAAACTGAAACTTCTCCCTCCTGCACTGAAGGGCCGGCTGTGCAGAGAGAGGATTGTGTAGAAGAATGCCACAACAAAGGGCCAATAAAGCCCAAAGTAAATCCAAACATAATTGGTACAGTCACCGAAGTATTCCCAAAACAGAGACTTAAATCCCAAGCTTCTCCTGAACCATCCCAAGTCCGAGAAGTGGAAGAACTAATGTTAAAACAAATTGCAGAGATGTCTTCAGGAAACCCTAAAACATCAAGAGACTCCTGCTTCCAACTTGAGACAAATGAGGATGAGGATTTTTCAGTTATCAAATGGCTTGTGCTTTTAACTGAGAATATCGAAAATATAAAATCTCATCTGGCCACCTGTACAAAAATCCTCACTATAATGATGGACACTTGCAAAACTCTCTGTAGGGAATCCAGCGGGGTGACTGTAGAATTGGAAAGTAATAACAACTTCCTTCCTACCACCTGCAAAAACAGATCACCAAGGAAGGCCAAGAGATCTTGTAGGGCTACTGCCTTGAAAAGGAGGCCCATAAGGGTAAAAAAGAGCAGAAATGTTAAAAATTTTAAGGCAGTGCGTTACAAAAAAATGGATTTTAAAAAGCTCTTTAATCTTTTCAAGAGTATCCCAATAACCGAGACCAGTGGGAACACTGAGAAACTTCTAACCAGGAAATCTTCTAAGCAAGAACGTCCTATAAATCCTTGCCCTGACGCTGCGATGGATTGCTTGGAACCCTTAACACCTACCCCAACACCTAACTCCAAGCAAGACATTTTGATCCAAGATCCATGGTCTTACATTCTATCAGTAGATGAAACCAATCCCTCTAAGAAGAGAAATTTGACAAATCTAACAAATAAAAACTGGAATCTGGTGCTGTACCGAAACAAACTCGTTTTATCAAATTATCCTAAACCCCCAGGACTCCTGTCACAAGAAGAGCGTAAAGCCCATCTATTGAACCTTTTAAAGATCTATATGCCGGGTATCCTTAATAACCCTACTGATTTGGCCCAAGTGGAATATCTATACTTCAACGGATTCCTTGCCAGAGCGGTGGTCTCATTCTATGAGGGGAGACTGGCAAAACTAGTGTACAAATGTAGAGAACATCTGGAGACGAGTGGTATAAGAATCTCAAGGTACTTTAAAAATGAAGCACCTCCAATTCCACTTATCCCCCATATTGTAAATTTGCCAAAAACTCAACATGAGACTGACCAACACGTTCTAATTGATATAAACCCTGCGGAGGACATCTCCAAACATCCTACTGGTCTGGTTGCCAAGGACTCTCAAAGGTTGGACTCCCTTGGGCCCAGGTATGTGGAGAATCAGGGAATCGACCTTGATAGCTTTGATAATAACTTACTCCACTCTTATAGCGTTCTCCCGCAAGAAGTTCAGAAAGAAATACTTCATAAAATTGATACCCTTTACTTCTGCCTGACAAAAGTGACGGAGGAACAGCTGAGATTACCTAAACAAAATATGCTTGATAGAGACTGTGGTTCAGATTCTGTCCCACGCTTATACCACCAAGAACTGGACCTGTGGGTTGGGAAGGCACCCACCCCTACCAGCCAACTGGTTGTTGCGGAGATGAATCCACTCTTCCATATTCTGGAGGCGGAAACCCCATCACCAGACCCATCTATCATGCACCCCATCTCTGAGGCAAATATGGCTACAACATCTGCCTGGGACAAAATGAGGAAACTTAACGAATCTGAATTAGGCTCTCCATGTAAAGTGCCCCATATGGATCCACTTACTTGTAACTTTATTAACCCACTCTCTTCTAACGTGTGCAAGTTGAATAAATCCATAGATACCATCGAACCGGTAACAGAACCAGCTGAACCAGACCAACAAATGAGAGACGACTCCATTTTATTTTTAGCCCCGAAGAGTGATCTGGTTGAAGACCCGACAGGTCGTATTAACAAAACTATCCAAACAATTAATGATCACTCAACTAGTGGCACGATACCTGTTGACTTAATTTCGCTCTCTCTAAGTAATACCCCCCTAATTCTACCATCTGGCTCTGAAAAGTCGACTATCTTAGGCCTAACATCTGCCTTTAGCGAGACAAGTGGCACGACTTTACAGCCAAAACACCCCAATAAATCTAAACAGTTGGGATGTATAGCACGATTGCCACCTTCTCAAAGGAAAATTACTGATTTTTTTGAAGCTGAAACTCCCCCAAATTTAGAATCCCATTCCCACATGATCTGACTACCTAACGACCAACCCAGCCACTCCTCGATGTCATTTTTATGCTGGAATATTGCGGGATGGAGGGGAAGAAATCTGATCCAGACTTCTTAAAATTTGTTAATTTATTCCAAGTAATTCTCCTACAAGAAACTTGGGAAGAGGAGGTGATTGACATAAATGGATACGATACCATTTTGCTTCCAGCTAGCCCCTCTCTTAAAGGTGGACGCCCTAGGGGAGGTTTGGTAATAGCCATTTCCCTCAAATTGCAAGCAAAACTTACACTTGTTAAATCTTCCTCTCCTTACGCGATTACAGGATTGATTTCAGGAGGGAAATTTGAATTACTGGTAACAAATGTTTATTTCCCCCCTGGGGGGCAGGTAGTGGACCTCCATTCCAAATGGGAAACACTTGAAGAACACCTAGCTTTCTGTTACACTAAGTTCCCAAACATTTCAGCAGCCATGGGAGGTGATTTTAATGCTCGTACAGCTGCAAACTGGGAAGCGCTAGGCAAGGCCAAATGGAGGGTCATACCTGATCACCAGAACTTGGATTTCTCCCCCCATATACAGAGAAAATCGAAAGATAATAGGGTTAACGAAGCGGGAACCCTTCTTTATCAGCTGATTTTACGTTTGAATTTGATAATTTTAAACGGAAATTGTCCCCCGGATATTCCGGGTGAGTTTACTCATTTGAGCACACTTACAAATAGTGTTCTCGATTATTTTATTGTTTCCAGAGATTTATTCCCAAATTTTTCTTATTTTAAAATAGAAAACGTCCAAATGAGCGACCATCTCCCCTTGAGTGCCAAGCTTTCCCTAGACTGGCAGTCTATCAAGTCTAGACACCCCATATATATGGGAATAAATACTGCAGAACAAGTGAGAGGAATAAAATGGTCAGTAACTCAAGCCCAAAAACATATGGAATTCTTCCAACAAGAGATAACTCAAACTCATGTTGTTTTAGATTTAGATCTGTATGGGCATGAACAAATTATTAATTCATTCTCTCTGCTTACAATAGATCTTATGTCCTTTTTTACAGTACCAGCCATCCAAGTAAATCGGGCCCATTTTAAGACCGGTGCCCCTTGGTTTAACTTAAAATGCAAACAAGCTAGACAACATCTCTGTGCCATTTACAATGAATATAAATCTTCTGGTGTTTTAGTATTACCTAGGAATTACCAACAAGCAAAAACAGCATATAAGCAAGCCCAGAGAATGGCTAAGCAAGAGTGGCAACAAAATCGCTGGCAGGCGCTTATAGTCGCCTCTAGTTCATGTAGCTCACGGCAATTTTGGCAATTGGTTAATAGAAGATCAAGGAGATACCCCTTAACAATAATTCCTGCCCCGGTCTGGGAATCCTTTTTAAGGAAATATTTTGCGTCACCAGATTCCAATACCAACGCTCTTGATGATGTATTTGATCATCTCCCCATCTGGCCTCCTACTGACCCCGATGAAATCTTGAATTTAATCTCTAAACTTAAAATCGGCAAAGCCCCTGGGCCAGATTTGGTTCCGGCGGAAGCCATAAAACTACATTCCGACTGGTGGGCAAAAATCCTGGCTGTTACTTTCGATGCTATTAATACAACTGGAAGGGTGCCAAAAATATGGAAGGACGCTATTATAATTCCAATATATAAAAAAGGCTCCCGAGACGATCCGGAGAATTATAGGAATATTAGTTTACTGTCAATAGTTGGAAAGATATACGCACGTTTTCTGCTGAATAGACTTACCCAATGGGCTGAAGAAAAGAAACTGATAGGCCCCGAGCAAGCAGGATTCAGACTGAACCAGTCAACTACGGACTATGTTTTAGTCTTGCACCATCTAGCCCGGAAATATTCCTTTTCAAACCGAGGCCAACTTTGTGCGGCTTTTATCGACCTTAAGGCTGCATTTGACAGCATCCCCAGAAGGTTACTCTGGGAAAAGTTGGCCCGATGGGGAATTGATAGAAGACTTTTATGGTTAATAATCCAGCTGCATGAGGGGTCGGCTGCTAGGGTGAGAATAACCCCAGCCGGCGATCTCACAAACTCTGTGCTCATCAACAGAGGAGTCCGGCAAGGATGTATCCTAGCTCCTTTTCTTTTCAATTTATTCATTAGTGACATGAGGATACCATTGGCTGAATCTCAGGAAATCACCCATGCCCCCCGTCTCGCAAACTATCGTTGCCCATTATTACTCTATGCTGATGATGCTGTGATTTTATCCTTCTCAAGAATTGGCCTCAGGAGAGCATTAAAATTCTTTGTTTCATATTGTAAAACAAATTCCCTCACTATAAATCAATCTAAATCAAAAGTACTAATTTTCTCAAAAAGTCGGAAATCCTATAAGTGGCAATTAGATGGAAAACCTATTGAACAGGTCTATAAATTTCAATACCTGGGAGTTTTTCTCCAATATAATCTGGGTTGGAAGGCGCATATTGCACATATTTTAAACAAGGCCAAGGCCCTATCCTTTGCGCTTTTGCGCTTTTTCTTTTCGGACGGGGCTCTTCATGTTCCATCTGCCTTGAAAGTATTCAAAGCTAAAGTAATTGCAACATTGGCATATGCTGTTCCTTTATGGGGGACCGCAGTAAACTTGATGCCCTTGGAGGTAATTCAAAATCAATTTCTAAGACGACTGCTAAAACTTCCTCAGTGCGTTAGTAACGCAGCTATTCGCTTAGAATTAAAAACTACATCTTTAGAAAATACTCTTTGGAGGCGCAGCCTTTGTTACTGGTTGTCCTTAAGGCATAGGCTCCCGAATCTGTATTTGATCCAATGCCTCTGGAGAGATAATTTTCCTGTCCTAGGGGCAAAAGAGATCCATTCTAAAGTAGTGACCTATGGATTGTCTCCATCAGAATTATTGGAATTGGACCTAGCCACAGCAAAAAAAAACCTCATTCAAAAACTTGAGGAGATTGACCTACAACAAAACACCATTTTGGGTAGTGGCACTTGCTCACCATTAAATCTTGGCATAGTGCCCTCACAGCAGATACCATCTTATTTGACTTCTTTGTCTGTAGCAGCCCACAGATATGCCTTTATTAAGGCAAGATTTAACGCCTTTCCTTCCAATGTCTTGAATAATAGATTTTCCAATGGTCGGATCTCAGCGGTGTGTGTATGTGATAATAGATCTATAGAATCTTTCCAACATATACTATTCTGTTGTTCACTACATTCAGTTTCTCGGATCAGATTTTTGTCCCCTTTATTATTGGAAATCTCAGGTGACTCCTTGGAAACACAGCTAATACATTTATTGCAAGATTCTGATCCGAGTAGGTCCCTTTCTGTTGCCAGATTTCTGATAACAGTATTAGCCTATAAAAGGAAAAATGGATTACTCTATGATTATTGATTTTGCCTAAATAATATTGATTTATACTGATAATTTGATATTTTAAGCGCTATATTGTTCTTATTTTAATGGAATTTAGGTTTGAGATGTACTTGATTTAAACCTAATTTAATTTATTAATTTTATCTTGTTATACCTGTTTTGCTGTATGATGTATTGAATATGGGCCTATGGCCGTAATAAACTATCTATCTATCTTGTGTCAAAACATGTTGCAGGATGCACCTGAAATAAAAAAAGCCAGTCTTGGAGGGGATCAATCAATCTGAATTAAAATCACTACCTGGTGACAAAGACAGCAGCATCCACTGGAGGGGTGTCATCTCGTGCTCCCGGCACCTGATTATTTCCAAGGTATTTTGCGCCACCAAATTCTTCATTTTGCCAATGGCAAAAACTCTCCAGGGACCTCTCCCCGTGATGCCCAATGGACAGCTTGGCCTTCAGGAAACAAAGAGGAATTGAAGAGACACAAAGCAGGGAGGCAATCAACCCAGGTGGCAAATCTGCAAGCAATGAGTAGGCCATCAGTAGAACATGAACCAAGAATCTTTCATGACAAACTAATATGGACAAAATATGGACAACTAATATGGACCGGAGGAATAACTCTACCAGGGCTAGCTTTCACAGAGGCGGCTGCCTAGACTAGAGGTCCACTTTGCATTGGAAAGAAATCCTGCTGCAATAGCAGAGGGGGTGCATTTTCACTTTGCACTAGTACAGGGAGCAATGGGATGAAGATTGCCAAGCAGTATTTTAGCAGCCCAACCAATAAAGTCATGTTCTATCTAGTAACCAGCACTGGGATCTGTAAAATCATTTCTGGGGAAACTTCACCCATAATCATTAGATTCTCTACAGTTCTGCCCATACTCTACCAGGGTCTATCCTAGTTTTAGTCCCTGGTTTCCAGATTCTGCCATGGTTGTGCCTATGCCCTGGCAGTACCTGAGCCCTGGCAGATTTCTCTACAATCTCTCCCTACTCGACTAGATTTCTTCAGGCTCTGCTCTAACCCTGCTCTGCCTAAGAGAATATATACATATAATCAAAAAGCAGTCAATCTTAAGGATGATAGGAAGGCAAATCTAGCAATGGGCTTGGGGCAGAAATTAACTGCAGCCCACCAGTGGATCCAGGTCAATTTCAGGTAAACTGAAATTCCTCACTTCAGTGAAAAAAGCCTCACCAAAGATGGCTACAGCACGTGGGTTGTGGAACTCTGCAATCTGTCCACTGCTGTTTTATTTAACCCATCTATCATTTAATGGTTATCAAAGTCACAATTTCAAACAGTTGTTTTGAGCAAAATAAAAACCACCATAGCAGGTTGTCACCAACTTACAGGACGGCTTTGAAGAAGGACAAGCTTAGTCACTCGAATATTGACTTTAACTCCAAGGCTCTGGTGTTGAAACATGTTGTACACCTGAACAAAGGCAGTAACAGACAACAAGCTCAGAATATCATTCCATGGAAAGAAGTTAACTAAGACAAAAATGTTTCCCTGTGATTTATTCAGCAAATAATCTAATGACCATGACCTAACATACTAAACTACTTGCCACAAATACAAAGGATTTAATTTTATTAACAGTAACTTAAATAACTTGCATACTATTTTTCAAGCAAATAGCTTCATGCACATATCTCAGTAGTTTTTACAACGGCCTTACAGAAACACAGGAAGCTGCCTTATAGCAGGTCGGACCATTGATCCACCTAGCTCTGTACTGTCCACACTGCTGACAGTAGCACTCTAGGATTTCATGCAGCCCTCCAGCCCTACCTGGAGATGACGGGGATTGAACCTGGGACCTTATGCATGGAAAGCGGATGCTCTACTGCTGAGCTATGGGCCTTCCACAACCTAACTTCTGCCTGACAAGAATCAATCTGCTTACTTTACTTCACCTCTCTTTCTCCTTGTCTTTAAAATAAAATGAAAATGGCAGCTGTAGCCCTGGGGCAATGCACTTTAGGGGAGACTGTAACCCAGGTTTGGCTCACAACTCACTAGTAAGTAGCAACTAATTCAAAGATCTAAAACACCAGACTACGGACGCTGTTTAAGATTTTTAACGAAGGATTAAATAATAAATAAACAAACAGTGGGGTCCAGTCTTTTCGGCAACTGTGCCACAAACAGGGATGGAATTTGGTAATATGGTGCCCTGAGTGAGGACAAAATTGGACTCCTCCTCCTCACAAAACATATTTTTATTTTCACAATAATTCCTTTTGGTACAGTTGTTTTAGGGACACGGGTGGCGCTGTGGGTTAAACCACAGAGCCTAGGGCTTGCCGATCAGAAGGTTGGCAGTTCGAATCCTCGCAACGGGGTGAGCTCCCGTTCCTCGGTCCCTGCTCCTGCCAACCTAGCAGTTCGAAAGCACATCAAAGTGCAAGTAGATAAATAGGTACCGCTCCGGCGGGAAGGTTAACGGCGTTTCCGTGCACTGCTCTGGTTCACCAGAAGCGGCGTAGTCATGCTGGCCACATGTACGCCGGCTCCCTCGGCCAATAAAGCGAGATGAGCGCCGCAACCCCAGTCGGTCACGACTGGACCTAATGGTCAGTGGTCCCTTTACCTTTATGGTTGTTTTATTGTGGATCTTCTCAGTAGGTACCCATATAAATATAGGTGGTGGCAACGGTTATTTTGCGCCCCCTCCCAGCTTGGTGCACTGCGCAGGGGAACCACCTACCCCACCCTAAATCCATCTCTGCCACAAATTAAGTCAAAGCGAAAGCGTTACTTTGATGTGAGGTATAATAAATCTGCACCCAACCCAATAGCCTTGGTGGGGGAGTGCTTTTTGTCAGGCAGAAGTATAGCACTAGAGCCTGAATCTGTTGCAGCCTCACAGGCCCACATCCTGTGTTCAGAGTTTCTACAAACTCCTCTGCCTGTGCAATCTGTGATACCTTTTTCAATAGAATGTCCGCCCATGGTTAAAAATATTGTGCCTTTCCTTGTGAATCCAGGCTAGGATTTGACTCCACGTCTGCCAGCCCTGACATAGTAAACCAAACCAGCTCTCTTATGTACACAAATGCTAAGCACATGTTCCTTAAATTTGACTCATCTGATAACTTGCATATCCACAGGCAGCTCTTCTTAAGAACAACAATATTTTTTAACAAGCTCTCCAAGGGCTAAAAAGAAAATTAATATGTGGGTTTAAAACCAAACAAAACACGAGGCATTGAAAAGGCAGCTGAAGGAAAAAAAGATAGATGGTTCTGAGGGAAATGGATGGTTGGGCACTATAATCAAAGGGAACACTGAGGTCAAAGTATAATTTTAGAGTCACTGAGATAAGTTGAAAGACTGTGGTTTATGCAGGTCAAAAATACTGAGAACAGTGCTGTCAGAAAGCAAAACGAAATAATGGTGCATTTTGGACTTCAGGAAATAGAATGGAAAAGCAATTTCCTTGAGTTATTCATGTGCAATATAAGAGAATAGAAATATGAGTGAGTACAGAATGGCACAATCTTAAGTTAGGAAGCTCAAAAACACCGCAGGAAACTAGTTTATATGGTTATCTCCAGACTGTACATTCCAGCTAGACAGTTCATCTCTTTTACAGATACGTAATTAAGCCCAGAACTGTATTTCCCATTCCTTGATTGCACAGATACCTCATGTTAGAAGATATCAATCATTCAAAAATTGGAGGAACAAGAAATATTTGCAAATCTTAAGCATCTTCTGTACATTTTGAATTATGCTCTTCTCCACCAACAAAGGGAGCTAAATTCAAAGCACAAATTTGTGTTGCATAAATCCTAGAGTATGTGTTGTGATGAGACGTCTGTCTTTTCTGTAACTTGATTGCTTGCTATCAGGCAATGTCGACACTCACAGAGCAATCTAGAAAGGGATGCCCGGTGGATCTAGAAGATTTCGGTAAGCATAGATGCCTAGCACTTTGTTTTGTGCTGCAAAGTACACTTCTGGCTTCTGAAAACCACTGTAAGGATATTAGAACAGCCCCTGAGAATACAGAAGATGGACTGTCTCTGAGCTACCTAATAGCTGAAGGCATTCCTTTAACAGGTATTGATGCCTACAAGATGCTTGAAGAAATAAGCACTGACTGCTTCTGATAGGCAGTGGTGGCTGGCAATTTCCTGCCTCATGAGCCAGGAGAGTTCCAGCTGCTTGGCTGCACTCCCTTGCCTTAGAGGTCCTCACTGGGCTTGGTGCCTGGCGACACCAGGAAAGACAAATGATAAGGGCAGGAAATGATGCCTGAATACATAGGGCACCATGTGGACATAATGATATTTCTGTTCTTTAAGTTGAAGACTGCTATGATATTGGGTCCAATGTAGCACTATGTTAAAGTCACATAGCAGTATATGCCATGAATCCCTCGGTCCCATCAAGATCAGACATGCCATGACAGTCCCAAACAGAAGAGGAGGAGGATGGAGATAGAGCTGATAGAGGGCAGGATAACAGGCATCTGGAGATGAAGGATGGGAACCTGCCCCTTGTAACTCCAGGTGTCACAGATGGAGAAGCAGAGCTACTGGTTCTTCCCACTGCCCCACTCCTGAGGTGTGCAGAGATTCATTAGGGAGCAGGGAGATGCTGAACAAGAGGAGCTGGAGGCAGAGGGACAGGACACAGCATTGTCACCATGAACAAAGTGTCGCTGTTGTAGGTGGGATCAGTTGCACCTGCCTAGGAGGAGTTCACAGGTGCGTATGTAGCAGACTCACCCTTTACAAGCTTGGAGGAAGAGGTGTGTCACTCATTGTGGATCACTCGTCTTCCTCATGTACCCTCACCACTCCTGGACCTGCGCTTCATACTGTGCCTGAACAAAGATCTGTTTCTTACTCCGAAGTAAGTGCCACTGTTGTTGCATTCTGGGATGGGAGCCTGACAATATACTTGTTTTGCTGGCAGAAGGTTGTTGAGCAACCAAGAGAAAAACCCTGCTCTTCCCAAAATAGTGACAAATAATGCTAGCTTTGTGAGCCTGCAACTCAACTAGTAATTAGTATATCCAACTATATCAAATTTTGGTCATCTTCAGATGTACCTAATGGAAGAACAGATCTACAATTTAAGAGGGACTTTCTAAGACCTTTGTGGTAAGAGGATGCCCAGATATTGAAATCTATGGAACAGCGATGTTAAAAATAATCTGCTGTTTGGTTAACCTAAATAATTACTTTTCAAATATATACTCACTTCTTGGTTTTGAAATGAACTTGCCTCTATTTCAAGAAAGACCACAGGCTGACTTAAGAAATTGTAAATGTATATTCTTAGTGTGGCTGCAGCTGTTGCTAAACCATGTGATTAATTTAAGAGCCTCCTGAAGCTGCAAGCAGTAACATGAAATTAGTGATCCCTTGAACATTATTAAAAAGGAAAGTTTATATGTTAGATTTTTTGAATAAAGTTGGGCTTCCCTTTGTAGTTTCCTTTTGGATTTTAAATCACCCTGTTAAGCCTGGTCTTTCCACTTGCAGATGCATCTTAGAGGCAGAGTTGTATGCGGAAATAATTGTTCTTTTCTTCAAAATACACTAATCTCTATTTTGGGAGTAATGCTTTTATTCCTTGAGGCACCATTTGGTGTTCTGATGTGAGAGGAAGCTTGATGTGAGAGGAAGAAGGATTTTTAACATCACATTATCCATCCCCTTTTCCTGGATGGCTGAAACAATATGATGTGGGTAATAACTATTACTTTTATGTATCCTGCATCCTCAATGTATATGATGTGTTACAAAGACCAAAAAGCCTCGAGACAGACAGGTTGTGCATTTACAGAAGTGACCAGAGGAGGAATGACCACTGGGAGCAGAACAGAGAGAAGAAATACAATGGTGCATCTGCAGCAACACAACCGGATACCTTCATCTACCCCAGCTGCAAAAAGCATGTGTCTCCAGTCTCAGCAAGCCTTCCAACAGTTTGACTTCACCCCTAAAGGTGCACTCCTCCATTGTTCCTGAGACAGACAGATGCCAACCAGCCTTCAAATGCAGGGCCGTCTTTACCTGGGGGTGCAAGGGGTGCTAGGCACCCAGGCGCTGAATTCTGGGGGGCACCAAATGTATACCTAACTGTATACTGGTCCCTCTCTATCAGCAGCAGTGAAAAGCAATGGAGCAAAAGTCCCTGCCCACCTCCTCCATCACTCTGTTACTCCGTAGCATCAAATATTCCTGAAGAGTCAGAAAACAAAAGCAGTTTTTTTCTGTTGCATTGTTGTTGTAGGTGAGCTATTTCCTCTCCCAAAAAAGCTCAATAAAAGTTAATTTGGGGATAGCTAAACTAAATTTGGAGGCGCTGGGCGGATCTTTGTACCCAAGTGGCGCTTATGCTAAAGACGGCCCTGTTCAAATGTCTCAAGCCAGCCTTCTTCAACCTGGTGCCTTCCAGGGTTTGGGGTTACAAATCCAATCAACCCCAAGCAACGTAGTCAATGCTTAAGGTTGGTAGTGATAATATACCCAAATATCTGGACTATAGCAAAAAGCTGAACAAAACACTTCCTGTACACAGACAACTAGCAAATCAGGGAGCCAGCTGTTAGAACTTGCTCTCTACAGCAAGGAATTTTCAGAGTTATGAGATTCTCCACCTGTGGTCCCAGGTGGAATGTACTACATAATTCTGCCAGACCATATGCCTTTGAACTCCTAGTTCTTTCACAGAAAGCACTCATCACCACCAAAACCTGACCCTCAGGTCTAGACCAAGCACCTAGAGTTCTCCATAATGGTTTCCCTGGGACATTTAATTTTTTTAAACAATATATTCATAAGTCAATGTTGTCTTAAGGCACAGTTCAAAGCTTTTAAAAGACATTTAAAGCAGAGATTTGGCTTTAGGAGCCCATCATCCGATCTGTGTCTTTTGAAATAATTTTTATTTTTGTTTTCTTTTGAGTTGCATCCATTTCCACCCCTAAATTCATATCCTCATTCAGCAGCTGCAAAAATAAAACCATATTTTGTAATGCTGGCTTTCCTTCCCAACAAACAGATATTAAATTGCTTTAAGCAGATCCTAGCTTTTTTATATATATAAAAAAACTATAAATATAATGTGTGTGCTAATATGCCATTTTAAGTCTTACTTTGTGGTTTGACTGTAAATGTAATGCCTTACAGCAAGGAGCCAAATTAATAAATCCCCCCCCTCCCCAACAGCAATGCTCTATTTGCTTAAATCCTGGCATACATGCCAAAATTAACATTCTGGTTTCTTTTAGAAGCAGCTGTTCATCCTGCCATGTTGGAGTAGAGAAGAAACTAAACTCTGCAAGGCCAAAACCTGAACATTTATCAACATTCATAGGAAGACACTAATGACTCCTTGCACCCTTAAGCCTTAATGGAAGTTCATCATTGCCCTCATTGACCATTTGTAATGCAAAACTAGGTTCTACCTTTGTAATTTAACACTAACATTAGGGTGGGTAGTTAGTAGAGGCAAGGGAGGCAATTATTATTATTTTGCACTGTCAGAGGTACTAAGCAGATCCTACCTAGCATAGGAGGAGGAGCCATTCATTTATATGGGCAAAAATAAAGGGGTGCAAAGGGGGACACATCAGGGATTGCAGATAAACTTATCCCATACTCTTGGCACCCTCAGTTTCCTGGGGAAGGAGAGCATTTTGACTTTTAAAAATGTGATCCTAGTTAATAAATGAAGTTATTAATCTCTAATAACTTCAGCAGGTCTGTTCTGAGTAGAACTAGAATTGGATGCAGCCTAATGAATTTCTCTTCTTTGGTGCTCTTAACAAGAATTAATTTTCACTAATATATGCATTCTTAGGCACACTTTCCCCTAACACACACATTTTTGTTCACAGCATTTGGAGGAGTACTAATTATCATATAAAAAGCACAAAAATGAATTGGTTAGAGTCGACATCCTAAATGTTGAAGTTGTTAACTTAAGGAAGTACCGTACTCTGTGTTGCAAGAACCCTTTCTCTCCATCAATATTACTTGATTCATTGCTGTGAAAAGAGAGCTCACATACAATTACTGCACTATGGTTGTCTAAGATGCAACTATGCCTGTCTAAGATGTTTCATATAAAAATGAATAAAGAGTTCAAACTCAAATACAAAAACTAAGCATCAAAACATAGGGCTAGTTTTGAATGCAGACACATCTCAAGGAAACCAAGTGAACCTACCATGTTCATCACAGTAAGAATGAATCTTTGAGCAGCATCTGCCCCATGGTACTGGACCATATCAGCATCCGCCACCACGAGTGTTTCCACTGTGTATTCATTTGTGAGCCGAATAGCATTCCTCCGCTCTCTCCAGTCATTGGTGAGCTTTGCCTTTTTTTGCCTCTTCTTTTCTAGAAAGCAAACAACATGTTCAAACATCTTTTCTAGCACTATTAAATATTCTCCTTTGATGCTTTAACTTTGAAGCAACAAGTTTCCACTACTGCAATAGTTGCATTGGATTCCTCTGTTGTACCACATTCAAAGTAATCTGTCCACTAGGAACTGGAGCCCTCACACTAGCAGAGAGAGAATGTAGCCTATTGAAAATGATAGACATGACTTACCTAGGCCCATTAATTTCAGTGTGTCTGCTCTAAACATAATTTAGTTCACTACAACCCATGGACTTGGCTGAGAACCAGTGACACCTGACATGGCTTCCAACCAAGTCATCATGGTTTCTCAAGCTAGTGATTGGGTGAAGTATCTCCATTGGCTCCCACAACTCTTCTGCTGAGTCCATATTCAGTGGTACATTCTCTTTTAAATTCCCCAGTGTAGTTTTGCTATAGGGAACAGTCCTGCTCTATTCTGTCTTGGTCAGACCACACCTGGAGTACTGTGTCCTGTTCTAGGCACCAAAATTTAAGTAGGATATTGACAAGCTGAACCCTGTGCAGAGGAGGGCGACCAATATGATCAAGGGTCTGGAAACCAAGCCTTATGAGGAACAGTTGAGGGAACTGGGTATACTTAGACTGGTAAAGAGGAGACTGAGGGAGATGTGATAGCCATCTTCAAACATCTAAAGTGCTGTCACATGGAGGATGGAGCAAGCTTGTTTTTCCTGCTCCAGAGGCTGGGACCTGAACCAAAGAATTCAAGGGACAAGAAAGGAGATTCCAACTAAACATCAGGAATAACTTTCTGACAGAAAGAGTTGTTTGACAGTGAAACAGACTTCCATGGACTCTCCTTGCTTCGAAATTTTTAAACAGAGGTTGGGTGACCATTTTACGTGTATGATCTAGCTGAGATTCCTGCATTGCAGGGAATTGGACTAGATGACCTTAAACTCTACAATTCTATGATTCTGCCTTCCTAACCAGACTAGTAAACTATTCATTGCCTCAAAACAGGCTGCCCATTTCCCTTGAGCAAGGATCTTTTAAATAATACAAGGTCATGGCCTCTGCTGCCTCTGTGGGCCCCTCAAGGCACACCTGAAACCAATACCCTTCTGCTCATTCATACTTCCATTCTGTCTCGTCAGTGCCTGCATTTGTTCACATCCAGTCCATCCTCTGTCAAACTGTCTGGCAACCGTTCTGCTATATTGCTTTTCTGCCTGAGGCACCAACTATCATCACTCAATATAGTTTTCTCCCCCCACTTATAAACTGAAGCAACAGACAAGGAATTGAACCCCACCACACACCCTCCTCCTGAAAAAGAGAAACACACAGAAGCAAAGAGAAAAAATGCATGTTGTGGAAAGACCCTATTGTGATAAAGATCTACCATATATTCACTTTTTTTTGAAATGGTAATGAATAACAACAATTTACACACCAGTGGCTTAATCCCACTAGGCTTGCCTGGGCAAATCCTCATCCTTCTGTGTGTGTGTGTTCAAAAAACAGGATATAGATTATTAAGCCAGATATACAGCTCACCGTATTCACAGAGGTTTAGGGTAGGTAGCAGCAAATTTCCACAAAGTTGGAGGGCTTCTATTGGCAAAGGGTTAGCAATTTAATTCCATTATAACACCAGCAAGACCACCTCCACTCAAATCAGACCTGGTTTGTCCAGGTTCAAGGGAGAGAGTGATGCTGTATCCAGTTACCCAGAATAAATCTCTTAGTAGCTCAGACTAGCGATAAACATGGGTTGTTACCAAGCACTGTGTGCCAATGAGGGAAGGTTGCAGTGACTGGGACTTTTTAATATAGAGAAAAGACAAGTGAGATGGTACATGATAGAAGTTTATAAAATAATGCATGGCATGAAAAAAGTGGGCACAGAAAGGTTTTTCTCAACTGGGATTAAACAGAGAGAAATGCATGGACATTGCAAAAGAAAGAAAAAAACTTGCATGCATGAAAAGCACTGATTCCACAATAAACTCAAATCTGGAAGCATCCTGAATAAGCCGAAACAATGAGACAACTGGCCCTCATTACATGGTTTGTGGGCTGTGTTTGTTGTAGGTGACAAGTTGTAGAGGCCTGACCCAGGAGGAAGAGTTTGTTCCATCCTAATTGTTCAGTCTCCAAAAAAATAAAAAATCATTTTCTTTTTACCACCCCTGGTTCTCACAGCTAGTATGATAGACTGGCAAAAATCCTAATGATTTACGCAGGAATCTAAGTAAATGTATACAGGACTCAGAAGTTGAATGAGTCTGAACAAAGCTTTTACACTTCAGGAGATGGGTATTTATGCTTTTCAGTTCTTACCCAGCAATAAATTTTGCCAGTTTTAAGAAGCAGAGGATAAGCGCTATTGAGGAAAAGCAGCTTGCTAAGATCTGCTAAACATTACAGGATTTGCCAGAAACTGTTCAAGTGAGTGTTGGGTCTAGTCGCCTGGCAGTGACAGCACACGCTTTTGCCTTATCAGATTTGCAAGACGTAATTCTTCTGCAGCCACACGAAATAAGGATTTCTGTACAATACACTATACCCTTTGCACCTATCTATCTATCTATCTATCTATCTATCATCTATCTATCTATCATCTATCCCTATGAGAATTCAGGACTGCTCAGTCATTCCAATTGTGACCTGCCATGATTGAATTACAGTGTACCTCGGGTTAAGTACTTAATTCGTTCCGGAGGTCCGTTCTTAACCTGAAACTGTTCTTAACCTGAAGCACCACTTCAGTTAATGGGGCCTCCTGCTGCCGCCCCACCACCGGAGCACGATTTCTGTTCTCATCCTGAAGCAAAGTTCTTAACCTGAAGCACTATTTCTGGGTTAGCAGAGTCTGTAACCTGAAGCGTATATAACCTGAGGTACCACTGTACAAGAAAAGTAGATCTGCCCTTAATGAAACCCCTTAAGCCCCATGCCTGACTCCTCCTAATTTAACCCAGGTCACAGACACCCCCCCATAACCTTCCCCTATGAACAGTTGCCCAGGTAGGGGGCAGCCAGGTTGCCCCATCCCCTCTGCAAGTCAAACACTGAACGAGGGTGGGTCTGAATAGGCAGCCAAATTAAACAAAAGCCATACACAGCTGGAGACCAGACTGCCCTCTTCTGCCAGGCACAGGGCCCACCAGCAGACACAGGGGATGAGATATGGGCCAGGGATGGGGTTTCAATAGAGGTTTGGGGGCCAAATATTGCCCTCGCCCCATGCAGCCTTCTAATAGTCATGAGGGGAGGGGGGGCTGCCGTCCCCCCGATCCTCCTCTAATTTGAGGTACTGATGCTCAGGCAAGTTTTAAAGAGTTGCTATGATGCCACTTTAAACAGCCATGGCTCCCCCCCCCCAATAATTCTGAAAGGCATATTTTGTAAAAGGTGCTGAGAGTTGGTAGGAGGCCCCCGTTTCCCTCACAGAGCGACAATTCTCTGAGGGGTTTAACGGTCAGTCCATTTCCCCAGGGAATTCGAGGTATCACTGCCCTTAAACTACAGTTCCAGAAACATTTTTTTTGGGGGGGGGGAGGGAGAAGCCATGACTGTTTAAAGTGGTATCATAGTATAGCTTTAAATGTATGCTTTGAACATGGCCTATGTTTCCTAAGTGGCCTATTGCTAAATTTGAGGGGTTCAAGAAGCAAATACAGTGGTATCTCGGGTTAAGTACTTAATTCGTTCCGGAGGTCTGTTCTTAACCTGAAACTGTTCTTAACCTGAAGCACCGCTTTAGCTAATGAGGCCTCCTGCTGCTGCCGCGCCGCTGGAGCACGATTTCTGTTCTCATCCTGAAGCAAAGTTCTTAACCTGAAGCACTATTTCTGGGTTAGCGGAGTCTGTAACCTGAAGCGTATGTAACCCGAGGTACCACTGTACAGCTGGAGTTTCTCCCCCTCCTCCATACAATAATTCTGAACAAAAAGTTAGGTTTTTCTTTTTCTTTTTAAGCCTGCGGAACCAGGATTCCAAACTGATAACCTGGCAGCGCTGCCTCTCATCTCCCTTGGCAGTCACCAAAATGGCTTGCTATCTTGTTTTAGCAGAATATGGACTCTGCAAGTGGAGGGCTGAAGCTTCACGTTTTCTGTTGAAAGTGCTGCACGTCCAACCTCACTCCAACACTGCCACCCCTCTCTGCCGCTCACATCACCCCCACCGCCAACTCCTGGCTCATAAGCAACAAAGTGTTTCACGGGACCCAGTATGAGGGAAAACTCAAGAGCTGTCCGTTGATGCTGGCTGTCAAAAGATTTTCATTATTGAGGTGGGAGAAGGTTTGCCGGTTGGCAACTAACCTGAGGCAAACTGGAAGAGGAGAGGAACAGCTGCATGCTGGGAGTTGGCAGCCATGACGGCTGGCATTCGGAGTGCCTTTGCATCCAATGCCCACTTGTTCCTCACCAGATGATGCAAGTGTGAGGAGAGTTCTGTGGAATTTTTCAGAACGTTCCTTCAAGCACTCTTCTTTCCCACCGCCTCTCTCTCCCACCAACCTATTCTCTATTCTACACTGTATTTCTTTCCCTTTATTTGAAAGAGAGACAGAGAGGGAGTTATTCTGGTCTCATAACCCAGAGTAACTGCTATGAAGTACGGCTGGAGCTGGACACAACAAAAAAAGAGAAAAGAAAACTGTGCCTGGCAATGAGCAAGCCTTCAAAAAGAAATGTGTCAAACTCAAAGAGCAAGAATGGCCACATTCACACCAGACATTTAAAGCACTATGATATCATTTTAAATAGTCATGTCTTCTCCCCAAAGAATCCTGGGAGCTGTAGTTTGTTGAGGGTGGCTGAGAGTTGTTAAGACCCCTATTCCCCTCCCAGGATTACAATTCTCATCCTGAACTAAGCCCTAGTACAGAGTTTCCTGGGAAGAGAGGTTGACTGTTAAACCACTCTGGGCTGGCTGACAGCCAGCAGAAGTGACCCCAAGAATTCACAACTACAATGAGGTTGGGGGAAAGTGATCCCAGATCCTCCATTAAATGGGATAAAGATCAGCACTGTCTTTTACTCAACCATGTTTTTTGGGGACTTGGGCAAACCTTAGATGTTCCCACAGAGTGATGGAAAGGGCCACAAACAAGAGTATTTGGAATTCTTTTAGTGGGTCTGAAAGGATCCTGCAGGCCTATGTTGGACTGGCCTGGCCTCCAGTCATTACAAGACAAGAAGGAAGCTCCCTGAAAACCCTCCAGCACTTCAGCACTGAAGAAGGCTGAAGGCACAACAGCACATCTCCCCTTTCTCCTCTGGAATTATCTGATTTATGAACCTTGGAATGGTATTCCCTCTGTGAAGCCAATGAAACCCCAAGCTAAAATAAACAAATAGCCAAACGGGCGTTAAAAGCCATGTAGCTCAGATGTTTAAGTGTGAGCATGAAAGTCATAAAACCCAAGCAGACCGACTGGCAGAGAAATGTACATAACAAGCATCAAAATCTGAAGGTTTTAAATGTTTTATCGTGTTTTTAATATTCCGTTGGGAGCCGCCCAGAGTGGCTGGGGAAACCCAGCCAGATGGGTGGGGTATAAATAATAAATTATTATTATTATAAATTATTATTATAATTACTGAAGGCTCTTTCAAATGGTGATGTTGCAGAGCTGGGTAAACTGCCAGGGACTGACACTTGGAGCATTCTGCATGCATAGCATATGCTCTACCCACTGAGTTGAGGGTCCTTCCTTATGCAAAGCAGAAGCAGCAAACATTCATTCATTCATTCATTCATTCATTCATTCATTCTATAATCACATTCCTCCAAAGAGCTCAAATTGGCCCCCTCCCCTCCATATGAACCTCAACAACCCCTCTCTGAGGTAGATTAGGCTGAGAATTTGTGGCTGGCCCAAAGTCACCCCACTGAACTGGGTGGCCAAGTGGGGATTTGCACCATTTCCCCAGGTTTATTTAGTATTTATTTAACAAATTGCATGATCTAATCAGCCTTAGCATCCTGAAATAAGCCCTAGTACAGAGTAAACTGGGTACATTTCATTTTTTATATAGAAAAATGCAACAGTGATGATGGCAACATAAGAAAAACCTCTTGGATCAGGCCAGTGTCCCATCTAGTACAGCATCCTGTTCTCACAGCGGCCCACAAGCAGGACCTGAGTGCAACAGCACTCCCCACTCCTGCAGCCTCCAGCACCTGGGTATTCAGAAGTACATTGCCACGAGTTTGTCTAAACCATGGGTAGGCAAACTAAGGCCTGGGGCCGGATCTGGCCCAGTCGCCTCCTAAATCTGGCCCGTGGATGGTCTGGGAATCTGCGTGTTTTACATGAGTAGAATGTGTCCTTTTATTTAAAATGCATGTCTGGGTTATTTGTGAGGCATAGGAATTCGTTCTCCCCCCCCCAAAAAAAATAGCTCAGTCCCCCACAAGGTCTGAGCGACAGTGGACTGGCCCCCTGCTGAAAAAATTTGCTGATCCCTGGCTCTAAACCTCTTTTAAAGCCATCCAAGTTGGTAGCCATCATTGCCTCCTGTGGGATTGAATTCCATAGTATAACTATGCACTGTGTGAAGACATACTTTCTTTTGCCTGTCCTGAATTCTATCAACATTCACCTTCCTGGTTATAGTGATAATCAAAGAGCTTGTGGTTCCCTCCTTGTCTTTCCACCGGCAGATGACAACTTGCTTATTCCGACAGGTTTTGGGGAAGTGGCTGTTTTGAAGGAAAGGGCTGTTGCTGTGATGTTTCACTGTAATTATTTTTATGTTTTAAGTCAGGGGTCAGCAACCTTTTTCAGCCATGGGCTGGTCCACCATCCCTCAGACCATGTGGCGGGCCAGACTATATTTTTGGAGAAAATATGAACAAATTCCTATGCCCCACAAATAACCCAGAGATGCATTTTAAATAAAAGGACACATTCTACTCTTGTGAAAACATGCTGATTCCCGGACCATCCGCAGGCCAGACTGAGAAGGCAATTGGGCTGCATCCGGCCCCCGGGCCTTACGTTGCCTACCCGTTTTAAGTGATATTGTGTGTTTGTAATAGATAGATAGATAGATAGATAGATAGATAGATAGATAGATAGATATGATTAAATTGTCATCCCCCCCTTTGCTTTTAGCTTTTTCTATTTTATCTGTAAACCGCCTTGAGTCCCTGTCAGGGAATTATTAAACACATATACTGCTGCTGCCACTACTAATACTACTAACAAATAGCTGGCATCTCTGCTACCTCCCACTCTCCATCCCACCAGCCACAGACAGTCCAGAAGGGATCCCAGCTGCAACTCTTGGGGAGGGGCAGACTCCCCTGTGCTGTCCCCAACTGCATTATTAACAAGTAGTCTCCACTGTAATCCCTAGTAATGTAAGCAAATACCTTGGACTACCCAGGCAGCAGATTTGCTGAGTAAGGAGATGTCAATTTACACAGCCAAGCTATACGATTAAGCTCCCTGACCCTGCAAGTTCAGCATTCTTCCCTTATGAAGTGGAGAGAGAAAGAGAGGATGGCTCCACTGGGGATAATTCAATACCAGCTCTCAGGTTGCTTAAGAACCCCAAGTAATCAGAACGACTAAGGTAGAGGATGAGCAACCAGCAACCTGAGCTGCCAAGTTCTGCCCTCATCCCTCTTGCCAACTTATTGATGTGTGTGAGTGGGTAGGTGTATAGGAAGAGATGGTTATAGCCATGGAACTTGCCAGAAGTCAATTGTGGGAAGCTGAGGAGGTGGGGCCTTAGTTCACCACCCTCTTAACTTCTCAAAGTGTCCCTGAGAGTGTCCCCAGAGTGCTGACCAAGTAACTAAAGGAAGCAGCAGCAATACAAAACATATTCTTTTTTCCCCTTTCTTTTGAAAAATGGAATCTGTGCAATTGCACAACCTTCTGAGTTTATCATAATTTTTAATATTTTTACATTTTTAAAAAACTTAATGCCATTTTCATAAAACAACACAATAAACTTTTGGCTATTTGAGCCTAAGATTTCCCTCCTCCCCGGCTCAACCTTCTAAGTTTTTACATTTACAAACAGGGCTTCCCTTGGAGACTGGAGAAACTCCACTTGGTTTAAAATACAGAACCTACATTGCTGTCTGGGGCTGGGTTTGTGGAACACTTCTTGCCAGTTTTAAAACGACTATGCTGGTGCCGCCTGATTTGTTTCCAAGCAACATTCAACATGCTAATCTTAACATTCAAAGCTCTAAGCTATTTGACTACCTCCTTCCACATGAACCTGCCTAGGTATTAAGGTCTTCTTTTAAAGCTCTTCTCTAGATAACCCTACCTTCAAATACGAGGCAGATGATGCCAAGAATATGTCTTTCTCTGGCATGGCTCCCTGGATCTCTAATATTCATCCCCAAGAAAGCTCACCTGGTGCCAAGATGTCTTTTTCAGTTCCAGGTTTTGCCAACTATTTTATATCTGGGAGCTATTATTTTTAATCTTGGTTACTGTATTTTAAAATGATGCTTTATATTTTTATTTAATAGTGTTTATTGTGTTTTTATATCTTCCACGCGAACATGAGGTTGTGTTCTCTGCCCACTTGGATGCTATACTCTCATAATAATTTATTTGGAGCCCAAGTACTGTATTCGTAACAGAGATGGCTAAACTGGTTCCCTGGGGGTGGGGGGCCGGGCTGTGAAGCATTTTTATCTGGCCCTCATCTGCCCTACCAAGATGTAACCAATTTCACACTGAAATTTAAGCACATGCCTCTGCTCCAGTTTGTTAATAGTGCTGGGAATTGTAGCTCTGTTAAGGGTAAACTGCAGTTCCCAAGATTCTTTCAGGGTAACCATGTGCTTTAAATATGTGATTTGACCAAAGTACGGTGGGGCAGAGATTGCCTACAGTTTCACTTTCAGAAGTTTTCCACAGTTGGATGAGAAAGAAATATCTCACATACTATGGGATAGACCCTAATGTTATAAGGGAAGAGGTGTAGCTCAGTGGCTGAGCATCTATTTTGTACACAAAAGGTCCCAGCTTCCATTCTTGGCATCTCCAAATAGGGCTAAGAGAGACCTTGGAGAGTCACTGTCAGCCACTGAAACTAGATGGACCATTTGTCTGACTTGGTAGAAGGCTACTTCTATGTTCCTCTCTCATAAGAACATAAGAGCCACCTGAATGAGGCCAATTCCCATTTAGTTCAGAATCCTGTTGTCACAATGGCCAACCAGATGCTACTTTGACATCTCTAGACAGTAAGCAGCCTATAACTGGAAATATACAAATAAGGGAAGTCTGAAAAGCAGGACCTAGGCAGATCAGCACTCGCCTTACTTGAGATTCCCAGCAACAGGCATATGGAGGCATGCTGCCTCCGTTGTTGGAGACAGACCACAGACATCATGGCACAAGGCTCATCCACTGAACTCCACACTGAATAGATATTTGAACAGAAACAGCAACCTTCACACCACCCTGGCTCTAACTGCCCTCCACAGGAGTTGTGTTACACTTGCAGCCCTGGACCACTGAAGTTGTTCACCTATAAATTATGCTATTTAGTGTTGTTGCTTAATAAGAAGCCAAAGGTATTGGGGAGTGGGGAGTTGTTTAAAAATGGTGTGCCTTTTTATTAGATTCTTAAATGATTTAGCATGGTGTAAGGGAATTTCATATGGGCATCCAAGATGGTTGAAAGCTCCACAGCCTATAAACTGAATTCGTGATACATCGAGCACAAGCTGTCATCAAAAAATGCACTCGTTAATATTTCAACAGATACTTCCTAATATGGGATAATAGAGGTTTCATTACATTGCATTCTATTTTTAGTATGTGCAGCCTTTGGCCATAACAATGGGTTTTTCAAGCCAAGTTAAACCTACAGGAAAAAAAATAACATGGTGGAGAGAGAATCATTAAAAATACACTGGGTGGAGAGGACTTAATGCTGGAATAACATGTGGTCACAATTAATAAGTGTTTGGGGAAATGGCCCACAGCTGATACCTGAATATGTATACCTGGACCCTTGGATGAGGGTGGAGCAGGGAGATGGAATACTAAACCTTATCTGGAAATTTCAAATTTTTGTTTTTTAATTTCAAACTTTCTGGCACTATGTTGGAAATGCAGTTATAGGCTTACAAATTTAGAGGTAAAAGTCCTTTGGGCAATCTTAGATTCATTGCTGGATCATTCGTGCAATGCTGCAATGCACTCTACGTGGGGCTGCCCTTGAAGATGACTTGGAAACTTCCATTGGTTCAAATTGTGGTGACCAGATTACTGGCTGGGATTCTGTTTAGATCTCACATAACCCGTTTTGAACTGGTTGCCAGTTCATTTCCAGGCTCAGTTCAAGGTGCTCACATTAATGTTTAAAGCCCTAAATGACTTTGGCCTTCCATACCTAAAAAACTGCCTAGTTCCCTACAGACTGGGAAGGCAAAAGACAAAGAGCCCAGCAACAGTTGGAGTCAGAGTCAATGACATGCAAAGCCAGCTGATTCTAGTTTTTCCTCAATGAGTTCTAGATTAGCAACACTGAGATGGAGGAGGAAGCTGAAAGGCAGTGGCACCTCCTTCATTGGATATAAGTAAGAAGGCAATAGGTGAGGCTGGCTGGGGGCTGGCTAATGGCAGGCTGAGGTTAGTGGAGAAGGGCCTTGTTGGTCCTAATGGGCCAGCCTTGAAGAACATGATCAATCTAGAACATATCAAACATACATACACTGTGCACTACAGGAGAAGAGCGGTAATGAAAAATTATTTCACTACTACTGATCTTCTCACAGATATTACAGGTTCTCAAAGAATTACAAGGTTCCCAAGGAAAAAAAGATCCTAGCTCAGACACATGCATTGTTTGCATTTATATTTGCTTGTGCAGAAAGAAGTGTGTTAAAAATAAAGTTAGCCCACTTCTTAAAAATAGTTTACTCTGTTGTAATAAATTCCTACCTCTCCTTGGAGTATGACTCGAGGCTTTAAATGAAGAATGTGTTTCAGTTGAGCCAAATTTTAGGCAGTTCCACATTTAAGAGTAATTTATGAGCTTGGTGTCATGAGCATTAAATTATCACTTTTCCTCAGAAGATGATCTGCCTTGTTTCGCACTCTTGAGCCGCATTTTATAAGAAGGCCTTTCTAGGTAATGGGACTTTAAATCACCGTCTGAGACCTTTGGAACAGACCTTAAGAAAGGCACGTCAGATTTCCTAGAGAAAACACCACATTTATAGCTAATTTAAGAAGGCATGCCTTTCTTTTAGTGTCTCATATCTACACTTACTTAAACAAGAATGTCATCCTTGGCCCCAGTAAATACCTGAGATATTCTTTTCTCCCATAAATGTAACATAACTTGTATAGCTGTTTCAGAACCCACAAATTAGAGTCTTTTTTAACATAAATCAATCAGTTTATGCCAGAGCTATTTTTAACATTTAATGGTCCCCAACCAGATTTTTCTGCAAAGTGATAGAATCCATTTGCAAGATTACCACTTTTTGGTCACTTCCGTTATCTACAAAAGAATTGCAAGCAAATTAACGTTCCTTTCCAGCAATATAAATGCACACAGAACTATGGTTTGTACATCAAATTCTCAACTCCATAAACTACAATTCTGCCAGAGCTGGAAAAATAAGACTCAAGCTGTTTATGCCTAGTTATGAAGAAGATATTTGAAATGCATTGGGTTCAATATACATATTTCTCTGCAAAGCTTCCTCCCCCTTTTTTATCTCCTGTATTTTATGTCTTCCCATCTAGTAATACATTTCAAAATATAACATCACAATGCACACACCACTCCTTTAGTCACACATGCTTATCTTGTAAACATTGTAATCACAACATTGTAATATTGTCATCACAAGGAAGTAGATACAAGACCAAGATAAATTTTGCTGGTCATCAAAGCTCTTTCAACAGTCTACCCTAAAATACTTGAGATTTTTTTCCAGGTTCCCCCTCATACAAATATACACATTAATTTTCATAACATGAAAAGCATGTCCTTACATATATTTTTCAGCTTCTGCTCTGAATAACTTAAGTTTGTGCCTAAATGTGACAGCCTAAATACCATGTTCTGGAACCAAAGGTCTCTTATGAATCCTGGCCAACTCCTGCCTGCACTGATGGGTGCCATTCTAAATGAGGCCTTTGATTCTCCTAAGAACCTTTGGGAAAGTGCTCCAAGATCACCTGGTCCCCAAACCATGTCATAAGGAATAGGTTCTTTTGTGTGTCACAGCAGATTAGGGTTTCCCCACCCTCTCCCCTCTTAGGCACAAAAACGTTAATCCAAACAAGACAGGAGTCAATTAGGTCATTAACACACTAAGCCTATTAGAAGCCATGACATCACATCTTTCTTGAAGCAAAAGGGAGAAAAAGCAATCATGGTTTTTTTAAAAACACACAGACACACACAAATAAGAAAAGGGCTTAAGGGCAATTCATGAAATTTAAGATTCACTAGGCTAGTTGGAAAAGAGTTAGTTAGAAGATACTGTAACTATTGCACTTAACTAGGTATGCGTAGAGAACTCCTGTCCAGAATATTTTTGTAAATCCAAATATTTCTGCCTCTACTGTTTAAATTTCAAAGAGAAATTAAGTTCTTAGTCTCTCTTCAAAATTTCACTTTCACTGAAATTGTGTGGCAATTATTTTTATTTATTTATTACATTTATCAGTTGCTTTATACAAAACAAAAAGTATAAAACACAATGCATAATAGCACTTAGGGGTAACCAGAAATAGATTTGGGGGGTGGGGTGGCGGCCTGTGAGCACAACTCTGCTCTGGCGCTCACAACCCCTTGCTCAACAGCAGCTGAGATAGAATCATGTTATAAAACTCGTATGCCTTTCACACTTTGCTCCAGTCAGTATATCTTGGGATTCCAGTAAAACACAAAGCAGATGTCACAAGCTTAAAGTCTGTGCCCTCTCTTATAGTTTCTTTTGCTCCACAGCCATGCAGGTTATATCCCCCAGGGAGGCAGGCCGCTGGAAGTCAAGGCTCTGCCCGTCTTCATAAGAATCAAGTCTTTTGCTAAAACAATGTTTTTCATAGCTTAGCCAACACAGCACAGCTCACTTGGAACTGATCAGGGTCCTGATCTGCATTGCTTACAGGAAGGAGTGTGCAGAAAATGTAATTAGCCTTATTGGCATTTTTGCTTACTTCAGAATTTTGCAGATGTTTTGCTCCAAATTTTCAGCCACGCTTCACTCTCTAAGTTCCCATTAAGTGTCACATACCTAGATTGTGTGAATATGTACTTTCTTTTATCTGGCCTGAATCTTCAAATATTCAGCTTCCCTGGATGTCTACAAGTTTTAGTGGGGGAAGAGAAAAACTTTCCTCTACTTACTTTCTCCATGCTATGCATAATTTTATAGACTTCTACCATGTTACCGCCTACTTTCCTTTTCTCAAAACTAAGAAGTCCAAAAGGCTGCAACTGTTCCTCATAGGGGAGTCACTCAATCCCATTGATCCTTTCAGTTGCCTTTTTCTGAACCTTTTCCAACTCTGCAAACATACAAGCAAGCAAGCAAGCAAACGAACAGGTGTGCAAGGCCAACTCTAGCTGCGGCAACCACCACTGCTCCAAGGAGGCCACTCATTCACACATCGACTTCCAATAACCCACCTGCTACAACTCTGCAGGGCTCAACTGGGATCTCCGACTTGCCGGGATGTGCTGATCTGATGGCCCGTTTGTGCCTGATGAAGTGCTCTTTCCCATGAAACGAGGTCTCAGAAGTGTTCACTGGTTGTATCTGCACCTGTTCTGATCCAATCTGGATATAGCCAACCTGTTCACCACAAAAACAAAACAAAAAAGACATTGGAATCACATTGACCAAGAATATCCAATAACTTGGCAGCCGGGGTGTGTGTGTGGAAATATCCACTCCATTAGGCAAAAAAGGAAAAAAGATGTTTAAACATTACTACTATATGTTTACGAGCTCACTGGGCTAAGTCTTATCACCACATCACACTTAGAGCTCTAGCAAAAATTTTAGCAGACCACCATTGCGTGCTCAGGCATACATCAAACTTTTAAAAGGGAAATGTTCATCTCCTTTTTTTTACTGTTACAGCTGTATGCAAGACCCACCAGATGGGTACAGACTGAGAATAAGGCCAGATATTTCAAGGGGGAGGGGTTGTTTTTAAGAGAGAGTTCTATACCAGCTAGGCAGCCACCCAAATAAGTTCTCTGCACGTACATATGACTGCTGGGATGTGGAACAGCTGACTGCATTAATCTGATTTACAATCTACATTACATATGTGTTATAAATTACACAGGCCACACACACACAACACGCTAGTCTTTGTCTTCACTTATACCAGGGCAGTCTCACTGACATACTTTAACTATATAGCTTCATAGGAAGATTACAAACTAAAATAAGAGAACTGCTCACATTTCTTTTTAACGTTTTCAGGAGAATTCAGCCAAGGCAAGAAGAAGATTGCTGAATTTTACTAGTGAGGATGAAGTTCATAAATCAGCTTGGTCTTTCTCCTCTCTTGATTTGCATTCTAGGGTGCTTTCGGTACACTAATAACAGAAGCACAGTTCCAGTGTGGGCTCTCTACTTTGGAAGTGGCTGAAGAGGAAAGCTAATATTTGGGGCATCACTATATCACAATAAATGAAAAAGAACATACCAAGAGCTTTGCTGGATTAGGCCAAAGGTCCATCTAGTCCAACACCTTTGTTCTCACAGTGGCCAACCAAATGCCTATGGGATTAGAGCAGGGTTTTCCAAACATGGGTCTCCAGCTGGTTTTGGACTACAATTCCCATCATCCCTAACCATTGGTCCGGCTACCTAGCAATGATGGGAGTTGTAGTCCAAAACCAGCAGGAGACCCAATTTGGGGAAACTCTGGATTAGAGCTATCAATAGCCTTATCCTCCATTATTTTGTCTAATCTGGCAAACAATTTAAGAAGAGCCCTGGCATCCTCCTCTATATTGCAGGGCTGTTGTACTCTGGCCCTGCTTATGGGCTTCCCATGGCCATCTGGCTGGGCACCATGAAAACAGGATGCTGGATTAGATGGGCCATTGGGCCAAGCCAATTGGGCTAATCTTCTGTTCTTAAGACAGGCTCATCATCCCCTCCCTTGAAAACCAAACTGGTACCAGGTACAAAAAAACAAACTTCAAATGAGCCCCAGGAGAGCCCTCGTGTTTCCCCACTTACTATGGGATCACACATCCTCCCCACCCCAGTCAGTGAAACATTTTGACTGAATGTTAGAAAGATCTGGCTGAATGAGAAATCTTGGCCTGCTTTAGATCAGACAAATCCAGCCAGGTACCTCATTTGAAAAGGCCTGCACATCTGTGACCCAGCAGCCCTACACAGCCTACCCAGGCCTCAATAAGCCCCCTGTTCTTGATGCCTGATTGGGCATCCAAAAACCAGGGGAGCAGCTGGGCATATGGAGGCCCATCCACACCTGCAGAGCTGCGTTCAGGTTGCCATAGAATCATAGAATTGTAGGGTCGGAAGGGACCCTGAGGATCATCTAGTCCAGGAATATTCAGCTGTCCCATATGGGGATTGAACCTGCAACCTTGCCATTATCAGCACCATGCTCTAACCAACTGAGCTATCCAGTGTTGGTGGATCACATGTTGTTCAGGGCTGTTCTATCCGTTCAAAGGAGAACCACCCTGTGGGCTCCCGTGCAGTGAGCTAGAATGAGCTGAACAGCCCTGAAGTGCATTGCAATGCATTTGAGGAGCTGTTTATGTCAACTGATAGCATTTTGCATCACTTAACTAGAATATTCCTTATGGAAGAGTTAAAAGCAGGGATGTCGGAGAATTCCAATAGAAACAGAAACAGGAAATTGCCGATGTTCGCTTATTCGTCCTGTGTCCAGAACGGAAATGAATCGGCACAGAAATGTCATTTTTCTCAATCCAGAATTGTTGATGCTCGTCTTCCAACATGCTGGTTTCAACTTACATTGATTCTGGAGCCTGCCGTCTACAAGTGTGGGTGTGGTTACCTGATACAACCCTTGATTTAGTTATCCATGCCTTCTCCTTCCTGAGCTAGCCCCAGGTGAATGAAGAAGGAAGCCGTGATTGTGATCTTGATATACGCCCACCCACAACCACATCAAGCAGGTGATAATACACACCTCACCATTATCAGGACCACCTACATCTGTTTTCAAATGGACACAATGGGGGGTTATGCAGAATCAATCTACAGTGAGCTGTTATTTTCAGAAAGAAACCCGTTTTCTCAAGAAGATCGTGTGTAGACTACATAGAGAAAACATGGACCCAGTCTCCATTATAGATTATAGAATAAAATGTTGCATCTTGCAGTCTATGTCTGCAAACAGTAAGTAATTGCTTACATTTTATTCCCACCCCCTTGCATCGTTTTTCCTTTGCACTGAAATGTGATTGTTTATGTAAATTATATAGCGTATTTTTCGCTCTATAAGATGCACCAGACCATAAGACACACCTAGTTTTTGGAGGAGGAAACCAAGAAAAAAAATATTCTGAATCCCAGAAGCCAGAACAGCAAGAGGGATCACTGGGCAGCGATCCCTCTTGCTGTTCTGACTTTAGCGATAGCTGCACAGCCTGCATTCGCTCCATAAGACGCACACACATTTCCCCTTACTTTTTAGGAGAGAAAAAGTGCATCTTATAGAGCGAAAAATACGGTACGTTTTATAAATTTGTCACAGCAGACAGCAACACAACTAATGCACCTTTGGGTGGAAGATAAACTGCATTGGGATGGAAACAGCACAACATAGAATGGAAAGCACTGCTTTCTTACATCCTTAGTTAAAAGACTATCACATCACACTTACCGGGGAGGCCTTTCATAGCATGGGAATATGGGGCATCGTTGCACAGGTGGACTTCTTAGCTCTGCCACCATTAAATATCTAGGAATGGGTAACAGCATTGGGCTGTGCTTTTCAAGACTGTTGGCCGCTCACAAGGACTGACTATGTTTCCCTCTGGTACAAATGCACATCAGGGAGGAGACTAGACTAGAACTAACAAACTGGAAGAAGTTCAGAGGAGGTCAATGAAGATGGTCCATGGTAAAGGAATCACAAACTACTAGCAGCAGCAGCAGCGGATGGTGCCTGCTGAGACAGGTGGGGCCAAGGAAATGGTAACTAAGGATAGATGGAGCAGGGAATCACAGTGGTCGGGGACAACAAATTATAGCTTTCCCCTCATTCTCCTCCTTTGCAAACGACATTAAGGATATCAATTATTTCCATCTGTAATGTAAAGAAATCCAGCAATGAAAATACTAATTGAAATACAAGGCTGCAATACCATGTGGGCTTATTTAGGAGTAAGCCCCACTGAACTCAGCAGAAACTACTTCTAAGTAGACCTACATAGGATTGCTCTGCATTCATCATCCACCACCTGCCTCTCTTGCACACATGTACACACACACACACACAAGCTCCAACCAGACAGAGAAGAAAGTTGTCATTGCCTGTAGAAAGAGTAGTGCCCCAGTTTCCCAGAGCAAAATGCCTTCCTTGCCTACTTGGAAAAGTTGAAGGAACTATGTATGTTCACCCAGGGAAAACAGAGGTGGGAAATAATATCCCTCTTCTAATACCTGAAGGACTCTCACCCAAAACAGGGCAAAAGTTAGTTCTCTGCTGCCCCATAGGACAGGACTGGATCTCCTGGACGTAAGTTAGAGATGGAACACGAGTAGAAGTTTCCTGGCAGTAAGAATGGTTTATCTTTGGAACAAATTGCATAGAGAGGTGGTGGCAATTCGCATTAAGAAACAACCTCCCATTGGCACCAACAGGAACATCAGAACACAAAAGCCTGCAGGATCAGGCCAACAGCCTATCTAGTCAAGCATCCTCTTCTCTCAGTGCCTCACAGCTCCCTGCTCCCCCTCCTGTCCACATCATCAAGGCAACCATAGTTACTGCTCCCCACTGAACATCTGGATAGGTCTTCCCAGCATCAGCAGCTGGGCATAGTTAGAGGATCATGTTCTCTGTGCCTCCATCCCATGTGTTTGGTAGTGCTTTTCAGGATATGTAGTTTTTGCCGCAATGTGTTCTCTGCCAACAATGATGCAGTTAGCAGGGCTGGAAGAGGACCAACAATAGGAGAGGGTCCATGTTCCTATCTGTTGTGGTTAGTTTACTGCTGAGCCCATGTTATTTTACTTACGCATGGCACACAGATGTCACGGACGCAACTGCTGTTCACGAACAACCCTTGGTTTTGTTCTTCCACAGATGGAATTCGCGTTAAAAGTTATGCTGCCTGGCTTTTAGGAGATAGAGGGCTTGCAAGCAACCTGCTCATCATCACCGCAGAGCTATTTCAGCTTCGGATTGTGGTACACAGTGAACATCGCTGTCACGGCAGGAATTGGGACAATACCATGCTCTGCCCAACTTTCCAAAATGGAAAGTGCCTTGGTAGGCCATTGCTCACAGGGGTTTCCAGTGGTAGAACCAAGTGCTTTGATTATATACTGGCTCCTGGCATCTCCAGCTGATGTGATCTCAGCCAGCAGGCTTGGGGAAGACCTCTGCTTGAGGCCCCGGAAGAAGACTGTCACTCAGAGTTAACAACACTGATCTGACTCCGTGTAAAGCAGCTGCACATGTTTCAGATGCTGGGGGAAATAGTTCAAAAGAAGAACTATCTCAAAGCGAAATGTACAAAGGATTGCTCAACAGCTGCTTCCCACTCTGTAACCCACCCAGCGCTTGGATTGCATGGGGGAGAGGCAGCCCCCTACCTTCTTCTAACACTCCCCTTAGCTCTTGCTATCACCTCCTAAAACAGTAGTTGTGATATGACTCCCCTAGTGGTCTCTCCACTATGTCTTTCTGCGCCTGGTTGATGAGGGCAGTCTGGTGTCTGCACTGTTTTGTTTACTCAAGAGGTTATCCCAGACCCACCCATGTTATGGCCCAAGGGAGGATCTCTCTTTAAGTAGCTGCCCCCCCCCAAGCTGCAATGCACTTTTGTTTGGTCAGTTAATCCCTCCTGCCAAAGCAAGAGTCTTGATTTGACACCCCGCGAGGGTCCCCACTACCTTAGAGTCCAGGGAACTGGCTGCGGAAGCTTCCCAGACAAGTGGAACAGTATACCTGTTTTAAGATTTGATTGATTATCTGAAGAAATGTCAGGATCCAGAAGAATCTCAACTCCTAGGCAAAAAAGTTATTGATCTCCTTGCAAGGGGAGAAGGTTGTCGTGGTGGTGGTTTGGTCCTAACTCAAATCGGTATAGCGATTCTTCCAATTTCAGCTGTATACCTTTGTGGTGCTGCTCATGTTATAGGGGATACAAAAGGGAACTGCACCTCTTAACTTTGTGTGGCAACACCCTTAGTTTGCCAATTTTAATTACAAGGTAAAACAGGGGCAAGGGTGTTAGGGCGTCCGGATTGTAGATTTCAGGAGCTTCCTAAATTCCCTCCACAATTCAGAGTCTGTCAACCTAACCACAAGTCCTATTCGCAGGATACATTTAAAGAGGTCTGTTACCACTTTAAGCAGTCATCGCTTCCCCCAAGGAAACATGGGAGCTGTAATTTGTTAAGGGTGCTGAAAGTTGGTCCCCTCCCAAAGCTACAATTCCCAGGGTTCCCTGAGAAGCAGGACTGATTGTTAAACCACTCTGGGAATTGTAGCACTAGGGGGCAAACGGGTTTCCTAACAACTCTCAGCACCCTTAAACTACAGTGCCCAGAATTCGTTGCGGGGGGGGACGACATGACTGTTTAAAGTGGTACCATAGCATTTTAAATGCCTGGTGTGGATGTGGACCATGTCTACTCAGAAGTAAGTCCCACTGGATTCAAGGAGCTTACTTCCAAGTAAGTGAGGTCGGGACATATTCCCCAACTGCCAGCAGAGTGTTATTAATTCCCCTTTCTACCACCATCACTTCTCAAGCAATAAAAGTTGCCTCTACAAATGAATTCCCGTTTTTAGTTTATATTTTTACATGGCTTTTCCTCCCCTGTTCCGTTCGTACACTTTTCAGATGGCTTCAGAGCCTTAAGAGCTTGGTAATTTATGAATGAGATTAACAAAGTGTGCTTTGCAGCAAGGGACAGGTGGGTGGAGAACCCTGTCAGCGTTTCACGAGGGGGGAGCAGCATTCACATTTTCAAGCTCCAAGAAACCTTTGCTGGTGCTCAGCTCCAGCTTCCAACATCAATCACAAAAGACGCTGGTATCCCATTATCTGGATGCAGGTGCTCACCTGAGGCACAGGGCTTGCCCCTCCTTCCTTAAGGACTGTCTACAGCACAGCTGCCCAAACTAAGCACCCCCCTGCTCCGCCCATTCCTGCCCTGAGGGGCAACGCCTGCATTAGGTGGGGAGGCGGGAGGGAAGGGGCGGGGTGGCGAGGACAGGCTGTGAAGAATTCCAGCCTCATCGGCATTCCTACAGAGCCACAGAAACATCGCAGAAAGTTAACAGGCGAGACCCACAATGCGACTAGACCAGCCTTTCTCAACCTGTGGGTCCCCAGATGTTGTTGAACTACAACTCCCATCACCCCTAGCTAGCAAGGCCAGAGCTCAGGGATGATGGGAGTTGTAGTCCAACAACATCTGGGGAGCCACAGGTTGAGAACCGCTGGACTAGACCGATTGGAAGACTGGGAGGCCAAGCTGAGCCCCATAGAATCATACAGTTAGTAGGGATCCTGGAAGTCCAACCTCCTACGCAGTTGTCCCATAGAGGGATCCAGTCCTAAAACAGAATCAGAGTTGGAAGGATCATCTAGTCCAACCCCCTTGCCATGCAGCTGTCCCATACGGGGATTGAACCTACAACCTTGGCATTGTCAGCACTACACTTTAACCAACTGAGCTATCAATGCTTGTTCATCACTCAGGGCTAAGCAGGGTGACAAGATGCAAAAGGGGCCAGAGCTCCTGCAAACTGGAGATTCTTTTTTTTTTAAGCCTGCAATTTTAGAATGCTGCCCCCTACTGGTTTACAAGGTGTGCTCCTGGAGCACCCTGCCCTTCAGAAATGAAGCCAGGATTCCCTCTGCAATTCAATCCATAAGGGCAGATCTTTAAGCAGAAGCTGGTCTGCCCTCTTTGCCAGCAACCCAAAGGAGCGTCAGAGGAATAGTTTAGCATAGAGTTTCCCAAACGCTGGGCCAGAGGCGACTAGTGAGCCATGGTGCCATGACCCATCTAGTCCCCTGGCCGTGTGGGGCTAATGGTTGCATTAATGTCAGCACTCCTCATATGGCGAGTCAAGATGGCTGAGGGTCAGATAAATTTGGGGGAAGGGGGGTAGACCTCCTTTCTCAAAGGGGAAAAGACCTGAGGAGGTGTTAAGGGAAATTAGAGACAACAAAAGTTATTGAAAATTAATAATAACAATAATAATAATAATAATAATAATAATAATAATAATAATAATAATAAAAAAACAACAACTGGAAGGACAGATCGTGAAGCTCAGGCTCCAATACTCTGGCCACCTCATGAGAAGAGAAGACTCCCTGGAAAAGACCCTGATGCTGGGAAAGATGGAGGGCACAAGGAGAAGGGGACAACAGAGGACGAGATGGTTGGATAGTGTTCTCGAAGCTACCAGCATGAGTCTGACCAAACTGCGGGAGGCAGTGGAAGACAGAAGTGCCTGGCATGCTCTGGTCCATGGGGTCACGAAGAGTCGGACACGACTAAACAACAACAAATAAAACAACAACTGAGAATAGAAAGGAACAGGGTAAGAGAGAGTAACTGCAGCAAAAGGAAGTGAATGTAAGTGTGCTTTACTTTGAGCCTCTAGATCAGCAAACTCATCTTACAATATCCCCAGGATGAGCAACATTTGTTTTGAAATACAGGCAAGATAGACTACAGAACTCCTTGCCACATGAAAAACACTGTGGCAAAGAATTTAGCAATGACCAGAGGCTGATTAGGGATCAATAGAAAACCATGTCAGTAACAGCCACCTAATTAAGCCAGACGCTACCTCCCGCCTCCACCATTTTGAGACTGGTAGGCCTCAGAAATTGTCAGCCCTCTTAAGTAGGCCCCGGGGTAAAACATTAAGAGCACCTCCTGTTCCAGGGCATGCACTCCAGGCACTGTCCAAAGAGGACTGAGCCTACGCAGCAGCCACAAAATGCTGCCTGAAGGTTGGAGTGGGGAAATGGAAAACATGATGGCTAAATGGAATGGAGTACCTAAGAAAAGGGAATGGCTGGCTGGCTGTAATTCTGATATCAGAAGCAGGCCAGACTGCTACAATTTTCTTCCACTTGTCAGTACGAAACTGACAGCGTAACCTTTAACTAACTGAAAATCGTAAGGGAACGGACACAGGTTTGCAACGCTGTTCTCTAGCCTGACCGGGCTCCCCACTTTCTAGGTACAGGGGACCCACCCGCCTTCTCACATTCCTGTCTCTCGACTCCCTTAACTCCATGCCCCACCCAACACACTCTTCCACAGGCTCTTCTCCCCCAAACAACGGCCTCCCGCAACACCAGACTGCGCCCATCGAGGGCAAATTCGCCCAGAGACAAGTACCAGCCCGCCGCAGGCACTGAGGGAAGCGAAGGAGTCTGCGCTGCGGTTGAGCACGTGCCCTGTGTAGAAGCAGAGGCGATCCAAGTCCACACGGCGGCTGCTTCGGCCCACGCCAATTTCCTCCACGGAGAAACCCGGTGCCAAAAACTGCCCATTTCGGCGAAGGTTCAAGTAGATGTCAGAGCCTGGGTCGGAGCCCAGCCCGGCGGGGAGGCGGACGATCAGCACCTCGGCCTCTTCTTCAGGCTGCAGAGGCACAGAGCGTCGCCTCCTACGCTCCTCAGAGTGGATCCCTCTGACCTGCAGGGAAGGGATCTTGTCAAGAGGCACCTGCTCCGGGATGATCATCACACCCAGGTCCGCATTGACTGCAAAAAGACGCAGAGGGAGAGAAGAAAGGGGGTTGAGAGAGCATTAGCAGCCATCAGCAATACAGGACAGAGAACCCAACTCCCAGGTAGAAGGTTATACAGTGGTACCTCGGGTTAAGAACTAAATTTGTTCTGGAGGTCCGTTCTTAACCTGAAACTGTTCTTAACCTGAAGCACCACTTTAGCTAATGGGGCCTCCTGCTGCTGCTGCACCACTGCCCTGCGATTTCTGTTCTCATCCTGAAGCAAAGTTCTTAACCCGAGGTACTATTTCTGGGTTAGCGGAGTCTGTAACCTGAAGCGTCTGTAACCTGAGGTACCACTGTATTCACTGTTAGTCGTAAGAACGCAAGGAGATACCTGCTTGGGGCTGCCACCCCATGAAATCTACGCAGTCAGGTTGGTGGCTTGAGATACAGCATCTGCATGGGTCAAATGGTGAGGCCAGGCTGCAGGCCAGATGTTTCCCACCCCTGTCTTAATTAAAACCACAACCTCACCAGAGCCAAACCTATTTTCAGAACCTTATTCGCAATGCTAGAACCTGGCAGTCTTACACTGGAGTCTGTAAGAAGAGGGCACCTCTGCACATATGCAGAGCGAATCCCCTCTCCAACAACATGCAACCCCCTTTGGTACATTGTGACTGAGAAGGCAGAGCTCTCTGGTCAGAAGTTGAAAATGCTGGACATTTATTATTATTATTATTTGCCCAGCATTACTGCTTTTTAAAGGACGCGGGTGGCGCTGTGGTCTAAACCACTGAGTCTAGGGCTTACCGATCAGAAGGTTGGCAGTTTGAATCCCCGCAACAGAGTGAGCTGTTGCTCAGTCCCAGCTCCTGCCAACCTAGCAGTTCGAAAGCACGTCAAAGTGCAAGTAGATAAATAGGGATTGCTCCGGCAGGAAGGTAAATGGCGTTTCCGTGCGCTGCTCTGGTTCGCCAGAAGCGGCTTAGTAATGATGGCCACATGACCTGGAAGCTGTACGCCGGTTCCCTCGGCCAATAAAGCGAGATGAGCACCGCAACCCCAGAGTCGGCCACGACTGGACCTAATGGTCAGGGGTCCCTTTACCTTTACTACTTTTTAAAACTGATCTTTTTTTATACTTGTCAGACTTTTGATGATGCTTTGTCAGAATTACACAACCTCTCTACGTGTTAGAGGATGGACACACTATATTTCTTTTTTTAAATCAGACATAGTAGGATTCAGATTTAGGTTCAGGTCACATCCTTCCTACTTCTCCCCCTTTGTTCCTAATCCTCCTTTGTTCCCCACAGGTGTGTGGGGAAGGAGGAGGAGGAGGAGGTCAACTGGGGTTACTCTGGCAACTGTTAATAGCGACGGAAAGCACTCTGCATATGCTCAAAAGCACATAGGAATGAACAAAGGAAGCTGCCATACTCTCTGCCCATCCATTTCAGTTCTGCTCTGACTGTCTGGGCCTCTCCAGGGTCTTGGGCAAATATTTCTCCCTCGTCATCAACTCTCTGAACCGCTTTTCTTTAAATGGAAGATGTGAAGGATTGAATCTGTGAGCATCTGTGTGCAGTGCATTTATTTATTACATTTATATCCCATCTTTTTCTCCAAGGAGCTCCAGGTGGCATACCACAAGGATTATGTAGTCCAAGCCCCTGCATTGCAGGCATATGCAGCTGTCCCATAGCAGGATCGAACCTGCAACCTTGGCGTTATCAGCACCATGCTCTATCCAACTGAGCTACCTAAATTCCCTTGGTTCATACACATTCTGCTGCACTTCTGGGTCAGGCTAAGGATTGTCTCGCCAGCATTCTGTTACATACTCATTGATGCTGAAACACAAGAGCCCTGCTGGGCCATGCCAAAGGTCTATCTAGCCAAGGGTTTCCCAAACTTGGGTCTCCAGCCGGTTTTGAACTACGATTCCCATCATCCCTGACCACTGGTCCCGCTAGCTAAGGATGATGGGAGTTGGGCCTCCAGCTGTAGTTAGACCACAAGTCTGGCAAACTTGTACCTAGCCCAACATCTTGTTCTCACGGTGGCCAACCAGATGCTTGTGGGATGCTCAAAAGCGAGACCTGAGAGCGGCGGCACTCTCCCTGCTTGCAAATCCCAGCAACCAGTATTGACGCAATCCTGTGAGCTAGATGGACCAATGGAACAAGTGTACTAGGTCTTTGCCATGGGACTTTCGGTTGCCTCTCAGAACATAAACAGAGCCCAGGCTGGATCAGGCCAAAGTCCCACCTAGCCCAGCATCCTGTTCTCACCGTAGTCACCCATGTGCCTATAGAAAGTCTGCAAGCAAGACCAGAATGCAACAATTCCCCCCCCAACCTTGTGATTCTCAGCACCAGTATCAAGAGACATACAGACTAGAGCACTCATCACACAACTAGCAGTCACAGGTAGACTTATCCTCCATGGATCTGCCAGCCTTCCCTTCTTTATTTGACCCCAGCATCTTGACACTCAGAATTTAGACTGCCTTTGAAGCTCCGTTTACTAGGGAAGCTTGGATAGCTCACTTGGTTACAATGTACGTCAAGGTTGCAGGTTTGATCCCTGTATGGGACAACTGCACATTCCTGCATTGCAGGGGATTGGATTAGAAGGGTCCCTTCCAACTCTACGATTCTATAGTTCTGCCTATCGTAAGGATGGAAGACGAGTCTGCTGCTGGATGAGGGCAGTGGCTCGCCTTGCCAAGCATCCCATTATCCCAGTGGCAAGCCAGATGCTTACAGGAGGCGCACAAGCAGCAGGACCCGAGTACAACAGCTCTTTACCCTCCTGCGGTTTCCAGCAACTGGGATTCAGAAGCATAATGCCTTCGGCCATCAGGGTCAGTAGCCATTGACACATCACCTTCCATTTAACTTGTCACATATCCTCTCCCTACATCCCATGCACTGCCCATTTAGCAGTTTAAGAAATAAATGAGATATATTCCCAGATCAAATGCCCTGGAAGTTCTGAGCCAGCTGCAGGCAGAGAAGAGAAGAGAGAGAGGTGATGGTTCTTTTTAATTTTATTTGCCGCCAGTAGCTACAACTTTTCTTTTAGTTGTGCAGCATAAAGGGAAAAGTGGGGGAGGGAGATAAAGAACCGAACAACGCCAGAGTTTTCTTGCATCGTTCAAGAAAAGTATTTTAGATATTACACACACACACACACACAAGGAGAGGGAAGGAGGGAGAGTGTGGAGGGGGTACTCACATTTCACCAAACCTATTAAAAAAGAAGAGAGAGGGGAGAGAGAGGGGGGGTGAGGTTTGCAAGAAGACCAGCCAGGAATAAAGAATATACAAGTCTGGAAACAGATACATCCTTTTGGATAAGGAAAACTGGGACCAGAGCCATATAACGGAAGGGAGGGTGGAAAAGAGAGAGAAGTAAACGAACATGCCATTTGGCTTTGCAAACTTTTGCATCTTGTTAAGGGGACGGGGGAAGGATGCAACAAATATGGGGCTTCCCCGAAATGATTGTATCTCGAAGGGTTGGTGTGCGTTTTGAAAATGCATGCAATTTGCAGTCTAGTCCGCCAACCCCCCCCCCAAAAAAAAACTTCCCTTCCCCGCGCCCGCTTCCAAAATGTCAAATCCAGGGAGACGACAGAAGGCAGAAGATTGAAGTGGGGAGAAAATCCGCAGAGTCACCCCTACCTGAATGGGTGCCCGGTCCGCAGAGCACCAGTAGCAGCCGCAACAGAAGGGGAGATATAAGAGACAGGAAGGAGCCGTCAAACATTTTATTGTAGCCGAGGGGCCTCCGCAACTGGGCTCTGCGGTGCAGGGAGAAGAGGAGGAGGAGGAAGGCGAAGAAGGGCCGTTGATGGCGGCAGCAGCGGCAGCAGCAGCAGCGGAATCCCGAATTGCAGCGAAGCCCTCCCAGACTTTGGAAAAATTAATTAGCGCTACAAACTCAACGTGGTTTACAGAAAGGGAGGAAAGGGGGGAGGGAGAAGCGGGGGGGAGAGAGGGAGAGAGCATCTCCTCCCTTCTCCACTCGCAGGTGCTGATTGGAGCTTAACCTCCCAGAGCTACACCTCCTGCCCACTGATTGGTCGTCGGAATTAACACACTCGGGTAAATAGCGAGGTTGTAAAAGGAGAAGCGGTACACGTGGGTTGCGGGCGAAGGGGAAGCGCCGCCGCCAGGTGGCGCTACAGAGGCGGGTGCCGGTTGGTTGGTTTTGCAACCTGGTGGGTTCAGGTGCGCTTGGGTCAGAGGCGCTGCCATCCCAGGCTCTCCTACCAGGTTGACCTGCAGAAGTTCAGCAGGAGACGTTTTACTTGGCTTGGAGATCAGGTGCCTGGAAAAAAGGGGTTTCCCCTTCTGCGTTTCTGTGCGTTGGGCTGGCTGCTGTTTAAAGGCACAGCCACAGGAGCGGCCCAAAAAAGTTGGCAACCCCTATGGCCATGGTAGCTAGCTGTTGAAAGTACAGTACAGGACCAGGAAAGGCTGAGGGGAGTTGAAGTACAGTTGATGGATTCCTTTTTACAGTTATTTATTTTACATACAAAAGCCTGTCTCAAAGCACAAGCAGATTGGGTGTTGTCGTTTTTAACGGTAGACAAGAAGGAATGTCAACAAGTGTGTGGTTTGTCACACGAGAGAGAAGCTGTACCTGCAGAAAATTCTCTCTAATAAAAAATTCTCTCTAATAAAAGCCCTGCAGCCCTGCCATCCTCCTTTTGCCTCCAGTCACCTTGCCAGAATGATTGTTTCAACTGGAAAGAGGTCAAAGCAGAGCCTTTTGGGAAACACTTCTGTGACCAAGAAACACTCTGAGGCTGGGGACTTGGAGGGAGTCTGCAACTGCTCAAAGTTTGCTTGCCTATGTACAATATTTATTTGCATCCTGCTTTCAGAGGTGTCTGGTGCCCATTTGTACTGGTAGGGCAGAAGGCAGGGAGTCCAGCAGTAGGTGGCGCCAGAGCCAATGACAGGAAGAGCCACCCAACTCTCTGGCTGCCAGTTTGCTTCTGGGAACAACTCTTCAGAAACCATGCTATGCCCACAGAGGTTGACTCAGTCCTCAAATTATGGACAGGTAGGAGGACACTTAACGGCTCAGACCCAGGATACCTGAGGAACTGCTGGAGGGCACCAGGTTGGGGAAGGCTGCTAGATCATGCCTGGCTCATCCTGTGAGGATGTGCTCTCCATGCAGAAGATCCAGAATTCAATCCCTGGCATCTTCAGGCACAGTTTGGAAACACTCCTGTCTCGAATCCCCAGAGAACCGCTGCCAGGAATTGCAGCCAAGCCTTCTCTCACCTGTTACCCTCCAGCTAGTTTCAAAGACGACTCCACGAAGTTCTCTCCTGTGAGGGTTTTAAATACAGCACTGGAGGGCAACAGCTGCCTTCTCCTCCAGACTGGGACACTGTCGCCAGCTCTGCTCCTGGATCTGATCTGGGGCAAGGCAGTCCACCAGGTTTTGCAATAAAAAATGGGAAGAAAGCATCTGGGAAGATGGCACTCCAGATTTTGTCTTCAAAGTGCTGGAGGGTATCCTCTCTTGTACTAATAGTATTATCCACTTCTTCCTCCCCTATGGATTTTCAGACATGACCCAAAGAAGAAGAAGAAGAAGAGTTTGGATTTGATATCCCGCCTTTCACTCCCCTTCAGGAGTCTCAAAGCGGCTAACATTCTCTTTTCCCTTCCTCCCCCACAACAAACACTCTGTGAGGTGAGTGGGGCTGAGAGACTTCAAAGAAGTGTGACTGGCCCAAGGTCACCCAGCAGCTGCATGTGGAGGAGCGGAGACGCGAACCCGGTTCCCCAGATTACGAGACTACTGCTCTTAACCACTACACCACACTGGCACACAAACCATTTACTGACCTTGCTTTAGTGCCTAGGCCTTCCTTTACTCCCAGACTTGCACTCTCCTCTGGGTGCTACTTGACTACCTCAAGTTATCTTATAGGAAACAAACCCTTCCACTGCTGCTTGTTCTACATTTTATTCTCATTCTCTCCCTCCCTCTCCCCACTCCTCTTTGTCATTTTAAATACCCAGCAGAGAAGCCAAGTTTTGCAACCATTATTGCAAAGTTAGTAAGCCTTCAGAGACATCAGGCATATGTTATAGACATCTTTGCAATAAGAATCCCTTTGGCTCTTGGCCTGGGAAGCAAGGGTTAAGTTGGCTGCTCATCAAAGTAACTTTCCTCCCTACATCCCTTCCCCTCTTCCTGATAGCATCTCTGGCTTCCTCTCAAGGGGATATCTATGTAGCATTGTACTTGTGACAGTGGAGCTTCTGAAACAGATTAGCTGCTGTCCAGTTTCGCTGAAGGCAGGGAACATTGGCAGTTTGACTGGGGTTGAAACTTCCCATGGAGTGAAAGGGGCAGTATTAAGGACTGGAAGCTTTGGAAGGAAACTCAGGAGGTAGGGAAACTAAAGGGCAGGCAGCCCAGGGACAAGATAGTTTCAGAGGTCATCTCTGCCACAAACTTGCAGAATAACTTTATGGTCTTAGCCTGTGTGTGAGAAACTCTCTAAGGTTCCAGGGGAAGGTCCATATAGCATCTGCTTTGCATTCAGGTGGCCCTAGGTTCCTTCCCTAGCACCTCCAGGTAGGGCTGGGAAAACCTGGAAAGCCACTGCCAGTCAGTGTAGACAGTACTGAGCTTAGACCAATTGTCTGTCTCAATAGGAGGCAGCTTCCCCTGTTCCTTCCTGTGGTTGAAGGAAGTGTGTGATGGATCAGGGAGCAGTAATGCACAGAAAAAATAAGTGAAGTAGGAAGAGGTTTGAGGGAAAAGGCAGAGAAGACAGGCAACTGTGATGAGAATGGGGTTGAACTTTTGCTTCTGCAGATTAAGTTATTATGTTCTTCAGCCACCCACGCTTGTCCTTGTGCTTAATGCACAAGGCTGTAGATCTGGCTTGGGACAATTGCCTTGTAAAGTCTTGTGAGTTTGAGACACTATCTACGTCAGACTAATGCCTGATCAAGTGGTTGTGTGAATGCCCTCTGTGGCCAGAGTAAAGTGGATCCTTTCAGCCATATCCCTGTTTCTGGCGGAAGCAGAAGAAGCTTGCAGAGCTAGGGGTGCAAGGGGTGTGTGCCTAATTGCATCATCAGGTATATAGCAGGGTCCACAGCTGTCCTTCCCAAGCATGGTTTGAACGAAGTGGGTGGGTAATACAGAAGAACTGAACTTTTGGCATATCCATTTGATATTCTGCCCATTTTAGCTAGGCAGCAAAATGGTGCAGATTATTCCAGGGAAAAGCCCATATCTGGGCTTGCCATATCACAGAGCTTGCTATCAACCCTAAAAACACTTAGGCATCATATATTAAAATGCTCTTATCTGCTATCTGGTTCATTTTTGTGGCCTTCCTAGAGAACAAACACATGGCAACGTAGTCGTGACTTGATGCCTTTTCTCATGAGAGCACACAGGAATCTTCAGCACCTGATCAAGCCTTTGTGTGCCTGCTTCTTCTGTACCCACAAAATTGCAAAGCCCACACCATACATTTAAAGCGCTATGATGCTACTTTGGTTTCTCCCCCAAAATTATAGGAGCAGTAGTTTGTTTAGGGTGCTGAGAGTTTTGATGGGGCCTTTATTTAGGATTGCCATATGTCCTCTTTTTCCAGGACACGTCCTCTTTTTCAGGGGTATGTAAAATGAGAGTCATCATAGGGATCCATAGTTAAAAGTAGAAGTCGGCAAATGTGTCCTCTTTTTTGCTCTTCAAAATATGGCAACCCTATGCCCTATTCCCCTAAGTGAGTTATAATTCCCAGAGTTCCCTGGGAAGGGGATTGATGGCTAAACCACTAAGCTGTGAATTCTGTCCAAAGATCCTTAGATCGTCGCAGAAATACAACACCCAGAGCTCCTGGATTGGGAGTTGTGTTGATTACTCAGCTTTGAGCCTGTTTTAAACTAATATACTATCTTTGGCGATCACTCATAGCCGAGTAAGATTGTCTTCCATGAACACGGTTTTAACAATGAATCCATAAGTGACTGTGGAGGCCAATTCTGGATCCACAAGTCCTTCCACAGTGGGGACATTGGTTTCCAGGCGGGAGTTGATCACGTTGTGGATTTGCCAAAGGTGCCTTCCTCTTAGCACGTTTCTCCCTTGCGTCCTGAGTTTGAATGTCTTCAAAGCCCATTACACCTTTGGTAAAGACTGTTCTCCAACTGGAGCGCTCACAGGCCAGTGTTTCCCAGTTGTCAGTGTTTGTACTACATTTTTAAAGATTTGCCTTGAGACAGTCTTTAAACCTCTTTTTAAGTTCAGAATAGAGTAGTTGCTTTGGAAGTCGATCATCAGGCATCCGCACAACATGACCAGTCCAACAAAGTTGGTGTTGAAGAATCATTGCTTCAATACTGGAGATCTTTGTTTCTTCCAGCACACTGATATTAGTTCGCCTGTCTTCCCAAGTGTAATTTTTTTTCAGAGACACCATTGATGGAATCTTTCAAGGAGTTGGAGATGGCGTTTATAAGTGGTCCATGTTTCACAAGCATATAGTAAGGTTCGTAGTACAATAGCTTTGTAAACAAGCATTTTGGTTTCCCTGCGAATGTCCCAGTCCTCAAACATGCTACACTTCAATTGGGAGAAAGCTGCACTCACAAAGCTCAGGCGATGCTGGATTTTGGCATCAATGTGGAAAGATAATTGCCTAGGTAGGAGAAGTGATCGACATTTTCCAACGTTACACCATTGAGCTGGATCTGTGGCGCTGCAGAGGGGTTATAGAGCAGGAGCAGCTAGCCTCTGTCCTGTGGACCAGCTTTCGCCTGCCAGACCCTGCAACCTTATCTCCTGATCTGATTTCCTGTGCTGGCTGGGAATGATGGGAGTTGTAGTTCAAAACGTGGGTTGTGGAAAGACGGCACAGACAGACCTTTAAGAGAAAGCCTGGCTCGCCAATTAATAAAATTGAAAGGACTGCTGACAGCCCAATGAATTCTACCTATAATTAACTCTACATGGTGTGTTGCTCATTTCAGCCTATAAAGCAGTCATGGCAGGCTAGTCTATAATAACCGAAGACTCAAACCTATAATCAGAGTTGGCCATCTTCTGGATGATTTTTTGGGGGGGGAGGGGTGAGTATGGGAAGTACACCACAATTTCTATTTTGTATAAATAAAAGATGTTTGGTTCTTATGGATGTGTAGATAGGTTTGAAAACCCAGAGTCAGCGTTGGCAAGATTTCGCAGTGACCTCTGAGCTTGGCCAAGCTACACCTCTCTTCTTCGTGGCCTCTGTTTACTTGACAATACTAATTAAATGTTCCACGTTTCGCTGTACCTCTCTTCTTCCTTCTCCATGACCATGACACTATCAGTTCTGGTCACCTGCAATCATAATTATGCAAAACTGGGCTCAAGATACATTGTGCAAATCAAGGGAATTTGTTCAAATTGAGGACAATGCGTGTATTAAATGAGTATTTGCATAATGTGTTGCCTGTAAAAAATGTGCATATCCAGGTGATATAAAGGCAGTGAGGTTTGCAGGGGAAGGGAGACCTCCATGGGTGATTTGAGTCCAAGTCCCAGATGGCCAATGATGGCTACAGTAGTCACAGTCCAGCAACATCTGGAGGCTCGCCAGGATCAGGCCCCTAGGAAAGGGGAACGCTTCAGAGTGTTTGGGGGCAACCTGGCAGATTCCATTATGCATCCTGACAGTCATTTGCTTACAAAGTCAATGGAGGGGGATGATTCTTCTCCACAGTCTCTTAAGATTGGTCCTCACCTTCTCCTATACAGAGAAGTGTGACTCTACCGCCACCTAGTGATCATTTTTAGCAATACCAAAACTGGTATTGAGGCTGCAATCCTAAACACACTTATGTGGGAGTAAGTCCCCTTGAGCTGAATAGAGCATAATTGGTTCCATTTGCTAATATCCCATCCTTCCTCCTCCTATTGCTGTTGGTCTGGTGACCAAGAGCAATAGGAGGAGGATGGGATATTAGCAAATGGCACCAATCCTGGTCCTACTGCACTGGTTGCCAGTTAGTTTCCAGGCCCAGTTCAAAGTGCTAGATTTGACCTATAAAGCCTTAAACAGCCAAGGACCCCATATGAACTGACCTAGACCCTGCCTTCATCATCTGAGGCCCTTCTTCAGAGGATGCCCTTCTTCATGTGCCCCCTACACAAGAGCTCTGGAGGGCAGCAACGGGCTTTTTCTGTGGTGGCTCCCGGATTGTGGAATGCTCTCCCAGGGAGGCACGCTAGGTGCCTTCATTACATATCGTTAGGTGCCATTATTCATCAGTCAGGCCTTTGGCTGATTAAACAATCTATGCCTTTTAAACTGTGGTGGCGTTGAAGATTATTGTTTTTGTTTGTTAATGTGTTAGGTGTTTCTGTGTTTTTATGCTGTAAACTGCCCTTTGATCCTATGATGAAGAGCAATGTATACATTTTAATAATAATAATAATATGATTGTTTCAGGGATGGGGATTGTGCCTTCTTCTTCTTTTACTTTTGAAGTGGCTTGTTTGCTATATAGGGTTAACCGCCTTAAGCGTCTCCATTGGCGGGGGGGAAGTAGGATAGACATTTTAGGACCAGTAAATAAATACTGATAAAGGATAATCTGATTGCAATTAAAATTCTCATATAGCCACATACTGAAAGTATAAAATATAGTGCACTATGCTGTTGGTCGTGAAACCTTTACACTGATTGGCTGAGCTTCTGTGATGATAAAGTGTTCACAAACATTCCAAGTGTTCAAGGAACAAAGCTGACAATCTCCACAGTCCAGTAACTATGAGGGAAGTGACTGTTGTTGGTCTGGCTGAGGCAAGAACTGCTTTGTGGATCAGGCAAAGGACAGTGATCCTGGAAAGTAAGAGTGCTGGGAGTCAGAGATCCATGAGGCAAAGTTGCTTAAGGAATGGTTCAGAGTAGGCAACAGATTGAGGAATTCGTTGGTGAAGGACAAGGCAGTATGAACCAAATGCAGAGGATGAGAGTGGAGCAGGGGAAAAATATTTTTCAAATATTAATGTGAAGTCAATAGCCCATTCTTTGGCTGATTTCTTGCATTGTGGCTGTTTTGCTGGGTGATGCTAAAGAGAGCCAGTGTGGTGTAGTGATTAGAGTGTTGGACTAGGACCTGGGAGACCAGGGTTCAAATTCCCAATCGGCCATGAAGCTCATTGGATGACCTTTGGCCAGTTACTGACTCTTAGCCTAACCTACTTCACAGGGCTGTTGTGAGGAATAAAACAGGGAGGGAGAGAACCATGTGTGCCACCTGAGCTCCTTGAAGGAAAGGTAAAGGTAAAGGGACCCCTGACCATTAGGTCCAGTCATGGCCGACTCTAGGGTTGTGGCGCTCATCTCGCTTTATTGGCTGAGGGAGCCGGCATACAGCTTCCGGGTCATGTGGCCAGCATGACTAAGCCGCTTCTGGCAAACCAGAGCAGCGCACAGAAACGCCGTATACCTTCCCACCGGAGCGGTACCTATTTATCTACTTGCACTTTGACGTGCTTTCGAACAGGTAGGTTGGCAGGAGCAGGGACCGAACAACGGGAGCTCACCCCGTTGCGGGGATTCGAACCGCCGACCTTCTGATCGGCAAGCCCTAGGCTGTGGTTTAACCCACAGCACCACCCGCGTCCTTTTCCTTGAAGGAAAAGTGAGAGATAAATGTGATAGGTAAAACAACAACAAAGCAGCAGTCAGCAGTCTGTGGTGCCTGATCACACAGTTTTTAATTGGGCAGTTTTGGAGTGTGTCTCCCTTTAATTGTACCTCTGCAAAACATAGGGTTTCCCCCTGAGGCTGTTGATGCTTCCTCCCCCACCAGCTATGTGTTGGGGTGGTTGCCATTTTTGCCTCCTGTAAGTGGCCGTCTGAGCATGGATATCAGAAACAGAGGGGAGGATGACTGAGGATAACTTGGATTGGACTGGATACTTGAGGGGGTCCCGGCTTGAGACAAAACGTGTATAAAGCCAGAGTATTGTTTTCTTCACCTTTCCTTCTGAAATCATCATCACCATCACCTTCCAGAAGGTCAGGTGAGCCTTACCCAGTGGCCTCCTGAAATGCTCGAACCCTCAGAATGAAAATGAGCCTCCCGAACATCAAAGCCAAAGCTCGCTGCATTCAGTGCCTTCTTATTCCATGGGATGCCTTTTGAACTTGCAATGAATGAAGAATGAGGAAAAGGGAGGCAGAGCCCCACAAACAATTGACAGCCCAGCAAAAAGCAGGGCGAATGGGGAAGTTGCCAGCTGAGTAAATAGATGATATATCTTCTCCGCTTGGGGGGGGGGGGGAAGAAGTTGGGAGCAACCGAACATCAGCAACGTTGCCCCTATAGCAGATTGTTATGACTTCACGTTCAGAGTGGGCAGAGAGAAGAAGTCATATGTAGAAGCTCAGGCCACTTTCTTTGGCCTCACCTTCTAATAAACCCACAGCCTCCAGTAATCCTGTCAAGGAGGGGAGGGGCTGTCAGCTAAATAAACTCTCAGAACCCTACTGGAGCCCTCTGTGGTCAGGGAGGAGGGAGATTAGGTGCCTTTGATCTCCCCATCTCTTTGATTGGGAATCCCACTCTTTGACAAGGGATTAACGTCAAGGTCTTCACTTCCTCTCTGCTGCTTAATACCTAGGCTGACTTAGAAGACAGGGTGGAAAGCAGAAAGGTTGGGTCTCCCCCCCTTTCCTCCCTTGCAGGGGGTCCTAGAGTTCTTGCCAGTTCGCACCCCCACCTCAAATCTCATCTCTGCAGTTTAAGTTGGAGGCTTTATACCAGGTTCTCCAGATGTGGTTGAACTCAAAATCCCACCATCCCATCCATCCAGGAGCTGTAGACCCACCTCCAACCCTGTTCCCATCACCGCTTTTGGTCTGTAGCAACTGCTCTGCTTTGCATGCTGCCAACACCAATAGTTGCATCGCCAATAGCTAACAGAAGCCACGTTTCAGATGGAGGAAGTCCATTGGGGATGAGAGGCCTCAGGCAAGTGAAGGTGCATCAAAGTGAAGAATGTAAAAGCCTACGGGATCAGGCCAATGGCCTATCTAGTCCAGCATCCTGTTTTCGCAGTGGCCGACCACTGTGGGAAAACTTCAAGCAGAGCTTCAAGCACAAGAGCACTCTCCCCTTCTATAATTCCCAGCAACGGCTGTTCAGAAGCATAACTGCCTTCAACCATGGAGGCAGAGCACAGCCATTGTGGCTAGTAGCCTTCGATAGTCCTCTCCTCCATGAATATGTTGAATCCTCCATGAATATGTTGAGGATGGATGGCGGCTAACAGATTGAGGTTGAATCCTGACAAGACAGAAGTTCTGTTTTTGGTGGACAGGAGGCGGGCAGGTGTGGTCCTGAATGGGATAACTGTGCCCCTGAAGGACCAGGTGCGCAGCCTGGGAGTCATTCTGGGCTCACAGCTGTCCATGGAGGCTCAGGTCAATTCTGTGTCCAGGGCAGCTGTTTATCAACTCCATCTGGTACGCAGGCTGAGACCCTATCTGCCCGCCGACTGTCTCACCAGTGTGGTGCATGCTCTGGTTATCTCTCAGTTGGACTACTGCAATGCGCTCTATGTGGGGCTACCTTTGAAGGTGACCTGGAAACTACAACTAATCCAGAATGCAGCAGCTAGACTGGTGACTGGGAGCGGCTGCCGAGACCATATAACACAGGTCTTAAAAGACCTACACTGGCTCCCAGTATGTTTCCGAGCACAATTCAAAGTGTTGGTGCTGACCTTTAAAGCCCTAAACAGTCTTGGTCCAATATACCTGAAGGAGCGTCTCCACCCCCATCATTCCACCTGGACACTGAGGTCCAGCGCAGAGGGCCTTCTGGCGGTTCCCTCGCTGCAAGAGGCCAAGTTACAGGGAACCAGGCAGAGGGCCTTCTCAGTAGTGGCACCCTCCCTGTGGAATGCCCTCCCACCAGATGTCAAAGAGAAAAACAACTACCATACGTTTAGAAGACATCTGAAGGCAGCCCTGTTTAGGGAAGTTTTTAATGTTTAATAGGTTATTGTATTTTAATATTCTCTTGGAAGCCGCCCAGAGTGGCTGGAGAAACCCAGCCAGATGGGCGGGGTATAAATAATAAATTATTATTATTATTATTATTATTATTATTATTATTATTATTATCCTTTTTTTTAAGCCACCCAAGCTGATGGCCATCTCTGCCTCCTGCAGGCGTGAGTTCCATAGTTTAATTATTCCCTGAGGCCAAGTTCTAAGCAAGGCTAAGCCATGCCAATATGAGAGACTGTAAAACACGTTTACTGTTTACATGGTATGGCAAATGGGCCTCTTCCTGTATGATTTTCATACCTTTTGGTGCATGGCTGCGTTTTTAAGTACCGTAATTCTTCTGAAACCATTTTTTAAATATTTCCAGCTGGTGGTCATCACCTCTTTTGTAGGTGTTCAACAATATATGCATCCTTAGGGATCTTCTATTCATATAATCCTATATATCTATATGTGCTTTAAATACTTCTGTTCACTCATTGTCAACTGTTCTGAGCAACTGCAGCTGAAGGAACTAGGCAACAATCCCTGTGGAGACCCTGTTTTTCTTTCAAAATCAGCAAAATGCAATTTCTTTACCTTTCCCTCCTTCACAGTTTGGGACATGCATAACGCCAAAACTCACATATTCCGCTTTGTTTTTGGATAACTCAATGGGAAATCTAAATTATCTGTCTATGTTCATACACACACTAAGGACAGACAATTTTGGTTTCCTTTCTGATTCTCCTTTTCCCAGTCTTCACATTTCCGCTTCCCTTTGCAATTCTTGCAAAGATTCATTGGCATTTCAGAGGGCATACGCACATTTCTTTGCGAGCAATGTTACCAAAGATAATGCATTTTTGTATATATGTATTTTTACTCATATATGAACTTCCATCCATACGTTCCTTCAATATAGTTTTTAAAATTTAGTATACATCTTTTGGCTGGAGAGCAGCATTGCAAATTTTAGAGTAGTATGAATTTCAAAAGATAGCTGTGATTTAGGAAGTGGGGATTAGGTACGTTTACATTAAAATCTGAACTGAATTCCTCCCTCATGTCTAGCACATAAACAAACCATGATATATTGAAGAAGTTCTCTGTCTGGTTCATTATCTGGATTGCACTGTAGGATTTGATATTGTCTTGAACTTAGGGATGCCATATTTCAAAAAGTGAAAACTTCTGTTGCCATACGCCCGGATTTTCCTGGACATTTCAGCAATTTCCAGCGGGACACTGTTTATGTCTGGGAAAATCCAGGCATATGGCAGCCCTACATGAACTGGCAGGACAACGGGGAGGAGGAAGAGGATCCTGGCTACACCCCTTAGGACACACCGGGGGAAGGAGGGGATGGGGAAGGATGTACTCACAGGGTGATGGAGGATAGCAAAGGGATGAGTGTCAGTGCACAGGAACCAGAGCAGCAGAACACGGCAGGCTCTGAGAAGTAGGGAGCAGTGGGCTCCAGGAAGCAGAGGAAAGCTACGGCCCACAGCCCAGCTTCCTAGCTGGCCAGGTGGGGCTCGCTAGTTCTGGGAAAAGGCATGTGATTCCTCAGCTGGAGTAGGCTTGGAACAGGTGTGTGCCACATGCCTCATCAAGCCCAGATGTTGCAATCAGCATGCAAAGTACACAAGTGAAGCAGAGCTGAGGGGTTGTGTCTGCTCAGCTGCCCTTGCTGAGGGACTTTGACTTGGATTTCTATGGGACCGTGCTTCGGGTTTGACTCTGGACTGTGTTTCTTGACCTTTGGACTTTGCTTGTGTGGATTGACCCCTGGTCTTTTAACTTTGGATTTGACACACTGACTTGCCGCCAGGTAGGCCAGGGGTTCAGGACAGATCCAGAAGCTGCAGTTAGTGTAGAATGCTGAAGCATGACTACTGACAGCAGTGAGGCCTTGTCAGCATGTAACACCTGTGCTCAGAGATCTGCGCTGGTTGCTGATTTGATACCAGGAAAGGTTACTATTAGTATATAAAGCCCTGTAGTAGTGACACTTGTATTAGTGCCCATTCTGCTGATATGCCAACCAGCCAAATGTGGGGTAACATACCCTCCAACATATTTCTGATGAAAATAGGGACATCCTGAGGAAAAATGGGACATTCTGGGATCCAGTCAGAAACTGGGACGGCTTCTGTAAATCTGGGACTATCCCTGAATAGGAACACTTGGAGGATCTGGGGTAAGACAATCCCCACTTGAATTAGCTGGAACTAAGTTCTTTCCTATCCAACATGTATTTCCAGTAATAAACTTAGCTTTCCTATTTTCCACAGTCAAGGTCTTGGGGTTCTCCTCCAGGCACTGTTCAAAATTCTGCTGATATATTTAAACTCTAATTGCCACCATTTAAAACATCATCTCACCCATTATATGCCGCCCCCCCCCCCGCAAATCATTCCACTCTGCAGGAGAAGGCACACTGCAGATAGAATCTCATCAGGAGGTATCCTGTATGTATGGTATAGAAATTGGGCCTTTAGTGTGGTGGCACCTTCTCTTTGCAATTACCCCCACTACACACCAGGTGGTTCTTTATTTTCTTATTATGTTTTTTTTAACATATGGAGTTGTTTTTAATTATTTTTTAATGCTGATGTTCTCATTGCAAAATCACGTTTCAGGTATTTTACGGGAAACCATTCATTAAAAAATAAAGCAGGCTATCGTCATCACAATGGAACTGATGTAACAAAAGAAGATGAGACAACACATTTTTTAAAAGGTTTACTGAAAAACCAGTTTCTGTACTGGAACCTCAAGTACAACATCCTGAAGTCTTAAAGTAATAATAACTTCCACCCACCCACAGACTGCATGTCATATTTGCACTGGATCCTGGATTTCCTTGGCGCCTCTGTTCTCCTCACTGATCCCATTTGGACAATCAGCCTTGCCAGCGCTGGTGGGGCCCTTTTTGACACCCACCCATTTTTCTAATATACAGTAGCACAAGGCAGCCACCTTAAGATCTCTGGCTCGCCCCTTCTCTTCATAGGAAGCTGCCTGATGCTGTTTCAGTTCACTGGCCTATCTCGCTCAGTTTTTGTCTTCAATGACTGGCAGTAGCTCTCCAAGGTTTCAAGCAAAATACTTTCACCAGCCCTCCCTGAACATGCTGGAGATTGAACCTGAGGCTTTCTGTGTGCAGAATGAGTGCTTTGTGACTGAGCTACGGCCCTTCCCCAACCAGTCACTGGTCCTACAGGCTACTTGCTGTTCACCCGTCTCAGATGCTGGTCAATTCCACAAGGCTCCTCATCAATCCATCTGCTGCTGCTGCTGCTGCTGCTGCTGCTGCTGCTGCTGCTGCTGAGACAGGAGCTCAGGGCCGTTTCCTGACCCTTTTCCTTTCTGCCCCTCTTTCGTTCCCAGCTGACAATCAGTGGCCGAACTGAACACGCCAAGTCACTGCCAAGAAGGGATAGCTCCTCGCATCAAGTGCGGTCCTAGGTTTCCACCTAGGATTGGTCCAACAATAAGGCTAGTCCTAGCTCTCTTGAATCTTTGTCTAAACGTAGCAAAAAAAGCAACTCGCTGGGCATTTTCATATAAAGGCAGAGGTAAATATATAAATAAATACGTACACACGTTAACAGGTAGGTGACGTTGCAATTTATACATACAGAATACACACACATCCCACCCCCTCCCAGACCAAAGAGGGGAGATTTTACAACACTTGTGCGGTTCAAATGGGGGGGGGGGAATAAAGTCACGAATACAGAGCCAATATTGTTCCTCTAGATCAGCCTTCCCAAATCTGGGGCTGATAGTAGTTCCGGTCCAAAAACTTTTCAGGGCATCAGATTGGAGAAGGCTGATCCAGAGATTGCCACTGTCCTTTCTCCCTAACAGATAAGCAGCCAAAGGAGTTGGGGCTTGGGGAGACGCCACCTGTGGAATCTATTGGGGGATGAATTGTGTAACCTCAGAATAATTATTTCCGGTTTCCTCAGGTTTTTTTTTTAAAAAACAAAACACTTTGGAGCAGAGATGATGCAAAATTGAGAAGAAAAGAGGCCAATTCTAAAGTAGGAGTCAGCGAAGTATCACTAAGCAGTGTCTCGTTCACTGGGCAGTTGTTTGGCCTAGTGGTTGCTGGTGCCCATTGGGAATGGGATACAGATGTCAAGGAAATAAACTATCATCTGATTTTTAGAAGACATCTGAAGGCAGCCCTGTTTAGGGAAGTTTTTAATGTTTGATCTTTTATCGTATTTTTAATATTTGGTTGGGAGCTGCCCAGAGTAGCTGGGCGGAGTATAAATAAATTATTATTATTATTAGGCCAACCTGAAACAGAGGCAGTCATGGACTCCAGATGTGTTACTTGGTTTCTTGGAGGATAGATTGTTTTTAGAGTCAGAAAGCAGCAGGCTTCAATGGACACCTCACTGCAAAGCAGTGTAACAAAAACATAAAGGAAGAGGAATTCTTTGTAGGGCTTCAAGGCATCATCAAATGAGCTGCTTTCCTAAAAAAAAAAATGCAATTCCCACTTGGCACAACTGAGTCGAGAAAGAAGCAGTATAGCCCAGCCAAGGCCTTCCATGCCCTTCAACTCCAGAATGATCTATGCATGGGATCACTGCCACCCACAATTTGCACAAGGCTGCTGGAGGCCCAGCAAGAAATCTCTAACTCAAGAGGTAGGAAGGTTGTGCTGAGCTGTCAGCAACCACCTGGGCTAGGACCAGGAGCTCCTAGCTCTCCATGCAGCCACCGTGTGGTAAGCCACCAGATATGCCATTTGGACCATCTTCCAGGGCAGAGAAGGGCTGTAGCTCCAAGGTACGGCATCTGCCTTACATGAAAAAGGCCCCAGGCCCAATGCCCGGCATCTCTAGGTAAAACTGGGGAAAGAATCCTATCTGAACTTCTTGTGTAGAAAATGCTGAACAAGATAGATCTGACTCAGTCTAAAGTCTATGTTCTCAGGCTCCCCACATACCAGGGTGGCCGCTGGGCCCTCCCACAATGTCTTGTGCTTCTACCATCAAGTAACAAACCAACTTAACAACAATTCCCAGAGTGGCTTAATGGTCAATCGTCATTCTGGAGAAAAATATCACAAAGATCCTTGGTAGAGTTTGGTCCACGCTGCCTCTTCCTAAGGTCAACCCTTCCAAGAGAGAATTAGAAGCAGTTCTCAGGAAAGCAACCAATGAAGGCTTGAAACTCAACAAAGATGGCCTAATGCCTTACTGAAAAAATTCTGGTGGCAACAACTTCACATATAACCCCGCACTTATGAAACCATGTTAAAACATTATGAGAGACTCGGCAAAACTGTTTAAAGCGCTTATCAAATTCTAAATGTGTGAGCAGCTCAGTTCGAAATGATGACACTCCAAAGACTGTTTGGCGATCCTTGAAAATTCTCAAGAGTTGAAAAGGTCAGGCTTGCCATGCACCCGTATGCACTGTGTTAGAAAGTGGCCCATTAAACACATTTTGTCGAGTTAAGCAAATTATTCTTGCTCTTTTAAGAAACTGGGCTCTCTTCCAGCTCAACTGGCCGGCAATAAAATCAATAATGGACTCCAGTTAAGATGTTGACGCTAAGCTCTCTACTGTAGGATGGATTTCAGGCGCAGCAAACAGCACCCTGAGGAGAAGGCGCTGGCAACACGCTAATGATTGTTGTTGTTTAGGAGAGGGTAGCTCAATCCATTCTTGCTTCCGTTTTTGGTGCACTCCTCTTCGACATCACTGAAAGAATCTTCTTCTTCTTCGTCACTCCTTTCATCTTTCACATGCTAAGTGGGGAGGGGAGGAAGAGTATTAGTCAACGTTCACAGATGCCAACACACACACATCCATTACTGACAACAGCAGAACATAGAGTTAAACTAAAGGACATGGGGTGTTGTTCAGAAGGAATGGAAACAGGCTACTTTTGATTGAAGAAAGAGGCGGCAAATCAGAGGCTGAAACTGATCTGAAAACACTCTCACCAAATCTGCACCCTGCACCGGAATCCTCACGCTTAGAAACTCAATGTATAGATTAACTTACATCGTCCCAGGTTACATTGCACTAAAACAGAGGCCGGGCACATTTGAACCGAAGGTGCTTGAGAACAAAGAATAATTTGGTAGAAAATACAGAGGAAGAGGAGAAGAAAAAACAGGTCGGGGGAGCAAAGGCCTTTGGGTCAGAAAGGAGAGGTAACATGGTAAACCGTTCAAAATGGATGTGTGTCATTTTTTCTGCCCTTGAGCAGGAGGAAATTCCCACACCTATACAGAGTTACTCAGCTGTAAGAACTGATTCATGTAAAACTGGAACTCTGTTCCATCATAAACACTCATGAACAAGTAGGATGCAGGATGGGCAGTGAGTGTACTAGCACTACTAGTACATCGTCATTGTCTCACCAGTACTTCCCAGGGCTGGGCAACTGTCAATTTCGGTTTCCCTCAGTTTCTCATTTTTCCATTCTTATGTTCAGTTCTCCACATTTTCATCGGCATTTGAAAATTCATCAGTGTTTAAGTCTGAATTTCTCTCAATGAACACCCATTGCTGTGTGAAATAGCTGCGTGACTCTACCATTGCACTTTAAACGTGAAGCAAATTCCATCCACCAATCTCTTGCAGGAGGAAATATTCCCAGTGCTTCCATTTCAGTCTTTTCCACCCAACATCAGTGCAATCTCATGCATCTCCACTCAAAAGTAAGCCCTCGTGAGCTCACAGGTAAGTGCACAACGGCCTTAGAACATTTTGGGATAAAAATTGCAAAACAAGTGCAGGCATTCATTCACTGGCCTTTCAGATCTGTCCCAGGTCTACAATTAGTAAAAGACTCCTATATTAGTAGCTAGTCTGACGGCAATTGTCCGTCATTGTCCCTCACTCCCCTTTATCTATTAAGTTTCCATGAAGACAGAGTAAAGCTAGGAGGGAAAATTAAAGCATAAACTCTACCAGTTTGACCGCAAAACATAAACTTCCTGGGGTTCTCTCTTTTGTCTTTTCCAGAGCAATGCTAACAAGGGTATCCAAACAAACAAATCGCAGTGTAAATACTGTAGGATAAACTTGGCACACCATCAGATAGAAGGAAAGGAAAAGCCCCACACAGACAATTGATGAGGTATCATTTTGTTCAAATCGCCCACTGGCACTTCCTGAGCTAAGGACTCACTTTGCATTCGCAGTCAAAAGGCAACAATGTTTTCTGGGGGTCCGCGATGATTACCACAGGAGCGCACAGGGAGGAAAGCCTCCACGAATTAAAAAAGAACAGACATGCTGAGCACAGAGAGAGAATAGGAACTGGACTTACTGTCCAGTTCTGGGTGTGCATATGCTGGATTTGCTTGTGACTGAGCCAAGAAGTGCCGTGGCTCAGTGGTAGAGTGTCTCCTCTGCGTGCAAGAGGCACCAAATTCAGTCTCAAGCATCTCCAGGTAGGAATGTCCTGTCTGAAGCAGTGGGCAGCTGTTGGCAGTCAATGAAGGCAATCCTTAACTAGATGGTCCCTTGATCTGACTCAGCAGAAGGTAGCTTCCTATGGGTCTAAAGATCTTGAGGCTGTGTTTATGAGGAAATGCTTCCTCACTCCACCCCACCCCGGAGTATTATCTGGAAGTTCATTGAAATATTAATGGGACATTCATCCATGAACACATAAAGAAGGCTGTTGCTTTTGTGTAGTGCAAGCAGTAGAGGAAAAGCACAAGGAAAGATCTTTCAGCCTGTTTTGCACGTTCAAGACTATTTCGTTGCTCTCTCTCTCTCTTTTTTTAGTGGACTCTGGAATCTGCTCTGAAATTATGTGAAATGTCACCAGTTCACGACTCGAGACGTTCTATAAAAACAGCTGCCTCAAGCTAGGATGTGTTGAGCTACATTTCGAAGCCCGGCTGAATAGTTACAAGGATAATAATTCCAGGTACCTAAATCCACTGAGAAAGTCAACTCGTGTTAATCCCAACATGTAAAAATAAAATAAAATTATTGTGAATAGGCCTGGATGATGGCCTTCAGCTGGCCTATTAACAATCCATTCATGCGGTGATAAGACAATCTTCCTTTTTAATTGACAGTAGCGTACGATGGATAGTCACATGGGAGGGGAGTTTCAAATAACCCAGATGCAGCATGGGAGAATTCTAGAATGGTCCATCAGTACAATCCAGTCTGCATTGATCTGTATACAACACACAGACCCATTGTGATTCTTTACTCAGAAACAAGTTCCACCATCTCTAATGGGGCTTGCTCCTGAGGAAGTGTGCAAAGAATTATAGCCACGTGTTTGATTGTGAGGACATCCTGAAAGAACGAAAGCTTTCCCACCTCCACCAGTCACAGGAGAAATCTGTTTGATCTGCTCTCTTTGTACCACTGGAAAAAATGATTGTTTCAATTCCTGCCTCTGCAAGCCTGCAAAGCCTAATAAGAAAAAGTTACTTATCTCCTCTGCCTCCCAGTGCCCAGCCTGGTGATAACACAATAAAGATGCAAGGAGGGATCTGCAGCCCAGGTTAGGAAAAGAGGTACCGTATTTTTCGCACCATAGGACGCACTTTTTCCCCTCCAAAAATGAAGGGGAAATGTGTGTGCGTCCTATGGTGCGAATGCAGGCTTTCGCTGAAGCCTGGAGAGCGAGAGGCATCGGTGCACAGCGACCCCTCTCGCTCTCCAGGCTTCAGGAAGCTATCTGCAAGCCTTGCGCGCCCGGCGGGAGGTCCCGACGGGCGCGCGAGGCTTGGGGCGGCAGCCTGTCACCCGAAGCACGGGGAGCCCCCCGAGGGCTCTCCGTGCTTCGGGCGAGTGTCTGCAAGCCTTGCGCGCCTGGCGGGAGGTCCCGACGGGCGCGCGAGGCTTGGGGCGGCAGCCTGTCACCCGAAGCTTCGGGCGAGTGTCTGCAAGCCTTGCGCGCCCGGCGGGAGGTCCCGACGGGCGCGCGAGGCTTGGGGCGGCAGCCTGTCGCCCGAAGCACGGGGAGGCCTCCGGAGGGCTCTCCGTGCTTGGGGCGACAGGCTGCAAGCCTTGTGCGCCCGGCGGGAGGTCCCGACGGGCGCGCGAGGCTTGGGGCGGCAGCCTGTCACCCGAAGCACGGGGAGCCCCCCGAGGGCTCCCCGTGCTTCAGGCGAGTGTCTGCAAGCCTTGCGCGCCCGGCGGGAGGTCCCGACGGGCGTGCGAGGCTTGGGGCGGCAGCCTGTCGCCCGAAGCACGGGGAGGCCTCCGGAGGGCTCTCCGTGCTTGGGGCGACAGGCTGCAAGCCTTGCGCACCCGGCGGGAGGTCCCGACGGGCGCGCGAGGCTTGGGGCGGCAGCCTGTCACCCGAAGCACGGGGAGCCCCCCGAGGGCTCTCCGTGCTTCGGGCGAGTGTCTGCAAGCCTTGCGCGCCTGGCGGGAGGTCCCGACGGGCGCGCGAGGCTTGGGGCGGCAGCCTGTCACCCGAAGCTTCGGGCGAGTGTCTGCAAGCCTTGCGCGCCCGGCGGGAGGTCCCGACGGGCGCGCGAGGCTTGGGGCGGCAGCCTGTCGCCCGAAGCACGGGGAGGCCTCCGGAGGGCTCTCCGTGCTTGGGGCGACAGGCTGCAAGCCTTGTGCGCCCGGCGGGAGGTCCCGACGGGCGCGCGAGGCTTGGGGCGGCAGCCTGTCACCCGAAGCACGGGGAGCCCCCCGAGGGCTCTCCGTGCTTCAGGCGAGTGTCTGCAAGCCTTGCGCGCCCGGCGGGAGGTCCCGACGGGCGTGCGAGGCTTGGGGCGGCAGCCTGTCGCCCGAAGCACGGGGAGGCCTCCGGAGGGCTCTCCGTGCTTGGGGCGACAGGCTGCAAGCCTTGCGCACCCGGCGGGAGGTCCCGACGGGCGCGCGAGGCTTGGGGCGGCAGCCTGTCGCCCGAAGCACGGGGAGGCCTCCGGAGGGCTCTCCGTGCTTCGGGCGACAGGCTGCAAGCCTTGCGCGCCCGGCGGGAGGTCCCGACGGGCGTGCGAGGCTTGGGGCGGCAGCCTGTCACCCGAAGCACGGGGAGCCCCCCGAGGGCTCTCCGTGCTTCGGGCGAGTGTCTGCAAGCCTTGCGCGCCCGGCGGGAGGTCCCGACGGGCGCGCGAGGCTTGGGGCGGCAGCCTGCACCCCGAAGCATGCGTGCTTTGGGCAGGTGTGCGCAAGGCTTGGGGCGGCAGCCGCGGCTGGGGGGGGAATAAATTTTTTTTATTCATTTCCCCCCCCCCCCCAAAAAACGAGGTGCGTCCTATGGGCCGGTGCGCCCTATAGAACGAAAAATACGGTAGTTAGCTACCGTATTTTTTGCACCATAGGACGCACTTTTTCCCTCCTAAAAAGCAAGGGAAAATGTGTGTGTGTCCTATGGAGCGAATGCAGGGGTGAGGCAGGTGGGAAAAGCCCCCAAGAGCTGCACACAAGCTCCGTGCGCTCTTGTGGGCTTTTCCACAGGAGGGAGAAGGGACTGACTGGCCGCATCAGTCCCTTCTCCCACCTCCCAGAAAAGCCAGGAGAAGCCACGATCTCTTTAAAGGGGTTGCGCGGCTTCTACGGGCTTTTGCGAGAGGTGAGGGAATCCCCCCACCTCCCAGTAAAGCCAGGAAAGCCCTGCGCAGCGTCTCCCGGCAAGGAGAGGCTGCACGGGGCTAAAGGGGAAGCCTTGGCTTGCTCCATAACTGCGCGCAACCCCTCCGGCAAGGAGAGGCTGCACGGGGCTATGGATTCTTTAGCCCCACGCAGCTTCTCCCGGGAGGGAGAGGCTGCACGGGGCTAAAAGGGGAAGCCAAAACAGCGAGCAGGATCCATCCTGCTCGCTGCCTTGGCTTGTGCCATAGCCGCGCGCAACCCCTCCGGCAGGGAGAGGTTGTGCGCAGCCTGTACGCTGCTCTTTGGGGCTGGGGGGGGGAAAGATTTTTTTTCTTGATTTCCCCCCCTAAAAACTGGGTGCGCCCTATGGTCCGGTGCGCCCTATGGTGCGAAAAATACGGTACTTTGAATGAATTCAGATCTCCAGGGCCTGATGAGCTGCACCCAAGAGTACTAAAGGAACTTGCGGAGGTAATCTCAGAGCCTCTGTCTATAAGCTTTGAAAATTCTTGGATAGCAGGTGAGGTCCCTGCAGACTGGAGGTGGGCAAATATTCCCCCTATTTTAAAAAAAGGGGGGAGGAGAAGACCCAGGTAACTACCAACCAGTGAGCTTGACATCAATACCAGGGAAGGTCCTTGAACAGGTAATTCAAGCATTTGGTTTGCGAGCACTTAGAAAAGGATGTTGTGATTACTAAGAAACAAGTCATGCCAGACAAATATCATTCCCCCCCCCTTTTTTTGCTAGAGTTACAAGCTTGGTGGATGGGGGGAGTAAGAGCTGTTTGACATGGGAACAGATTCCCTCAGAAGGTGCTGGAATCTCCTTCCTTTGGAATTTTTAAACAGGGGTTGGATGGTCACCTGCCATGGATACTTTAGTTGAGATTCCTGAATAGCAGGAGGGTTGGGCTAGATGACCCTTAGGGTCCCTTACAACGCTACCATTCTAGGACCTCCACGTCTCTCATTTTCCAGGATCCAGAAAAGCCAACAGCACTCAATATCAAACTAGTCTCTTAAGTTACTGCTCAGTTTTAACCAAGCGGAGACTACAATAATTCACAATTAATCGTGTACTCCGTGGCTTCCTATAAATTCTGCTGGCTTTGTTATTGAAATCCGCTAACTACTCCAGGGTATGTGTCTTTGGGAGAATGTCAAAAGCTCAGGCAGCCCCGCACAAGTCATCACATCCCATTGCTTCCCCAGCGAGTCCAATTATAAATCTCTTCCTGGCAACGAAACAAAGGCCGATATAATAAGCATTTTGGTGCTGTTACGGAATTTCTTTGTTAACCCTAAGACAAAAGCTTAGAGTTGAGCTAAAGAGCTCCTTGTTATTAGACTTTGTTTCACATTATGAATGCTTCCTTAGCCAAAAAACAGACTTCTCGGGTTGGGGTGCATTTTATTGAGTGCTGTCATCGCAGATCGTCGGGGCAGTTGAAATGGCTCTGCCTGCTCAGCCCTTCAGAGGGGGCCAGCCCAGACTCAGCTTGCAAGGTGGGATGGAACTGCTTGGCCAGGTTCCTAGTGGGGGGTGGGGTGGGGGGAGGAAGGGTCACTTTTGCTTATCGGTCTTGGAGTAAAAGACCCCAGGCCTGAAAACCTTCTGCTTGAGGTTGCTGACAAGGGGTGATGATGGAAGCGAACGGGGATTGGATGCTTACGCGACAAAGGAAAAGTGGTGTTCTCAGAACTTGTTATCGAAAACAAATTCTTGGGATGTAGCTGGAAGAACAAAACTGCAAGGTTAGCTGAAGCTGGCATGATGAAGTAAAACCTTCTTTGAAACAGCTTGGCTACATTCACAGAATCCCAGCTGCAAGGGACCACCAGAGTTATCTAGACCACCCCCCTACAATTCAGGAATCTTTCATCCAATGTGGGGCTCAAACCCATGACCGAGATTAAGAGTCTCATGCTCTAACAGTGATCCGCCGCATACGGACCTCGGTCACTTTTGGTGGTCCTCAGCAATACTCGATGCCCCCCGCCAGCCCTTGCTCTGTTTCCCCAAAACTGGGTAAGTGAGGTGCTGGGTTTTGGGATGGAGGCATGAGTTCCGGCTGAGAAAAAGCCCTGACTATGAAAATGGGTGCAAAAAGCCTGCTTCCCTTGGGGAAATTTACCTAAAGAAGGAGACTCTCTGCTGGGTTTCTACCTGTTCCTCACAAGCAATACAGCCTTTCAATAAATTGATCTTTAGCAGATCCTGCATTGCAGAAGGATAGACTGGATGACTCTTTGGTCCTTTCAACTCTATAATTCTAGATATTTGCAGCCCTAAAATAATTTTCAAATACTCTCGTCCACACCAGGAAGGAGAGGGGCAATGTAGGAGGGAGGTTAGAATAGCGCAGACTTTCCAGCGGAGGCAATCCCGCAAATGTGTTTGCACCACACCCGTCTCCCTTCTGCCTCCCCACACTGTTAAGCCACTGTGACCCACCTACTGGGAAGCTGGCACAGTGGCTCTGTCCCACTTGGAGAGGAAGGAAGTTGCCTGCTTGCCCACATGATCTGCACCCAGTGGTTTATATTTATCAGTTTCTCATCTTCACACACAGAGAAGCGAGCTGCCTGGAATCCTAGGAAAGACGCTAACTATTATCCGGGTTTCCCGGAACAATCAAGTTTTCTGGGAACTTGGGGCTGGCACCAAAGCACACTGCTGTGTGATGCCAAGGGTGTTAGCATGGGAGCAGAATGACTCCTGTCACGCAATAGCGGCATACAAAGATGAAATTGAGAGTCTGGTTGGAACTTGCACCTGAATTGATTAACAGTATCACATTCACAAATCTGAATAAATGGAGAGGAGTTGCTGGTGCATTTTCAATGTGCCAACCTTGCCCTGCCCTTTCTCCATCCTGGCATATGGCAGCAGCATAGGAACAAGAGGTCAGGTGAGCACCACTGCCGCCCGCCCCACTACTGACGTGGGTCTGGTTGGTATGGATTTTCTGGGCAGTATTTTCCTACAAAATCGAAAGCGCTGTTCTCTGCACAAAAGCTGCAGTCTTCCCTATGTGATTTTTCCAAGTGACATGACATCCAGAAAGGAATCCCAAGATCCCTTATTACTGCATTGCTGTTTCCAGTTGCTATGTGAAGCCATGAAAGTGCTGAGGAAAAACCTGTAGAAGACAAAAGGTTGTACAGGAAACTGAGGAAGTACATCTTCCATTGATGCTTTTTGCCCTCAAGTATTTTTCTCAAACATTCAAGGGCAGAATCCTCTGAAATGGGTCTTGCTTTTGCCACAAGAACATTCAGCTTTGGGGAGTAAGAATGGTTTCTGAATGAGCTTACCAGGCAAGTGTTTACGGATAATGTACCAGAGTGGAGGAAGTGTGAGAAAAGGTCACTTTGCTGATTTTCTTCATGCGGCATTTTGAGATGTTCCTTTTCACCAGATATCCTGTTCAGCTCGCTTGACTGACAGATTTCTGGGCCAATAAGAAAACAAATTTTCTATAAACTGAAAAGAATTCATTGGGTGGAGACATGTTCTTTTCAGGAAGATCTTTGCCTTGGCAGGATCATTTTACACTCTTGACTGCAGCATCAGATTTCGATCTTGGACTCCAACTTTGGCCAACTTACTCTCCACGAAACACATTCCAGAGTGGGGATGTTGTACAAAAGCCAAGGTTTTTTGCTTTTGTTTTTAACTGAAGAGGAAGTCAATAAAAAAGGAGGAGAGCTTCACACTATATAGAAGCCATCCAGCTTCTTGGAATTTTCGGCTGCTGAAGAGGAAATGGCACCATTCCCTATTCTCTCTCTCTCTTTTAACAAAGCCACTCTGAAGTTGAATGGGATAGGAGCAGCAAGGGGTGTGTGTGAAAACTGTATCCTTTCACCAGCAAAGTTGCCACCAGTTCCACAGTATTCCAGGTAGGCTGAGTTGCTTAAGCAACATTGCCCAAGTGTTCGTTTGCTGAGTGGAAGGTATTTAAGTCAGAGGATGTTTGGGATAGGTGAAGTTACAAGATAAAACAGAAGAATGAGGAGATGTTAACAAGACGAATCCCTGTAGAATCAAATAGGAAAGCTGATCTTGGTCTGAATCTTTTCAGGTTACAGGTAGGAAGACTACAGTTTCTCCTTCAATGAAAGCTCCACAAAACATAGAAAGCTAGCAGGTCATTAAGACAGGCTCAGCATCATTTCTCCCTGACAGTTCGTTTATCTATATGCAGGGAGTTTCTTCCTTGTAGGAACATTTGAACGCAAGGACACCCCACCCAAACACCCACATGTGGCCTGAAGCTAAACAGCCCAATAAAATATTTACTACTTGAGCCTGTTAAACTGTATAAACAAGCCTTCAAATACCACAATTGGGGGTTGGGGTGGAGTGGAGTGGGATAAGGCATCAAAGATGCTCAACAAAATGGCTGTTATGGTAGTGGTGTGAAAACCTGTGGCCCTCCAGATGTTTTTGGACTCCCAACTCCCATCGCCCCTAGCATCATCCCATGCTGGCTGGGGATGGTGGAGGGTTGAAACCCGCCAACATCTGGAGAGCAATAGGTTCCTCATCCTAAGATTAGAGCAGAGGTTCCCAAATTGTGGTCCATGGAACACTAGCAGTCTGCAAGCCTCCTTCAGGTGGTCCACGGCATGTCTGTGAAGAACGTCAGGGGCGGTGGCTACTCAATCGTTCTTAGAAGCTAGTGGTATGCTCAGAAAGTGAGCAGAATTGGACTAGCAGCAATGGGAAGAGGAGGAGCTTGAAAGGATTTGGGAGGGTTGGCAGCTGAGTAAATGAGAGGCTAGAATTAAGAAGCTTCATCTTCATGGAGATAGGTTTCTTATATTTTGTTTTATTGCACTACAATTTGAATTGTCTGAAATTCAAATTGCAATGCAATGCAATATGATATATAATAAATAAAAGAAGCCTTGGAAATACAATTTAATGCCATAAAGATTCTAGCAACGGGCAGTGTGATTGCTACAACAGGTAAAAAATCCTTAAGTGGTCAACCAAATCCTCATCAATTTTCAAGGGGAAATTGAAAGGTTTGGATTAGAGGGATGCATACCATTTATCAATATATAGCCAACTGTTGGCACCCGTCTGTCTTGGGAGACAATGGAGGAATGCACCTTTGCGGGTGAAGAAAAACTGTTGGAAGATTGCATGTTTTATTGCAGCTGGGGCAGATGAAGGCGTCTGGTTGTGCTGCTGCAGATGCACCATGGCATTTCTGCTCTGGTCACTGCTATGAATACATGACCTGACTGTTTCCAGGCACTTTGGTTGTCTGCAAGGGACTCCCACACAGCAGGGTTGATGTTGCCAGCCTTTATGTCACATTTGCAGATATCTTTGTAGTGCAGAGTTGTGGCAATGACCAGTGGCTCAGTTGGCTTCCAGTGGTAAAGGTAAAGGTAAAGGGACCCCTGACCATTAGGTCCAGTCGTGGCCGACTCTGGGGTTGTGGCGCTCATCTTGCTTTATTGGCCGAGGGAGCCGGCGTACAGCTTCCGGGTCATGTGGCAGCATGACTAAGCCGCTTCTGGAGAACCAGAGCAGCGCACGGAAACGCCGTTTACCTTCCCGCTGGAGCGGTACCTATTTATCTACTAGCACTTTGACGTGTTTTAAAACTGCTAGGTTGGCAGGAGCAGGGACCGAGCAACGGGAGCTCACCCCATCGCGGGGATTTGAACTGCCAACCTTCTGATCGGCAAGTCCTAGACTCTGTGGTTTAACCCACAGCGCCACCCACGTCCCTTCCAGTGGAAAGCCAGACAAATGCATGGAGACCAACGGCAGCTACTTTCCATGTGCTGAGGCAGCAGACCTGAATATCAATTGCTGGGGACAAATAGAAGGGGAAGGCTGGTGCATTTGTGCCCTGGTTGTGGACTTCCTGGCTGCATTTGGCTGCCTGCTTCTGGAAACAGGGTGTTGGAGAAATGCACCCTTAGTCTGATCCTGCACTCTTAGTCTGATCTGAGATTCTGAGTGGCAGGAGGTTGGAAAGACTACGGAGATGCTTCCAGGGATATAGAACACATGGGAATTAATGAATTGTTTGGGGGAAAGTGAATAGCAAAAGTGTTGCCACTCTCGGTGCAGTTAAAATGCAGTGGTGTAAGATTAAAAGGAGAATCAGGATTTGCAACTCCATGACACAGGATGTGCTGATCCCTGGCAGTATAATCAGGTTTTTAATTAGTGCTAAAATTCAACAGCTCTTGGTAAAGACAACCACAATAGCCACCCACACTCTCCCAGTTAACTTCATGGAAATGTGAACAACAGGAAATGGCAACGTGCATTACTTTCTTCGATACTGAACCGAACTTGCCACTTTTGGAGACAGAATTGTCTAATTGTAGAGACCTCTAATGGAAAAATGACCTACTAAAAAAAAAAGAAACTTAAGCCAAAAGAAGCTGGTTCACCAAACAAGGTCCTAAATGGCAAAAGTGATCCGAGTAATTTCTTTGATCAACCATGAAACAACAACGGTGTCCAAAATCAGTAAAGACGAAAAGGAGAACAGAAGCCAAATCCTTTGGTACATATGTCCCAGAGCAGGAAATCTCTCCCACTTCTGGGGCAATCCAACTCCATACTGGAAGACTGTTAGTCTACTAAGAAACAAAAGGAAAAAGATGAGCCTTCAGAGAGGCCAGTGAATCTCAATGGGACAAGAGGTTAAGAGGAAAAGATGATTGTGGGTAAATATGATTTATACAGAACTCAAGAGAATCAGCACCACAGACATGATTTACAGAACAAGCTGCATCACAGAGGAGATGAATCAGTAGTTCAATTTGATGTGCCGTTTTGCAAATGATTACCATTGGCTTGGAGATTCTGTTAGGTGCCCAGGACACCTGGGCGGAGCATGCATCCAGGGTGAGCATGCCAGAGCTGGTGCTTACCTTGTCATCGCCAATTTTAGCCCAGGCTGGGATATGTGAGATAGGAAGCACCTGGAAAGGATAACTGACTATAAAATGACTGGTGACCAACATGTGAACAGCAGCTCCGAAGATGCTGAGTTTGCTCTGCTTTCATTTGTTGTTGTGTTGGAACAGCTCCTGACCAGCTGCTTCACACACAGGAAAGCAAGATGGTGTGACGTACCGCAACTGTAGCAGCAAGGACTCTTCTGTCACAACTGGGGGGAACGGGACTCAAGAGTGAACTTGAAGGAGAAGACAATGTTTTAATACGGTAGCATACTTTACCACGTCTCTGGGGTTTTCTACAAACGCGTCTGCCTTTAACCAGTGGAGAATGTTTATGGTAGAAAGAGAGGCAGATATTGGCTATGGCAACGTAGAATCATAGAGTTGTAGAGCTGGAAGGAACCACAAGGGCCATCTGGTCCAACCCCCTGCAATGCAGGAATATGTTGCCCAACGTGGAACTCCAACCCAAGACCCTGGGATTAAGAGTCTCATGCTCTACTGACACAGCTATCCCAACCTGAGGTTTTTAAGGCAGAGGTGTGGCCCAGGCTCTACAATGCTCTCCACATTACTTGATACTTATGCAAAGACTGAGATAAAATCATCAGGAGTCTTTAGCTCTACAATGCTCTCCACATTACTTGATACTTATGCAAAGTATCTTATGCATTACTTGATACTTATGCAAAGACTGACATAAAACCATCAGGAGTCTTTAGCTTCCATTACCCCACATCTATCCGCCACCAAATGGGATGATCATATATGTAAACTTGAAAACCTGTTTTCAAAAGGAGAACATGAAAAACAAGACAATCTCACCCTACTTTCTTAAAGAGCTTATTAGAGGCAGCTCATAGTTCATGCTTTGCATGCATAAAGATTCCGGTTTAATCCTTGGCACCTTCAGATGTGTGTGTGTGTGTGTGTGTTTGAGAAGAAGAGTTTGGATTTGATATCCCGCCTTTCACTCCCTTTAAGGAGTCTCAAAGCGGCTAACATTCTCCTCTCCCTTCCTCCCCCACAACAAACACTCTGTGAGGTGAGTGGGGCTGAGAGACTTCAAAGAAATGTGACTGGCCCAAGATCACCCAGCAGCTGCATGTGGAGGAGCGGAGACGTGAACCCGGTTCCCCAGATTACGAGACTACCGCTCTTAACCACTACACCACACTGGCTCTCAGTGTGGACCACTGGTGGACCACTTTGAGGACCAAAGGAGGACAAGACCATCACCTTAAGCCAATGGTAGGGAACTTTTGTTCCTTCAAATGTTGTTGAACTCCAATTCCCATCAGCCCAAGACAGCATGGCCAGTTGTCAGGGATGATGGGAGCTGTAGTCCAAAAACATCTGGAGGGTGAAAGGTTCTCCTTAGTGCTGGCACCAAGACTTCTCCACAAGCGATTGCTGGATATTTTGCAGGATTCCCAGGCCCCCTGCTACATTTTTTTAGTTTACAGCTATTACAATAAACTGAATGGAACCAGTGTGAAAACATCTGCGGAAACATCTCAGATATGATACTGAGAGAAAAAAAGTAGGGAGAAAAATCTTGAGCCAAAGAAGTGATGGTGGTGAAAAATCTGTGGTTGGGGCAGAAATAACTATAGGCAGATTTGATGGCCAATACCAAGAAAAACATTAGCATACAATCATTTTGGCTCCGCTGGGATTTTTCATTATCGCTTTGCATCAAAGCTTCTCACAAGGTGTTAGCAACACTGTAATCATCCAGATCAAAATTACAGTGGTAGGAAACACCCTTGGCGAGGAGCCAACAAAAAATGCTGAAGCAACACCAAGCTAAGGTTCTTACTCAAAATGAGATTGCTGATTGGCTCAAAATATGACAGTTTCTGAACCCTGAAGGCTTTGCAAGCAAGACAATACTAGCAAGCAAAAAACAAAACAAAACCCCAACAAAACTGGGTGCAAGATATGGAGACATCCCAAGGAACATTTCACAAGGTTCACGTTAAATCTGCCCCACCCAGTGCATCACCCAGTGCATCAGTTTCAAATGTCAGTCCCGGGTGTTAGAGAAGGGGTAGCCGACATAGTGCCTTTCAGTCATCCTAGACTACAACTACCATCATCCCTGACCAATGGCCATGCTGGAGTTTCAGTCCACAAGAACTGGAGGGCACCACATCGGCTACCACTGCATCAGAGGTTTAAGGCAGGTTTGGGATTCTGTTAGTGCACTCTCCATCCCATTTCTAATGGTCTCTCTGCCCAGATTTGTGGGGTTGATCTCAGAGGTAGTGCTGAGGACCTCACGGCTTTTGATCTTGGGGGACTTCCACATCCATATCCGAGCTGCTTTCTCTAGACCTCTGCCTTTGCTTTCCCATTAACAAGTTTCAAGAAAGCAGAGGAAATCCAGAATGAGTATCTGACTGGAAGCAATTCTGGGTTGGATGAGGGCAAAAAAGAAAACCCTGATGCTTAAGTCAAAGAAGATAGAGGTACTGTTGGTCAGAAAGGCAGCTGATCTGGAAAGATATTTGCAACCAGTTTTAAAGAGGGTTGCACGTCCTCTCTAAAGTCAGTTAAGAACATAAGAAGAACGTGATTGATGAGGTACACACACAAAAATGCGCCACTTGCCCTGGGCGTCCTTTGCCCTAATTTGGTCTGAGTGATTTGATTCTTTGGTTTCCATAAACATAAAAACACCTCTAAACGGTGTACAAAAAACTGAAGCAACAACAGACAAAAATGCAGAGTTATAGATAAAATTGGGACTTTTGTCACTAATATGTATAAATCAATATCAGTTCATTTTCCTTCTAACGCAACCTCCCTCTCAGCCTCTGGAGTCTCGCCCACGGTCCAAACAAACTCTCAGCTCACCCACACAAAAAGTCTCACAACGTTAAAGAATTCCTGGAAACAGCAGGCATCACCCTAGTACAGGAATCCCCAAACGTGGCCCTCCAGCTGTTTTGGGACTACACTTCCCATCACCCCTGACCACTGGTCCTGTTAACTAGGGATGATGGGAGTTGTAGTCCCAAAACATCTGGAGGGCCGAGTTTGGGGGTGCCTGCCCTAGTTTCTCACTCTAGACTTGCTTTTTATGGGCAAGACCCAGGTGACTGGTTCTTCCTTAGGATGCCGGATAATTTAAGGGTCTGTTTTTGATCTCTGAAGCCCTAAAACATTTGGGACCGGGCTGTTTGAGGGATCACTTACATCTGCATGAACCCCTCCTTCCCAGGCCACTGGATTGGCTCTGCTCAAAGGAAGGAGGAGGAGCTAGGCTTTTTCTGTCACATGATCATCTATTCTGAAGTCACGTCCACACAACTTCCATTTAAAGCACTCTTATACCATTTTAAGAGTCCAGGAGAATCCTAGGAGCTGTTTGTTAATTGTAGGTTCATGAGATCAGATCCCTCAACAAAACATGGTTCTCTGAATTCTTTGGGAAGCCATGGCTGGCATATGAGTGATTTAAGTGGATGCTGCGGGTGTGACACAACACACAGCCTGGCAATCTAATGCTTGCATAGGGTATAAGTCAAAAACTCAAAACCTACAGGCATTCTGCACATCTCAGACAACAGCAGTATCCTTTAATAGCCATGCTCTAAAAGTGCCCTGCCTTAATTTGCCTCAGTAGTATAGATGCATAGCCATCCTTTATACTCATTCATTCAGCTCTGGAAAGAAAGCAGTTAATCTCAGCGGATTCCCTTTGGCAAGATACTTTCCATCAGTACATCATTCCACATCTTCAATTCCCCACATGTTTTAAAGCTTGTCCCTAAAATATCCATGTTTAGACATTATGGCTCTGGACATGTTTCAGATATGCTGGAAGCTGGAATCAAGAGGGCATTGTAACTACAAGAGGGAGTTGTATTAAAGAAACAAAATGTGCTTCTTAGCAACAGAAATCCTTGAACATCAAGATGGTAGCCCAAACCACACAAAACGGGGTTGGGAGTGGGGAGTGGATTCTATGTTACTATTCCCTAACCTAACCTAACCTAACCTAACCAAAGCTTTTCTTCAAAAACACAAATTCAGGAAATCCAACTGGTGACAAATTCAGGAAATCCAACTGGTGACCTGGCCCTTTGCAGGTGCATAGTACATTTATGCATAAAAGTATTTCTATACCACAAATGACATTCTATATCACAAAATATTAGGGTGGTGTACAAAGTTAAAACATGAGATGAACTGGCAGGATGAGAAGAAGAAGAAGAAGAAGAAGAAGAAGAAGAAGAAGAAGAAGAAGAAGAAGAAGAAGCAGCAGCAGCAGCAGCAGCAGCAGAAGAAGAAGAAGCGAGGAGGAGGAGGAGGAGAAATGGGATCCTGGCAAGGGGATGGGGAAGGAAGTACTCACAGGGTGACAGAGGATGGCAAGGAGATGGGGATCAATGTGCAGGAACCAGAGCATTGGGACCCATCACCAGAGCCAAAGGGGCCCCTGTCTCCTCTCTGAGGAGTAGGGAGAAGCAGGAGTAGCACTCTAGGTGGGGCTTGCTAGCTCTGGGAAGAGGTGTGTGATTCCTCAGTAGGCTCAGAACAGGTGAGTGTCACATGCCTCACCAAGCCCAGATGTTGCAACCAGCATGCAAAGAACAAAAGGCAAACAAGAGCTGAGGGGTTGTGTCTGCTCAGCTGCTCATGTTGAGGGACCTTGACTTGGATGCTCTCTTTGGGACTGTGCTTCGGGTTTGACCCTGGACTGTCTTCTGACTCCTTATCTTCAGACTTGGCTACTTGGATTAATCCTGGACTGTGTTTCCTGACCTTTGGACTTTTCTTGTGTGGATTAACCCCTGGTCTTTGAACTTTGGACATGCTGACTTGCTGCCAGGTAGGCCAGGGGTTCAGGACAAAACACACACAGACACAGATACAGATAAACTAAAAACTGAACAGGGCTGTCTGCATACAAATGTTTCCAAGAGGTGTCTGAAAGTCAAAAGTGAGAATGCCTCTGCCAAATATATGCTGGAAGAGTATCTCATAGGCATGGGACTTGCAACACAAAATGCCCAACATCCAGTGTAGGCCAATTGGGCCTCTGTAACATGTTAATACATCTGGAATGGATAATCTCAGTGATTGGGCTGGGATATAAGGGCTCAAACAGTTGTTAAGGTTATTTGGAAGCCACAAAGCAGGCATTCTTAAGCTGTGGTCCATGGACCATCAGGGCATCCATGAACAACACACACATTTCCCCAATGCAATAAACTTAGTGTTATGCCTTTATTTGCATTTTACTGGGGAAAAGGGGCCCATAGCTTTCATCAGATTCTCAAAGAGGTCAACGGCCCCCAAAATGGTTAAGAACCACAGCCATAAAATGTTGCTTGTAGAACTGATGTTTCTACATGTAAAGAACTAGAGATGAAGGAGGATATGCATCTACTTGCTGCTGAAAAGAGCGTGCAAGGCAGCTGGAACACAGGGTGCTGTCATAATGAGTCCATGTCCTAGCTTTGTATTTGCCTAGATTACAAACTCGATTTGATTTCAGCCCTCTCCAGAGTTTCGTATGGGAAAGATGCCACGGACTGAATGTGGTATCTTTTTCTTGCAAACTATCTGCAGCATCATTGATCTATGGCCTCTCCCCTGAGAACATGGGAAGCTGTGTTATCCTGAGCTAGACCTGCATAGACTGGCAGCAGCTTTCTAGAGTTTCAGCCAAGAGTCTTTCCAAGTCCTGGGGGATGCTGGGGAATTGAACCAGGACGCTTTTGGGCTCTGCCACTGAGCTACAGGCGCTCCTCTTAAGGTTTTTGTGTAGTGATATGAAATACATGCTGCGATTTCATCATGCTACCAGTTTCCCTACCTTCAGAAGCAGCAGCCAATGAAGTGAAATAGGGATCACCTTGTTCATTTTGCATGAATCAATGAAACAAGGAAGAGGAGAAGATGGAAAACTTTGGCAATGGTCACACATTTCCTGCAGCCAGTGGTACTGCCCCTGAGGTTACAATTTGGAATTGTCTTAATTCCTGCTGTTGATAAAAAATAAACTTTGCTTCCTGAATGAATACCACCAAAAAGTAACTAGACACAGAGACAAAATCTTGCTAAATCGAGGCCCACATCTAATTGGCATTCCCCTGAACCAGCAATATGTAGTTGCAGGAGTGGGGGTGGCTGCAGAGAGATATTCATTCAAATATCTAGCATAGTGCCAACTTCTATAAACAGACGATCTCGTGACATGGCCTGCCAAGCAAGTTGCTTCTGAAATCTGCTTAACAGCTTTGGGGACACAAGCCGCCTTCACAGCCAACTTTGCAAACCCTTTGGGAAACAGATGGGAGGGAGTGCCTGCTGAAGTCATCCCAGATGGCAAAGGAAGGGCAGTATTATGACCACCACTGTACAGACAACTGCTGTTTTGATGCTCCATTTCTAAAATATTGTGTAAAACTCCAAACACAAACATACAGGGGTCATACAGAGAGACATGGACATAGGAGCCAACGCCTAGAAGCCAAGGTCCTTTCGACCCCCCAATAAAATATTTGAGGGGGCTGGGCATTGAGGGGGCTGGCCATTGCCATTCAGATGGTTTGGGAGAGCACTGTCATGTGATCAGTTATGAGGGGTGGGACTTACCTGCCCCCCCCCCGATATTTTATTCAAGTTGGTACCCCTGGGCATGGAGGGGTGCTTTCTGGATCCCAGACCTGAGTTTTCCTACCCTTGATGTAAATTATAGTTCTTAAAAAGCGAAGAGTTAAGAGAACTGGGAGTTTCCTAGTCTATCATTATCAAATGGACTTCTGCGCAAATCATACACTTACCCGGATGTTTTGGCTGAAGCTCAAGTCTTACCTTTATAAAGATGAATTTCTTCAGAATTTTGAAAACTAAGTAGCCCCAGTACAGATGCAGACCTTGCAGGATCAATAAAGGTACATTGTAGACGACATATGCTAGGACGAATGTCTGTGTATAATACACAGGATAGATCAATGTGGATCGTAGAATCCTGAAATAGACAAAGTATTGTGACAAAGTGTGCATGGGACCCTGGTGGATTTTAAGCAGTGTATACCTTTACTAACATCCCCATGCCCTGCTTTGCTTGGGAATTCCACAAGACAAAGAGATCAGTGCAATTTTGATACCAGCAGTTGAAATCTGTGCAGCCTTGAAAGGTTCAATTTACCATCTTGATTCAAGATGGCACCAAATCATGTCCAAGCATGGTTGAAAACCTGGCCCTTCATCACAGGAATGAGGTTCAACTATGGTTCAAAAATGTCTGGAGACTAGCACTTGCAGAGGAAACAACTCATGGTGCAGCAGTATTGAAAGGAAAAGAGAGAAATCAGGTGTTTTCTAGGCCAATTGGTGGCCATTGATTACATGTGGACTGGAGAACATTATGTTGGCTGCATCAGTACTGATCTTGACTTCCTGGTTGCTTTTCCTTTGTCAAAACTATGTTGGTGTGTGCCCTATCTCTGTTGAGTGATAGAAACTATGATAAAAAACCGTGTTGAAGGGATACAAAACTAGATAGTAAGCAATCATGGGTAAAGGACATACTATAGAATATGGATAATACTTACCACTGGTATTGACATTTTTCTTTCTTTGTATGGATATTATTGTGCTCCTTTAATGTATATTATTGAAAAGTCAATAAAAATATAAATATTTGCAGGGGGAAGGATTGAGGAACCATCTGTTCAGCCTGCTGCCTTGATTCGAAATGGTGTCCAACTGTATCCAAATACAGATGAAATCCTACTCCTTGATCTCAGGAACCATCATGCAAAATTTGGTTGCAATATTGCAAGAGGTGTCCAAATGCACAGAGAAGAGAGACAAGCCACTTTCCAAAGAACATCATGGATCACTGTAATTGCGGTTGACTTTTATGCTGCCCTTAGGGCATCAAGGCAGTGTACAGTAGTTAAAAGTAAAATGCAGAACAAAACAAAAAGTCTATTAAAAAAAAAAGGCAATGCTAAAATTAAGAACAGACGCACTTGAATGCTGACAGAGCACAAACACAGATGAGAGCTCAAATCAAAGGCAGCCAGGATAGGTTTTCTATCCTAAAGCTCATCATGCTCCTCTCATACCAAACGGCAACACAAAGTTCATGGACCATGTGTAGAAGCAAAGGCATATTGGTGCTCTGTGCCTTCCTTCTTCAAAAGGAAGCCCCCAAGCCTCATTATTTCAGAAATATAAAAGGATCAGAAAAAAAGGAAAGTAAAAAAAGAAATTTAAAATAACCTCTACAAAACTTGCCATATTCATTCAGTTTTTCAATTCAAGATTGCTCCTGTTTGTTTGCTTGTTTTTCCACTTCTGTATATCTCTCTATACCTGCAAGGAGGTCTCTTCCTCTTTTTATGGGTGGTGCCATTCAGGCAGTATCATTCATTCATTTATTAAGGGCATTTTTAACCCGCCTTTCATCCATTGATCTCCATCCCTGATCTAAGGACCTAGGCAGGCTGATGCGGGAATAGGTGTTCCTTCTTGAATAACAAATGCCACTCACCCTTGAACACAGCCAACAGAGGGCACAATCACTACTATAACAAAAGTTGAATTTTGTAATATTGGTGTCCAACTAATGCATCCCATCAGTTTAAGGATCTCCGCTTGCGCAATTGAACTTTAGGCTCTGCTCCTCTCCTCTCCCCACCCTCCCCAAATCTCCTCCAGATGGTTGAGGGAAGTGTAGAACACTTTTCAGGAGGGCACGGTGGGAGGAGAGGCAGGGGAGTTCTATTGAGAAAGTGGAAATTCCTATCTGGATTGGCCCATTACGTAGTGCTACATTGGATACAACCCTTTATTTTACCTGAACATGTGTTCACGTTGCTAGTCCATATGAAGCAACTCACCAAAAGGGGAAGAAAATCATTCGCGTGATGAAGAATGCGATGGAGAAGACAATGAAGAAGAAACTGCAAGTTTTCTCCCAGCGAGCGTAGTTGAACATCTTTGCTGCCTGGAATGCAAACAAATCCATTAGGCAACATCCATAAATTTAAGAGATTCCCCTCTTTCAAATCTCCAGGATTATCAAACGGTTGCACAGTGTGCTAGAACAGCCATGAGCTGGCCCTTCTTGGTATGGTTCTCTGTGTTGTATGAAGGAGGTCTCTGGTTCAATCTTGGGGATGTCCAGGTAGAGTTGGGAATGTTCCCTGTCTGGAAGCCTGAAGAGCAGTTGCTGGTCAGTGCTGACAATATTGAGCCTGATAAATCAATAGCACCTTGCTTCCTACTTCCATAGGCTTTCATCTAATCTGCAGTCTGCCACTCCCAGTCCTTTCTAAACCTCCCTGTGAGAGCTATCAAAGCATATCTCACTGCACTTCCGTCCCACCCCACTGGTACTGACACCTCCGGCACTCCATACTTCTGGCCCAGTGCAGACAGGGAGGGACCAATGGTGTAATTCTTCCTATGCCAGCATCTTCCCTGCAGTGCTCCTCTCCAATGCTGTTCAATAACAATAAGAAGCTGTTGGAAGCGGTCATTAGGAGATATGGGGCATGGTATCATCAGTATGACACCCAGCTCTAACTCTCTGCTACATATGACTCAGGAAAAGCTCTGACTCTTTTAAATCAGTGCCTGGATGGATGAGGGCCAACAAGCTGAAACTGAATCCTGGTGAGATGGAGGCACTGTGAATGAGCGGTTCTCGGGTCTGGGAGTTGGGTAGTTCACCAGTTCTGGACAGGGTTGCACTCCCTCTGAAGGAACAGGAACATAGTTGGGGGGAGGAATATGCTTGCAGATCCATCCTGAAGTCCCTTCACAAGAAAGGGGATAAAACTCTCCCCCCCAAAATTATCGCCCTATTAGTTTTCTGGATGTTCCCTCCAAACTTTATGCTAGACACCTAGCCAAGACACTTGCTTGGCTCCACAAAAACAACATCTTACATGAGGAACAAGGGGGGGTAGACTTAGAGCTGGCTATAGCACTACTGACCAATGCTTCACACAGTCTCACATCATTTGCAAATATACAAATCAAAACAAATGCAACCTCTTTGCCACCTCCATTGATCCATCTACCACTTTTGACTCAGTCAACCAAAATAGATTGAGGGAGAAGTTCTCAAATGCTTGTTATATATACCTTTGAAAGTGCAAAATAATTTTCAAAGGAAAGCACTTTCATTTCCCAATGGGACATCAGCTGCCCTTCACGTGGAACTGGTTGACAACGACATAGGACAAAATTGACTGTCTTTGCTTGTCAAACCAGATGTCTGAACGAGCAAAACAAAGAACACAAACCCAGTATGATCTTATAAATAGAAGGCACCAGAAACCAAACAGCTTTTACCTCCAGCCAGAAATCCGCAGAGTCATGGATGAGCATGACCAGTGTTCCTATGCGGACGTGATTGCTACACCAGGAGCAGAACATCAAGGCAAGGGCAGCAAAATGGTGAATCACATGGGCTTTAAAGTCCTGTTGGAGAAAAGAATAAATAATGACTCAAACCCTCTTCTTCAAACAAGTTTAACAGAAATGTGTTTGTTACACCTGACATCATGGTCAGTGTCAGGAGTCAGCACTGATGTGCACCTCCTGAAACCAATGATCCACCAGGGGTGCCCTGCCAATCCCTTGCTGCTGCCTCCTATTCACTTGCCTTTGTCTGAGCAAGCAGTGACAAAGAGTAGTAGCATCTGCATGGTTTCTCTATCAGCTCTGGGAGATACTGCAGATTGAGCCCAGAGGGAAAGGCCAGTGAGTCAGAAGAAGCAACAGTGGCGGTGGTGAAAAGGGGACATTCAGGAAGGGAGCCAAATGAGAGCATCTTGACTGTCCCCTGCCTAAACACGGAATCTGAACTCAAGAAAACAGGGCTGGGTAGATGCACAGAAGCCAACACTTTGGGTAAGTGCTTTGGTTGTATAAATAAAAAGAAGGCTGCCTGATTCTGTGTTCCTTCCAGAAACTCTGGCTCCTTTACATTTTGCAGGTGTAGCAAAGCCACATCAATATAGGGACCATTAGTACCATATTGAAGATGGACCATATTGCTTTGAAGCACATCACTGCCACTATCCCCATTCTGTAGCTTGTGCAGATGCTTGGTTCAAGCAGAGAGCATATTGTATAGTGCAGGAGCATAGCATAAAATATGCAACTTTCAGCCACCAGATGTATATTGAAGGTTGAAGTTGATGCATCTTTCATAAAGACAGAACTGTGCAAAAATTTACACATGAGCGATAGGTAAGGACCAATCAGTCTATTCACAGTATGTATCAATGTCACAAGTGTTAATTCATAAGGTCGTTCCATCCCATCCACATTATTCTGTACACTTTAAAAAGCATGACATTTAAATACATATTTTATCACCAAATCTTTTCTCACATGCAGTTTATCACAATTATTCATTTCTAAACACCTTTCATCCTGATATATGTGATTTTTTTTGGGGGGGGGCAATGTTTTGCAACATTTCTTGAGCTAATGTTGTGCTGAGACAACATTTTCCAAAGCTCATCCAGGAAGACCCACTGGGAGCTGTCCAGGGTCCTGATTAGCCTTTGCTTGATGAGACTCTGTTAATGGCTACTACTTCTCCATCAATCACCAAACTCCAACACAGTGTTGGATGCCTTCTGTCTCTTTTTCTGAGTGTATTCAGCAAGATGATTGTGGTGGGGCATAGCTTACCTGTGGCACAAGCCAACGCCAATGCTTGCAAGTGACAGTATTGGAGCAAGGTTATCTGAAAGTCAGTCCTGTTCACACCTCCACCCAAGCTGCTATATTTGAAGGGAATTTTATGTTCTGAAAGTTGCCTTCTTTCACGAGGGAACATCTGCAGTATTAAATTACTCTTGGGACCTGGTAGCAGAATGTTTTTACAATGTTTTTAGCTGAAACTGTTTTTAGAAACTTTTTTTTTAATGAATTCTTATGGGTATATTTGCCTCTGTAGGAAGAAGTCCCCGAAAATATTCTGTAGGAGGAAGGGCAGAATTAAACTTATTATTAATAATAAATAGCATTACCACCCACAGTGATTATGTGGGAAAAGCCTGCCCCTTTGAGATTTTCTTACTTTTTGAACTCTAGGTCCTCTTTGATGCAGAGAACAACATAACCTTCAGTATGCCCTTCCCTGTCCTTCCTATAGTTTCCTTTGTGTCCATTAATTGTTCCTTGGAGCCATCTTGGCTTGGAGTCTCCTAGCATTAACATATCAACACTGATACACAGCATGTCTCTCAAAATGCCTTTGGCGTGTGCATTTCACCCTATAGTGCCCTGGCTTCTCTGAGTTGCTATCATGAGCCCTTGCACTCTCAGCGTCCAGTTCTCTCCCAGCACTAAACTAAGTATAGTCGTACCTTGGTTTATGAACAGCTTAGTTCTCAAACATTTTGGCTCCCGAACGCCACAAACCCGGAAGTGAGTGTACTGGTTTGCGAACTATTTTTGGAAGCCGAACACCCAGTGGGGCTTCCGTGGCTTCTGATTGGCTGTAGGAGCTTCCTGCAGCCAATCAGAAGCCACGCTTTGGTTTCCGAACATTTTGGAAGTCAAAAGAACTTCTGTAACAGATTCCGTTCAACTTCCGAGGTACGGCTGTATAGCACTGATGGAGCACTGCAATGCAACGTTTTTCTTCTCCAATAAAAAAAGGCAGAAAATCATAAAACATTTGTGGACTGTAAATTGTGAACCGTTATCACGACTTGCCTTCCTTTTGGTGTCAAATCCAAGAGTAAGCAACAGCGAACTATAGAAACTCATCTGGAGGATGTAGTACCAATACTGGGACGCCAGCAAAGACTGGAAAGAGAAATAATGCCCATTACCTCTTGAGTCAGACAGTCTGGGGGAGGGGAGAAAACACTGGTACAGTGGTGCCTCGGGTTACATACGCTTCAGGTTACATACGCTTCAGGTTACAGACTCCACTAATCCAGAAATAGTGCTTCAGGATGAGAACAGAAATCATGCTCTGGCGGCATGGTAGCAGCAGGAGGCCCCATTAGCTAAAGTGGTGCTTCAGGTTAAGAACAGTTTCAGGTTAAGTACGGACCTCCGGAACGAATTAAGTACATAACCCGAGGTACCACTGTATTGGTGTTAGCACTGTGGCCAAGGAATAACAGAAGGATGCCTAAAAGTAGGGGGGCAGTTATGACCCTGGGATAGATTTTCCCTTTTTCAGGGGATGAGGCCAAGGACTTTGCATGCAATTCAATCCCCAGCACCTCCACATAGGGTTGGGAGAGACCCCTATCTGAAATCCTAAAGAGCCAGTCAGTGTACTGAACTAGATCAACCAATAATCTGGCCTGGGAAAAGGCAGCTTCCTATGTTCTTATGCATTCTTCTGTTTTTGACTAGTGGGCATGCAAAACTCAACATGGGGTGGGCAAAATGGTTACTCTGACCCCATTAAAGCGTTGTGGGACGACTTTTCAGAAAGGGGGGACAATTAGAACTCTAAGAGAAGTAGCAGAAACAGCACTCACGTGGTATGGATAGTTGGCCCAAACCTGCCAAAGATCATAAAGCCAGGGTTTCTAGGGGAAAACGAAACAAAACAGAATCAGGCAGATAATTACCATTATTTTCCATGTTACAGAGTGAGCGCAGCACACTGGCTGAGCAACTGAGCTGGTTCAAATCTCACCTCTGCCACGAACTCACTAAGTGGCCTGAGGCAAGCCATTCTCACTCACCCACCACTCACCGCCATTTGCAATATGAGGATGGTAATTGCAGCCTACCTTACAGGGTTCTTTTTACTATTAGCGGGAGAACCCACTTACAGATGTTCTGCAAAGTTCCAGTGTTGGGGGGTGGGGGAGAAACCCCTATACCACAACATGCATATATCTGTATTGGACTAAGAGGAGGGCAGGATAATTCCCCAGTCCTGGCTTCTTCTTAATCAAATAAAATTTCATAAATCCCCATTTATAAGACTAGATTTGGGATTATAATGACAAGCAACTGCTGAGAAATTGGGAATCTAGCCCTTATTTTGCAACAAGGAAAAATTCTGGGCACATGGCAAATCTTGCTTTAGAGAAAGCAGGATCAGGCCTTAGTTTTGATGAAGATTTTATTAAAGGTTCACTTGTTATCTCCCATTTAACTTACATCATAGAGAAATACAATTCCAGCAATACATGATGCCAAGTAGAATATAAATCGCCAACTGCAAAAAAAGAAGGAAAAGGGGATTTAAGAAAGCAGAAGTCACACATCTGGAGTAGACATAATGCTGCCCAATTTTCTGTACATATTTTGAAGATCAAAAAGATCCCTTCTTTCCACCTCCCTCATTTCAGCCTAACTCCTTCCTTTCATTTTCAAAGTTACCGTATTTTTCCGTGTATAAGACGCTCCCTATTTTGAGGGACTCCAAATTAAGAAAACACCCCTCAGCACTACCCATGTATAAGAGAAGCCCCAATTTTAAACCATTTTTTTGGTAAAAAAAACCCTAGTCTTATGCATGGAAAAATACGGTAAACTGTGGCTAGCTTTAACATTGTTTCTGATTACTGCTAGCAGTTAGCTGAAACTGGTTCAAAAATCCTACTTCTAATTATGATTGCAAAGGGCCGTTTTGATGGGCATCAGGGGTGGGGGAGAGAACTGATTCAGTTCACATTTAAAGGCAAATCTAACAAACTTGCACTTTCTGAAACAACACAAGAACTGAAACACAGACATGCTTCAGAATTTTACACATATATTAGGGGAAATTGTGCATATACATGCATATAATTGCGGAAAATAACATACAAAATGCATTGTGTTAGGTCAAGTGGCTTGCAAAAATGGGTACATTAGACAAAACTTCATACACGAATGTGTTTGGTGGGTGAAATTCACATTAAAATGCTGCTAAATTTAATGATCTTTTTAAACAAACAAACAAACAAACAAACAAACAAACAAACAAACACAAATTGCTGTAGAAATGTGGAGAACTGAGGTTAAGATTGGAAAAATGAGAAGCTAAGACAACTTAAAATCGTCAAATATCATTCCTTAATTTTTGGTGAAAAATGCCAGTGCAGATTTTTTGTGTGTTGGCATCCGTCTGTCTCGGGAGACAATGGAGGAGTGTGCCTTTGGGAGTGCAGATATAATGCTAGCTAGAATCACACAGACATAGCTAGCTAGAATGCTAGCTAGAATGAATGCTAGAATGCTAGCTAGAATGAAAGGAAGTGGAAGATTTGTAATGAAGCGGAAGAAAAAAGGAGTAGGTGAATGTGGTTGGTAGACTGCAGATGTGTGGCCACCCGCTAGACCACTGAGCCAACATCAAAGAAGGGAAAACAATAACTACATGAAAAGACTGATTCCATGCATTGTTGGCAAAGTCATTTAAGGGAGAAAAAAGTCCTGATAACACTAAGCAAACTCAACTTTCTTAGTTCAGGCCTTGTACAAAGCAGGAAGACATTCAACCAAACATACTGCCCTGGGCTGGCCAAGTCAGGACGATGCACATGGAGAGCTTGCTGAGGACCTGGGGGAAGGCTCCAGCATGATGTGGGTGTCTCTGCCGGGACTGGGGAAGCCTGGTGGTGAAGATCTAGGATGGGGTAGGGGTCCCTCAACCTGCTCTCTCATCTCATCCCTCTCCGCAATGAGAGTCGTGCCTGCTTCCTCACAGGTCAGAGTCTGTCTCTGACACTTCCACAGTGCCTGCCACGCCACCCACCCCAATGCTGTCAGACACTGGGAGAAGCTCTGCCTTTGCTCCACCGGGCCTGGCTGCTTCTCAGGAGGCAGAGACACCTCCCCAGGCATCTAGATCTAGGAGATACCAAAGCCGAAAGGGACAGAGGGCTCCACCAACTGGGCATAGTGAGATATTCCAGAAACACTTGCTACATTAAGCTGTGTTGGTTCCTTTCCTCTTTATAGGATTAGCAAGGGCGTGACAGCATCTTTTGACCTTTAGCTGTATTCAGGATTGTGTGTATTGCCTGAAGTGCCTTAACCCAGTGATTTGCAACCTACACTTTAAAGTCTTTGGGAAGAATTCTCCTTTGAGTGTTTGTTCCTCAGGAACTGGAAGCCAGGACTGTACAGATGAAAACTCCCTCAGAAGTAAATAGCCTATCAGAGATGCGCTACCAGCGAAGATCATGCCGCTTGGCTTAGTTGCTAAGCAACACCTCTACCCATCCCCCTCTTGGCCAGTTGTCATGAACAATAGGAGAATGAACCCTTAAGTTACACATGGAATAACCTCTGCTGTTTGCCTGGAAGTAAGCCTTGTGTTATTTAGTGGGACTTACTTCCAAAGGGTCTTTGGCAGCTAAGCTTTGGCTTTTGAAACCAAGAACTCAGTTTTGCTTAGCTATTCTGAGATCTGAGAAGAAAACTAAACAGGCAAAGTTAAAAACAAAATGGTACCCAGGATCATCTGCAAGTTTGAACCTGCTTAGATTCCGTGAAAGGCAAACAAGTTGAGGTTTAAATTGCCATTACTCCTGCACTGTGGAAATACAGTGATGTAATACAGGAAAGCTTTGGGTGTGGGAATGGGAGGAACAGAGAACCAGATAATTTTTATTCCTAATATTCAGAATGATGAAATATTAGCTCTCCCACACTGAGTGATTTAGTCATATGTAGGGATGGAGGAGAAATCCTATTCAGTTCAATTCAAATTCAAAACAATAAGCGAAATGAAACACACTCATCCATCACGCTTCTCTGAATTTTGTAATGCAGTTCTCCAGACAAGTAATGTGTTACCAAAAGGGTACATTCACATATTTGTATATGTATATCATACATTCAAGGGCAAATTCATATATCTGTGAAAATAATGCAAAGGGCTGCATTTTGGTTCTCAGATTCTTTTGGAAAGTGTGAATTAGTTATGTTTGCCTTTAAATGCGAACTGAATTGAATTTCTACCCACCCACCCCATCCCCTAATTGGTACAGACCCTACTGAAGAGTCAGGGATCTAATGTTTTATCCTTACAGAGCTAACAAATCTGTGATTGGGCATTCTGCCTTCCGTTTGCAGGAGTGGGCTCCCTTGATGGACTACTCTTCCATGAAACTATAATGGGGGTGGGGGGAGAGAGACAGGGAAAGGTCCTCCTAGCCTCATCTTCTCCTCCCTGGCATGCTCATTTTCTACACACACAGATGGCCATGCTGCCTGTTCTTACCAAGCTTCCTGGAATTTCTTGTGCAGAGTTGGGATTTCTATATTTCGCCGCCGCCGGAACCACTTCTCCACCAGGTGCACCGTCCAGTTACACTTTTTGGCTAATCCACGTATCTCCAACTGTAGGGAAAGTCAGTGGCACACACGTGCCGCAGGTTAGAGGCAAAGTAAGGAGAAAAAGAAAGGGCCTTCTCATTTCTAAGGCTGCAGTTTTCACCACTAGAAAGTAGGCACTTTCCACATTTTCTGGCCATTCAAGCACTGGCTAGAGTAGGCTAAAGAGCACAAAAGCTCATGGCATATAATGTGTTAAGTCGGTGTCACATGACTTCATTTATGCTTTGTGTTTTTACTATCCACATTATGATTTTAGGATCCTGAGAATTCTTCCTTATTCAGAGCTTGGTTTCAACTACTAATGTGGGAAAGGCTCAGTTCTTTCCTATTGGTAGATTGTATTGGTAGATTTGTATTCTTATTTTGTATTTTTCTGTAGTGGGCTGGCCTGGGATCTTTGAATGAGGGGCAGTCAGTGATTCTTTTTCTTTAAAAAAATGTTTAGGGGTACTCTTATTTTCCTACTCATATTGAAATACTGCCCCTCAATGAGGCCAAACTTAGATTCACAAAATGTTTAGAGGTATAAGTACCCCTGCGTCCCCTCAGAAAAAAAGCACTGGAGGCTGTATACAAATTTAATTAACAACAATAATAGATTAACCAGCAGCATGGCTAATCTGAAACTAACCTCAGTGGGACTTCCATATAATTGTGTATAGGATATCAGCCTAAACTGATCCATTTTGAGATATACCACACTTGTTTATAGGACCAGTTCAGCTGCTGCTTTGGGTAAATGGACACCCCCCCCCACCTGTCTCTATTTACTATTCTGTCAGCCAACATTTTGCCTCCCCTTTCTTACTCCAACACATGTGCTGCGGCTATCTTATGGTGCTTGCTCGCTAACCATTTCTAAAACCATCGTCTTCTCTATTTCTTATTAAAGTCTTCCCATGCTTGTCTTGTGGGGAAAGTGTGTTTGGCATTTGAGAGAAGGAGCCTTTTCAGTAGTGGCCCCCCTAAGGATGTATGAAGGCACCGTTTTCTGTTCTGCCCTCTGTTCACTGCATGCAGCACTGCTTCCGTTCTGCTGCAGTTCGTCTTTTGACAGAAGCTAAGCTAATGGTCTCACTGCTTGCTGTGGTGAAATTACATGATGTATGTAAAGCACACTGTTTCCCCATAAATGTCCTCCTGGGACCTATCTTAACATCTCTTTATCACCAGGCAGAGACCTTTCTACTTCCTCAGTCTTTTAAAGATCTTTTTTAAAAAATGAAATTGGAGTATACCTTGAGGACATCGTGTTGGCCACCTCTGATTTACTGTGATGTGTGAATGCGGCAAGAAAGGGACGGAAAAAGCAGGGTACAAATGGGTGGAACTCAGGGTTTCCAGATCAAGGAACGGTTGTAGAAGCTGGGTATGTTTGCCTGGAAAAGAGGAGACTGAGAGGAAATATGATAGCCATCTTCAAATATATTAAGGTCTATCATATGGAAGAGGGACACGGGTGGTGCTGTGGGTTAAACCACAGAGCCTAGGACTTGCCGATCAGAAGGCCGGCGGTTTGAAACCCTGCGACGGGGTGAGCTCCTGTTGCTCAGTCTCTGCTCTTGCCAACCTAGCAGTTCGAAAGCACATCAAAGTGCAAGTAGATAAATAGGTACCGCTCTGGCGGGAAGGTAAACGGTGTTTCCGTGCTCTGCTCTGGTTCGCCAGAAGCGGCTTAGTCATGCTGGCCACATGACCCGGAAGCTGTACGCCGGCTCCCTTGGCCAATGAAGCAAGATGAGCGCTGCAACCCCAGTCGGTCACAACTGGACCTAATGGTCAGGGGTCCTTTTACCTTTATCATATGGAAGAGGGAGCATACTTGTTTTCTCCTGCTCTGGAAGGTAGGACGAGAACCAATGGCTTCAAATTACAAGAAAGGAGATTATGACTAAACATTCGGAAAAACTTTCTGACAGTAAGAGCTGTTTGGCAGTGGAACAGACTCCTACAGAGGTGGGGGGTTCTCCTTCCTTGGAAGTTTTTAAACAGAGGTTGGGTGGCCATCTGTCATGGATGCTTTAGCTGAGATTCCTGCATTACAGGGGGTTGGACTAGATGACCCTTGGCGTCTCTTCCAACTCTTTAATTCTTTGATTCAGTCCTGCCTCACATGTGCCTTCACTTTCTGAATGCTGTTGCTGTTTTCTCCCTGAATTGTGAGAAGCAGTCCCTTGAAGGATCAGAGCATGGGTAGAGTGTGGGGGTCAGTTCCACTCACCCACACTACTTTTGATGTACAGTTTTTACATTTTTTGGTTTCTAATTTGTTAAGAGTTGAAAAACCAGCCCTTGCCCAAGGACTCAGGCTAGGCGGCAGCAGGAGTAAGAGAGGAGTGGGGGGAAGTGGTGAGGATTAAAGGTGGCTGCAACTCCTCCGAAGTCTACAGGGCAAATCAGGAGTGCCTCAGAGTCCACTTGCATCAAGCATTTTGAAGTTTTCCTTTCCAGAAAGGCTTTGATTAGTTAAACCGGCACCAGCAGGAATGTGTGTTACTTGAACCGACTGCATGGATGTTTGGCATTTTCAAATTTTTGGTGTTGTTATTCTAGATTTTACTGCATTTTGTACTGTGCTGGGAATTGTAAACTGAATAGGATTTTCATTATTAAGTTAATGATTTGGGGCCTAAAACGCAGGATAAAAACGTAACATAAATGTACACAAAAATGTATTTATGAGAGCCACTTGGAATTTCCAGTACTGGTCTAGCGAGTGGGATATATAAGTTTTAGAAAGCCATATGCATTCAGAACTAGGGATGTTGGAGAATTTCAACAGAAATGGGGGTGGAAATTGCTGGTGTCTGCATATTTGTCCCTTGTCCAGAACAGAAATCAATCTGTGTTGTTGCTTCCAGTCCACAAATTATATATGATTATGCCCCCCCGCCCGAAATACATGGGATTGAATAACGTAATGACCGTGTAACTTGCATGATTTCTGTAACTAACTGCTAAGTCAAAAAGACAGCAAGATGAAGAATGCAGTTTTTGGTGGAAGAGGAACTGCAGAAGAATGGAAGCAGTGCTGCATGCGACAGATGAAGGGTGGAATGGAAAATGGTGCCTTCTTATACCTCCAATGCAGACAGGCACAGACGATGGTTTTGAGAACAGGCATCTACTAAAGATACATCCTTTTAAAGAAGCCTTCACCTGTGATGGTTTTTTCGTGCACTTCCTGAAAAATGTTTCCAACGTGGGATTCTTCTGGGGCCGGACACGCTTCACACTCTTTAGGCCCATGAGATTTGCTAGAGGAGCAGCAATGCACCTGGAAAGATGCAAAAGAGGAGCCTTTTTTTAAAAAGGAGAAAAAAATTGGCAATGATTCTAATAGATTTCAGTGGAAACTGTGCTATCTGCTGATGAGTTTGCTTTTCCTACTGTTACTGCAACACCGAGAAATGATACCTGTGACGATGGAAAGGGTTTCACATGGAAAATCAGCCACTCTTTTAGCTGGACTGTGCTGCACTTAGGAATAAAGTGATACCTTGGTTCTCAAATGCCTTGGCACTCAAACGCCTTGGTTCCCAAATGCCAAAATCCCGGAAGTGTTACAGTTTTCGAACGATTTTTGGAAGCCGAACATCCGATACGGCTGTCAGCTATTGTTTCCGGGGTACCTGCACCACTCAGAAGCTGTGCCTTGGTTTTCGAACATTTCGGAAGTCAAATGGATTAAGTTTGGCACTTTTGTTTTTGCTATTTATTTTGCGTTTTTGTTTTTGAGGCTTTTTTGGTTCGTTTGTTTTTGTGACAGTGTGGAACCCAGTTCAGCTCCTGACTGATTGATTGTGTGACTGCAGAAATGGATAAAAGCCCCCCATCCAAACAAGGACTATAATCAGTGCAGGTAAGAAAAATATTTAATTTCAATTTTTATCATCTACTATACTGTCTTATTTATTTTATAGTACAGTACATTGATTATTACTTTCATTTTAGGGATCAATGGTCTCGTTAGATAGTAAAATTCATGTTAAATTGCTGTTTAGGAGTTGTTTTTAAAAGTATGGAACAGATTAATCCGTTTTGCATCACTTTCTATGGGAAAGCACGCATTGGAACGGACTTCCGGAACGAATTAATTTTGAAAACCAAGGTACCGCTGTACTGGAAAAGAAGCGATATAACAGGAGGGGTGGAGCCATTGCGCTGGCTTCGCAGAAAGAGGATTGCTATTGCTTACCAGGAGGGAAATAGGTGAGGTGGTGCTGAGGTCAGAACAGTGCAAAGATAAAGGACCGCCCAGATTGGCTCTGCTGGTGCATTTGCCTCTCTGCCACCTCATCCCTCCCTGCTCATAAGTAGCAGCACCGCACCTGCCAAGAAGTTAGCATAGCAGTTCCACACCTGCCAAACAAACTGCTTCTGATATATCCGTATATATAATTGCTCCCATCTCTTTCCAGCTAATTTCTCCAGAGAAGGATGTCTGGAGTGTGGCCAAGAGATGTTGCTTCAGCAATGCGGCAGCTCAGACTAATGGCCTGGGTAGGAGAACTGGAGGCTCCATCCCTTCCTGGCTTTCAGCCAAGCTCCTCCTCCCAAGAAGTCAAAGTTGAAATATTATATTCTTCATTCATTTTTCTTGGAACACTTGTAAATATTTTAAGACATGACAGTGCAATAGCAAAAGACTTCATTTCCATTGCTGAAACTTAATAAAATGAATAAATAAAGTAGTGAGGTCAGCCTTAGCTGGGGTAACCCAGAAGGATGGGTGAAGTATTCTTCTTCTTCTTCTTCTTCTTCTTCTTCTTCTTCTTCTTCTTCTTATTATTATTATTATTATTATCATTGATTCCTATCTTGGTGCATATTACTGTGAATTAATGCATGCAACTTTTGTTTTATGGTATTTTATCCCTCAATTTCTTTCTTTACATATGCCTTCGCCTTTCTACACCACCTTATCAATAATAATAATAATAATAATAATAATAATAATAATAATAATATATGCAGTAACCTGCTCTAGGTTGGGCCCACACCTGTTTTAGATCCTGAGCCGCTCCTTGGGAGGCATGTGGTCTAAGGTATAAGCTCCTCACCTCAATGCTACAAAAATCTATTCAGCTAGAAACAGAATGGGAAAAAGGAGCAAGGCACTTACTTCAAGAGGCTTCAAAACCAAACAAGAAAGAATTCTAATGAAGCTACACACAGCTTCGTAACATTACAGCTACATGCGGCCAATTTGAAGCAATCTTCCCATTGCCTTCGCATTCTTGGAGCTTTGGAAAAGCAATAGATAAAAGTAAAAGAGAAATAGATACCTTTCAACAAAAAGCCTAAGAGCCAACATCCCAAAAGCATATGGAATTGTGACCAATAACTGGTGTGGTTTCGGAAAGATGTATCCATTGCGATCTTCATAGTCCGACCAGCTACAGTTGGCAGGCATCCAGATGTTCTCCCACCAAAACCAGCTATTCACGAATTTTATTATGTGTGCCATTCTGAGTGGAAGGAAAAGAGGGCAAATTAGTCCGTGCTAGTCTATTAACAAACACACACACCAAGACTGCGACCGCTTTGTAACATTTAGACATGAACACGACAAGATCTTCTGCAACTGCATGCCAATGAAACAATGCAAATCAACTTACAAGTATATACACATCTAAGTATCAGTAGTGGAAGTTGTGGTGGGGCGACAACGTTCACCTGGGAGGAGGAAACGGGTGAGGCAGTGAGAAGCAGGAGAGACACAAATGCACTGGTAGAAACACCAGGCTGCGTCTGCCGGTGTGGTTTGCCCCTCCTTGCTAAATAGCAGTGACTCACCTGCCGGGAGATCAGATGAGCACCTCTGTTCCGTCATGTTGTCCTCTCCTGCTAAGGGCATTTCTCTACATCAATTACAAGGCTAATTTTTCTTGGTACAAATCAGGCCCTGACTCTTGAGACTGTGTCCCATAATGGGTGCATGGAGGTTCTCCATATGAGTTCTCAATATTTCCTTGTTGATTGATTGATATCTCAATACATATACAAAATGTCTACATAGTATTACATATACATTATACTTGTAAATTCACATTTTTCATTTCATTATGTACCAATATCTAGTCATTTCTTACTTGCGTCTTATCTTACCCTATGTCTTCCCTTCACCCTTGCGTGACTTCCTAATTTTTATTTTATAACTTTATTATATGTGATTTATTTTTTAAGGTCAGTATTTTAATATGAATTTCTCCTAATATATGTGTCTTCGTGCAATTTGCATTTTTGCAAAGCAATTTTCCCTAATGTTGTGCATTCTTGGGTATTATTTTCACTAATATATACGTTTTTATGCACACTTTACGCAAATATGTGCATTATTATTATTATTATTTTGGTATTTGCTGCTTGCATTGCACAATTTGGAGACAGGCTCATTTCAAAGATGGCTATGTTTCAGTTCATATACTGTTTCAGAATGCACAAATTAGGTAGGTTCACCTTTAAAGGCAAACTGAATCAAATTTCTCTCCCATTCCTGTGCGTGTCCTCAACTGCAGACATAACTGTGACTCCAGCATTAGAACTAATGGACACATGACAAAGAGTACTTCTCATGTACCCAGTGGCGTAGCGTGGGGGGTGCAGGGGGGCCCAGCTGCACCGGGTGCAACATCGGGGGGAGGGCGCAGAAGAGACTCGAGTGCTAAAATCCACGGGTTAGGGGGCGCAAATTACTTGCCTTGCCCCGGGTGCTGACAACCCACGCTACGCCACTGCATGTAGCACATGAAGCGATACTTGCTTATCTGAATTCTATCTATACACATGCTTGAATACCTCTTGCCAAACTGTGGGAAAGCACCTGATAGAAATGATTTTTTTGCATAAGCTATGGCAAGAAATTATTCTGCTGGTTAAGTTAACTGCATTGTTAAGATGGGTTTGTGCAATACTAAGGTGCAACAGGATGGATGCTGGAATTGATGTGCCATTGGCCTGGTCCAGCAGACTCATCTGGTGTTCTTATAGGGGCTGAATGCAGCCCTTGAGCCCTCTCTGTCTGGCCCTGGGTCTCTCCCCAGACCATGATCCCTGCCACTAGGCCGCATGTTTCACTGCCTCTGCTATGCAGCCTCAAGTGCTTTTGCCTGGCTGGAATGTGTCACCGGACTGTGATAATGCTTCATGCTTGTGTCTCAGGGGCAGGTTTGGGATGGGAGTTGCTGTCTGGTGAAGAGGAGGATGGGGTGGAGGATTCTGTAGGCAGGGAGAAGCCTGAGAGAGAGAGAGGATGGGATCCTCACCCTTTGCCTTTAGGGATTTTCGTGTGTGTTTTTGTGTGTATATAGGTAGATTCCTATGAAAAGCAGCCAGCATTTCAAACATTTGAAACATATTTTTTTAAAAATCTATGAGGTAAAACTAAAGGCATACTGAACAACTTTTGTAAGAGTGCCACGCATCAATACCTTATAAAAAACCAAAAAACAACCGCAATTGTTGTATGAAGAAATGCTTTGTATCCCCAACTTACAGCCTAGAGCAAATTTTTATTACTGAACTATAAACCAGAGCAGGCTGAACTTTACAATGGGGACTTCTGAAAGGCACTCATTCACGGTGAGCAGATGCCACGATAATGAAGCCAGCCTTTTAAAGAGGCTGTTTAGACATAGGCTTTAAGATAAAGGGTCTTTAAGCATGCCAGTCACAACCGATGGTGTGCTTGTGTGTGTGTGTGAGAGAGAAAATGACTTAACAAAAAATTTATATCAGTAATAGTAAACTCCCACAGAAAACAAAGGCAGGTCTGACAGAAGTCAGAACACAATATGAAAAGGAGGCCTTTGGGGTGTAATTCTGTTACATTCGAAAGTACCCTGAAATATCTGAAAACTGACACAATGCCAGTCATTGTGGCAGGCGAAAAGCTAGGCCACCCACTGCCTGGGGGCAGAAGACAGATTTTACCCCTCCCCCCAGCTTCCCCATCCCATTCTTCAACAGCAGTCCCAAATTTACTTGACCCCACAGATCTTGATAGGAGCCAATGAGAATGGAGTCAGTCCCGTTTTGAATAGCCCCTCCCCATTTAATCTGCATATCACTATCTAGGTTCTGATAGTGGAGGTAACCATCATGACTCATAGCCAGAGACAGCCTTACCCTCCATGAATTCATCAAGTGCCATAGCAGCTGGTGCCTTTTGTGCCTGGCAGGGCAGAAAGCAGGGAGCCCAACAGTAGGGGGCGCCAGAGCCAATGACAGGCAGAGGCAACAATTTTTTTCTTTTTGCCTGCATCTGGTTGTAAATAACAAGGCAAGTAGGGGGCTGCCGGGCAGCTAACAGAGGTTGGTGGGGCAGAGCTTCATTTGCCCACATAAATTGGGTCTCCACTGGCCAAGTGCTGAATGAACATAGTGTAATGTGCACACATAGAAAGCTCTACACTCTCCAAAGCGTGGGGAAACAATTGAAATGACATATGCAGCTAATTTTACTTCATAAAATTCACACACCGTTTGATTGTAAAAAAATAAACTTCAAAGTGGTTTACAAAAACAATAATAAGATCACCACTAAGAAAAACTAACAACAATTATTTAGGACATTAAAAAAAGTTTAAGATTAAAAACAGATTAAAGATTATAAACAGATTAAGACTCACATCAACTTTCTAAACATCTGTACAGGCTTGTCTAAACAAAGATGTTTTTAGCAGATATCATTAAGAGTACAGTGAAAGCACCTGCCTGATATCAATAATCAGGGACTTCCAAAGGGTAGGTGCTGCCACACTAAAATATCAGGTTGTTACAAATGTGGAATGGGTCTAATGTGGCTTCTGTAATAGTGTCAGTTCTGCCGACTGAAGCTGATGAGTGGACACATTTGGGGTAAGGTGATCATGATAGGATTCCCTTTTCTGGAGGCGCGCGCGCACACACACACACACACGTCACATGGAAGATGGAGCAAGCTTGTTTTCTCCAGCTCCAGAGGGTACATCTCAAACCAATGGATTCAAGCAACAAGAAAGGAGATTCCAACTAAACATCAGGAAGAACTTTCTGACAGAAAGAGCTGTTTGACAGTGGAACAGACTCCCCTGGGGGGTTGTGGACTCTCCTTCCTTGGAGGTTTTGAAGCAGAGGTTCGATGGCCATATGTCACGGATGCTTTAGTTGAGATTCCTGCATTGAAGGGAGTTTGACTAGTCACTAGTCACCCTCGGTATCCCTTCCAAGTCTACAATTCTTTGATTCTATTGCAAGGAATGTAGAAGGATCGTGCTTACTATATTGACCCTGCCAGCATTCAAACATCACAGAGCTTTGCAGATTTCAGAAGGGCAAACTGACAAGAAACCATTGCAGGCTAAATGATGCAAAAAGAGAGCATCTGCACAACTGAAGTCACAGAAACCAGCTTTTCTGGTTGCCAAAGTACCACAGAGCCCTGGCTACAGGCAGAGCAGCAGGTGGCTCTGCAACTTGTTCTCCAATAACCCAGAAATGAAAGGAGTACAGCGGGCTAGACTCGTCTTTCTGGCTAGGCAAAAAGGATGCTGAGGCAGTTATATTACAACAAGTCACGCTGTGCACCAGTATATTGCCACACTTCTCAGCGGGACTTCAGAAGTTTAACAGGACTTTGGGCACTTTTAATCAACAAGCAGCTGATCCATAAGGCAGCCTTATCACAAAACAAAAGGGGAGCATACTCAGTGGTGTAGGGAGGGGGGTCAGAGGGGTCGGGCTGCACCGGGTGCCACTCTGGGAGGGGTGACAAAATGGCTCCTGTAGAGCAGCCGAGGGCGCCCACAGTCCGTATGGGGGCTGCCGCTCTTGGGCGCTATCCTTACAGGCTGTGTATATACGACATTCCATATGGAGTGCACACGCGCAGGATGCCGCACATGCGCAGTCTGTACGGGCTGTGCCACCCTGGGTGCTGGAGAAGGTTCCTCCGCCACTGAGCATACTATTAGGATCTGGAAACTTCAGCCTTGTATATGGCTGCCCCGAGTGGTGAGTGATCAGAATTGCAGTTTGGAAGAAGACCCATGCTGTGGGCTCTAGCTAGGGTTGCCATACAGTCATACCTCGGGTTAAATACGCTTCGAGTTGAGCGCGTTACAGTTGCGCTCCTCGGCAACCTGGAAGTAACGGAGTGCGTTACTTCTGGGTTTTGCCGCTTGCACATGCGCAGACACTCAAAATGACATCACACGCATGCGCAGAAGCGTTGAAAAGTGACGCGCGTGCGCAGACATACCATCACTAGTTACGTTTGCCTCTCAATGCGAACGGGGCTCTGGAACGGATCCCGTTCGTATCTAGAGGTACCACTGTATTTCAGACAGAGAAAATCCGGACAGAAAAGTTGTTGAGGGTTTTTTCCCCTGCCAAAGTTGTCAAATTCACAAAAACGAAACAAAAAATATGTTTCCCCCGGACATTTTTTAGCAATTTCCGCCCATCTGGCAGTGATGGCCACCGACTTGGGTGTCTTTAAAAGAGTGCAGCAATAAGAGTCTTTAAAAGGTGCAGCAATAAGACTGCTAGCACATTGGCAAAGCTAAGCACGTTCCAGCATGTTTTCAAACTGTATGGGGGAACCGCATGTTGAGATTCCTGCACTGCAGGGGGTTACTGCTTTACTGCTGGTACTCTGCAGTGTGCATATTTATAGAAAGAGAGAACAATAATCTGTGACAATTAAGTTGCGGTTGCCATATTTCAAGAAGTAAAAATCCATTTCTTAACGAAAACATGATTTCTCGGTTTACTTGCCGCCTTCCGGAAATTCCCTCCCGTATGGCAGCCCTATATTAAGTAATCTTTGGAATGCCTTGTAAATAAGTCAGTTCCTATCTTCTGGTAGGCCCTTTGAGGAGCTGGGTGTGGATTCAGTGGCCCTGGTTGTTGACATTACCTGTATTTTAAGCAAGTGAACAACCTTCTACCATAGCTGCCATATGGTGATTAATCCTAGGCCGATATATCACCTCTCATGTACACTTTTTACATTTCTCAATGCCCCGATGACCCTCATGGATTTTCTGTGTCATTTCTTTATGGAGGCTACAAGGTATCACCACTTTGCTTCCTTGGGAGGTGATGTCATCCATCACAGTGAATTCAGGTCTACAATTCCAGTAATTTCTGATATCTCTGATGGGACTCGTCCACCTGGGAAGGTAGCCCATCTAGGAGAAGGAAAGCTCTTGATCCTAAGATTCCACTGCCTTGTGGGGTATCTTCAGGAGAAGTAAAGGCTAAGGGAGTAAACACTACATTCATTCGTGTTGGAGTCTCCAAGATGGTTGGATGGCGTCTTGTATACCTCAGTCTGGCAACTCCCGCAGGCAAGCTGGTACCAAATGTATTGCTCTGCTTTCCTTTGGCCACATCAAAGAGGCCAAGAGGGCGGTCCATACACACTGCCCAGGCTTGCGTCCAGGTGAGGTCACTTTGGTGCTACTAACACAGCAGTTTAACTTCACCTCCGAGGTGCATTCCATAGTCTCTCAAGACAGATTGATGCCAACAACAACTTATTAGCATCAGCAATTAGCATGTGGCGAGCTAATTAAACTACATCAATGTCCCAAGTGTGTGCCTTTAATCCTAGTCAATCAACAAGTGTTGTTGAAATCTGGTGAACTCCTTTGCTACGGGTTCCCAAAAGCAGGGATTAACTATTATTAGTGCTTCTAAACATCAAAAGAGCTGGGTTTTAGCATGGAAATAAATAAAGGAGGCTTAGTTTTTAGGAACAGGAGAATGGAGGGGTGGTACCAGGAGGTGGTGAAGGAACCATTTTTTTGGGGGGGGGAGGCTGGAAAAGATGCCTTGGACTGCTGTGGTGCTGCACTGCTGTGGGTAACAAGCCCCTCTTGATATGACTATGCTGCAAGTTCTGTACTCGCTCCATGCAAACTAAAGGTTTGTGAATAAACCATGTTTCTTAAAGCTACAACAGCCTCCGCTGTGTCTTGCTTCTCAAAGGAACACAGACACCGGGTGACCACCTAGGAAATACTGCATTGGACTACTGCAACGTGCTCTACATGGGGCTACCTCTGAAGGTGACCCGGAAACTACAACTATTCCAGAATGCAGCAGCTAGACTGGAGACTAAAAGCGGCCGCGGAGACCACATAACACCTGTCCTGAAAGACCTACATTGGCTCCCAGTATGTTTCTGGACGCAATTCAAAGTGTTGGAGCTGACCTTTAAAACCCTAAATGGCCTGGCCTTGTATACCTGAAGGAGCATCTCCACCCCCATCGTTCAGCCTGGACACTGAGGTCCAGCTCTGAGGGCCTTCTGGTGGTTCCCTCATGGCAAGAAAGGAGGTTACAGGGAACCAGGCAGAGGGCCTTCTCGGTAGTGGCGCTTGCCCTGTGGAACGCCCTCACACCAGATGTTAATGAAATAAATAACTTTCTGACTTTTAGAAGACATCTGAAAGCAGCCCCGTTTAGGAAAGTTTTTAATGTTTGATCTTTTATCGTGTTTTTAGTGTTCTGTTGGGAGCCGCCCAGAGTAGCTGGGGAAACCCAGCTAGATGGGCAGGGTATTAATAATACAGTGGTACCTCAGGTTAAGAAATTAATTCGTTCTGGAGGTCCGTTCTTAACCTGAAACTGTTCCTAACCTGAAGCACCACTTTTGCTAATGGGGACTCCTGCTGCCGCCGCGCCACCAAAGCACAATTTCTGTTCTCATACTAAAGCAAAGTTCTTAACCCAAGGTACTATTTCTGGGTTAGCAGAGTCTGTAACCTGAAACGTCTGTAACCTGCAGCGTCTGTAACCCGAAGTACCACTGTAGTAACCCCCGGGAATCTTGGCCCAGCTTGGCAGAGATTGGGGGTGGCGTCCCACCTTTGTAACCCCATACATATATTGAGTAAATCTTTTATAAGCAAATAGTATACCAAGTAGCTCTTTTTCCATCTGTGTATATCTAGTTTCAGTGCCAGTGGGGGACTGAGATGCATATGCCACTGGCACCCATCTTTTGTAATAATATGCAGAGTATAGACAACATCTTTCCCTGAGTCCAGATCTTTAGCCTGTGCTTTCACAGTTTATGAGCCCCTGCAAATCTGAATAGTCTTGTCCAGGAGCAGATTCCCCTTTTGCAACAGCTGCTCTCCAATAACATTATCTTTGATACCACAGATAATTCTGTCCCTTATCAAACTCTTTCCCAGGTCCGCAAAAGCACAATTCTTGCTCACAGCTTTCTTAATTTTGTTACATATTGATCCATTGTTTGCTCCGCTTTCCGTATACACCTGAATAACTTATTCTACCCCCTTCCCAAAAAACTCATTCTTTTTAGGCATGCAGCACCCTTCATACCTATCAATAATTACATTCAGCTTCATGTTCTCTCCTTCAGCGAGCCCAGTTATTATAAATGTCTAGGGCCTCCTCTCCTACCATAGCAACTGATCGTATCAGTTTTTCCTTCAGTCCCTATTGCTGCCAGGTACGTACAGTGCAAATCTTTGTCTAAACTTTCTCCAGTTTTCTGCAATATCTGTTGACAATTGTAGGCTTGATGGGGGCTGCAGCATTTTCATTTTTGCAAAGGTTTAACAACAGTTATGTAGACCTTACTGTCTCTGGGTGCAGCTCTGACAGCTTCTTATCTTCTGTTTGTAGCCCTTCAGCCAGAAGACTTTCTGCCCATAGGAGACTGAGGTCCCTTCACTCCTCGCAAAATATAATATTTGAGGCGGCCAATATTTTATTCAACATTTTATTCAAGTTGGCACCCCTGTTTCTGCCAGTTAATGTTTATCCACTTTCTGACACCATGCAGTGTTTCAGGGTCCAATAATAGGCACCAAGAATGAGCAGCACTTTTTATAAAAGAAGCTTTATTCAGAGGAGCCCCTAAGACTCTCTGCTAGAAAGGAGAAAAAATATGGGCCTAAGGAACTGCCTAGGTCTTGTGACTCCAGGGCAAATCCCCAAATTGCCAAGCCCTTAACATTCAGGGCGTATCAACAAATTGCTAGCTCTGTCACACACCCTCCAACATTTCTCTGATGAAAATATGGATGTCCCATTCCATACTGATAATTTTACTAATTATACCCCACACATCTTATTGTGCTGCCCCAGCACTCTGGGCAGCTTCCGACATATATAAAAACCACAATAAAACATTAAACATTAAAAAAACTTCCCAATACAGGATTGCCTTCAGACGACTCGAGGGTTGGATAACACCACACCCTCCAACATTTCTCCAATGAAAATAGGGACATCCTAAGGAAAAGCTGTATGTTCTGTGATCAAATCAGACAGCTTCTCTAAATCAGGGATGTCCCTGGAAAATAGGGACACTTTGAGGGTCTGCTATCAATACACTGACCCTGGAAAGATGGAGACGGGTGTGTTGCAGGAGTGGGAATGGAATAATCAAATGAAACAATCAGATGGATGTGTTCCAAGACACACAGCCCTGTGTATGTTTGTTCAGAAAAGAATTCCACCGTGTTCAAAGGGGCTACACACACGGTTGCAGCCTTAGAACCTGATGTCATGTTATACTCATTGGGCGAAAAGACAAGACTTTAACTCAAGAGAATTCTGAGGAGCCTCTGGGAAACAGCAGATAAGAGCAACACAGATTTAGGCTCAGTTTGCAGTAATGCCCAGCCAGAGCATGGCCTAGAGTGGATGTGCAAGCATGCAAGCTGTTGCTAAGGAAATCACGGCCTCTGGTCCTGCTGCTGTTGCCAGCTAAGTGATAGAATTGTAGAGTTGGAATGGACCCTGAGGATCACTTAGTGCAACTCCCGGCAATGCTGGAATATGCAGCTGTCCCATGTGGGGATTGAACCTGCAACCTTGGCATTGTCAGCACCATGCTCCAACCAACTGCGCTATGCATGCTTTGTTTTAATATGTCTCCTGAACCCAGTTCATGGTCTGTCTCCTCCAAACAAACCACAAAGCTGAAAACTCAAGAATAAATATCACAATAAACCAAAGTGATATTGTCAAAGTGAATGTGTGAGTAAACCCTAGATAGGACATGACAGCGCACAGAAGGATATTATTATTGCAGTGGTGTATGTTGGCATAAAAATAGTGTGAGAGGAGCCATCTTGGTCATAGCTGTTTCTGCACAGTGAACAAATTCAACACAGCAAAGGTCACAACAAAAGTACTGACAAGGCACGTACACAGCTACCATTATTAATAATAATAAATACATTCCAGAGAAGGGACATTCCCAGCCATATCTGGAGATTGCTGGGGGTTGAACCTGGGAACTTCTGCATGCAAAGGACTCAAGCACTGAGTCATGTTCTACATAGCCTACCTACAAGCTCCCTCTGATTCAAGCCTTTTTCTTGAAACCAGGAAATGGGAAAGATTGGCATGGCAATAAAAAAGCATGACTGCTCATTCAAGAACACATAACAGGCAAAAGTCTCTGGAAGTTCAGCTTAGCAGACCCTACTATTACAGAATGCAGTGCCACAGACAGCTTTGACATAACTTACAAAACCTGTTTTTAAAACAGATTATTATGGGCGGTTAAGTGGAACTGGGTGAAAGGCCCTCTTTCTGGGAGCTACTCTGTATTCACAGTTATCAAGATGCTGCTTACATAAATGATGGAGGAAAAATCCAGTTTGGGTACCATATTCAGACAAAAAGATATGTTTTGTAACTCGAGGGGGGGTAGTGATTTTCATGTCATTCTGATGTTATAAATGCACTGTTCTCAGTAAAACCTGGATTTATTTTGAACAGGAAATGTTGTCTCATAAGGAGTAATGGATTTTGCTGTTTTGTAAATCGCCTTCCTCTGTACTGTAGACTATTCACAATTGTTTACAAAAGTATCAACTTCTAGATCTCAGACTAATTTTAAATCTATTGTATTGAGTCAGGGACTCAGAGGCAAAGCACTGGTCTCTATTACTTACATAGTGCTTTTAGAACTTACCACGGGGTCCCCTGCTGGGTCTTAAATGTTCTTGAGAGAAGGATTTAAATGCTTAATATAGGAGTCTAAATGGAAATCTCTGTGGTTAGCTAGGCCTTATAAATCCGTTTCACCATACGTGTGGTTCTGCACAAATGGCATTTGTACACCTGTGCAGATGTTTCCTATCACATTGCAGTCAACACAGGATTGCTGGCAGAGCTGTGGACCCTGAGGGACATTCTTCCATCATTGGAGAAAATGCCCTTGGGTGTCATTATTTTGTTCTCAAGGATATCAAGAAATATCTAAAAGAATTAAATCACTGGTTTAGGTCTCCCCTCAACATATCCACTGAATATGTGGACTAACAACATGAAAACTTGTTGCTCTAAATAACTTTTAGCTGCTGCTAGAATTTCAATAGCTCAGCCATGGAAAACCCTGAAAAATCTACGTTTGTCTTTGGACTTGGCTATTGCAGAAAAATGTGAACATGAACTGCATATATCCAGGGAGGCTCCAGAATGCTTTCATGTCATCTGGTGGGATTTTATTTCCTATTCTCGACATTCGTCATCCACACCTGCTTGGGAAATGAGGATGTCTTCATTTATACTGGTGTGTCATCCTTTCTTTAACTTACTTTTTGCTTTATATATGCTATGATGTAATATCCTGCTACTGTACTTTTGGACTGCTGTAATGGTAATAAGGGACGCGGGTGGCGCTGTGGGTTAAACCACAGAGCCTAGGACTTGCCGATCAGAAGGTCAGTGGTTCGAATCCGCGCGATGGGGTGAGCTCCTGTTGCTCAGTCCCTGTTCCTGCCAACCTAGCAGTTCAAAAGCACGTCAAAGTGCAAGTAGATGAAAAGGTACCGCTCCGGCGGGAAGGTAAACGGCGTTTCTGTGCACTGCTCTGGTTCGCCAGAAGCGGCTTAGTCATGCTGGCCACATGACCTGGAAGGTGTACGCCGGCTCCCTTGGCCAATAAAGCAAGATGAGCGCCGCAACCCCAGAGTCGGCCACGACTGGACCTAATGGTCAGGGGTCCCTTTACCTTTACTGGTAATAAAATTCTAATTTAAATACATAACTAAACACACTCTCTCTTTTATAGCACTTGTAAATGTGGTATCTGTCATACAGATCATTGTATCTGTACCTTGGTTCTCAAACTTAATCTGTTCCGGGAGTCCATTTGACTACTGAAACCATTTGAAAACCAAGGCGCGGTTTCCGATTGGCTACAGGAGCTTCCTGCACTCAATCAGAAGCCACGGCAAACGCTCAGCTTCCGAAAAACATTTGCAAACTTACTTCTGGGTTTGTGGCATTCGGGACCCAATTTGTTTAACTAAGCCGTTCGGGAACCACTGTACCACTGTATTAAATCAGACCCTCCAACCATCTAGCTCAGTATTGTCCAAACTGACTGGTGTGGCAGTTCTCTAGGCTTTAGACAGGGACCATTTCCATCTCTACCTAGAGATGTCAGGGACTAAACCTGGAAACTCCTTGCTTCTGTAGAGCAGATACTCTACCACTAAGCTATGGCCCTTACTCCACCCAATACAGCTCCGTTGTAGTGAGAAGTGCACAGCTTAGACGGCTGATATCCCATGAGTCCTTGATTTGGGGGTTGGTCTCATTAGGCACATATAGCCCGGCTGCTGACCACCCAGAGCCTCCTCTCAGAACCCTAAACAAACTACAGCTCCCACAATTCTTTGGGAGAAGCTATGATTGTTTAAAGCGGCACTGTAGTGCTTTAAATGTATGGTGTCTAGAATAAGAGAACAAGAAGAACTTATGTTTAAATAAAATTGGAAAATGTTTACTGAATATATGGGGGGGCTGTGTACACTTGAAAACAATGGCAGCATTAAGTTAAATTCAAGAGTGCAAATAAGTCTTGATGGATGTAATAATGTAATACTGAATGATTTAGTTTATGGAAAATATGCAGGGATTTGTGATATGCAAAATGAACCATGGAAGGGTAAGAAGGGAAGTCATTGATATTTTAAGGCTGTTTAAATGAATATTCTAAATTGTAAAACAGAAAGTTTAATAAAAATTATATATATATATATATATATATATATATATATATATATATATATATATATATAAATAAATAAATAAATGTATGGTGTAAATTTGCCATTAAACTATGTAAAAGAGTGGTTCCCAATGGGTGGTTTGCAGACCCCTGAGGTTCTGCGGGACCATAACAAAAACTATCAAAATTGTCAAAAGTAGGGGGTCCATGGCTTCTGTTTTTGAAGATCGGGGGCCCGCAGTACTTAGCTAACTGGGAACCACTGGTGTAAAAAAAATGAATCAAGCTTAATTCATTATAACTCCGGCCAGAATATTTATATGCAAATGCATGCTGGGGATAAGAAGCCTAATAAAACAGATCAGATAAAGAAAGTGTGGGGAAAGCTAATCATTGTTGGACTAACTACTGTGCTCAAGGAGGGAGAAAGTATGACTAAGTAACCACTAATAACACAGTGTACACAATAAAGGGATTTGGAAATTCTGGACCAGGGAACTGAATACACCAATTTGTGAAGAAAGGAAAATAGTATGCTGAGGAACATCAGTAGCAGTATTTATTATAGTTATCACTATAAGGCCAGAGTGAGTGTGCAAGTCACCTATCAATCCTGGAATTAGTAAAAGTTTAGAATTAACCTTTGATTAATTTGGTTTATGCTAATAATAATAATAATAATAATTTATTATTTATACCCCGCCCATCTGGCTGAGTTTTCCCAGCCACTCTGGGCGGCTGCCAATCAAGTGTTAAAAACAGTACAGCGTTACATATTAAAAACTTCCCTGAACAGGGCTGCCTTAAGATGTCTTCTGAATGTCAGGTAATTATTTCTCTCTTTGACATCTGATGGGAGGGCGTTCCACAGGGCAGGCGCCACTACCGAGAAGGCCCTCTAAGGAGCCAGGCCAGCTCACTGAAAGAACGCTGACAACAGTCAGTCATTAGCCCATCCAGGAAGCCTCCAAGAGGGCAAAAATGTGCCACATAAGGAGGGGGGGAGCCCCTCCCCCAGCTTTGCGTTGGTGGTGGGCGGAGACCAAAGCGGTTTCAGATTTCAGGGTGAATGACATAAGTGAACAAAAAAGGCATATCAGTTTTGCAAGCGGTTTGGCAAGCAGAGCAAGAGAAGAGAACACCATGTGGGCTGGCTAGGACAAGCTGTAACAAGGAGACACAGAGGACGCGACTGATTTCTCCCTTTGCAGACCCAAGCATGCTGCACCGATGAGTGAAGCAATGGACCCTCTTGGGGTGTAATCCTGAGCACCCTCTATCCTAGGCTCAGGTTGTATATCTGTGTAAATGCACCACATTTCATAAAGATGCCACAGTCTCTCCTGTGCTTCATTGTCCAAAAGAAAATACATACAGGACCTGGTATCGGTGTGGCGTGTAACAATATTTATTCTACCCAAGTAATAGTGTGTTATCATTAATAATTTCATATCAGGTGCTTTCTGAGAATTAATCATTTAGTGTTGCTCCTGTAGCTGATTGTGATAATGTAAATTGTGTACAGTTTTTATGATTTAGGTAAAGGTAAAGGTAAAGGGACTCCTAACCATTAGGTCCAGTCATGGATGACTCTGGGGTTGCGGCGATCGTCTCACTCTATAGGACGAGGGAGCTGGCGTTTGTCCGCAGACAGCTTCCCGGGGCATGTGGCCAGCATGACTAAACCGCTTCTGGCAAACCAGAGCAGCGCACGGTGACTATTTATCTACTTGCACTTTGATGTGCTTTCAAACTGCTAGGTTGGTAGGAGCTGGGACTGAGCAACGGGAGCTCACCCCATCACAGGGATTCGAACCGCCAACCTTCTGATCAGCAAGCCCTAGGTTCTGTGGTTTAACCCACAGCGCCACCCGCGTCCCTTTTATGACTTATCAATACACAATAAGCCTTGCACATTATTTTTTTTTAAAAACCCCAGCACATAGTGAACACGGTATCTGGTAGAAGGGTGGGAAGCTTGCCTTCTCTCTCCAACCTTGGATGTGCCAACAATTTTTTTTTTTATTACATACCACACACAATATGTAAAAGTAGTCATGTGCTCCCCCTCTACCACCTGCAGGTACAACGAGTTCAACACGTTTAAGGGATTAGGAGGTAAGAAGAGTGAGGCAACACATATTCGGTCACAGTATCCTATTTGACTTTATCTATCTAAAATCATTCATTTAGGTTTTTAGCACTCTACCCAAGCAGCAGTCTTTCCCTGTCTCCCAGAATATCATATGGATCTGTTAACTGCTTTTTGTTTTAATAAACATCAGGAAAAAGTAATATCAATGGCTGCATTAAAATATTTCAGCAGTTACAAGGTGACAAGAAAAAGAGACTGTAACTCTATCTATCTATCTATCTATCTATCATCTATCTATCTATCTATCTATCTATCTATCTATCTATCATCTATCTATCTATCATCTATCTATCATCTATCTATCTATCTATCTATCTAATCTATCTAATCACACACAAACACCATTTGTCTGAGATGACAGAACCCTCAAAGCAGTTTACAAAAAGAATCAAACTATTAAATTGTCAGTAAAAAAGTTAAAAACAGCCTTTTAAAGCCTTCAAAAAAATAAAATCAACAACACGGTAACGGCCAGATTAAAACACATGTCAAGATTCTACATGTTTTTGCTGTTATTAAAGCATTTCGGGTCAGTTAGTACACCTGCCATTCATTAGGATGGTGAGCCGTTTCATTGTTTTTGGCATAAACTCATTAATTTCAGTGAATGCGACCCGCAGCATACAACTGTTAGCATGAACTGCATTCCTTAAAAAGAGAAAGAACCAAACCAGCAGTCCCAGCTACTGCAGAATGAAGCTCAAGAATGAAAGGAGACAAAAAAAGTCCTACCTGGCCGTTTCCCTCCAGAGAGTACGTTACATCTCCCAGTGAAGAAGATTGAAGAGGCACAGTGGCTTTCTCTGTGGTAACGCCCCATTTGTGCATGATTCTAAATTCTTCAGCGTCCCACCCACGAAAGTTGCAATTCAGGATTCCTGACTCAGGGCAATCCTCCTATTGTGTAAAACCTTAGGATGCACCTCCAGTGGAACAATGCTGATCTGCTGCCTTTGGTGCTTGTCCCAACCTTGTAAAATGAGAGAGTCGTTGTTTTATGGTATCCCTTAATCAGGGAGGCAAATACAGCAGTGGCAGGAGGGGATTCTTCAGCTTAAAGCTGAGTTTCATGTAAGAAACTCCACTTCGATCCTAAAGAATACCCTGAAGGAGCCACAATGAGCTCCAATTTCATGGGATGCATTCCTGTGGTATATGAAAAGCTTTTTTTAAGGTACATATGTATTACAGATACTGCATTTTTAATAGATACATATGAAAGGTGCACAACATTTTAACAGGTGAGGAATCCTGCGCCACATTCACACCATACATTTAAAGCACTATGAGACCATTTAACAAATCATCATCATCATCATCATTACTTTTAATTTGTATACCGTCTTTCTATCTTACAATACCCAAGGCGGTTTACAAGCCGAAGAAACAAAGAATGTACACCCTATAACAATCTAATGCCATACAAAAATGTGACAATAAAATAGAACTTTAAAATAAGCAACCTACATCAAATAGTCAGGAGTCGTTCGCAACTGGACTTACGGTAACTGTCAGGGGCCCTTTACCTTTTTTTTACATCAAATCAAGTAACATTCAAGAATCATTGGAATAGTATGGAAATTATACTTCCCACCAAATAATTCTGGGAAGCGTACCGTAATTTGTTACGGGTGTTGACAGTTGCTAGGCAGAGCTGTGGGCCCTGAGGCAGTGAATAGTCTGTGACCAGAACAGCTGAGCTGTACAGATCAACAAGTGTCAATCAATCAACCTTTATTGAGGTCAAAGACCAGACAGGATCAACAAGTGTTGTTGTTTGGGGGGGGGGGGCTTTTCTTTTTTCTTTTTTTAAACGAGATCACACACCAGTTAATTGCAAGCAGCAATATGGGAAAGCATTCATTTGCCTGTACTGAATTCTCCAGAGGAGGCCACTTCACCCATGTTCTCAGCATGCCAGCTGGATCTTGTCCATTGGCTCTTATATCAGCTATTACAACAAAATGTTGGAAATGTGAAAGATCACAGAGAGAAGAGACATGGGATGGCAGACCAGCCCCATCTTCTTCCCATACCCCTCTAGCCTGAGCTGCTCCTTCTCTACCCAGCCACTTAGCCGATCCACCTTGTCCTAACCTCAGCTGCTTGATGGCTATGGGAGAAGCCATGGGGAAAGTTCACCACTGTTTTTCAGCATGTATTGACAAATTGGACAATCTCATTTCCTTTCCTTTTCTCAAGTATCTGCCACATTTCATCATCAGTTTTCCATTTTTTAAAAAATATATATATAAATTTTCATGTCCATTGCTCCTAATATATGCCCTTATTGCAAGCAATTTCCCTGAATATGATGCATGTTAATATGTTATTCTTATAAATAAAAACATTTTTGCATGCACTTTCTGCCAATATGTATATATTTTTTGGAGCTGGAGAAATGTAGTGCTAAATTCAGAGATATGTGATTGTTTTGAAGAAGCACTGCCTTGTAGTTCACGTTTTGGTGCAAGAAGTGTGGATTTCATGTAGGTTCTTATTAAAATGCAAGTTGAAATAATTTCTCTCCCACCCCTCTTTTTCAGGAAGATTATACACCACTATGAACACTGGAGGTATCTTTCTTTCCCACACCCACCACCCATTGCTATCTCAATTTTCCTCACAGATTGCCTGAAGCTACAAATGAGTATCGCCATCACCACATATATTAGTAGTGCAGCCGAGCAGCTGTCCTTCTGTAGCCAAAAAGCCAACACACATGAAAGAGAGATATCAGCAGACGTTGAGGAAGCCTGGAGTCTGTAGATATACAAGTTGTAGAGTTGCAAAACGTTCAGAAAAGAAGAATGAAAGAACGATCAAGGGTGTAGAGCGACTCTCCTATGCAGAAATAGTTGCAGTATTTGGGACTTTCTAGTTTAGATACAAGATGAAGAAGAGGTGATATTTTTAAAAAATATGCATGACATGGAGAACTTGGATAGCGAAGAATTTTTCTCATTCTCTTACGGCACTAGAACTCTCGGGCATCAAATGAAGCTGAATTTGGAAGAGCCAGATTTTTAAAAAAAGTACTTCAGCCATGCATAGTTAAACTGTGGAACTCACTCCCAAAGCTATCTTGGATGGCTTCAAAAGAGATTTAAACAAATTTTGGGAGGAGAAGGCTATCAAGAGCAACTAAAGTAGAACAGTTCCTAGATGAGAATTATCCATGTAACTACTGTATATTGATAAGCAATTCAGCCTTCTGAAGTCCAGCTCCGAGGGCCTTCTGGTGGTTCCCTCAATGCGAGAAGTGAGATTACAGGGAACCAGGCAGAGGGCCTTCTCAGTAGTGGCACCCGCCCTGTGGAATGCCCACATGTCAAGGAAATAAACAACTATCTGACTTTTAGAAGACATCTGAAGGCAGCCCGTTTAGGGAAGTTTTTAATGTTTGATGTTTTATCGCCTTTTTAATATTCTGTTGGAAGCCGCCCAGAGTGGCTGGGGAGGCCCGGCCAGATGGGCGGGGTATAAGTAATAAATTATTATATATTTACAATGGTGCCTCTGGTTACGAACTTAATTCGTTCTGGAGGTCCGTTCTTAACCTGAAACCATTCTTAACCTGAGGTAACACTTTAGCTAATGGGGCCTCCCGCTGCCACCGTGACATCGGTGTGCTATTTCTGTTCTCATCCTGGGGCAAAGTTCTTAACCCGAGGTACTACTTCCGGGTAAGCAGAGTCTGTAACCTGAAGTGTTTGTAACCCGAGGTACCACATCATTATTATTATTATTATTATTATTATTATTATTATTATTATTATTATCTCACGTGCAGGACAGACATGCAGTAAACAAATAAAGCCAAGGATGAATCACAACGTAGTCTGGTTTGCACATAACACTAAGCCAAACCATGGCATTAGACAAATATGTAGGCTCACAAAGAGGAGGCTGTGGTTGCTTTGCTTCTCTTGTCAGTTGTCCTGCTGTTGTAATCCTGCAAGCTAAGCTGTGTTTTGGTTTAGCATGACATCTGACACCTTCCAATATTCATCAGGTGAAAATAGCGACAGTCTATTCTACATCAGGAAGCATCTCCTGAGTTTGATCTGCTGGACACATATATTTCATATATAATAATAATAATAATAAATTTTATTTATATCCCGCCCTCCCCAGCCGAAGCTGGGCTCAGGGCGGCTAACAACAATAAAACAATACAAAAGTGCAACACAAACAACACTCTAAAATCATTCATTATAAAATTAATTAAATTCAAGCCACTGGCCACTATTGGGCCAGAGCTCCGCGAAGATTGCCGAGGGAGGGAGTCAGGCTGTGCCCTGGCCAAAGGCCTGGCGGAACAGCTCTGTCTTGCAGGCCCTGCGGAAAGATGTCAAGTCCCGCAGGGCCCTAGTCTCTTGTGACAGAGTGTTCCACCAGGTCGGAGCCACAGCCGAAAAAGCCCTGGCTCTAGTTGAGGCCAGCCTAACTTCTCTGTGGCCTGGGACCTTCAAGATATTTTTATTTGAAGACCGTAAGTTTCTCTGTGGGGCATACCAGGAGAGGCGGTCCCGTAGGTACGAGGGTCCAAGGCCGTATAGGGCTTTAAAGGTTAAAACCAGCACCTTAAACCTGATCCTGTACTCCACCGGGAGCCAGTGCAGTTGATATAGCACCGGATGAATGTGATCTCGCAGCGAAGACCCCGTAAGGAGTCTCGCTGCAGCATTCTGCACCCGCTGGAGTTTCTGGGTCAGTCTTAAGGGCAGCCCCACGTAGAGCGAGTTACAATAATCCAGTCTGGAGGTGACCGTCGCGTGGATCACAGTGGCTAGGTCAGGGCGAGAGAGGTAAGGAGCCAACTGCTTAGCTTGGCGGAGATGGAAAAATGCCGCCTTTGTTATAGCTGCAATCTGCGCCTCCATGGAAAGGGAGGTGTCGAAGATTACACCCAAACTCTTAACGGACGGTGCTGGCACTAACTGCGCCCCCGCAAGAGATGGGAGTTGCCCCCCCAATCCCATATCGTCCCGTCCCAGCCACAGGACCTCTGTCTTCGAAGGATTTAGCTTCAACCGGCTCCCACGTAACCATCCAGCCACAGCTTCCAGACATCTGGTCAGTGTGTCTGGGGCCGAGTCAGGATGGCCATCCATCAACAGATAGAGTTGGGTGTCATCGGCATACTGATGGCAACCCAGCCCAAAACTCCGGACAAGCTGGGCGAGGGGGCGCATAAAGATGTTGAAAAGCATTGGGGAGAGTATCGCACCCTGAGGTACTCCACACACCAAGGAGTGGCGCGATGACAATTCCCCCCCAAGCGCCACCCTCTGTCCCCGACCAGAGAGAAACGAGCGCAGCCATTGAAGGACTGTGCCCTGGATCCCCACGTCGGCAAGGCGGTGGTCCAGAAGTTCATGATCGACCATGTCGAAAGCTGCTGACAGATCTAGAAGAATCAGCAGCCCCGACCCGCCTCGATCCAGCTGTCTACGAAGATCATCTGTTAGGGCAACCAGAGCTGTCTCGGTCCCATGACCAGCGCGGAAGCCAGACTGGAATGGATCCAGAGCCGATGTTTCATCCAGAAACCCACCAAGCTGTTCAGCAACCGCTCTCTCAATCACCTTACCCAGGAACGGAGGATTCGAAACCGGGCGGTAATTGGATAGATCTAAAGGATCTAATGATGTTTTCTTTAAGAGCGGGCGCACCACTGCCTCCTTCAGTTCCCCTGGGAATGTCCCCGTGCCAAGGGACAAATTGATGATATCCCCCAGGAGGGCCCGCACCTCGTCTGGACACGCTCTAATCAGCCAAGACGGGCACGGGTCGAGAGGACAGGTGGTGGGCTTTCCAGCTCGGAGGAGTCTGTCCACATCGGCTGGGGATATCCGGTCAAAGTGGTCCAATACTGGACCCGAGGACAGTCGAGGGGCCTCCAGTTCCTTTATTGTATCCAAATTGGCAGGGAGGTCATGGCGGAGCAACAAGACCTTCTCCGCAAAAAAGCTCGCAAATGCCTCACAGCCGTGTGTCAAATTGTTATTTAAATTTGGCTGTCCTTCAAGGGACGTTAAAGACCTGATTATACTAAATAATTGCGCCGGGCGAGAGCATATACATCTGTCGCCTTGAGCCAAATGCAACTTCTCTGCCTAAACTACCTCACAGGATTGTGGTAAAGAAAAAATGTGCAAGGGAAGGCATCAACAGATGAATGGAATGAAATAAAATGTTAGCTGTAAGCTGCCTTGAGTCCCTGTCAGGGGAAATGGCAGGTAATGACGATGACAACAACAATGAGAATGATCAGGAACATACCAGAGAGTAAATCCCATTGCACTCAGTGGGACTCAGTTCTGAGAAAAAATGCTTAGGATTGCAGTGTAAGGCTGCAGAGTCTCTACCCAGTTACTAGGGAGTAAGCTCCATTGAATACAGTGGGGCTTACTTCTGAGTAGCCATGGCTCACGGTATAAGGCTGCCCTTACAATAAAGGAATAAACACTCTGTGCCTTTCCTAAAAGAAATGGCTGGCTGCTGATGAATTGCAATTAAAGAATTTTAAGTGGATTGGTTTCTAAATTCTAGGAAGGGCTTTGTATGCCAACTTCACCACTTCTTTCGTTTGGTGCAGGTATTTTATTTTCAGTAATAATAATAATAATAATAATAATAATAATAATAATAATAATAATTTATTATTTATACCCCGCCCATCTGGCTGGGTTTCCCCAGCCACTCTGGGTGGCTTCCAACAGTTTAAACAGGACTCTGTTTTCGCCCCCCCCCCACAGAGAGAGAGAGAGAGAGAGAGAGAGAGAATTCTCCTGTTTCCTAAAAGGACAGGGGGGTGTCTGATCTCCCCACTACTTTTAACTGAAACAAGGAGGGGAGGAAAAAGAAAAACCAGCACAGCTTCTAGATTTAGGTAGGTAGCCGTGTTGGTCTGACGCAGTCGAAATATATTAAAAAATTGTCCAGTAGCACCTTAGAGACTAACCAAGTGCAGCTTCTGTAATTCTGGGACTGTCCTTGGAAAACCAGGACACTTGGAGACCTGGGCGCGAGGTTTAGCTCTCTCCAGGCAAAACATGAACTGCAACCAAGGTTTGTCCTATGATTTGCAGCTTTGTGTATTCAACAGGTTCAGTTTAGGTAAGGTCTTTTCCATTTCCTTGTTGCTTATTTTAAGAAATCTCAACACAAGTTTCTGTACATGGTCAGTGGATTTCTCAAAGGTTTCCACTGGTTTGATGCAAGACAGCATTTTGTAATAAGCGCAACATTTCCTTTTAATTTAAATGGGAGGCAGCCACACAACTCAACTGAACAAATCACCTCCAGCTCTTTCCCACAAGAGATTTGTGACTAAGTGCTCTGTTTGTGGGGCTTGCTAGGGATATTTCCCAACTGGATTAGGGAAGGGAACAGCAAGTTGCTTCATGCTTTAGGTGAGAGGCTACATTTTCCCGTGTAACAAGATCAACAACATTAACACCCACTTGGGATACGGTAGATCTTTTCATGACTATGATGCTCATCTGGCCAAGCAAGCATATGGAATTTACATGAATGGAGGAAATCTCAGCTTTCCATGCATGAAAGATAACACCATATTTTTGGAGACTACAATATCTATATGTCAAATTGTAAACTCAGCCCTGAATGGAGCAATCAAACCAGTACTACTATTGCAGAAGAGGACATTTAATTGGAGTAATTAAGCAATGGTGCAATTAGTCCATTGGAAACAAGGCACAATTTTTCAGGTCCAAGTCCAATTTGCTACCTATGTTTGCACTTCAAAGGAAAAGCAGTGCCCTCCCCCAAAATGTAGGAGACAGTAATAAATAGATTTGCATTTATTTAATTACATAAAACAAAGTAATGTTCAGCAAGTAAGAAAGTTAATTCAGTAGAAATGCTGCTTAAAAGCAAGAAGGCAGTCTGTAACTGTGACCAAAACTGCAATGTAAATACTGTATTGTTTTGAAATAGTTATGAAGTGCGTTGCTGATTCTTAACAGCAAAAGCCACCTTTAATATTTTCCTTTTAATTGACTCTTACATAGACATGCCATTAGGATAGATTAGAATCCATTTTTTTTAAAAAAATAATATTTATTTAAATTGTATTCCTTTCATTTATTTAAATAAATAAATTCATGTCATTTATTTAAATAAATAAATAAATTCATTTCATTTATTTAAATGAGGGTTTTGGTTGGTTTTTAGCAAAAAATGTAGTGCCTTTTAAAAAAAAAGTTTAAAAGGAAATTTAGATCCAATGCAGATTAGATTTACAATTTATACTTTAATCTCTCAACACTGAGTCATAACCATGATCAAAGACCATGCGGTGTAAGCATATGAATATCTTACTCAAATGTATGCCATACTAAGCTCAATGGGATTTACGCCCCAGGTAAGTATGTATGGGATGGTAGCCTTAGGTAAGGCTAACACAATGTTGCTTGTTCTTGGAATCGCATTGCTTCCAGCACATTTACAACGTGTTCTATATCCATCTTATCTGCTTTTCCCAGAGTCCCCATCTCATAAGGTCAATCTCTGCCAGCATCTTGAATTATTCTGAGCAATTCAGTTCCCTCTTTGTGCTGGGCTCGGGGCTGGACTGGGCAGGTGTCCCTCCACCTAGTCCTGCTAGGGCTAGGCTTAACCTACTGCCACCTATGGGATGGGGGCAGGGGGAAAAGCAGGTATTACTCCACTGACACGGTGCTGTCCCTTCCGCCTAGTGAATGTGCAGGCAGGTGAGCTGTCTATATGACCCCTGCTGCTGGCAGCCAATGGAAAGCCCCCAAGCAGGGGTAAGGTGGAGCTAGCTCGGGATCCATTTCGTTCTGAGCCATTGTTGCGCTCAAACCATGTCCAAATGTTGCACCAACTTCAGGCTGGCATGATCTACTTGCCCCCCCCCCCACACCTTCTGTCCTGGCCACCATATGCAGGTCTGTGGCAGTGGACATATTGTACAATTTCTTGCCTGCTTCTCCTTTTACACTTAGGTAAAGGTAAAGGGACCCCTGACCAGGTCCAGTCGTGGCCGACTCTGGGGTTGCGGCGCTCATCTCGCTTTACTGGCCGAGGGAGCCGGCGTACAGCTTTCGGGTCATGTGGCCAGCATGACTAAGTTGCTTCTGGCAAACCAGAGCAGTGCACGGAAATGCCATTTACCTTCCTGCCGGAAGAAGAAGAAGAAGAAGAAGAAGAAGAAGAAGAAGAAGAAGAAGAAGAAGAGTTTGGATTTGATATCCCGCTTTAACACTACCCGAAGGAGTCTCAAAGCGGCTAACATTCTCCTTTCCCTTCCTCCCCCACAACAAACACTCTGTGAGGTGAGTGGGGCTGAGAGACTTCAAAGTGTGACTAGCCCAAGGTCACCCAGCAGCTGCATGTGGAGGAGCAGGGACAAGAACCTGGTTCACCAGATTACGAGTCCACCACTCTTAACCACTACACCACACTGGCAGTTGGCCTACTGCTCTTCCCCAGGCCCATTATTTGAGAAATGTTACTAAGTGCATGTTACTAAGAAATGTTACTAAGAACTTAAGCCAGGAGACAAGGTTTGCCGGATAAATTATTCCACAGGCACTTGGGACCAAAGTTGTACAAAGGGTTAAGTACTTAATTTGTTCCGGAAGTCCATTCTTAACCTGAAACTGTTCTTAACCTGAAGCACCACTTTAGCTAATGGGGCCTCCTGCTGCTGCTGTGCTGCCGGAGCACGATTTCTGTTCTCATCCTGAAGCAAAGTTCTTAACCCGAGGTACTATTTCTGGGTTAGTGGAGTCTGTAACCTGAAGCGTATGTGACCCGAGGTACCACTGTATAAATGACATAAACTATATACTCTAATTATTCTTGTGGGAAGGCTACTCAAGATATTGCAAGCATTGGGATCCCAGAGATGCCACCCCGTATCTCACAACTGGCAGAGCCACAATTCTAGTTGGACAATTGCTGTGGTCTATTGAATTCTACCTCCTTTACTGGGAACCCTGTTGGGCGGCCAATTCTGAGTCCACAAACTTGATGCTAGGTGCCAGAGACAGAAGAAAGCACAGCAGGGGGAACCGGTGGCCCTCCATATGCTGTTGGGACTCCAAGCACAAATCATCCCCAACCAACATGGCCAATTGTTAGGGATGATGGGAGTTGTAGTTCATCAACACCTGCAGGGCCACAGGTTCCCCATTCCTGTAATGTAAATTCTGCTGGTAACCCATCCTCTTGTTCAGCTCAGTTTTGACTTTCAATGGCTTCTAAATGGCATAGGGGTGAAGGACCTATTAGAATGGTCTTCCGCCAGAGGCTAATGGATCTAAATGACTTCCTAGCCATCCTTTATGTCAGGGACAGAAGCTGCCCACGCTAGAATAAGAAACCGATGACTCTGCCCAGTGTGGTGGTGAGTCACCAGAATTGCTTCTTGGCATGTTGTCCTAGTAATGAAGTATTCTCAGACTCTGGGATGGCATTGTGCAACAGGCTGGCCACTGGACTCTCCTGGACAGGAAGGTGACTGTAACTGTCATGGAAATAGTCAAGCGAGCACTGGCAGTTAGGGAACCCTGTGGCCTTGCTGATTCCCTTGGAGATATATATATATATATATATATATATATCACACACACACACACACATACATATACACATGCACACAATTTCAACATAGCAAATTATCAAAACAAATCATCTTCATTATTCCCCCCCCATTTTTTCCCTCCCTACCTTCCCTTCGACTTTCCTCAGCTCCTCTCTCTGATTTCTCATTCAATGTGAACTATATACATCCTTATATTATCTATCTTCTATGTTATCCCTCAATAAATTTGTGTATGTTTATTCAAAACCTGCCAAGGAGTCCAATTCATTTTGTTGTCTTTTTTAAAAAATTGTGAAGGGTTCCCATTCTTCTTTGAAGTCACAGTTGTCCTTGTCTCGTAATTTGCATGTCAATTCTGCCAGTTCTGCATAGTTCATCAATTTCTCTTGCCACTGTTCTTTTGTAGGGGTTTCCTCATTCTTCCATCCTTGTGCAATCAAGACTCTTGCCGCTGTTGTAGCATACATAAAGAAGTTCTTTCTCTTCCTTGGCAGCTTTCAGCATCCTCCTGGGAAGCCTCACAGTGCTGACACGGGGTGGGAGAGACACCATGTTGAAGTGACTCTGGTCATTCATCAACATTATTCTGGAGAAAGGGTGGGGAACTGTTTTCAACAATGCCACTCCAACCCACTGGGCTAGATAACAATGGGAGGCAATGCCAGAGGCAAAAAAGAAAAAGAAAAAGGTGAGTGGAGCTATTGACCTTTGTACAGTAGGGTACATTTCACCCTTGCAATCCTCACCTGCTTATTCCATCTTGGCAAGCAAGAGATATTATTACAATACATATAGATATATTCAAGACCACCTTCCAGCCAGGAAGAACTACAGGAGGACATGCAGCAGGGCCAAAAAAGGTGTAGCCTGGGAAGAGTCCTGAGGGCCACACCTTGCTGTCTAGATCCAGCTCCCTGAAACTCGATGACTGCTGGAGCTAGATGTCACTAGATTCAACCAAGCAACAGACAATCCCAGCTCAGCCCTTTGCAAGTCTAGGGCTATCTACATAAAGAGTGCATTAAGTAAGATTCTTTCCAGGAAGGAACATACAGGCTATGCTTTTCTCAAGCGACATTCTCCAGGGCAATCCTGTTTGCTAGCACAGCAAAAACAGACAACAAATTGCTTTGGTAATGTAATATATTTGGGTATCGAATTAAATATCTAACATTGTATGAATCTGCCTCCCACACTGTTTTATCTTAGATCTGTCTTCCTTGTCAATGCTTGGGCTTGGGGGGATGGTACAATGTTCTCAGACATTTTCCAGAGGTCAACGCAGCTTAGCCTCCCGCTATATAAAATGCAAGGTTACCCAGACCATGATGGAGGTGTGTGCAAAAAAATTCCACTAAATCAGTGATAGAAGTACAGAAAGGATTATACCATCTAATCTCAATGCTGTCACAAGAGCTGAGCCACTTGACACTGTTTGACTATGGTCACCTGCGTAGCTAGTCTGGGGTGTTGGGCAGGAAGCCCAACATTCTGAATCAACCAACACCCCAGGTCTTCTTGAAAAAGCCTACTCCAGTCCATAGTTGCGGCACAGCCACCAGCTTCTACTAGACTTCTACTAGAAGTGTATGAACTACTGCAGGGGTAGCCTATGTGGCGTTCTTCAGGTGTCCCTGGACTACAGTTCTCATCTTAGGTTGCTGGGGAGCAGGGAGTTGGCCATCAAAGTTCCTCCCAGCCCAAGTGAACCTACCTTGCTCAGCCCCATGCTCGGAGGAAGGCTCTAGGAACTGGCGCCATGACTACAACCCCACCTTAATAATAATAATAATAATAATAATAATAATAATAATAATAATAAACAACTTATTTATACCCCGCCCTCCCTGGCCAAAGTCGGGCTCAGGGTGGCTAACGTCAGATATATAACATTGGTATAAAATTGAACAATAAATTAAAATACAGGTCAAAATCAAATTAAAGTCTAGTTAGATGGCTTTCTGCAGGGTTAGGGTTGGAAACAGTACGTAACATGGGAAGTTAACCAGATTGAATAAGCTCGCAGAAGTACTTGAAGGCAGCTTGCAAAGGGGCTGGACAGCTGCGGTGGAAGAGAGACAAGCAGAAGAGGGCTTTCTCTTCACAAACCCTTCCATTCTCATGGGTGATCTGACTTTCCACCCTCTTATCTAATGTCTTCTACTCTACTGTCCCTTTGCTGCCCTTCAGCAATGAGGTTTTGGTGTTGCATTTAGTTTAAAAATGTATAAACCATCCTCAATCCGAAACTGGATTTCAGGGCTAAAAACGAATAACTTTAAAATTACAAAAACTTTGTAATATGGGCTAACATTACAATTAAGAGGGATTTCACAATGCTTTCTTTTTAAGTGTTCTGTTCTACTTTATACTTATGTTTACATTTCCAGATTTGTTTTTTTCACAATCCTGGTCTCAACCATCCTCATAAACATGATGAGAGATGGAGGATTCCCTTTTCACAGAAAGGGAGATAAACGTTGAGAGAGCATAGTCCATAGGCTCAGCTGGGATTCCACCTTTAAATCTAATATTCCCTGTACTGCATCACATTGTTCTAATTATTTGTAATACGCTTAAGAGCAAGCTCTAGTGCCTTCTTAAAACAGCAGCAATTCTCAGCTATTACAATGGAAAAATCCTATCACCATGCTTAAAACTGGAAATTGCATTCAGTATCAATTTCACCTGAAAAACGAGATATTCATGTGCGGTAGCTTCCCATACACTCCCTGCTTACATCACTGACATGCAAAAAGATTTCCCAATTTGTACCTAAGCAAAGCATGGCGCTTAAGTCTCCACAACGTGCCAATGCAAAGTTGCTGAAGATAATCACAAAGATTAAGAAATGTTACCTCCTGCTACTTTCCCACTAGGCATATCACATTGTGCAGTGACAAAATGCTTTCAAATGAGAAATAATGACACAATTTATTATGTAGATAACTCCTTGCCCTCCTTACATCTTCTTTCCAGGAAGAAACATTTCTGGTATGGGAAATACATTCTTTCCAAACCACAATATTTTGCAGTTTGAGAAGTGTAATTTTCTCTTTGAAGCAGGTCGCTTCAAACTTTCCATTTCTCTCTCTTATTTCTCAACTGGCATAATTTATTATTACTATTATTTGTTCGCAGAATATGTACCTTCTCCTCCAACAAAAATGCTCCCAGGCTGGCTTACGTACAGTCAGTTAGAACAAGGCAATCCATGCCTACAGGCTTACAACCTAAGGGGAAAGGGTCAGGGAGGGGAGAAGTGGGGAAGAGATAATCAAATTCAAGCCAGTTCTTAAACAGTTGTTCTCAAAGACCAGCTGGCCCAGTTCAGGGGTAGGAGGTGCTCAAGAGACCTGGTCTGTTACAGCAGAGCTGATGGAGTAAGTTCTGCTTCCTATATCTCCCACTGGGACAATCTAATACAGGGGTCAGCAGCCCGCGGCTCCGGAGCCACATGTGGCTCTTTTACACCTTTGCCGCGGCTCTGGGGCACATACTAGCGAGGGGAGGAGGCGCATTGTGCGCCCCGACACTCCCCACTGTGGCGGGCGCTGTACTGGCTGTGACGTCGCATGGGGGCGGTGCGTGCGTTAGTTAGTACACCTTCCTGCCCTCTGTCAGATTGCGGCTCCGGAGATATATTTGTTTTAAATGTCGCAATGGTTTTGCGGCTCCCAGTTTTTTTTTGTTTTTTTTCCTTCGGAAACAGGTCCAAGTGGCTCTTTTTGTCTTAAAGGTTGCAGACCCCTGATCTAATACAACACTGCTCCCAGGTGACAGTTGAGAAAATGAGTTCTGCTTCCCAACTACATTCAGAGTCCATCCCATCGCATTTAGGTCTTGCAGCCTACTGCACCCCTAGTGCCGCTCCCCTCCCAGTAATTCTCCTTGCCTCTTACCTGTTTCTCTTCCTTCCTTGCTCCAAGTAAACCTGTTGGTCCAGGCTTTTCCTGTGAAATCTTTGCAGAGATTTACCTCTGTATATACTAACTTGCCCAATGTTTTGTAAGAAACTCAGTAAGTTTCAAACCTGCAATTGAAGCCTGTGTTTTATTGGCATTTCCCCCTGAAATTGGTGTGTAACGGACATGTTCCTATGGACTGCACAACTCTGGGCATTTTGCATGCATGTATAACATTTGAACGAGGACCTATGTCAACATCATGACGGATGGACAACATTTGACTTCGAGAATCACAATTTTTGCAGGCCTGATACATATCTAGTGAGTTGTTCTTATATATCAGATGCAGCAGGTAAACAAAGAACAACACCTGCAGACCTGTGGTTACCCACCAAGCAGAGCACAGTCCCCAGAGAAGTGCTGTGATGTTTCAGGTGCTTGGTACACTCAGTGTTTTTCCTGCCTGCATGGTGAAAAAGAGAAGACTCGTTGATTCCCTGCTAAGCCATCATATATGGTAAGTGGACTGTGTTCAGTTTGAAGTGGGGTAACAAGTTATAAAAGACTATTAGAGGCAGAATACGGGAAGCTTATAATTTGGACAAAAAAAAAACGGCTTCCAGGTGGAGAAATCAAAATTGGAAACAGAATTGTTAGAACCAAAAACAAAGATACTTTCGAGAATGTATAACTTGCTGTTGAAATGGAATACTCAAGATGAAACGGTTAAATCTGCTATGATTAAATGGGCACAGGATGTTGGACATAATATTATGTTTGCTGACTGGGAACAGTTGTGGACCACTGGTATGAAATTTACGGCATGTAATGCCTTAAGAGAGAATATTATGAAAATGATATATAGGTGGTACATGACTCCAGTCAAGCTAGCAAAAATCTACCATTTGCCCGATAATAAATGTTGGAAATGTAAAGAAAATGAAGGTACATTCTTTCACCTTTGGTGGACGTGCCCAAGGATAAAGGCTTTCTGGGAGACGATATATAATGAAATGAAAAAGGTATTTAAATATACCTTCTTGAAGAAACCAGAGGCCTTTCTCCTGGGCATAGTCGGCCAATTGGTGCCAAAGAAGGATAGAACTTTCTTTATGTATGCTACAACAGCAGCAAGAATACTCATCGCAAGGTATTGGAAGACACAAGATTTACCCACTCTGGAAGAATGGCAGATGAAAGTGATGGACTATATGGAGTTGGCGGAAATGACTGGCAGAATCCGAGACCAGGGAGAAGAGTCGGTGGAAGAAGATTGGAAGAAATTTAAAGACTACTTACAGAAACATTGTAAAATTAATGAATGTTAAAATGATGTTGGAATGGACCTAAGTGGACTTAGTAATAAGATCAGTAAGAGTATGTAAAAATGATAGGACAATTGGTTAAGGTATAAAGATGTAAATTCGATGAAAATCAAGCTAAATGTTATAATGAAAAAGGGGTAAGGATATGCTGAACTAATGTCATGACTGGGAATACAAAAAAGGGAGGCGTGAGGAGGTCAAAGAAACAAGCTAATGAGAATTTTGGAAAAATGAGAAAATCGAGTTAGTTTTTAATTTTTTTCTTTTGTGTTGTTATGTGTTTGAGTGTTCTTTTTGATGTATTTTTTGTAGTTTTCTGTTTTTGTATGTTTTCTTTTTTGTTATAACTATTTTTTGTTCTGTTTGTTAAAACTTTAATAAATATCTTAAAAAAAAAAAATTAGAGGCAGAATACTCCCAGGATCCAGATTTTCTGCAGCAGCCACAAGTAAGTGTACTTTTATCTCCTTTGCCCATGCCTTTCATTTCACAACCTTTTTAAAAGACTGAAACTCTTGAGTTGCATCAAATACTGAGCAACAGGCATTCCCTGTGCACCTCCAAAATTTGTTCAGGCTGGTCCCTCAACCTTTTGGAGCAGATTTTGAGGGTGCAGCAAGGGGGAGGTGAAGGAGAAGTTCCAATGTGCAGGAGGAAGTCTGTTGCATAAGCAGAACAGCAGTACTGGATAAAACTATTAACTTTGATTCTGTTTAATTGTTTTAGACACTGTACATGCCTGTCCAGAGATGGAGCACACAGCTGCCCTAATATCTCTTAAAAGTGATAGCTATTCCTGTTGAAAAATGTTATGCCTTTCCATTGGGATGGAATATCAAGGAGACCAAAAATAAAATTCAGGGTTTTATTTTATTATTATTATTTTCTTTTTAAAAAGTCACCCCCAGTATCTGAATTATACATACCCACAGGCAAGACCATATCCTCCAGTCAAACACTTCCACACTTAAACACATCAAAGGATTAGTCATTATAAAGAGTCCGTGTTTCTCATCCAGTTGGACCAGCTTTTAATGACCCATAGACAAATCCCAAAGAACGTGCCTCTGACCATAGGTTCTGGTAAACTTTAAGCTTCTGGAAAAACTCATTTGAAAACTATTAAGTGGGAGAAGGCGGGGGATGGGCACTGCAGATCCTTAGACTTTGAACTTCTTTGAAGCAGATCTGTGCTCGCTACTAATAGTGTCAACAGAAGTCAAGAGCTTCAGGAGTGCACTTGGATTGTATGGAAAGAGGTTCCTTCCGTGTAGTCTAGAAACCGACTCTTGCACTTGTTGGAAACACTTCACTGACTTCTGAAGCACCCCTTCTTCTGATCCAAGTTTATTTAGCAAAATTGTGGAGTGAAAAGGTGAGGAAGTATCCTGAGACAACACACATCGTTCTGTCTGGCCATCAACATCCATAAGGCCAGTGACTTCTGCACAAGTTCGATCTAAAGGTGTCTGCCTCATGTCTGCCAAACTCTCCTCTCCTATCCATTCCACCTCCGAATCTTCTGAGCTTTCATAATCCACCAGCCTTTGAAGGGCTCCCACCAAAGTCGTATTATCAGACTCTTGCAAAAGGTTAGACCTGATAGGTTTTACAGCTTGACTGTCAGTATGCCACAGTGCAGAAAAATTTGGGAAAGAGGTTGAAAGGATCTCAGTACCGGATGGGGGATCATACGAAGCATCCTGCAAATTTGTGTCTAGCCGGTAGGCACTTTTTTCTCGGCAGGGCAAGTTCACCATAGAAAAGCTGAGCTCTCCATTAGAGGTGGTCTTGAAGTATTTAGAAATCTTAACAAAATGGTCCCAGTCTTGTACAAGAAGCTTTAAGTATCTTACAAAATATTCTAAGAAGCAGGTTTCAGATGAAATCAAGAAATCAAGTAGAACTGTGGCATCAAATGAAATACTTTTCAGCAGAAATAAGAAGATACAATGGGGATTGCAGCCATTCCGATGTGTAAAAGCAGCCCAGGTTCCATCACCAGAATGATACAAGGAAAGACCAGCTTTGTGCCAGAACCTAGAAAGTTAACAGTTGTAGAGTAAGCAATTCATTGCTTTTGAATCAGTGAACATTTTAGCAAAGTTCTGTCATTTACCATAGCCTGGTCCAAACATAATGAGATTGGTCTAATAAGCCATAGTGCAGTGTAATGCCTGGTGCCCATGCACATCATCCTCCCTCAACATTTCCAGGGCTTGTCAAACCATAGTTTCCAATTATATCTAAACCAGGAAACTGTGGCTTAATCTCCTACTACAAAGCAGCCTATGGAACCAATATATACTGCGAGAAGTGAGGTTACAGGGAATCAGGCAGAGGGCTTTCTCGATAGTGGCACCCGCCCTGTGGAACACCCTCCCATCAGATGTCAAGGAAATAAACTCTAGCTGACTTTTAGAAGACATCTGAAGGCAGCCCTGTTTAGGGAAGCTTTTAATGTTTGAAGTTTTATTCTGTTTTTAGTGTTCTGTTGGGAGCCGCCCAGAGTGGCTGGGGAAACCCAGCCAGATGGGCAGGGTATGAATAATAAAATTTTATGATGATGATGATGATGATGATGATGATGATGCATCCTGGCTCATGGTCAGTGATCTGGACTCATGAGGACAGTGCATTACTCCATGTTGTGAGCTTCCCAAGGATATCAGACTGTGTGCTGTTCGAGTAAAAATGCTTGCCTAGGTGAATCCTTTACCTTATCCAGCAAAGCAATTCTTACGGTTTAAAATAAACAAAAAAATGCTGAACTTATTAGGATGATTTACTACGATGAATACTAAGCAAATCAGTATGGAAAAACAACATGCATAGTAGACATGAATGTGATGAAATACCTAGAGAAGGTTTTCCAACTTGAAACAGATTATATCTTTTTTTTACCTGATCAAAAGGCTTATATTAATCAATGCTACAGTCTGCATTTATTCATTATACTTGCAGCCCAGCTTTCAAAACAAAGGTTCCTGTTTACTAACAGACTACATGATTATTTCATTAGAATACAGCACATCAAAATATAAAACCAAATATCCAATATATAATGCAACAATTGCAATTCTGCAGCAGAGACACCTGTTGCTGTTTCTTAAAAAAAAAAAACCTCAGCCACCCCCACAAGCCCAAAGGACACGATACTCCTTGATTTGGTGTTAAATTTCTATACTGTTTGGGTAGTTCTGCACCTCTAATTTCCAAGCTTCTGGGTTCTTTGTTTTTTTACAAATGTTATCTTAAACATATTTTTTTTTAACTCATTATATATCATTTCCCCTAAGCTTTAGCCTTACTACAAACCACCATATATGATAAAAAACCCCTTCTTTCTCTTTGCATTTCCAACACTTAAATCGATTTTGATTTATACCTTTTCTCCAATCTATTAGGTATTAGATACTATCTATATAACATTTCCATATAATTTTCTCTTAAAGCATAACATATTGTAAATTTTATGCCCGTATTCCACAATTGTTCCCATGCTTCCATATCTGTATTATAACAAAAATCTATTGCCCAATGTATCATTGATGATTTTACTTGTTCATCCTTTGTCTCCCATTCCAATATCTTAAACATTTTAGACGGCACTTTAACATTACGTTCCAACAGGTGTCTTTCCAATTGTGATAATTGTTCTCCAAATCGTTTCACATCTTTCTTAAATACTTCATTCAAATGATATTGTATCCATGTTGTTAACATTCCCGATAAATCCTTAAATTCATTTAATTTAAATTCTCCTCCATCCATCCTCTCTTAATAACTTTCTATAAGTTGCCCACCTTCCGTCATAATCTTTTTATTTACTCCTATGGCTTCCAATGGTGAAAGCCAAAGTGATGTTTTTTCCTCCAATAGATTTTTATATTTATCCCATATATACAAATTTCTCCTAATTATATGGTTTGTAAATCCTTTATGTAATTCCACCTTTTCATACCACAAATAAGTGTGCCAACCAAAAACATCATGACCTTCTAAATCTAAAATATGCAGATTTTTCCAATGTCAACCATTCCTTCAACCAGCATAGACAAGATGTTTCATAATATAATCTCATATATGGCAGGGGGAAACCTTCTCTCTCTTTCACATTTATCAATATTTTATCTTTTCAGTTTTTCCCCTTGCCATATATATTTAGAAATACCTTTTTGCCATACATTGAAACATTCCATCTTGCCAACCACCAGGATTGATTGAAACAAAAATAACTTGCTTGGTAATACATTCATTTTTACATGGCGTCCTTTTTAAACCCATTTCTACCTCTTACTCCTACTCCCTGAAGTTAGCTTCAGGCTGAATTGTTACCTGAAATATAGATGAAATCATTTTCTTATTTGTGATGCCCAATGGTTTTTTTAAAAAAATAAATGAATAAATAAAAGGTTTATCACTTCAGAAAAGTGAAAAATGGACACTAACCTTTCAAACTTTAAATGAACTGTTAATAAAGTTTTCGCAGCTTCCAACATGTCGTCGTCTTGTTCTATGAACAGCGTAGAGAGCCATGCGCAAGGATGTTCAGATGCGTGAGATGACCACACATGGCTCTTTAAGAATGCCAGCAGTGGGTGCATAATACTCTCCAGATGAACTAAAAGCAAGGAGAAGGAGAAGGAGAAGAAAGGATCCTTGTGAGCCAAGCTCCCTTTAATCAAACCAAACATTCACTTTTGAGTGTTCCCAAGTGTGCCTTTTGCACATGCTCTAGATTGGCTACTTATCACTAACTGCTCTACTAAAAGGTTTCAGGAGGAATGCAGAGGGAAAGTTTCAAGAAATAGTGTGAATTTGCATATTACCTCCAAATACCTTGTGATGGTAGGCAACTGGCAGCCTGTGGAACAACTCTGGAGTAACATTAATTTAAGTTCATTCCACATTATCCTAAGCCTGGCTAGATGATAAAACAGCCTTTTGAACCCAGGCAATCTTGCCAAACTTGGCTGGCAAAAGGAGTCAAAATTGCCAGAAATGCATCCATGCACCACCATAGTTTGTGCTCTCTCTGTGCCTCCCACTCCAGTGACAATATGGGCCTTTTAGGCTCAGTGGAGGTATAAGCAGGCAAGTAACAAATAAATTGTAAGTGGAAGAAAGGGGTTAATTTGTGCAACGGTAGCATCCCCTTTTGCACTATTTGCCTTTCATTAGAGATATTTACCACTATTCCAGAGGTAGCTGTTGAGCATTTACAACCAGATGGACTAAAAGGTAAGGTAAAGGTAAAGGGACCCCTGACCATTAGGTCCAGTCGTGACTGACTCTGGGGTTGCGGCGCTCATCTCGCTTTACTGGCCAAGGAAGCCAGCGTACAGCTTCCAGGTCATGTGGCCAGCATAACTAAGCCACTTCTGGCAAACCAGAGCAGCGCACAGAAACACTGTTTACCTTCCCACTGGAGCGGTACCTATTTATCTACTTGCACTTTGATGTGCTTTTGAACTGCTAGGTTGGCAGGAGCAGGGACAGAGCAACGGGAGCTCACCCCGTCGTGGGGATTCGAACCGCCGACCTTCTGATCAGCAAGCCCTGGGATCTGTGGTTTAACCCACAGCACCACCCTTGTCCCTGGACTAAAAGGTAGCTTGAGACAAATCAGGACTGAGCCCCAAAAGGGTTAATATTTATCTCACAGCCCTATAAACAAGTATCTAGCCCTATAAACAAGTATCTAGCCATTGAATGCAACACATCCATAAAACAGCATAAAAGGCTTCACATTTGGGATGGTGATAGACCGGAATGGGTGGACTGAGCTACACTTTAGAAAAGGCCTGGCAAAACTGAAGGGTCTTGTGCAGATATTTGAAACCAAGTACGTTTGGTGCTTGGTTAATACTAACAAGCAGGTGAGGAGTTCCACAACCTAGGCTAGTTTCTAGCTTCTAGGAAAGTGAAACTTGATGCTTTGTTCAGAAAGGTAAAAAAAGGACCTGACACAGCAGATTGTCTGCCACAGACAACAAACAGGAACCCTGAGGCCTAGGTCTTCTGAAATGTGCAAAACTGGTTCTATACATACATATCATTAGCTTCTCCTTTAAAGAATTAATTGATTCCAATTTCTTAATCAAGACATCTATGGGTGGAACTTTCTAATTAGAGAGAAGAGACATGCCAAATTATACTGCATGGAAAATTTGAATTCTTGTACTTGTCTTTCAACATCAGCTCATACTCCCACCCCCATTTGGAACTACTTGGCCACATATACCCCCAAAGCCATGATGGAAGTAATCTCAAAATCTGAAAAGCCATTTTAGTTGGCTAGCAGAGTAACAAAGAACGGGTGCTGATACACACACAAAAGCAATTCACCATTCTAGGATTTCTATGCATTTTCAAGACAAAGTTCTTTTCATAATCTCACTACTTGATATACAAAACCTTTAACAACTTGTTAAAAACCACCTTTAGCATCTTCTTTTTAACTTCCTATTACAGTAATACGCAAATCAGAATTTAAAAACAACAACCTTGGGGGGGGGTGGGAAGAGTGGCCTTTGCTTAAAGGGTAAAAGTAAAGGGGACCCCTGACCATTAGGTCCAGTCGTGACCGACTCTGGGGTTGCGGTGCTCATCTCGCTCTATAGGCCGAGGAGCCAGCGTTTGTCCGCAGACAGCTTTCGGGTCATGTGGCCAGCATGACTAAGCCGCTTCTGGCGAACCACAGCAGCACACGGAAATGTCGTTTACCTTCCTGCCGGAGCGGTACCTATTTATCTACTTGCACTTTGATGTGCTTTCGAACTGCTAGGTGGGCAGGAGCAGGGACCGAGCAACGGGAGCTCACTCCATCACGGGGATTCGAACCGCCGACCTTCTGATCGGCAAGTCCTAGGCTCTGTGGTTTAACCCACAGCGCCACCCGCGTCCCTTGGCCTTTGCTTAGTCCTCACCAATTAAAGTGGTCCTTATTTACATAACTAAAGCTTTAGCTGCTTTGCTGTTGGTATCCATCTGTCTCGAGAGACAATGGAGGGTGCCTCTGGGGTGTAGTCAAACCACCGAGTTAGCAGCACCAAAGTGACTCCCCCCCCGGCGTGGAAGCCTGGGCAGCGTGTATGAAGGTCCTGGGCTGCCCAGACAACAAGACCCCTCTCTTGACCTCACTGATGTGGTCCAAAGGAAAGCAAAGCAGTACATTTGGCACTAGCTTGGCTGTAGGAGTTGCCTGAAGAAGACATGCAAGGCACCATCCAACCGTCTTAATCTACTAATTAAAGCTTGCAGCTTAAACAAAGTGCTGGGAGAACACGTATCCAAGCAATTATCTGGTGCCTTGATAGGCCTTCAGGCAATGTCTTGTCTTATGGGAATCATTAAACTTTTTAGATCCATCTTGGTTTTCTGAGCAAGTGCTGTGGGCTCCACTCCTTCTGGTTATCCTTTAACCCGTACACAGTCAGGAAGAAATGTAAATGCGGGTGCCAATATGAACTTTTCCTATGGTTTATTACTGTAGATAATGGCAGCAGTACAGTCGGCATAACTTGATATAAAAACAGACCCCCATTGCTAACCCCATCCTGGTGCTACTTCTTATCCGAAACGCATCCTGGAATGCATTGGTAAACTCCTTGTCTTTTAATATAAGGATCAGCATAGTAATCATGCTACTACCAAACATAATTAACACCCCCTGTGGGGGCCCTGCACAGACATCAGAATCTAAACTTAGAATTCAACAAACAGAAATTTCTCACTAGGATTACAGTGGTACCTTGGGTTAAGTACTTAATTTGTTCCAGAGGTCCGTTCTTAACCTGAAACTGTTCTTAACCTGAGGTACCACTTTAGCTAATGGGGCCTCCTGCTGCCGCCGCGTCGCCGGAGCACGATTTCTGTTCTCATCCTGAAGCAAAGTTCTTAACCCGAGGTACTATTTCTGGGTTAGTGGAGTCTGTAACCTGAAGCGTATGTAACCTGAAGCGTATATAACCTGAGGTACCACTGTATGTCCTTTCAATTACCAACTGACCAAAGAAATCAAAATGGGGGGAAAATAGGAACTTGTAGGAAATAAACAATGAAACGAAAGAATAAAATGTATTGACAATTGCTCATTCAAAAGCCCCCCCCCAATAAGTGTTAGGTAAAGGTAAAGGGACCCCTGACCATTAGGTCCAGTCGTTGCTGACTCTGGGGTTGCGGCGCTCATCTCGCTTTATTGGCCAAGGGAGCCGGCGTACAGCTTCCGGGTCATGTGACCAGCATGACTAAGCCGCTTCTGGCAAACCAGAGCAGTGCATAGAAAAGCCGTTTACCTTCCCGCTGGAGCGGTACCTATTAATCTACCTGCACTTTGACGTGCTTTTGAACTGCTAGGTTGGCAGGAGCAGGGACCGAGCATCGGGAGCTCACCCCGTTGCAAGGATTCGAACCGCCGACCTTCTGATCGGCAAGTCCTAGGCTCTGTAGTTTAACCCACAGCGCCACCTGCGTCCCCCTATAAGAGTACATTGGCTCAAAATAGGACATATACCCGATTTTTAATGGCTGGCTAGTTCACAAACTCCAACATGGACCCCCTTTTCTCTATATTCAGAAGAACCAGAATGGTGCTATGCTTCACTTCAGGGCATTTATACCCTTCTTCTTTCTCACTTTACTTTTAGCATGGGTCTGTGGCAAATGTCATGCTCACTCTCCCTTTAAGCTTTTTGATAAGTATTCTTCTTCCTCTTTAGATCAAGGTGTGTATGTACAGGTACGATTTCCTGCCCACTTATATTGCAACTCTGCTGTCTGAAAGCACCCCCCATATGTGCTGTCACTTTCATTTCAAGTAATAAATCAATCTCTCCTTGTTCTTCTTCCATATGTACTTCTGGTTGGCATAAGGTTAAGAGGAAGCACATACTTTTCAACAGAGGAGTTGGGGAGGAGGCTCAGAAGCACTTTGTGTCCTTGGGTGTAATGTTGCCAAACCCTAGTCTAAATGGTTACTTCCAGCAGATCTCGCAACTCACAAATAGAAGGGAGAGATGGAAGTGTTTCAATTGCAGGGTAGAAGGGATTCTTTTGTTCAAGACTACAACACTGCCAGGCCTTATGTGGCGTGCTGCCAAAACTGTGAGCCTGCACCAATTATAGAAGTAAAATTGGCAATATGAAGTAGAATGGCCATTCCTGTGAACTGTTAATCTAGAGAAGAGGAACATGGAGAAAATGGTAACCGTCTGATGTGGGAATCACAAAATTTTTGTAGAGTTGGGACCCCACCCCCGGGTCATCTTGTTCAAAGCAGGAATCACAGCTAAAGAATTTCTAACAGATCGCCATCCAACCTCTATTTAAAAGCCTCTTCTGAAGTCAGGGAAACTGGCCTATCACCCTTCACTCCTTTCTAAAGGTACCCCTCTCCCACAAAACTAATGGCTGGAAAGGGTTTAAGCCACTTTGAAAACTTACCTCGGGCTTCAGCTTCAGATGCAGAATCTGTTATCTTAACCTCTAAAGCTTTAAGCAAAACCAAGCTTAGGGCTCTTAGGGTCACTTGAACAGGACTGCAACAGATACCCACTTCTGGCTTCACCTGACTGCCTCCATAGTGGCTCGCCTTTTCACTAAGGGTAAAACGATTCAGCCACCCAGTAGCTACAAACTGCAGAATGACACCAGCAAACGCTAATCTGTCCTTCTCAAAATGCAGGTCGGGGTGGGAGAAAGAAGGCACCTTTCCCTTGATTAGGTCTTCGCCAGCCTTGTGAAGAATGCATTTCTTAAGCAGCACGATAGCTTTCTTCTTGATTAAATCATGAACGGGTGAAGTGACAAGACCCAACACGCATGAAACGTTCAAAAGCAACATCCTTTGACAGACAAGGTTCAGTGGTGTCTGAGTTCTGGAGGCCACAAGTAGTTCAAGGAGGTCCAGAAAGCTGCTCAAGTCATTTGTAGCTTTTGCAGATACTTGGGCAATCTCAGAATAAGAAGATGGGATGCGGTTGTAAAAGTCTTCAAGCACTTTGTCAAGAGAAGTAAGAATCTTCTGTAGCCCACCTATAATGACAGCATCAAGCAGTGTTTCAGGACCATCTCTAAGACAGTTTAGCTCATCTACTAAATTAAAGCAGCTTTGTAAAATCTTAAACTTCTAAATATTGATTTTTGCTCTAGACAGAAAAGCTCACAGTAAATATTTTCAGGCACACAAACTATTCTAGTATATGCTGCCTTCTTCCCCTACAGGTTATTTACAAAGTAAACCTGGTTCAAACAATACCTCCTTTGCACAATCCTTCATCTTTTAAAATTTCTCTGATCACATTTGTAAGAGTCCACAGGCATTCTGCTACATGACTGCTCTTGGGAAACCCAGACAAAGCCTCTGAACAAAAAGCAAACCAGGCGCTGTTCAGGGAACCCTGAAAAAAGAGAGAGAGAAAAAACAATTATCTATATTAGGGTTCAAGCAACTGGTAGACCTGAAGAGGTGTAATCTGACCTCTTCTCCTACACCTGAGCATTTGGGAGCATGTGAATAGACTTGAGACTCCCAATATCCACAACTTGAATTCAGAACACAAAGACCAATGGTGGCTTCCACAATGGATAGTACGTAAAAACAGGTAAAGGACCCCTGGATGGTTAAGTCTAGTCAAAGGCGACTGTGGGTTTGTGGTGCTCATGTCGCTTTCAGGCTGGGGGAGCCAGCATTTGTCCATGGACAGCTTTCCAGGTCACATGGCCATCATGACTGAACCACTTCTGGCGCAATGGAACTGTGATGGAAACATCCCAGCTCCTGCCAACCTAGCTGTTCTAAAGCATGCCAGTGCAAGTAGATAAATAGGTACCGCTGCCATGGGAAGGTAACGGCTAGGCCATTCTGTAATGGGCTTGACGTTTTCACAGCAAAGAACACTGCATTCTCTGGGTCAAATTATGAAATACGAAGGCAATACCGAAGTGAATGGGAATCGCTCGGTCCTTTGGCAAGAGCTCAGCTATATCATTAGAAATATTCCAACTCACTGCAGCTCTGTTTACTGTATCTATATGACAATCAGCTGAAAGGTTTTAGCTTTCAGAAACTTTTGGCATGGATGCTGGTAGCTACTAAAACTTTCACTGCTGCCAAATGGAAAGACAACCTTACAAGACTTTCATATAAAATGAGGATGCAGCGTTTAGCATTTGGGGGGGGTGTACCTCATAAATTATGTGTTGCCAAAGACTCAGAGGACTCTGAAAAACTCTTATGATGTTGGGTGGGACTTTATCTTAAATACAACAAATACAGATACACAGGACTCCCTCTCCATGGTACAACATGAAATTTGGCTTTCCTAATGGTCTTGGGCAAAAGATTCCTGCATTGCAGGGGGTTGGACTAGATGATCCTCATGGTCCCTTCCAACTCTATGATCTACCTGATACCCTTTCGTATCTCTCTCATTTTTATTGTGTTTGACTTTGATTTACTTCAATAAAAATCTTTGGGGGGGAAACTGTAGAAAGTGGGTCTGTAGGGAACAGACAGATTTTGCGAGGAAGTTGTCACCCACTACTTAGCAGCTGCTGGGCTTAAGTTGAAGGTCTTGCATTTGGATAGTGGATCATGAGATACTGCAACCCTTAATGCACTGTGCAGACATTGTCTTGATCAGCCCCTTAAGTGTGCAAACACTTCTGAAGACGGAATAACAAACATTTAGCTTCTCTTATGTTATGAAGCCCTCTGCCTGATTATTCTGGTACTGCACTACCAAAAGAAAGCTAATACAGTAGGCTTGTGAAACAGCAGAACAGGCTTCACCTGCGTCTGCCCTCTGGATGAAATGCTGAGGATGCAAAAGTTGGCTGAACATGGGAGAGAATCTGCATCAGACCCCAGGCATGCATACACAGAGCTCATGCTTAATAGGGGCCACGTGTGCTGCCACCATAGAATCACCAGAGTCAGTACCCATCAGCCATAGCTCTCCTACAGACATAGAATAATTAGCTTAGTCTTCTCTCTGACATGATAATTTTCTATGTGCATGGAATTGTTCATTTTTTAAAAAACAGAGAGAGAGAGAGTAGGTAGGCAACAAATCAGACACAAGACATAATAATAATAATAATAATAATAATAATAATAATAATAATAATATTTTTTTATTTATACCCCGCCCTCCCCAGCCAAGGCCGGGCTCAGAGCGGCTTACAAGCAATAATAAAAACAAGATGAATGATTACAACTTAAAAACAAAAATAAAATACAACATTAAAATAATGGAACATTAAAATATTAAAATGTAGCCTCATTGCAGGAGAAGGAAAAGAAAAAAGAAAGAGAGGGAGGGAGGGAATCAAATTGGCTCCAAGCCAAAGGCCAGGCGGAACAACTCTGTCTTACAGGCCCTGCGGAAAGAAATCAGATCCTGCAGGGCCCTGGTCTCATGAGGCAGGGCGTTCCACCAGGCCGGAGCCAGAGTTGAAAAGGCCCTGGCTCTGGTTGAGGCCAATCTAACTTCCTTAGGGCCTGGGACCACTAGAGTGTTGTTATTTATGGACCTTGAGGCTCTCCGTGGGGCATACCAGGAGAGGCGGTCCCGTAGGTACGAGGGTCCTAGGCCGTGAAGGGCTTTAAAGGTCAAAAGCAGCACCTTAAATCTGACCCTGTACTCCACCGGGAGCCAGTGCAGCTTGAAAAGCACTGGGTGAATATGCTCCCATGGCAGAGACCCCGTGAGGAGCCTCGCTGCAGCATTCTGTACCCGCTGGAGTTTCTGGGACAGCTTCAAGGGCAGCCCCGCGTAGAGCGAATTACAGTAGTCAAGCCTGGAGATGACCGTTGCATGGATCACTGTGGCCAGGTCGGGGCGGGAAAGGTAAGGGACCAACTGCTTGATGCGGCAAAGGTGGAAAAATGTCGCCTTGGCTGTTGCTGTAACTTGCACCTCCATGGAAAGGGAAGTGTCAAGGATTACACCCAAACTCTTAACGGAAGGCAATGGCACTAATTGGGCCCCCGCAAGAGAAGGGAGTTGGTCCCTCATCCCCATGCCATCCCGACCTAGCCATAGGACCTCTGTCTTCGAAGGATTTAGTTTCAATCGGCTCCCATGAAACCATCCAGCCACAGCTTCCAAGCATCTGGTCAGTGTGTTTGGGGCCGAGTCGGTGTGGCCATCCATCAGCAGATAGAGCTGAGTGTCATCAGCATATTGGTGACAGCCCAGCCCAAAGCTCCGGATAATCTGGGCAAGGGGGCGCATAAAGATGTTAAAAAGCATCGGGGAGAGAATTGCGCCCTGCGGCACTCCACACACCAAGGAGTGGCGCGATGACATTTCCCTCCCTAGTGCCACCCTCTGTCCCCGACCAAAGATAAAAGAGCACAGCCAGTTACGGGCTATGCCCTGTATCCCCACGTCTGCGAGGCGGTGGTCCAGAAGATCATGATCGACCATGTCAAAGGCTGCTGACAAATCTAAAAGGATCAGCAGTCCTGACCCGCCTCGATCCAGTTGTCTATGGAGATCATCTGTTAGGGCAACCAGAGCCATCTCCGTTCCAAAACCAGGACGGAAACCGGACTGAAATGGATCTAATGCCGATGTTTCCTCCAGAAACCTACCAAGCTGTTCAGCAACCGCTCTCTCAATTACCTTACCCAGGTATGGAAGATTTGAAACTGGGCGGTAATTGGATAGGTCTAAGGGATCGAATGAAGTTTTCTTTAAGAGTGGACACACCACTGCTTCCTTCAGTTCCCCTGGGAATGTCCCCGTGTCAAGGGACAAATTGATAATTTCAACCAGGGCGGTCCGCGCAACATCAGCCAAGACGGGCACGGATGCAGGTTAGTCTGGGTATGCTGGTATACTTTTAAGAAAATCATAAAGGGAGTAGCAATCAATATTATTTTACTATATTCTGCATTTCTATACATAATATTCAATATCTCTAACAGTAATTGAATCAAACACAGCACTAAAAGCACAATACAAAAATCTATATAGTGGTACCTTGGTTCTCAAATTTAATCCATTCTGGGAGTCCGGTCAACTCCTGGAATAGTTCAAAAACCAAGGCGCAGCTTCCGATTGGAAGCTGCAGAAGCAACGCTGGACGTTCGGCTTCTGAAGGACATTCACACACAGGAACACTGACTTCCAAGTTTTCGATATTCGGGAGCAGATTTCAACAACATTCAGGAGCACATTTCAACAACTAAGATGTTTAACTATCAAAGTTCCAGCAGCTATCATATCCCATGCCTACTGAAAGGAACAGTCTTAACTCTATCAGGCTGTGGCAGAGGGAGAACTGGGAAGCAAGGCTACTTCACTAGCTCTTTAGAGACAGGACAGGCTCTTCCTTTCCTCATCTGTTATTGGCAGTGGCCAATGCCTTCAAGACAAACTGCATTTATCTGCTCCTCTCTCTGAACTGTTTCAATTCAAGCTGGTCATTATAAAAATTACAGTGCAGCTTTAACAACTGATGTCATTATTTCTGTTGCCTCCTTCCATAAACTTTCTCGTTTTGTGTCATGTACCCAGGACAAGGGGTGAATAGAAGGTAGATCAGGATCTATTGGAAGATCTTTGAGCACTTTGCTATAGTAACAATTTCTGACTCCCAACAATAGCAACAACAAATGACTTTTCCCACCTCAATTTGACTACTGAAATAAAGCCCAGAATAACCAAAAGCAGACTATTATGTGGAAGGTCTGCAAGTTCAGTTCAGATAGTGAAAACAAATTCCTAGGCTCAAAATATGCTCAGAAGGACCTTGTACTTTCAATGCTAGTGGCATTTTGTACCCAATTCTGGCTAGTGCATATTGGGGTTCTAGCAAAAACAGCAAAGTAGATCATCATTATATGAAGTCTGTCCACTCGTTCAACACTGTAAGCCTGAAGACAGAGGCAGTCTTGCTTTTATTTATCTTATATAAGCCACTCAGAGCCTTTGCAACTGAAGAACAGAATAAAAGCTGTAAATGTAGAGCTTTAAATAACAGTTGAGAGGAAGCTCTCACCAACAAAGACATTCTACAAACTAGGCACTACAATGTAGAAAACCCTCCTCTCTCTTGCCCCCAAAGATGCAAGTGTTTTGTCTGACCATGTTTTGAGTGACTGTTCTACCCTCCCACCCCACAGTAAAGAAGCATACCCCCCACCCCGATTAAACCAGCCTAGGATGATGGAGTAACACTACAGAATCTGATTAGTTAAAAGAAAAAAAAGTGATTCATTTCTCAAACACCACCTTAAAAATAGCCCTGCCAAGTAAAGAAATCTTGGCTGTTTAATCAATTAACAGCATTCTCCTATAAGTCTACCCAGAAGTAAGCCCTACTGAGTTATATGTAGGTACACAATTGCAGCCATTTACCCAACAGTAAACCCCATTGAAGGGACACGGGTGGCGCTGTGGGTTAAACCACAGAGCCTAGGACTTGCTGATCAGAAGGTCAGCAGTTCAAATCCCCGTGACGGGGTGAGCTCCCGTTGTTCAGTCCCAGCTCCTGCCCACCTAGCAGTTCGAAAGCACATTAAAGTGCAAGGAGATAAATAGGTACCACTCTGGCGGGAAGGTAAACAGTATTTCTGTGCGCTGCTCTGGTTCGCCAGAACCGGCTTAGTCATGCTGGCCACATGACCAGCATGTCATCTGTACGCCGGCTCCCTTGGCCAATAAAGCGAGATGAGCGCCACAACCCCAGAGTTGGTCACGGCTGGACCTAATGGTCAGGGGTCCCTTTACCTTTACCTTTAAACCCCATTGAACTTAACAGAACATCCCATAATTCCCTTTGGTGTGCAAAAGAAAGCCTTTTCTAAGAAGATATCTGCCATCCACAGATTTTAAAGTACTTAAATAAAAAATAATGAACTTTAAAAACAACATTATGATTGATTTAAAAAGGATCCCCTAATTACTTGCAAAGATTTCTAAATCAACTGATTGATGCAGCTGACTTAATTACACACCTACTTCAAAAAACAAAGTGTGAAGCAGAAAGCTGTTTTAGTGGGAACTAGCCCAAAGCCCAGTTTGCAACTCACCTCTTCTGTTAGTTGAAAACGCACAAGGAAGACCAAAGCTTTGGAAGCCTGATAAGATAGTTGTTTATCAGAAATAAGTAACAGATGAATCTGCAATAAGTGGAAAAGGGAGGAATTGTAGATAAGGGATATCTTAGCAACGGAGCTATTTGGGGGGTGGGGGTGGGGAATCACCCAAAAACTTACTAGTTTTGAGTCTATGTTGGCTTCTTTCAGAAGAATTCTAATAATCTCTACATATTTCTGTTTTGCTTCAACTGCCACTCCTTGGGATTGCATTTTGGATAGCATCATCTTGATCAAGGTTAACTGAAGCAGCATAATTTCTCGTGAATGGCATATTGAACGAATCACACTTTCAGATGTGTCCAGCTCATCATCTGTCTTGAGCACTGTAAACGCTGGATCAGAAGAGTTCCGAGCACCAGTGTTAGGAGAAAACAGACTCATTGCCCATGATTTTCTATTTGTTGATGACAAGTGTTGCAGTGATATAGGAGGATTTAGAAGAGCTGCACAACTATGACTATCTTTCAGAAATAAGGCATCTGCCAGCATATCATCATACATTTGCTGGAGAGAGTCCCCATTGTGGGAAAATTTGGTATTTTCAGTCATTCTTTGCACATTCACATTGCAGAGATCTGAGTTGCTTCTCCAATAAGCAGGAAAAGTTCATCATTTCATGCAGCTTTTTCTCTGGTGTATCTAGAATTAAAGGCAATAATGAATATCATCATCAGCAGGAAATTGTTAAATCAGCAAGAAGACCAAACAGTATAGATTAGTTCTATCTGACGGGAAGTAAGTACTTTTGGAAACAGTGCAATCTTATGCTTTACGTCCCCCATAGATATGCATATCAGAACTATAAATATTGAACTCCTTGAAAGAAATGTGGGATATAACAATAAAAATAGATATTGCAGCCCAACAGTGCAGTTCTTTACAAGTCTATTCGAAGCAGACACTAATGAGGTCACCCTCCTAGAAAAGTATGTATAAGATCGCAGTCTAAATCTACTATTCCATACATTTTATCAAGAAAGCACATGGCTTTGGCAAATAAAACATTTCAGCCAAACAAATACACATTTCAGCTAAACAAACACACATTTCAGAACTATGTTCATTACTGAAAACTCACCCATACCTGAGACCATTAAGAGAAATAAGGATGCAATATACTAGGTTAATCAACCTAGGTTGTTTCTTAGGTTAATTATTATTGTGATTGGCACGACGCTGTTGTAATAGGAAGTGTTTTGAAATCTTTAGAGGGCTACATAATAAATGCTACAAATATTAAGTAATATAAAGCACAAGAACTTTTTTGCATCCTAGTCCTTCCCTCATATGCCTCATCTTAAAAGTTATCAATATACCCATCTCTTCCTGGTAGTCCTTCCTTGAAACCTAATACATTTACAGAGCAGAATGAGGTGGTAGGATTCTGAAGGGGCTGAGTGGACTTTTGTATGCTGCATATATTACAAAAACCAAAAATCTGAAGTCCATAACTAGCACAGGATGAACAGAACTGCACACAGGATGGAGGGAGTTGATGACAGATAACAGCTCCGTCTGTGATGTGCTAGTGATTGGTAAGGGATAATTCCATTTTTATTTTTTTTAACTAGGACAGTTCATTAAGAATGTAAGAGTCCTGCTGGATCAAACTGAAGGCTCATTTAGCCTTCCACCTGGCTATTTTTCTGACTGGAAATTGTTTTAACTGATTTTAATCCTTTTGGGGGGGGGTTTAAATTGATATATAGTCTTTTGTTGGAAGCCGCCCAGAGTGGCTGGGGAAACCTATTATTTAATTATTATTATTATTATTGCAACCATGTAGATATATTGCAATCAGTCACTGCCTCTCAGCCTAACCTACCTCACAGGGTTGTTGTGGGGATTAAATAAGGAGACAAGCAGAGTCACAACTTGAGCTCCTTGGGCAGGGGTGGGAAATAAAGGCAACATAACATAAGTGATTAGTCCACCATCTTGTTGACTCTTTGGAAGCCCACAAGCACAGCCAAAACATAATAACTCCTCTCCTGCTCGCGTTCCCCAGCAGCCGGTTTTCTGAAGCATGTTGCCTCCCATAATAAAGGAAGCCTCCCCCCCCAACAACCCCGCAGCGTGGTACAGTCCACTCAAACCGCTCAAGGCTCTACCACCGCGTCCCGAGAGCGGAAAGCGCCCCCCCCCCCGCAAGGCCCTCCAACAGCATCACTACAACGAACGCTCGCGCGTTGCTAGGCAACCCACCCCAGCTTCTAGGCCTAGCCATCGAAGCAGCGCTAACACCTCCTCTTGGAAAGTCCGAGCGACCCGCCTTCCCCGTCGCAAAAAACAACAACCCTGGTTCGCGCTTTCCGGCACTGAGGGAGATAAGGAAGGCTCCGCCCCGCTCTTTCTCTTAGCGAAACGTAGGACATATAGATCTTTTACTTTTCAAAATTATAGAGTGACACCAGTACCCGGAACTTCCGGTGGGAGTCCATAGAGATAAGAAAAGTTTAGAGTAAATTCGCGCAGCATGAACTTTAGGGGAATTAAACGGAAAGCCGCTACCGGCCATCGCTTTGTATGTGGGGAGTTCGGGGGGCAGCCCTGCTCTTCCACTCTCTCTCTCTCTCTCTAGACGAAAAGCTCTTTTTCTACACCCGGCGTTAGCAGGCAAGACAACAACAACAAAAAGTTACTGCCATGATTCCGGAAGTGCCGAAAGGGAGTGCAGTGGGACTGTGCCCCTTATGGTGAGGCGGAGGGAGTGGGTGGGGGGGGACAGAGAGGAAGAGAGCGAGAGCGAGTGGGGGGGAGGGAGGGAACGGGGATGTGGGAGGGGAGGAGCGCTCGGAACCCCCGCGCGGCCCAATCGGGAGAGGCGGTGGGCTGCGGCGCAAGGCGGAGGGGAGCCGAGCGCAGCCGCTGATTGGCTGGTCGCCGGGGTCAGCCCCTGCCCGGTGACCCCGGAGTGAGGAGAGGAGGTGGCTCCTCCTCAGTCAGTCAGTCGGTCGGTGCAAAGTGAGTCCCCCTCCGCAGCCGCTTCTCTTCTTCGCTCTCCCAGCCGTGCCTACGGTTCCCTTCTCCTCCTCGAGTACGCAAGCCCTCCCCCCCCCTTGCCCCGCCAGCGAGGGGGCGAAGTGGCCGCGGGCTGGCGGCTGGGCCGGGCCCGTGAGTGACTGAAAAAGAAAGAGAGAGACACGGAAAGACAGACAGGTAACGGCCGGCGAGGAGGGAGGGGCTTAGCGGCCCCCTCCCCCAATAGCAGCACGGGCTGGGGGAGAGGAGAGGTGGTAGCAGCAGCAGCAGCAGCTGTTATTATTATTATTGGGTGAGCCTCACCTGGGATGGTGGAGGAGGGGCAGGGATAGGATAGGGATAGGATATCTGCCTTGGCTCCTTCCTTGCAAGCTAGAGAGGGGCCTGCTCCGCTAGAGGTGTGGTGGGGTGCTTAGCCCCTTCGCCATATCAGTTGGGGTGGCTAGGTTTACCCAGTTTTCCTTTGCAACTGCTATTTCTCTAATTATTTATTTCAGTGAACGCTCCTTAACCTAGCTTTATGGCTGTAGTTGTTTTGTTTTTGTAATTGTGTTTGTTTGTTTTTAACTCTTATAACCTATCCTGGGACCTCTGGCTGACAGACAGGTAAGAAGGCTACTAAAAAAAATGTAGACCTTGCAGAGAAAGGCTGGTAAGAACCTCGAAAAAAATAAATGGCTATAAAAGTTAATAGTCTGAGGGTGAAAAAATTGCTAGAATCCTGCTGGGGTCTGGTAGAGGGTGAGGCAGAGAGAGTGTTTTGTTTCTCCTGTAGTAGTTTGCTGCATTTTTGTGCTGAGGAGGGGGCTTCTCTTCCCTGATTTTTCTTTGGCTTCTGTGCTAGTTGTCTTCTGCTTGTAGTTCATCCTGGCCATAGATATTGAGCTAGTGTTTCAGTGCAACCTAAAGAAACAACTTACCATTGTTTATTATCCTGTAATTGTTGCTTGGCTGCTTTATTGTATCCACATAAATAACTTAATTATTTTATAATAGCGTCTGAAAGCAATATCCTTCCCCCTGCCAAAGTGAAAGACTCAGTGTTGGATGGTACATTAAAGGTCATTTAATCCAACCTCTGCCAGTGCAGGACATCTGTTGCTACAGCATCCCCCAAATGTGGCAATCTAACCTCTGATTAAAAAGCTCTAATGCTGAAGTGCCTATCACATTCTGAAGTACAGTAGTCTTTCACTGTTTAACAGCTTGTGCTACCAGGAAGCTTTTACTGATCTTTAGTTTCATTTTCTGTACATGTCTACTTAGAAGTTCATTCCATTGAGTTCAGTGGGGCTTACTTTCTAACGATGTGGTTAAGATTGTAGTGCTAGGTTGTGTGTTGATGGGGAGGTATGAAATATGGCCACTTATTTGTCAAAGGCAAATTGGAAGCTTGGGAACATAGTTGGAGATTATAGGAATAGATTCAGAAGGAATAAATGTGACTCATTTGGAAGAATCGGAAAGATGATGGGGTGGGTTAGTTGTGTTAATAAGAGTTCTGTTAGGGCGGGTGGAGTTTGCTTTCTAACAGCATCTGACTGGCCACGGGTTTCCTATCTCTGGAAGAAGGGAAGCAGGTAAATCAAGATGAGCTGATCTGGGAAGGGTATGTAGTGAGGAATGAGGTGACCTATATTGTCACCTCTGCTCGAGTTCCACCCCTTCTCTGGCATGAAGGAATTGAAAAGTAATGGTGAGTTATTTTCTTTAGATTAAAAACTATGTGTTTAGAATGAGAAGGCTTTTCTGAGTACCTAACAGATTTGGGATTTTTGTCACCTTCCACACGTCTCACGGAAATGTAGAGAATGCAGTAAAGCAGCTCAGCAGTTTAAAACAGTAAAGAAAAGAGCAGCAGATAAAACAGCTATACCAGCTAGACACTTATAGGATATACATATTCACATAGTTGGGAAGGCGTGTTTACAGTTGTTTCTGGAAAGTGCAGGTAGTGGGCATCTGTCATATATTGAAAGGAATGCTTTTCCATAGAAGCACATTGCTCCCTGCTCCAAATTACTGTGGAGTGGGCTTCTGAAATCTTTGGACGTTGTAGGAGAAGCTCCCCTGCAGATCGCAGTGATCATATGTGGGATATGGAAGAAGTTGATTCTGCATAGCAGATCAACACATCTGCCCCCATTACCCACTTTCTCCATGTTCTGAGTGGACACGTGGCCTTTTATAGCACTCTTCTTAGTGTGTGTGTGTGGGGAGTTAATATACTGACATCCAAGTATATGGCAATTTACAGAGTGATGTAGAAGATAGGTTCCTCTTTCAAGGAACTTACACTCTAAATTGTGATGTGGGGAGAGGAGAAGAGAGAAGGGCAACAGAGGAAGACATAAGGCATGAAATGGAGATATTCTTCTAGTTCTTTAAATATAATGTTCAGCTCATATAGGAGATCATAGAAATAGATTTTTTAAAACTAAAATATTTAATAAATGCTAGTATGACACAGCAAATTAACAGTAGCAGTGAATTTCCAAGGTGTGAAAGCTCCACAGCAAGTATGCTAGTCTTAAAGGAGTGATTTTCAAATTGTAGAGCAGGCTGTTCTGAGGGAGGTGCAGGGCACAGAACACCTGAAATTTTGGAGGAGTTTCAGGACAGGATGCTGAAAAGCTAGGATTTTCCTTCCCTCACTAGCCAGGATCTTGGTGAGTTTGAATGCTCTCTGGTGGAGCATCCACATTTGATATATTGGAGGGGTGTGTATGACTGTATTCCCAGTGCCACATTATACTAACATGATTTGGGAATAAGGGAGCTCTGCTATAGCTGCTGCTTTATTGTAAGGCTTCTTCTTGTAGAGGGGGGGATTGGTGGAAATGTTGTAACTGATTCCCCTTTTTAAGACCAGTATACAATTAGGACCACTGTCCCTAGATTTCCACAGGCGGTATGTGAGCAAGAATCTCCACACACGCACCCATAAGACAGTGTATTGGGGGACAGCCATAAGGTTGGGTAGGGGAAGGGCTGTAGCTCAGCAGCAGAGCACCTGCTTTTTATATAGAAGGTCTCAGATCCAATCCCTGGCATCTCCAGGTAGGGCTGAGAGAGACTCATGCCTGAAACCCTGGAGAGCTGTTGCTAGTCAGTGTAGATAGTACTGAGCTAGAGGCCTGACTTATTATTCAGAACAGGAACCCTAGTTTAAAACCTTGAGGAACACTGCTTTAAGGTGCTATGGTAATATATGCTACAACAGACCAACAATACTGCTTAAGTTTGATCCACTTAATATTGTCATAACCTCATTCCTTCCTTAATTTTAAATATAATTGTTTCCTCCTTTGTTTTCCAGGGGCTTGGACTTAAGTATACTGATCAGGCTTAACCTTTGCCATTTTGGGGGTTGCCAAAATCCAAAAAACTGGAAATGGGGTGTTTGCTAATCTTATCCCTTCCCCTTCACTGCCAGGAATTTTGCGGGGAGGGCAGCACACAGTCAGCAGGTCTCATATTATCCCTGAATGCTTTTTGGGGCCCACAAGCTATTAGATTCCAAAGAAACTGTGCTTCAATTTTTATAAGTTAAAGATTTTAATGGGGGGGGGGAGATTATGAGTTTCAAGCTATAACAGAAAAGGAAACAAAATAGTCCCAAACACATTGCCGGTTTCAAATATGAAAAGTGTATACGGGTATCTCAGGTTTGTTGTACTCTAAGTGAAGGATATACTGCATGTATGCGAAAGCAGCAAGTAGATGCAGAAGTAACTTGCACATACTCTTCCATGTAGCTCTAAGACTACTGAAGCATAACAGCAATGTGTTGGAATCATAAATCTTTATTTCTGAAGCTTATTATTTTGGCCATCTGTTTTACATTTCTGACATGATCCTTAGGTGGTTGTTTATAGCACACTCTTATATGTATATGCTCTGAAGTAAGTTCCATTGAGTTAAATGGGGCTTACTCCCAGCTAGGCTGTTATACGATTGCAGCCATAGTGCTTTAAAACTATCACAGGGAAGTCTTCTATAGCCTGGCCCAGTGGTTTTCAACCAGTGTGCTATGGCACCCTGGGGTGTCTTGAATGATGGTCAGGGGTGCCACGGGCAACACTGGCCTCTGTCCCTCTTTCCTTCCCTCCCTCCTCTGATGCCTTCTCGTGTCTCTACGTCCCAAAGGCTTGCATAGTTGTTTACTGCAGCAGCCCTGGCTATAGGCTCTGCAGGCGAATGGTGCCTCTGGGAGGCACCTCTCTTTGGGGTGGGGGGCAGCTCAGAGACCAGGGACGGCAACAGCAGCTGCCTGGAGGACTCCTGAAGGGAGAGGAGAGGAAACTGAGGGAACACTCCACAAGGGAGGGTGTTCGAAAAAGGGTGAGAGGCTGCCAGCTCTGGAGGCAAGTGGTGCTCCTGGGCTCCTGAGCCCCACAGGGGTGCCACAGAAAGAATGTAGTTGGTTAAGGGAGTCGTGGACTCAAAAAGGTTGAAACTTCTGGCCTAGCCATTTCAGAGTTAAGCGTTTTCCCCTTTTTAATCTTGCAGGATCTACTTAATATTGTTAATTGGCCTGTACGACTTTGGTTTTGAATTTGTACTGTATCATGAAATTCTGTGGGCAACCTAGGGATAGTTACCATCTCTCAGCGTAACCTTCCTCACAGGGATTATTTACTATTTATTTATTTATTTATTCCCCCCCCCCCCTTCATCCACAGGTCCGAAATTAGAAATATAGAGTCCAATTTTATTTTTATTCTTTTTTTAAAAATGAAACAGCATAAAACAAAATACAGAGTTTTGTTGTGAGAATAAATTGGGGTTGGGGAGGGAGACCAATAAACTGCCCTGCACTCCTTGATGGAAGGGTAGAGTAGAATGTAATAAAACAAGTGTAGAGTAAGGAATTAACTTGTACCAGCTGCAACCCTGGTTCTTCTTGTCATTCCAGGCTCATGCCGCTGCAGAATAAATTCGCAGATTTTGAATCCAAAACAAAAGTCAAGAGGCAAAGATGTAATGGAAGAATCCAGTATCCAGGTGACAAGCTTCAATCCTGGTTTTTAATGCTTTCACACTATTTTTTGAGTGTTGTTACTCAGATTCTTGGCTTGCTGACAGCGGATTGTAACTGTTGGCTGATGTCTTACATAGCTTCCACTGTGATAAAATGATCAAAATGTTGAGAGATGCAAGAGGCATAGTTGTTTTCTCTTTGTATTTTGGCTAGTTACCCTGGAAAATTTGGATTGCCTTCTAGTATTAGCTTTTCTAAATTTTACATAGCATGTATTGTGTGCAATTATTATAGGCAATTATTGAAGACTGATTCCATGCATGTTTCCTTCAAAGGAAGCTACATGTATTCCAATAGGATTGTGGCCTTCATGTAAAAAGGTCTCCATTTTGGATATTTTTTGCTTATACAGGTAATAAACTTATTGTAGTACAAGTTAGATTTCAAAGTGAAGAGAAGGCAACCAGAACCAAGTAAACTCATAACTCATGGATTAACTTCTAGCTGGATCTGTGCTTTTCTGAGCATCAATTTCTGCTACTTTTCACTTGTCTGGTTCAGATATTAAGCACAGATTTGTACTGTATATGCTACGATATGGAAAAGCCTTGGGCGCATGGTCTATCTTGCACTGCCTTTTTGGTGCACTGTAATTAAACCAGAAAGTCTTCAGCCCATTTCTTGTAGGGGCAAGAATCATGTGTATCTTCACTTATTTAGCTGAGATTTTTGTCTGAACCATGGCATTTTGTGCATATCCCTGGAAACTGGATATCCTCTGTGACTGATGTATGTTTATAATCAAAAATGTTTTGATGAGATTGGGCTCTATTGATACTCTAGCAGTGAAAGAGTCAAATGTTGTTTTTGTTCAGTGAGGCTCAGTGTGTTTTACGGGGGCTTTTTAGTATTGCAGGAATTTGAAGATATGTCACCAGCGAAAGATTTGCAAAGTAAACAACAAAAGGTGGAATATATTGGCCTTAAGTGTTTTATCTTAGTTTGATTGAAATTCATCTTATGTTAAATATTTACATTTATCGGAAGGCTAAAGTATATTCAAATGTTTGTGCTATTTTATATTGTAGCGCTCTTATGGAGTCTTTGTGATCTTGAGTTTTTTTGCACTTGTTTAAATTGCAATCGTATTATAAAACAATGAACATATAAAATTATAAATGACATTTTATATACAAATAAGATAAAATCTGGATAGTTGAACTGGATCATCCTGTCCACAGTCTAAAGGTCCTGTTTACTAATGTCAAAAGGGACCTCCCTAAATTTAGGATCAAAGTAACATGTGGGGAAGGAAACAGTTCACAGGGAACCCAGATCTGGTTCATACACTTATTTAACATTAACAAGTCTAAATTGGAATTCAAATCTTAATTTATATGCACACCAATAATATGCCTAGTGCTTTATAATCATTAACTCATTTACTCAGTGTTCCACTGAGGTGGGACATGGAGTCCCATTTTACAGTTGGCTAGTTGATGTGTAGCTGGAGTGACTTGCATAGGACCACCAGAAATGGAACATCAGTAAAGCAGCATTGAATACCATTTTTCTAGATCCAAGTCAAATCCTGTTCTGAATAAGTGCCAGATGCACTAATGTGCCATTGAAGCTCATCACATCACAGTCTGTTGACTGACTTCCTGTGAGCCTTCAAGTGAGAAAGAAGGTCAGGAAAGAGGAGTGTTGTACATTGTCTATATATGTTGACAGTTATAATCCTGAGAAAGGAACTGAGTCTCTGATCCTATGACCTGTGCATAAAAAGGCCATGTGGGTATACAAGCCATTATTATTGTTGTTGTTATTAATAATAATAATAATAATAATAATAATTAATAATTTTCTGTACCATCCTTTATACAAAGTTTACAGGGTGGTTTACAATGTAAAACAGAAAAATACACGCCATCATAACAAACAGACACAAAAGCCCCACAGTTGGAAAGGCATATATTGTTTAATTAGCCAAAGTTCTTGGGAGAAGAGGAATGTTTTTGCCTGGTGCCTAAAGATATGTAGCAAAGGCACCAGGCAAGCCTTCTTGGGGAGAGCATTCCACAAGAAGGGAGCCACTGCAGAAAAAGCCCATTCTTGTGTTGCCACCCTCCGGACCTCTTGCAGAGGAGGCACATGAAGAAGGGCCTCAGATGGTGATGACAGCATCCAGGTTAGTTTTTATGCATATAGGTGGTCCTTAAGTTATTGAAGTTATTGAACTTGGACAGTCACTCCAGAAGGATACCATGCTTGATAGTATTGAAAACAACTCATAGGTTGAGACAGAGATCATCATCCAGGGAACCAAAGTAGTTTCTATTCCATAACCTTACCTTAGGACACCAAACCAGGCCTAAACTGATAGTGGCATTTCTATTCCATAACCTTTCTATTCCGTAACCATAACTTATTACTTGATTATTTGGCATACAGAGGTTTCACAGGAGGGGAATTATTTCTTACCCAGAAATCTTTAGAAAAAGTGTTGGGTGTATTTCTGTAGACTATAGTGAGGGGGCATCATTCACCTGCCATCTTCTTCACAGGATAACCTTTAGGGTTTTAATGCTTGCACATCTATTTGCCTACTAGAAAAAAGATGGGATGCTGATGTGCCGGTGTGTGTTACTGTCTCTTCTTCCTTCTCTTTGTCCACCTTGCATTTTTCCTCCATCTTGTTCTACCCTGCCAAGTTACATGTCTTAAATTAAGCATCTTTTTTCAAACTGCTTCCGTTATTTCACCCTGTTTTAGACACCCTGGTGTTAAAATGCATGAAATCTATGTGACATTTGAGAGTCAATGAACAATTTTTATTTTTGCTTGCTTTGATCTAACAAGATTATGTTCTTCATTTCAAGGAAAGCAGTTTGCTTGACACATTATACCTGCCAACAAGGTTATGTATAATGAAGATGGGAAATACAACTAACAAAAAGTGACCTCTGCTTATAAGGTAACTATTTTTTTAATTGAACACTTGAAACTTTGATTTGTTTTAGAAAAGGTTAAAATGCCTCTTTCTTAGGGTAGTAACAATGGAGGACTTTCAGTGCTATCTTCAGTGATAGCATTAGGGATAAATGGCCGAGGCAACAATAAATGAAAGTTTCATTGCAATTTTCCCCCTCCCTGGCTCGATTTGTATTATAAAATATGTTATAATGCCCAGCCACAGAAAAACAGTTTTTATGAGAGAGAGAAAACTATTTCAGATACTGGATATTAAATGCCAAATACTAAATACCGAACTTTGTCAGCAGCCAGTGTGGCTACCCTAGTTGTTGCTACTCAAAATATCCAGGCAAATTTTAAAGAATGTTTAAGAACTGCAAAGCAACTTTAAGGATTGCAAATCAATTTTAGTTATGGTTTTCTATGTATGTATAAGTGTTTCTGAAACCTATTTTTTTTTTAAAAACACACCAGTATAGTTTTTGAACAATAACAGTTTTCTACTGGTTCTTTGGTTAAAGTTGGAAGCAAACCATCCTCTACACTTTCACAAATCTAAGTCGGAGGAAGAAAAGCTGTTGGTTCACTTGTATAATGCAAATGCATACATCACAAATCTTAAAAGAACCCAAAGATTTTTTTAAATGCATAGATAGTCCATTTGAATTGCAGTGTAGCTAATTCCACTGTTCTTGAAGAACATGTAGATAATGCTGCATGACATTTTATTAGAAATAGTTGTGTCCATTGATACTTAGGAAGTAAGAGCAATGAGGGCCTAAATGGCGCAGCCAGATCACCCTCACAGTCTTAAAAATGTAGGTGTAAAAGGGCAAGTGTCTAGGCTTCGTGAAATAAAAAATCAAGGTTACGATTTTTGGAAAGAAATATCAGAAACTGAGGGGCAATGGATGAACAATTGATTGACCACTGGCATGAATTTAAATATCTAGGAATTCATTTGGAATGTAATAAAATGTTAAGCTTCTAAAACCCTGAGTACCATTAAATTTTATTCTGTGAAAGTTGACTTTATAATTGATGCTTCAGCCTTCTCAAATGGCTATTTTGGGGGTACAGTGGGGTAGTGGGGACTGAAAAGCCCTGGCACATGGGTGGGTGTGGGTGTGCAGCTTTGTGGATCCTGTCCCATTTATCCATGTTGCTATGGAGTGTTATTGGCACTCTCCCTCTCTCCAATTCTGATTTGTGTTTACTGTGTTTCAGTTGCAGGTGACCTGTGAGACCTCATGATCCTTCTTTAGGAGGCAGATTCTGCGAGGATGTTACATCACCACTGCCGGAGGAACCCCGAACTACAGGAAGAATTGCAGATTCAGGCTGCGGTGGCTGCTGGAGATGTTCACACTGTGCGCAAGATGCTAGAGCAGGGCTATTCTCCAAATGGTCGAGATGCCAATGGCTGGACCTTGCTCCATTTCTCAGCAGCAAGAGGAAAAGAAAGATGTGTCCGTGTATTCCTCGAACATGGAGGTTGGTTGACTTAAATGAGGTGGGGGTGAAATTTGACCAAGCATCAAGGATTTTATCCTTCGCACCTTCACTTTAAACTCCTGTTTGTTTGTTTGTTTGTTTGTTTGTTTATGGCAGTGGCCACATTCAGATGATCACATCTCTGCTTAGTAAGTCAATATATGTGCAAACTTCATGAACCTTGCTTCCCACTTGGTGTGAGTATGCAAATGAGATGGGAAATGGCAGCTTGTCTTTCAGTCATGCCTGAATCTGGAAACCGTCACTTTAAAGTTAGCCTCCAGATCTTGACTTGACTGAAAGCAATTAACCATAGTTCCTGGTTGGGCGTAATGGGAAGCTATTGTTAACTGCCGCTTCCTGGCTTGTTCGCTGGAGGGAGAAATGAAGGAACTGCATACCTGTATGAAGCTCACTCATGTTGAGCTTAGGGTTTTATCATCTGAATGTGGCTCTTTTTGCATTTGGCTTCACAAAATGATCAGGTAAGATGGGTAGGACTGAATTTCTGTATTTTTAATTTTCTGTACTTTAAATCTAATAGTGAATTAAAAAAGTGAGTAGGCAAGCTATGGAATTGCAAAATGCACCACAAGGGGGCTCCCCTCTGTTAAGTATTTTAAATACTGTACATACCAGAGAAATAACAGGTTGCAAGGATGCTCAAGGAATCCATTCACTTTGCATCTAGGCTATGTTAGTTTTCTCTTGTTAAGTTATTTATTTATTATATATATTGCTGTTTATCTGAGGAGCACAGGGTGGTTTACAATATAAAAAACCCAAAAAATATAATATAGTAACAAACAGAACAACCCACCCCCCAGTTTAAAAGGCAATAGATTGTTTAATTAGCCAAAGGCCTGGGAGAAGAGGAATGTTTTCAACTGGCACCTGAAGATATGTAATGAAGGCACCAGATGAGCCTCTTTGGGGAGAGTGTTCCACAAACAGAGAGCCACCATCGAAAAGGCCTGTTCTCTAGTTGCCACCTTCTGGACTTCTCATGGATGTGGCAAATGAAGAAGGGCGCCTCAGATGATGATCACAGGATCTGGGTTGGTTCATGTGAAAAGAGGCAATCATTGAAGTATTGCATTCCTGAGCCATTTAAGGCTTTGCAGGTCGAAAACAACACTTTGAATCGAGCCTGGGAACTAATTGGCAATCAGTGCAATCAGGCCAGTACAGTGGTACCTTGGGTTACATACGCTTAAGGTTACAGACTCCGCTAACCCAGAAATAGTACCTCAGGTTAAGTACTTTGCTTCAGGATGAGAACAGAAATTGTGCTCCGGTGGCACGGCGGCAGCGGGAGACCCCATTAGCTAAAGTGGTGCTTCAGGTTAAGAACGGACCTCCGGAACAAATTAAGTACTTAACCCGAGGTACCACTGTATTGGTATTACATTCTCAAACCATCTGGTCCTGGTGAGCAACCTGGCACTGAATTCTGCACTAGCTGAAGTTTCTGAACCACCTGGAGAAGCAGCCACATGTATAACATGTTGCAGTAACCTAGAGGTTACCAGAGCATAGACAACAGAAGTTAGGGGTGCAGCTGGGCCACCAGCCGAAGCTGATGGAAGGCACTCTGCACCACCGAAGCCGACTGAGCCTCAAGCGACAGCAATGGATCCAGTAGTGTTCTCAAGCAGTATACCAACTCATTCAGAGGGAGTGTAATGCCATCAAGAGCAGGCAACCTCCCATCTAGCCAATCTAGAAAACCACCCAATAACTTCCTTAGTCTTATCTGGATTGAGCTTCAGTTTATTGGCTCTCATCCAGTCCAAAATACAGTGGTACCTCGCAAGACGAATGCCTCGCAAGCCGGAAAACTCGCAAGAAGAAAGAGAATTCGCCAGACGAATTTCCCTATGGGCTTGCTTCGCCCTATGGGCTTGCCCGCCAGCATTTTAAAATTGCCCTGGGACAGCGGAGGCTTCGCTGCCGCCCGCCAGCATTTTAAAATCGCCCCGGGACAGCAGAGAAGTCTCCGCTGTCCCGGGGGCTTTTAAAATGCTGGCGGTCGGCAGCAAAGCCCTCCTGTCCCCAGAGCTTGCGGGGCGGGAGGTGGGGAGAAGGGCTTTTCTTCCCACCGCCAGCCTTCAGAACAGCCTTCTGAAGGCTGGCGGTGGGAAGAAAAGCCCTTGTCCCCCCCCAGCCTTCAGAAGAGGTGGGGGGACAGACTGTCCCCGGACCTGGTCTGAAGGCGGTTTCCATAGGAACACATTGATTGATTTTCAGTGCATTCCTATGGGAAACCGTGCTTCGCAAGACGAAAAACTCGCAAGAAGAAAAAACTTGCGGAACGAATTAATTTCGTCTTGCGAGGTACCGCTGTACCTACAGATGTAAGGGAGAAGTAGAGCTGTGTGTCATCAGCATATCGCTGACAATGTACTCCAGAATTCTCTATGACCCCACTCAGCTGTTTCATGTAGGTGTTAAGTAGAATGTGGAATAAAATCTAATTCTGAGGAACCCCACATTGATGGCTCCATGGGGCTGAAGAGCATTCCTCAAGTATTACCCTTGGGAAATAGACATTCAAGAAGGAACAGAACCACAGCAAAGCAGTGCTTTGAAACTTTTGTGTAAGCCAACTATCAAATGTAGATGATGATACTGTGGTACCTCGGTTGTCGAACATAATCCGTTCCAGAAGACAGTTCGATTTCCGAAATGTTCTACAACCGAGGCACAATGGGCGGTTGGCAAATTCCATTGAGAAAATGGAGAAACACGCCTTGGAAGCCGTTCAACTTCCAAGGCGCATTAAAAAACGAAAGCATTGACTTACAGGTTTTGGGCGTTCGGCTTCCAAATCAATCGGCTTCCGAGACGCTTGAAAACCAAGGTTCCACTGTAGCAATGTTTAAGAGGTGTTCTGTTTTTGTGTCTTTGGTTTCTTTGAACTGGTAACATAGATTTTCTAAGCAGCTTCGAAGCCCAGCCACCATTGCAAATGTTCAGAGGGAGCTCCCAGGAGTGAAAATATCTGATTTGGACCCATGAGAGCACCCATCTCTCTCCTCCACCCTACCCCCACCGGTACAGTGTCCCTGGGACGCTCGGTGTATATTTCCACATCATTTCCATAGTCATTTGCAGCCCTATTTGAACATAGTCACAGTAGCAGCTGGTCTTGGAAGCTCCTTGGGAGTGGCTATTTTACCAGTTTAAAGTTTCTGCCTTTTTAAAAGCAGCCTTCAGCCTATGTAGTAAAACATAAGTACCTTTCTAAATGTGATTCTAGTACAGACATTTTATTTTTGTTTTAAAACTTGCAAATAGTAAACAAATAACCTGGGAATTAACAATGTGAAAATTACACAGACTGACCATCCCTAGTTAAGGGCAGTGCTCCAGAACTCTGTACTACAGGGATTGAACAAAAGAAATTGTGTGTATTACGGTTAAACCAGGAGTTGTGTTCACATTTGGGGGGCGGGGAGCAAAAAGAGAGCTATTTGTGCATTAATGGGAAGCCACAGTTCAGAGGTGGCTAAAATGTGGCCCTTCATAAGTTGCTGAACTACAGTTCCTGCATTCCTGAGTGTTGGCTGTGCTTGCAGGAACTGATGGAAGTTTGGAGCCCAATATCATCTAGAGCAGTGTTTCTCAACCTTGGGCCACCAGCTGTTTTGGGACTACAGTTCCCATCATCCCTGACCACTGGTCCTGCTAGCTAGGGATGATGGGAGTTGTAGTCCAAACCAGCTGGGGTTTGAGACCCCAAGGTTGAGAAACACTGGTCTAGAGGGCCACAGGTTCCTCACCCCTGCCATAGTTAATGGTTTCCAGGAAAGTATGAACATGGCCACTGTGTACATAAAGTGAATTGGAGCCTATGTGCTAAAATGTAAAATTGGTGAATTCAAGATAAGATGGCAGAAAAACTGAGAACTTTTATGTGGCCTCTTACTGGGGAAATTTCTCTGGAGGCAAGAACTTATGGAACAAACGGATCCAAGTGAATCATGTTTTGCCAAAACCCAACAAAGCTTTGTATGCCACATAAATACCCCTTCATGTGTCTAATATACATAAATTTACTAGAGGCTGAGGTTTTACTATGGGAATGATTTTGAACACTCAAGGAAAGCATGATTATGTATTTTTCAGTTCTCATGTAGCTCCCACCTTCTGTTGACAGTAGTGTGTTTATTGTAGACTCTTCTGTATTACCTCCAGTAGAGTAGATTCCTTCTGCTTACTGTACGCTATATTTGTAAGAAAAAGAAAGATACTTTTGTGTTGCAAGAAATAGTTCTCATGCTTTATCATTGTATCTCTTAGATCTTGTACATGTATGTCTGAGTGCATGTGCTGCATAAACACGAAGCCCATTTCTTCTAGATGGTGCTAACATGGAACTGAGCATTTAATGAGGGGGTCAATTTGTGCCATGAAATATACTACTCGTTAATTAGGAGAATAGCACAGAAATAGCCTATTGCTGGTTTAAAACAGAGCGTATAAATCAGGTTTCCTCAAACTCAAAACATACAAACTGCAAAAACTGTCTTCTCAAAACATCTGGAGGGCTGAGTTTGAGGAAGCTTGTTATAAATGATCAAAATGCATTGAGTTGGCAAGTTTTAGCTTAAACTTCAAGTATTGCAAATTGTATGACCTTTTAAGGTCCAGTAGAATAAATTATGACCTTTTTTATCCTTCTTGTGGTAAGTAAGTGTGGCCAGAAGATGGCAGTACAAGTGTTTGCAAAACCGATTTAGAACTGCAATGAATTTACTCCCAAAAATTACAGTGAGTCTTGCTGCCTGATAATCTCCACCTGTTCCCTAGTTATGCAAATATTCATCAGAATATTTGATAGCTTCGATATCCAATGATTTTTTTTTATTTCACCATTTGATGTCTGCCAGTTTATATTAGCTATATTTGATAGTTCCTAAAAAGTATTTGACATTAGCCATACTTTGATAGCTGGTAGGCAGTAGTATGTTAAAGTGGTTTTCAGACTTTATGAAGGGAATACTGTAGACAGTGATATCTGTGATACAGCTCCTGGACATTACAGAGCATTCTGTAGCATGTTCTAAGGTGGTTGCTTAGTTCACACAGGGCAATGCTAAGCTGCCTTATTCCCCCTTGGCTACACATTGCAGAGGAAAGATCATTAGTGGTGGACAAACTGTCTTCCAGCGAAAGTTTCAAAATCACTGTACTCATAACAGTGTGCTGATGATGAGCATGCAATAATACTTAATACTAGATTTTGAAAAGCTGACATGTAATCATTTATATTTTTAACCGTATAACTTTTGATCGATAACATGAAATGTTGTTTGATAGATGGTGGGGTGGGGGTAGGCTTCATTGAAGAGATACCAACAAGTTCAAAGCATTCAAATTCTCAGATTAAAATTGAGTAAAACAACAACAACAACAGTGAAGACACATGGTCCTAAATAGGATTATAGTAGCATCACTTGTTATAATACTGTCTCTTAGCATGAGTTTTTAAGTTGTCATGCAGATGCTTTATCAGAAATAGTCTAATTTAAATAGATTGGCTTCTTCTATTACTTCCAGTGGCTACTGAGTACTTACAGATTTTCTGGAATTGTTCGTTGGGCAGAGTGGTTTTTGTGTGTGTTTGTATTAAGAGCTAGTCTTAAAACTACTTGGTTTAACACCCGCACAAGATAATAAGAGCAAGATAGTTACATTAACAGTGTTGCCCTAACATAGGGTTGCCATATTTCAAAAAGTGAAAATCGGGACACAAAAGTTGTTGAGCTTTTTAAAGTTTTGCCCATTTTTAAGGAAGTTCACCAAAATTGACATTGGTTGCCTGTCATACATCCGGATTTTCCCAGACATTTCAGCGATTTTCACCCAGGCACTGTTTCCAGCTGCCAGATCCCGGCTATGTCCTGGAAATTCCGGGCGTATGGCAGCCCTACCCTAAAGTTCTAGAGCCCTGTTAGATGATTGGGTAGAAAAATAATTTTTTTATTGGAAGATTCACAGTCAAGCCAACCAAAAAAACTATGCTTGAACAGAACTTCAGGGACATGCAGGAAGAACATGAGATTAAGGTTTGGAGCAGCTGGGCTGACCTCAGGCTTGCTACACCCTTGGGAAAGCACTTGGTGAAAACTTCTTAATTCATTTCCTGGCCACCACAGTATTTACCCCTTTTTTTTCACCTCATTTTTTCCTCCTTTGCTTCCTCTGTTTGTCTTGAGAGAAACAAACCACCAGCACTGGTCTGCACTTAACATATACAGGCAACTGTCCATTTATGCAGGGGTTTCGTTCTGAGGCACCGCGCGCATACGGGAAGTCATGTATAATTGAAGCACCCATTGGAAAAGCCTGTAAACACCCTCTAAAACTCTGGAAACCCTTTAAAAAACCATTTAAAAACCAGCAGCCCTACCAGACGGGCAGGAATGGTGGCACTCAGTCTTCTTCATTGCTGGAGGAGGATGATTTGCAAACAGTGACAAGCAGGGATAGACCGGTACCCCAAAGTGCTTGGTTGTGGTTCAGATTCACTTGGTGGGGCTGATAGTGTATTGCAAAAGAACATGGGGGTGGGCAGCTGGCACTTTTGTCTCTCCAGCTGGTCAGGGCACGTTTGGGCAGCCTCCTGGTCCACAAATGCAGCTTCAATATGGGTGCCAATATTCTTTAAATTAAAATGTCGTTTGAAGCAGTCCAGCCAACCGCAGCTAGCTCAGAACTCCTTTGCAGGCTGCTTGAAGCGCACATGCAGCCTGAGAGTCTTCTTGTGCAAGGTGCTGCCATTAATGGGGATACACTAGCAGTTTATGTCCTCTAGACACAGGTTCAGTGCCTCATGTGCCTTCACCAGGGCATCAGTGTTCGAAACTCCCATTGTTCTAGGCACATTTTGTGACCGGTAATTTAATTAGCGCGAGCAGTTTCTGATCTCTGGGTGCAGTCCTGCACCTAAGTTTTCAGATTAGAACTGTAGAGTGAAAAGGAAAGCAGGACCTTTTTCTTCCACCCCACTTCCAGCTACTCTCTGAAGACTGGAGAAGAGACCCTCTTAAGAATATTAGGGGGGTGAGCAGGGGAAGGACTAGACCATGTGAAAAACGAACATAATATTTTAGCTGCAGTTCATTCATTTTCAGCTTTGTATTCTTGTGATTAAAAAAAGCACACCTAGACATTCTGTCGTTGCACCCATAACCTAGGTTTAAGTTGCCATTTAGCTCCTAGCTTTCATATCTGTTTCTAACACTGGGCATGTAGATGGGGACTACATAGCATGTAGTTGGGGACTATGGCAGTTGCATGTGTACATGCACTTGCTGCCCCTGATGCCAGATGGCCGTGGTATAAATAAATTGTTATTTTTTTCCTTGTACCTTAATGGCACATATTCTGGATTCATTCTTGCCAAACTTGCGTGCCACAGCGTACACACACACACATGCCACTCTAGAAACAGTCCAGCACTTCCTATTTCTCCTCCAGCGTTGGTGATGCTGTGTTTAGGTGCCGTATCAAACAACAGCTTTAAAAAACTCCTCCAAAACAATCTCTCTCTCCCTATCTCCTTTCTCAAACTCCCAACTCTCCACAGGCCTCAATGGTAGATGCAAGGGCTCTTGGGACTGCAAGTACAAAGGCCTGTGGGATTGCTAGGTGCTGTTTCCACTCCTTTTCTGACTGTTTCATGCCTCTTCTGAGGCTGTTTTAGCGATTTTTATCATTCCCAGGTATGGCGTGATGCACGTATGTATGGTGACACACACACATTGAATGTACATAAATGATGGGTTGCCTGTAGTTAGCCTCTGGCTTGTTTCCTTCTTAAGTGTAGCAGAGTTAGGAGCAGGGGAGAAGCAAAGCAGAGGTGTTTGAGCAGTGTGCACAAGTTTGCATTGAATCTTAGTTTTTAAAGTGGTTTAAAGTTGTATTTTAGCCAGGCCAATGTTTTAAACTGTCCTTGCAAATATCTTATCTCAATCTTGTATGCAGATAATGCCGGTGTATGTATAAGCAAAACTACTCTTAGAAAGGTTGGGGGGGATATGTGTGTTGTGTTGGAATATCAACTCTACACTGGTGGATCTTTAAAGAATGAATCCAGATTTCTGGGGATAGAGGGAAATCTGTGATACTGTTTTTTATTTGTTACCTTATTTTCTTTCTCCTATGGCTGAATGTTTACATGCCTGAAAAACCTTAATTTTGTGAAATGGCAAACCCAGATTATTTTCATTTTATAGAAAATGCTTTTATCAAGATGATCTGAAATAACATGTAGCTTACATACTTTGGAAATGCTGTGAACCACAGAGGGCATTCTTTCTTTACCTTATACAGCATTGTGCACTCCCCCCTCCCCCCGCAAAAAAATAGAAGCTCATCTTGCCAGACCACAATACATCTGCATCTTGGGCCAGCAGATGTTACTTCACATGCTTCTTTTTAAGACCAAGAAGCACAATGCAAAACAAAACACAGAACACAGAAACAAGCATGACATTTTAGAGTTGAAGGAGCTTTGATGCATAGAAATACCTTGAGCAGTTGGGTTTAGGTTTGTTTTTGACCAAGATGTGGAAACTGAGGAGGTGAATTGAGATGAAGCTTACTACAAGAACTCTGCATCAGTTAATTCATATTTCAAGCAAATATGAATTTCAGTGAATCTACTTCTAATTTGAGCTGTTGCATGAGCTGGATGGATAGTTGCTCTGTATGAGGCAGTTTCCTGTGTTCCCATTAAAAACATTATAAATCACAACAGCACTAAAAACAATTAAAAAGACCTGATTAAAATGATGCATGCATATTAACACCTTTTCTGAAAGCACATACTTCACTTATAAAAACAAAATAAAGTGTATAGTGTGGAAGATCAGTGTTTTCCTTCCGCTAAAGTGTTCATTGTTCTACTGCAAGTAGGTTTAGCAATTAGAGTAGCGAAGTATCAGTTAGTTCGGGTAGCCCTGTCATAATAGTTAGACAGCAGAGCAGTAGCTTTTACATTTTCCCCCATCTTCGTCTTTTCCTGGTTTGGCTTGTGGGGGGGAACTTGCCATGGAGGAGTTAGGCTGGAAAAGGAGCCTGCTGCCAGGCAGTTAGGAGCAAAGACTTCTTCAAGAAAGGTATCAACTAGCACCTGTGGTTAAAACAAGCCATGACTTTGCATTGTATCATGTTGCCAGACAACAAATCATGGTTAGTCTGCTGAGCTGCATTCAGATGTCTTAACGAGCCACACTTTGGCTAAACAAGCTGCTGTTCAGCATTATGCGTGAACCAGGCTAATACGCAATAATGTTGAGTCTGTTCAAAAGGAAAGTGAGTTCACACGTTTGCTACTACGTTGTGTATTTTTGTGTGTTCTTACTGTAAACCATCCAGTGATCCTTGGGTGAAGGGTGGTATAGAAATTGAATAAATAAAAATAAAATTCACTTTTTCAAATAGACCCATGTTCCAAAATACAGCCTGCACCTGAGATTTTGGTTTATTATTTTTTATTATTTATTCAACAGCCTCTGCCCTGGCTCTGCCAAACCACATCTTAAATTCTCTGAAGTTATAAAGCAACTTGTATTTTGAGGGTTACTACTGAATTGGAAAATTGCATACAGACAACAGTTGTGTGCCAATATTATCAAATTGTTTGGATCAGCTAAGACTAGAAAGCCATAAAGTAAAATTTTACATATTTTCAATTGGTGAAAGTGAAAGAGAAAGACTAGCTCTTCCCCTAACTTTTTAGATCTTTCTCTCTGTCTATCTATCTATCTATCTATCTATCTATCATCTATCTATCTATCTTATCATCTATCATCTATCTATCATCTATGTCATCTAGCTAGCTAGCTAGCTTTTATTACGGTAAGTAAATAAAATGAACAGCTTACAGCATAATATAAGAACTAATTATTATCAATTGCAAGATGGTTGGGTAAGATGATTTTGTAGGACACCCTCCCAAGAATTGTAACAATGTATAGAAAAAAATTCAGATGCCTTTTTTGTGTTCTCCTGATAATAGCTAACCCATTGCAATTTTGTTTAACTTTAGCTGATCCCACAGTGAAAGACTTAATTGGAGGCTTCACTGCTCTACATTATGCAGCTATGCACGGCCGAGCTCGGATTGCACGCCTAATGCTGGAATCAGACTACCGCGTTGATATCATTAATGCAAAAAGTAATGATGGCTGGACTCCTCTGCATGTGGCTGCTCACTACGGCAGAGACTCGTTTGTCCGTCTCCTGCTGGAATTCAAGGCTGAGGTTGATCCACTCAGTGACAAAGGTACTACACCACTTCAACTGGCTATTATCCGCGAAAGGTCCAGCTGTGTCAAAATACTCCTAGATCACAATGCCAACATTGACATTCAGAACGGCTTCCTGTTGCGCTATGCTGTGATCAAAAGCAATCATTCTTATTGCCGGATGTTCCTTCAGAGAGGGGCTGATACAAACTTGGGGCGCTTAGAAGACGGGCAGACACCATTGCACTTGTCTGCTCTTAGGGATGATGTACTCTGTGCACAGATGTTATACAACTATGGTGCAGACACTAATACAAAGAACTATGAAGGACAGACTCCGCTGGCAGTTTCAATAAGTATTTCTGGAAGTAGCCGACCTTGTTTGGATTTCCTACAAGAAGTAACAAGTATGTATACTGGAAATCTTTAATCAAAGTCCTCCAATGGTCTTTGGGGGAAGTTGGTGGAAAAATGAGTTTCCTACTTAGCTGGTTATTACTTGAAAGTTTAGGCAGGCCCAGAGAATAACCACTATTTCCCCCTTCAGAATCATGCTTGTACTTCAACTTGTATACATTCCTCCTGAACTAACTTGGATTCAAATCCTGAAATTTTTTTTGTCAGTCCTAGTCAATCAGCAGTTCTGCATGTGGCAGGAAGGTAACAGAGAATGAAGGCTGAGAAGTGTAAAATACATTTTTCCAAGGTCTTTCTCTGGTTTACAAAGGAATGTTCAAAAACTGCTGCTTGCTCATAAATTATTTTTCACTTTTCTTTGTTCTTCATTAGAATGGGAGATGATACTGAATTATTTATCCCTTGGGGCTGCGAAATGAGCCTGGTTATTGTGCTGACATCCTTTGGACCTCACAGTGATATTAACATGTGTGTGTTGGTTCTTAAATTATAGATCTAAGCAATTCATGGTTGATACCACTTACTATAAGTAGTATTGTTTTCACCCTCAGTTTTCTTCTCATCTTCTTTGGCGATCAAACTTTACCAAACCAATTCCTTTTCCAGCAGTTGCCTGACACAATATTTCTTCTTGGTTTGTGCTTATGATGCAGTGTTGACGTGGTTAATATGTACTGTTTTCCTTTGTCACTAAGCCCCCAATTTATGCACATTTAACTTGTGCACATTCAGCTTGACATGAATGGCAAAAAAATTAAGGAGGAGTGGAGTTTCGAGGAAAATGACTTTGGTAATCCCACCTGCCATTGAATCCAGTGTGTTTTGCCTATATGTGATTTTGGCTTTAGGCATGATCCCGAGAACGTAACCCCACTCAAACTGCAGGCTTACTTTTGAAGTAAAATCTAGGGTATACAGAATAGAGCAGAGCCAGAGTTGTTTTTGTGACAAACCATATTATAACAATCAGCCTCTTACGTGTGCACTGTATGATAATGATATCTCATCGTAGGTGGAACTTGTCAAATGTAGGTAGCGTGTAACAACCCATAGTTCCAATTCTGTTCAGTAGCAATCACTTGTCTTATCTCTAGTCATTGCTGACATGTGGGTAAGACTAACTCAGCTGTATCTGAGGCTCCTACATTCAAGAAGTGTGTGTATGTGTATGGGGTTTGATTGCTGAATAAGCTCGAGGAGGCATGTCATAGGTATGTAAATTATCTGCTCACATTATTGAATTTGTACTTCCTTTGAAACTACAGAGGGATTAATTTTTAACATACAGATTTAGTAACAGGTGTAATACTAAACTTTGCTTCAGCATTATGTAAATGAAGTTTGGGCTTTTGTTCATTCTCCCTCACGTCGCTATACCAATTTCTGTTCTCTCTAGTTCACATAAACCATTAACTTATCATCATTTGAAAAACAACAACACTGATCTTTAAAGCATTTCCTTATTTAAAAAAAATTGTCCCAGAAAACTAATCCTTTCCTTTAAAACAAAGAGAGAGGTTACTACCATTTGCATTGTCAGTATTTTTCTGGACTTGTAGTTTTCCTTCATTTTTCTCTTCTCTGAAGTATGATTTCACCCAGTTTTTTTTGCATATAACAATGCATTCACATCCTAGTTACTTTATCCAGGCCCTTTCTCTGCAGAGTTTTTCTTCCAGCTTACTCTCCTACCCTAGCAACTTCCTGCTTAGCACCCTCCTCTGTGTGTCATGTGGGAATTTGGGATTGGTTTTTTTCTTGAACACTTAAACCTTTTTTTAAAAAATTGTGCTTAATATGTTCAGATTTTTGAACATTAAGGCTGCAGTCCTAAACACCTAGATTGAATTTTGCTCCATTAGACTCCATCGAACTGACTTCCGACTAAGGTATGTTGGATTGCCCTTCACCACTGTAGTTAAGTAATTTTTAGTTGCACTGTTCCTATCAATGTCTCCCTTTTTAAAAACTTCTCGGTCTCCTTAACCCTACAGTGTAATTTTGATCTTTTTCAGTGTCCTTCATGGATTGTACATGGATTCTATACTGTCTTTTTCTTTCCATCATGTCCCTTCTATTGTCATAATCATTTAACCCTTTCAACATGTTCAGTGCTGTAGGCATGTATTCACCTGATTTTGATTGTATGCCTTTCTTCATCAAAATGTAACGCCACACTAGCACTGGCTAAGATTTGTGGAATGGCTGAACTGAAAGATCTCTGTGCTGATTTTCTTCTGAGCCTATCCCTTCTAAGGCTTGCTTTGCTCACGTTCTGCTTCTCATACCTTTAGCACTACCCTTGTACAACCCTTTGAATACTTAAGCATTGAATAAGCAGCCACAATGGCCTCCTCCCTACACCTGTTGTTTTTCTCTTTCTGATGCCCAGTGCATCCATGTGTAGCACACCCAGTGATCCTTGGGGATGGCCTTGGGCCTCTCTTGGCCACGTTGGTCCTATTGCATACCCTCCTTAAATGCTTTTGACTTGGCAGGAATGTGTCCTTGAACTGTGGTAATGCCTCTTGCTTCCTGGATAAAGGGTGGAAAGGGTTGTGGATGTGTGCTGACTTTAGCATGCCTGCAATGTAGGCAACTGTACAAAGGAAAGTCACATCCATTGCTTGGCCCACTCTTGCCTTTGGTCTCATTCACCATGCAGCCCTTGGGAGGAAAATGGTTCCTTGCCCCTGATTTAGGCCTTATTCCCAAGATTTATTGCATTTGTCTCTGCCTCTGGGATGCCATTTGACAAGTTTGTACTGTACTTTAGCTAACTAAGTCAAGACTGCAGGGAGAGTACTCCCATCACAAAAAGTCAGTACAGGATGTGTCCATTAGTAAGTGGATTGAAGCACTTCCAGCTTTTTTGGCAAACTTGTGACAGGCTTATGAAAAGCCAAGGTGCAAACTCATTCTTATTTTTGTAAAGGGAGTGGTTAGTTGCAGCACTTCCTTAAGCGAAAACCTCCAATGTGTGGAAAAGCAAATACTTTTAGCTTGAGAGAAGACTCTTCAATGCTTATACACACCAAGCCCCAACATGAAAAGTTCTTTGTCACCTGTAGCCATGATGGTAGCGCTGTATTTTATATTATGTGATAATTAGTGTGTGAACCATAGCTGTCAACCTTCCCTTTTTTTGCGGGAAATTCTCTTATTCCAGCGCTGCTTCCTGCTGCTATCCCGGATTGTTAGATATCCCGTAGACTGTCCCTGGGACAGGTGAGGATGCTGATCCCTTATTTTCAAATCTGAAAGTTGACAGCTATGGTCTGAACGCATCCCTCTGCCCATTTCTCTCTAGGTTGGCTTTGACAGTTTGACTAGGTGGTAATAACTGTTTGTGGCAACAAAGTATAAAGCTGTAGTTACAAGGTTTATTACTGTGTTGCAGTAGTCTAAGCAAAAGGCACATTACTGCTCTAAGCAGCTTCCATTTATCAAAGGGGGCCAGCCAGCTTTAAGGTTGGATGCTTGGAATGTGGTTTCCTTGATAATCATAATCAGAGAGGACTCTGTTGAAGAGGACACTTAAACAAGTTAGTCTTCTCAAGGGAGATTATTTAATTACATTTTGTATCTTTTATACTACTGTACTCCCTTTGTTAAATTGAAAGATTTGTGGATTGAAAAGTAATTTGAAAGCCTTTTAGATCCCCCTTTCTTTAGACACCTACAACTGAAATGAATCTAAATTTTCTTTGCCAAAATTTGAAAAAGTGTGTTCGGTGTTTTTAAGTCGTGCAGTGGCTTCCACTCCTACGTAATTTGAATCCTTTGAAATTGAGAACTTCATGGAATGTAGTTGTGGTCAATGGGGCGATTTTCCTGCATCAGCATCTTTCAATGTGTAGGAAAATATTCTATAACTTAATATGAAGTTTTAAAATCATTTGCTTCAATTAATGGTTGTAAACTTCCTCTGCTTTTCAAGTCAGGTTGAAGATGATGGCTTAGTTCATCCTCTTGCAGAGATGTTGTTTTTATGGAACTAATGTTATAGTGCATGTGATATTGTAGACTCTTCATGCAGTACTAATCTCCCCTTGTTAGGTAGCTGATAGTCAAATGCCAGTTTTAAAATAAATAGCGTTTTATGAGACGGGGGCAGGCTTTTATGTATGTTGGAGATGGATCAGACTCTTTCAGAGAAGAGACATCCTAGGTTCTTTTGGGCATGGAAAATAGGAGGCTAAACTTTCAAAGGGTTATGTAGCATCTGAGGTGGGTGACTGTTAGTCAAAGCAAACTCCCTGGCTATCATATTCCAAGCACATTTTCAAAGCATGCATGTTTGCCTCAAGAACATAACTGGGCTTTTTGTTCAGGTAGGTGCTTTGATATTGCCGTAAGTTTTGTGTGTTTATCCCCCAACAATCCCTTTATTCAACCCCCCCCCCCAAAGTACTCTGTTTCAGGGAGGTTGGGCTGCCTTTGGGCATTGCAATACCGTATAAAAGTGAAATATACAGTGTACTAATTGTAAATGGAGCTAAGCTATAACATATGCTGAAGTCTTGCTGATTTAAATAATGCATTTGTAAGTGTACCACCATGTATAATTGCACACTGTGTGCAGCAAGTTTGAACACCATGAGCATGAGCCGGACTTCTATTGGGCTTGATCTACAAAGTGAAATAAGCTTTTAACAAAAAAGAGACCTTGCGAGAAACGGCTGTTATCTCAGGATTTTGGAGTTTAGCTTCAACCACTTTTATATTCTACTTTTACTGATGCTGGGGTTGGGATGGATTTCTTACATTCCTATTGAATTTTGATCTGCATACAGTTGCTGTTGCCTGCCGCTGTGTTAGGCAACAGTATTATCAGTCTGTATACCAAAAAGGTGTTATGAACCTGTAGCTTGAGGCTTTTAAAAGAGCTGGAGTTTAATTGTAGCATTTTCAGGTCACCAAACAATGAATGGGTGAGTGGTACTTATCCCTTCAGTTTTGCAAGCAGATTTAACATAAATATAAATGGGTAGGCAGTTATTCAATTTCTTACCCGCCCTTTACTGCAAGTTCCCAGGGCGAGTTACAACAATAATATATACAATTATAAAACAAAATAGTTACAGCCATAAACAAAAGTGTAAACAATTACAAACAATTCCATATATAAAAATAGAACAGACATTTAAAAGCAGTTCCATAAATAAAAACCATTGAAGTTTATTCCAGTGCAGATGCAAGACTGCACATGAAGCTATAGGAACCCTGCATGTGAATGTCTCGGGCTTTAAATGATCATCAAACTGAAGTTTTAGTATTTGATGGTAATGTGCACTCTGTTAAAATCATGAAGTGGGGAGAGTGGAAGCAACACTACTTCGAAACCAAAAATAGCAATAGAGCATTTGATTGCTATAAGGCAACAGTGCATTTTGTAGGGGTGTGAATTGCTTCTTTTACCTCACTCTCCACTTGATATAAATCACAGAGGCAATCAAAATAATGACAATTTCCTTTTCCTTAAAACAGCTTTCTGGGACTGGTGCCCATTTATGATGGCGTTTTAACTTGCAGATTTCACCTGAATTATCTAATGACAGAGGTTTTGGTTTTTATATGTATTTTTAAAGCAGATATAAATTAGTTTTAACTTTAATTTCACACCTATCTTCCCCCCCCCTTTTTTTTGCTTAATATTACTGTTTTGGAGCCTTTTACACAGTAGATCACAGTAACATCAAATATAGTTCATCGCTACCTTGAAATTTATTATTAACCAAATTCATGAGTACCTATACTAGCTAGACAAAACATGGCATCTATCTAACTCACATTTGGAATAATGTTCTCCATAGATTCTGTGCTTTGTGGGTGTGGGGCGGGGAGGGGAAATGTTTCTTATGGGGGGGAGCTATGATCTCACATTCCTTTTGAGAAACAAAACATTTTTTGAAAGAAGAATGGTGGTGGGTAAAGGGGGAAAAGTCTGCTCTTTTCCAGCTATGTGGAATTATATTGCATTTTAGGTTGTTACTTTTTTGTGGGGTGGGGGGGTGGAACAAAAACAAAAAGACAAAGCACTTCTTTGCCTTCAGTGGAAACGTTGGGTATTTGTGGGCATCCAAATGATCAGTGCAAAATTTTGCAGTGATGGAAAGTTCTTTTTAATCTATGCTAAGTATAAGAAATGTTATACTGGAGAAAGAACCTCATTGTTTCTGGTCTCAAACTATCATTTAAAACCAGGCTTTGGTATGCATTTGAAATGGAGGGTTAAACACTAGCTTTCTCCCATTGAGGTAACTCTTCTGGGAGAGAGAATTTTTTCTTTTATAAAGCTGTGTTATATCATTGGCCACAAGAATCTAAAGCAAGCTGCAGGAGGTAGATTTTTGGGGGCAAGTAGGGCAATTATTTTATTTTTTAAAATTGACACTCTTGCACAACTAAAATGATTTCACCAATCAGCAATCAATCAAGGAAAACTAGAGAAGGAGAAATATACCAGCATATGAAAATACGTAATTGCTCTGCTTTTGATACTCTTGATTCATTCGTATTTTAATTTTAGACCAGTTTATCTTTTGACAATGATGGTTTTATTCCTCATATAGACTGCAGACAGAAAACCAAATTTTATGCTTCTGGTCTAGTTTGCAGGTCAGTTGCTGCTCTTGTGATCCTGTAATGGGACTGTTCCTGATCTGGGGAACGACTTGTGTGCTATTGAAAAGTCTAGAGTGACTAAAGTTGTGATGGTGCTTAAAGTCCATAATAAATTGACTATGTCCTCATATATATGCCTATATGTCAATAGGCCCTGCTCACTAATCCATCGGTGCATCAAATTAGGCCAGCAGCATGGAGGAGCAGGTCCTTTGCCAAAGTGTCCTCTGGTTTTGGAATGCTTGCTCATCAGATGTGAGGAAGTGTTTTTTTAAAAAATGTGTTGATGAGCTAATGGTTATTTGATTGATTTGGGAGGGAGGGAGAGGGTTTTTAAAATTTGCTAGAATCCAAATAACTGCAAAATTAGTTCTACATGCCAAAATACGTTTTTAATTTGTGTTCCTCATCCTCCCCATTCTGCATCACAAACCTATTTTGAAAAGGATTGGATTTACAGACCTGTTCTGGCAGTTAAAAATGCATGGGGGCATAAAGTGTGTAGGGTATATACATGCCGCCCCACTGCCTCTGCCCACTCCACCCTGAACTTTTTTAATTCAACGAGAGAGACTGAAGGGAAGTTGCACACTGGCTCAGCTGAACATATTTGTGTTACCCAGTTTCCAAAAAAAATGGGAAGGTTTCTAAACGCATTGCATTGAGTGTGCTCGCTAGCCAGTTTTAGATTTTTCTGCTCAACACAGAAAGATCGAGGCATAGATGGGGATGGTGAAGGTGGGGCCAGCATGCACCTTCATTCACCCTACATGCTTCATGCAATTCTTTCATGTTCTCTGTATTGCCTGGACAGGGCTTTAGATTTGAGGAAATCTAGCTTTCAGGGTTGGGGTGGGGGAAGGCACCTCGCTGAGCATACCAGAGATCTTGTGCAAACTCAAAAGTAGAGTTTTTAATCCTATACTGTGTTGTTGTTTAGTCATTTAGTCGTGTCCGATTCTTTGTGACCCCATGGACCAGAGCACGCCAGGCACTCCTGTCTTCCACTGCCTCCCGCAGTTTGGTCAGACTCATGTTTGTAGCTTCGAGAACACTGTCCAACCATCTCGTCCTCTGTCGTCCCCTTCTCCTTGTGCCCTCATTTTTTCCCCTATCTTATAGCTATCTTTATTTTAATATATCTCTTGGAGGTTTGGTATCGTACATATTTCATTTTTTGATTTCTGCATTTCAGCATTTGGAAAAAGTAACTTAAAATGCTTTAAATACAATACTGCTTGGTATCAGTTTTCTACAACTTAGAAGTTGTCCCGTCCTCCCTTCCCAGGCTGTTAGAAACAAGATTTTGAAAAGTATTCCATGTCCCTAGTATGGGAATGGATTTTCAGAGCAGGGCAGGTGTTCGCTTACAACAATATGATGACTACTTTGAAAATCTAGCTGCTAGATAGGCTTGAAAATCACAGCAGGTTTCGTTGCCTGTGGTGAACAAAAAAATGTATATTTAGGTCAGGCTGGAAAACATTACAAAAAGTTGTTAGGGATGGGAGCTTTTGGGTCTTTTTTTAAAAAAAAGATTTTTCTGCTTCTATAAGAAACTTTGTGGTCTAGTAACTTCTGTAGACTTCAAATTGCCATATATTACAAGTATAAGGATAATATTAAAGGTGCTGGGTAACTGAATCTCAAAGGCACTACGAACTTATTAACGGCTGAATTGTAGACTCTAATTAAAATAGTTAGGTCTTTGGGCTGTTGTCTTAGTCTTGTGCCTGCCTTCCTGTTTGCAATGGAGTTTTTTGTCATTGTTTTGTTTTTTGTTTTTTTACTTTCTCCTTGCCGTATCTGCTTCATTAAAACAACAACCCACCCACCCTCAGATACTTCAAATGATAACTATAACATGTCTGTGCTTGCTGTCAGATGAAATATACTGGAAAATACACTGTTAACATATACCTGTTAGACTATTCACTCGTAGGAATCAGCTTCTTTTTGGAGAATGGCCAGATTTGGTTAACACAGCAGGAGAAGTTAGCGTTTCTAAAGGGTTCCCCTAAGCAGGTCTTAAATTGCTGAGGTTTCAACTCTCACTGTCCTTTCCCACAACAGAAAAATGTTCAAAGGTGGCTGCCATTCAGATTATTTTAAAAATGCTTCTTGTGGTAACATAATATGCAAACTTACTTTTAAAGTCAAGTGAAGCTTATGGTAGTAACTCATTCGTATACTTTATTTATAAAGACTGCAGAATAATATCAAAACCACTTAATGGAAAAGTCACAACACTGTTGATTTCTGTGTTCTGGAATCTCTTGGTTTTATCTATGATGAGTGAATATGCAGGCTGAGGGGTGACTCATAAGGTCATTTTTAGCACAAATTCATGTTTTCTTAAGTCTTTGTAATGTAAGGCTAGCTGTGCAGCTGTGCATCGTGGCCCCATTATATGCATAAAGAAAGCAGTGCTTAGATTGGAGTCCCAGTGCTTTCAGGAAAGAAATTTCTATGCTTGTTGTTCAACTTCTATTGGATATGTAATATATGCAATATGTTCTCCAGTATCTTGTCTAATGATCAGGTCTAGAAGCATTAATCTACTATATTGCATTTTTTATGTTCTGTTCTTCCTCCAACAAATTTGGGGTCATGCACCAGGTTCCTCCCTTTCCCTTCAACCACACAGCCGCCATATGAGGTAGGTTGAGCTGGGAATTGAAGCTGAATCTCCCTGGTTATAGCCTGTCACTGACCACTACATCAAGACAGTTTTATTAATTACCACAGAAATTTGCATGAGACTATTTTCTACACAGATGTGACCTCACTCATGAAACTACAACTGCTTCGTCATATACACACACACACACACTATCGTGAAAGTGTTGACGGTGGGTTCCCAAGGCATATAAACACAGCTATTTTGACATACGTACTCCTGTATTCTGGGAGAATGTAAATGCAAAGACTTCTCACACTTCTCACATGGAAGTAATGTTTGTATAGAGAATTGGGCTTCCTTGGGAAGAGTCTAAGAGAGGAGTTAACTTGTGGGGAGGTGAGTAGAAACAAATATTTGTATGAATGGAAAGCACTGTAATTTAATTAGATTTCTCAGTCACTGTTCCCTCTCTGAGATTTTATTTTGCGTTTGTCAGACACCATCCAGTTGTGCCGGAACTCATATGTGGAACATATCAACAGCAATACAAGGAGCCGACTTACCCCAGAGGGTAGCCACAAATTGTCCATCCCCACAATTGACATGGGGGTGGACCATCAAGATCCCAAATAAATGGTTCACCCTCCTCACCCAGAGGAGGGGGGTCACCACAGGCTCGCCCTGCTACAGCCAGATACATCGTTCCCTCTTCCTCCTTGAGGATGGAGCCCTAGCCTCTTCCCCCAAATGGGGTTAGGGATGGAGGAAACGCCTTGCCTAGTGAAAGATGGGAGAAATAAATGAATTAGGAGGCTGTTAATGATTGCATCAGCATTTCAGTTCCCTTTCCCCCCCTTAGTTTCCAAAACAAATCTTTAGAGCACAGTGTTTTCTGTCTTACTTTTTTGTTTCCTTTAGCTAAAATTGAAATTGCATAACATTAGGAATAAACATTAATACACTGGAAAAGGCTAACAAAACAATTGCGGGATCATACCAAAAATGATGAATAATGGCTTAAACATACCTGAACGTATATTCTCAGAAGGTCATTAAAAGCTATTTTTTATCAAATGGAGTTTCACAAATTTGATTCTCAGAATCACAGATAAAATTAAGTTATAACATTATAGAATTTGGAATATGGGTATGAAACCAGTCCCACAGTAGTGAAGAATTTCACCACATACTCACAAAAGAGGGAGAAAATACAGGTGAAGAACTTCACGAAAGCTGATCAGGTTCAGCATAGCACTTACTATAACACATTGAAAAATGCGGCAAACTCACACATACCTTTTACAAGGCTTATGTAATATAGCCAGTGCAATCCCAGATCTTTCCTCCTTTCCCCCCCTCCTGCCCCTGCTGAATTACAAATATTTTGCCATAGTTTTTAATCTAGCTTTTTAGAGTATTTAGATTTTTGACAGATATGCTTTGGATTATGTTTGTAATAAATGGGTCGTATTTGAATTGATAGTATCTCAGAGGGTAATATGTAATGGTAGAAGCAAGTGATGGCACTAACTAAAATAATTATATCTTTTCGAGGTACTAAATGTATATTAAGAGATTTGATTTTCTGTGGCTTGTTTTGTTCTAACAGTTTCTCATCGAGTAATAGAAGCTTATCTAATTTTCACATACAGTCTTCCATCTGACTACTGTATTTACAAGCATCCAGTTATACTACTGGGGCATCATCTATATATATAAAAAATCTCAACTAACCAACATGAATATTAATTTGAATTTATGAAAAAAAATCCAATCTCTTAATATACATGTAGTACCTCGAAAATATATAATTGTTTTAGTGCCATTACTTGCTTCTACCATTACCTATTACCTTCTTGAGAGATACTATCAATTTAAATACGACCCATTTATTTCAAACATAATCCAAAGTGTATCTGTCCAAAAATCTAAATACTCTACTTCTATTTAATAAAGCTGACTGAAAATCCGGTAAAATTTTTATTTCTCCTTCTGATAAATGCTTTGTCCATTGTAACTAAGAATAACAGCTGCTACTTTCACTTTACAGCTGATAAATTGAAATATTTCTGATTTAGTCATGTCTTAATTTACGAGTTTATTTTATTTATTTAAGTAACTTTTTAAAAAAACCAAAACTTCAAAAGTAGCTTACATATTAGAACATCAAACAATATGGCAGCAAAAAGATGACAGCCCAGCTTTTTAAATAATTTCTGAAATGGAAGAAATTTAGGAACAGTGTTAATCAAGGAAAGTAATTCATAAAACCACAGTTATAAGGGGGAAAGCAGAAATTTTGTAAGACAAGTATTTGGTAAGGGCTATAGCTCAGAGGAAGAGCATCTCCTTTACATATGGAAAGTATTTCATTCAATCCTTGGCATCTTGAGATTGGACTCAGAATGTTCCTAGTCTGAAACCCTGGAGAACAGCTGCTAATCAATGTAGGCAATACTGTACTGAACTTGATGGACTGGAGGTCTGTCTCTGCATCAGGCAGCTTCCTATGTGTTAACCCCAAATGCCCTCCTAAAGAGCCATTTTTTAACCAACCACATAAAATCAAAGTATTGGAGTCTGACAGATCACACTTGATAGGATGTTCTACATGGTGGGTGCCAGTTTGGAAAAGGCCCTGCTCATGATAGCTGCCCATTATGCCTCATGAGGGGAGAACTTTGGAGTGAGGACTCGTATGTTGAATTGGGCACATTGAAAGGAACATATGGAATTCCCGCTGTATCTTTACGTTGCAGTTATGCATAATCATATAAAATCATAAGCTGATCTCTTATTTAAATCTAAAACTCTAAAAATATTGAATATATCAAATATTTTAATCTCAACCATTTTTCAGCTTGAGCACATCCTAATGCACTTTGATAATGCACTTGAGGAACAATATCCCCAAAATCATTCTCTCTTTGAACTAAACTTTCCAATTTATCACCAAGTTCTTTAAAGTTGTTTACATAAACATGTACTTTATTCATTGATGTTTTTAATCTTTTTTGACACTCTTAGGTTTCTCAGTATATTCTTTCAATTCTTTATCTGTGTGTCTATCTTCTGAAAGTTTGAATTCCTTCTTTAAATATTTTTTCCCTTTCCTCAAGAGACTATATTGGGATCTCTTACCCAATTAATTTTCTCAGGAATTTTTGGAGTCATATCCACAAATCAACTTTGAATCATTCACTCCCCAATATATTAGCAGGACAATCTTAACTATAAATCTTTCATTTCATCTATCCCACAGACAGAATCAGTATCATATCAATTTGTTTCAGAATTCTTTTTCAAATAATCATATTTCAATACCACCCAATCATATCTCACATAATATATATTGTGCATGTCCCGTATACAAGAAAATTGTAGAAAATGAAGTGCATAATGTTGCATCAATGCAGGACAGTTTGTAAACTATAAACATTTTTCAGCTAAATACTATATTTCACTATCCCTTACATACTATAATTTATATTGCAACAAATCAGTATAAAAAAGAACATTGAAATTCCAAATCCTTATTAGTTGAGAAAATAACAGTCACAAAATCAAATTGGAATTTATTATGTAGTAATGTTTTCGACATGCATTTCCGAATAGGTTTGTGGTAATATTGGTTAACGTTCCAAATAGTCAGAATTCTCAGACTTTGCTGAACAGTTATGAAATGGTCGCACCTTTTGATGATCTAAGTCACTTGTACTGGTGAGGTGGCCTCCAGCCATATACAGGTGTACAAAATACACACCTGGAAGTGAGTTGCTGTTTCTGGTCTGTGTTGGAAATGGAACTTGTTAGCTGCCTCCTCCCCCCCCCCCCCCCGGAAAAGGTGGGCAGGCTCACCTGACAGCAAATGCAGTTTTCGGAGTACCCAGCTTGACAGTTCTCAGCTTCTGTCTCTTTGAAGTAGTATTGCATTCACTGAACTTGAGCCCCTGGGATAGGGTGGGTTATAAGTGTTTGCTTAAATCAGGCTTTTTAACTGTTGCCTGTACCAAAGGAACAGACAGCTGCTGCCTCTACTTCTAGAATAAAACTTACTAATAAGAGCCTTCATTAAATTTGATGGTTCAAACATGTGCCATCATTGGAAGCAGACAGAGAAGGGTTAATGGAATTAGTTTTGATACCATTGTATTTCTGAATGTGCTGGCTTTGGAAGTCTTTTAATTGTCATGTTTAATCTCCCTTTTAATCTTTCCAAACTTGGCAGAGGTTCTGCACTTAGTATTACCTCTTAATCATCATTAGATAGAGCTTGATTTGTTGCCTTCTTCACTTGTATTGCTTTTGCCCGATTATTAATAACATTTTACATTTGCCAAATGAAGGTTCACTGGTGTTGGTCTATAATCCTCCCCTCCCCTCCCTTTTTCATTCAAATGCAACCAAGAATGAGTAAGTTCTCTAGACACCAAGAGCCAATAGATGTGGCAACTGGTGCTTAACACTGGAAATGTCCATTGTTAGCACATTCCCAGGAAATGCTCTTCAGCTTATCAGGGGGAAATGTCAAGACGCTTAATAATCAGCTCTTAAGGAATTCTGCCCTAAATGTGGATTGTCTGCCAACCCCCTTCCATTTTATTCAGGAGATCTGTTGCAGATTTGGATGTGAGATGTTTTTCTGTAGGCTACAGTCAATGTTCAACTTTCAATGTACACTTGTGAATGCTGATGTGACAATCCAATTCAAATGTTGTGAATGTCTGAACACTATTGAGATAATACTGTTTGAAAATTTCCTGAACTGTAGTTGTTAGCAATCACTGTAGTATGTCCAGAAAAGGAGAAAATCTCCTCTCTTTCTCTCTCTCCCCCCCCCCCCCAATATTCATGAAATCTCTCTGGGATTTTCAGTTTTTGCCTTTAAATACCATAAATTTATGTGAATATAAAATCATGCACTAGTGGTTAAAAGCAAATGTCTATATGGAGTTGGCAATGCTTTTTTTTTATTTCTGTTCATCTCATTCTGCAGTTAGCTTAAAATTTGTTCTTGGGCAACTCTGGAAGGGAGCAACTCAGTGTTAGAGCATAGTAATAGTTAGTTGGCATGCAAAAGGTTCAAGGTTCATTATGGCATCCTTAAAAGGCTATTGGGTAGCAAGGCTGGGAAAGACTTCTGCTTGAGACCTGCTGCTAATTGTTTGTAACTTGGATAGTTTAGCTGAAACCTGACATTTAACTGAACACACGAAAACCAGTTTCTAGGTCTACACATTTAGCTGTTCTGCTTCATAGTGCTTGTGAGAGTTTCTGCTTGTTTGTTTCAGCTTTCAGCTTTCAATTACTTTTTAATGATGGCATATTCTTTTTATCTTCTTTTCAGGGCAGCCACGGAACTTACAAGATCTATGCCGAATTAAAATCCGCCAGTGTATAGGCCTTCAAAACCTCAAACTACTTGACGAACTACCAATTGCCAAGGTTATGAAAGACTACTTAAAACACAAATTTGACGATATCTGACATTTTTGCAAAAACGTTGGACGATAAGCAAGATTAGTTTATATTCCAGATACCTTTCAAAGGCTGGTCACCTTGCACAACGTATATCCTATGCAATTTCTGATTTTTTGTTTTCCCCGAGAAGTCAGAAGGCAGGTATACAATTTCTTTGGGAGGGGGGTGTTTTATACCAAATGCTAGAAGGTCTTACTTTTTTATTATTTCTTGGTCCAAGTTTACAAGATCCAAGCTCTCTATACAACTTTACGATTGTAGTCTGGTTTCCCCAACCCCTCTCTACAGGGGTGAGTATCTTATTTTTTTTATTTTTAAAACACTTAAACTTGCAGCTTTGAAATGAAGACAGAATGTCAGTTGTTCAAATGGATCCTTCCCGTACCCCAATGTAGCATGTGTAATACTGTGAGATGGCTGAGTGAATGCTAAACAAAGTAAAAGTGTAGGAGACTTAAGGAAGTAACCCACAACACGCTACTGTTGTATAGCCTCTGTTCCATGGGGAATCCTAGGCAGGACCCTCTGAAATGAAGGATCTACATAGCAGCAGTGCTTCCTGGATTAAGTCCACTAGCATTGTTCCCGTGCCAAGGACCAAGATGGGTATCCGCTTATTCCTCATAAGGAGTCCTGACAATTGACTGGATTCCATATGGTCACTATTTTATACCCATAAGGTGCTTTTCTCAGAATCATGGCTCAGGCTTGTAACTAGGGTGTTCAGAGTTTACTATAAACACGATAGCTCTTTGGAAACGTTGCCACCTTCATTGTTTTTTTTTTCCTTTTCTTCCTTTTTCTTAAAAAAAAACCCAAGTTGGATCTTTAACATAATAATTGTAGTTCCGATGTCCATATGTCTTATCCTTCCTTTGATGCCAGTATGTTCGCTGCTGTTTGTAATTAGGTTTTACACTGCTCAGATGCCTCTGTGGTCTCTCTGTATTTCTTTTTTTATAAAAACATTAACGGAAAACTAATCTAATTTCAAAGCCGATCCATCCTGTTTCTCATATGCAATAATCCCCCCCCCCCGATTTATATTTTCTCCATCACACATGTGACTCACACACATTCCTACCCTGGTCTCAATATGATGTTCGTTACTTATTGGAATTGCTGCTTGCTTATTGGGATATATATATATAGATATTTTTGTTACCCCTCCCAAATTTCAAAGGCATCTAGTTTGGACTGTTGTGGCTCACTTCTTCCTCCCCACCCCTCACCCCCATGCAAGAGGCTAATCTGTGGTATTCTTAAAACCAGAATCTGGCCTAGCAATTGAGTTTCCATATTTTGAAAAGGGCTCCATAACCTGAAACCTGTTGTGTTTTCAGCTTGCTTGATGTTAATTAGGACTTTGGGCTGATTCACCAAACCCCTAATTTGTTCTTATGGGCTGTGGTGTAAACACAGCATCTCAAAATACCTTTGCTGACAGGCAGATCTGTGTAAAATTTACCATAAATCTGTAGGTCACAGATCTAAAGGGGAACCTTGTGTGAACGATTAAGTTCCATAAGTATGTTGAAGCATAAATAATTGGCCATACCCATAGAAAACTTAGCCGCAGCACCTGGACCTTTATTATTTTGAAGATTCTATATATAACCGCACTGTAATGAGACTTTCTCACTTGGAAGATGATAAGCTTCTGAGCACAAATCTAAATCTGCAAGAACCCAGCCTGTGCTTTTTAGGCTGAAACTGGCACATGTTTAATTATGGCACAGGTTACTAGTCATACCTTAGGTAAAGCCTGCAGTTTGATAGGAGTTGAGATTACAAAGAAAATGAGTTTATAAAAGTTATCTTCTGTATGTCAGTGGCTTTAGCATCCTGAGCTTTGGGGTTCCATCTGAGATTCAACATAGATTGCACTTGGGGAACATTATTAGTTCTCTCTGCAGTTTCCAATCACTTTCCCACCACTCGTTTCTTAAAGGGGAACAGAAGTCAGTAATTTAGGATCAATAGAGCTATGTAATCAATGGTACATGACTGCAGCATTAATTTCCATTCTCATAAGCATCAATCCTGTTGCTGTCAATCAATTACAAGGAACTAAGGTAGCAAATGACAACTTTTTGCTCAGCAAGCACTGACTTAGAGTGCAAGATATTTCCTCCCAACACACATACCTCCCCCCTCTCTTATCAAGATTCTACTTAAGAGGAATGTATGTTGTTTGTTTTAAAAAATGGAATTTCAGTGGCCAACTAGTACATCATTCTGTTCTATTCTATTTAGTTTGCCCTTAATTGGAACAGCATTCAAGCTATGTATGCTTCATCAGATGGTCTTTAGTGAATACAAGGGTTTTGCAAGTCTGGACAACAAGGTCCCTGTTTCTTGTGGTAAGGAGCTAGGAGCAACTCGTCTGTTTTAATCTTCAAGGAAATGTTCACAAAAGCTTCCCCATCTCTTCTAATTTTTATGTTCTTTGGTATCTTAAGGCCCCAATCCAGTTTACTGGAGATTCAGGCTTTTATCAGTTTGGTTGACTTTCTTAAAGTGATGGTGCATTCTTACCAGCCTAGTAGTCTTTACTGGTTCAGGGATCAACTGTAAGGTGAATTTTATTCTGTCTTGCTGCTGTGACTTCAAAAAATATATATAAAATGTATTGCTGATAACAAAAGTGCTATTTAATGAAATGTATAATTCCATTTATTTATTTGTTTGAGGTTTGTTTTCGTGTCTCTCCCCCTGCCCCAATGTTTTAATAATTGACACACTTTGAATGAAGTACATCTTAGGCCATAAAGTAAAATTCCCTTAACCCTACTGTGTTATCCATTATTTCAGTAAAGCCATTTGACTAGCTGAAGGCAAAGTGGGGAGGGGCAACCTTCGGTCCCAGTTCCTAAGAAAATCAAACCTTTGACTTATTAACTGGGTAGTTGGTCGTCTTTCTTTCCTTTTAATGTACAGGAGATTCCATAGCATATGCACCATGTTGAATTGGGGCCAAAGGGCAGAATGTGCATTGTGCATATCTCCATGCAAGCCCAACTTAATTAGGGGTTATACAGCCTGAAAGATTTGTACCTCTTTGAGCAAACATAACTTGTTTTTGAGAAGAGAATCAGAATGAAATGATGTTGATGTATTTTGGTTTTACCACTAAAAAATGATGGAAGCTTTCCATTAAATGTTTTGGCTTAAATTCCAAAAAAGAAAAAAGATAAGAGCATTTATCCCACTTCTTTAATATTAAACATTTTTATATAGCTTTTTTTAAAAAAACAAAACACAAATTGGCAAACACACCAAAGAAATGGACAAGATGAAGATCATTAGCAAACCACAAACCTCATTCTTTTAAAAACAAAACCAGAGTTTTGTAAATATTTCTGTTTATAAATGTACAGCAGAGTAAGAGTCTGTTTTTTAGATTATTTAATTACCATATTTCTAATCTATTTACAATATTAGAGACCATATTTGTAAATTCCCAAGGCTTCTGTTTCATTTTTCATTTTTGACTTATTTCATTATTCATATTAGGAACAATCTGCCCTCATAGGGACAGCATGAAGACACAACATTTTGTATTTGTTGGTTTTTGGTACTTCATACACACAAAGATGCCCAGTGTAGGAGTAACTGTGGCTCCCTGCAAGTGTTGATTTGCAAATTAGAAGCCAGCTACATGAACAAGTTTTTCCTTCTCTAAGCACAAACTCTCTTCCACTAACCCCATTCAGTTTAATGCTATATCTGCACCAGTGCTAACCAGGATTCCCCTTGTCTGTGTCAGATTAAGATGGCAACCTTATTTTAGCATTAACCACAGTGCAGGTGCAATGTTTCAACCATAGTTAAAGCTGACACTGGAGAACGAGAAGGAAATAATCCCTGATAGAGAAGGAGTGAGAAGGACCCACATTCCTTAAGCAAAGCCATGTTTACAAATCATGGCTTACCTTACAGAGAGCCAGCATTTCGTTTGCACCAGCCTCAAGTGACTGAGAATATAGTCCACTGGGAATGTTGCCTACAGAAGCACACTTGAAGTAAATTGGTGGTTCTCGTCTGTGGCAAGCTCCAGTTCCTTTCAGCAGAGCCTGAGATGGAGACCTTTGCTGTGGATTTTATGTCAGGTTTTAATGAAGGGTGGGATAATGAAACCTGAAATCCCAGTCTAACTCGATATGGTCAGTTTGTTGCAAATTTCACTGTGAGAAGGATGATGTACCATTTTGCCCGCCATTCTTATCTTCCATGCAGTTCTTTCTGTGTTAGCAGCATCGTAACATATTTTGTTCTTCCTTTTGTAATGTAAGGTTTTGCGTTGGGTCATTTTGAATTAAAATAATTACCAAATTCTTTTAAATCTGCTTCATTTCTTTTTTTAAAAAAAAATTCAAAAGTTTTTATTCTTTATATTGCAACGGTTGGGGAGGGTTGCCTCAGTAGCTGCCTTCTGTAAATATTGTACTTGAAGTATGACCTTCAATTTCTGGACTTAGATCTTTCCCTGGCTGTTGAAATTGTGTACTTCTCAGACCTGGAATTTAGTGATAGTCTCGGGGGGGGGGGGACTAGGATGGATGGATTTAAACCATAGTAATTTAGATCAGCAATTTAAATTACCGTATTTTGCGCCCCATAGGACGCTCCGGCCCATAGGACGCATCTAGTTTTTTTGGTGGGAAATAAAGGGGGAAAAAATTCTTCCGACCCCTCTCACTCTCCAGGCTTCAGCGAAAGCCTGCATTCGCCCCATAGGACGCACACACATTTCCCCTTCATTTTTGGAGGGGAAAAAGTGCGTCCTATAGGGCGAAAAATACGGTACCAAGAAGAAAGTCTATGTCAAGTAATCAATTAAAACCCAAATTCTCCATTTATTATTATATACTGTCTAAATAAAATATCACACCAAGGTTCCTGTTACCATAAAAAAATGACCTAGAACTTTCAGATGGTACACTATACATTTCCTAAGTGTGGTCTAAAAGAAAAAAGAAAAAGCTTATTTTTAGATTAAATTTACTCTTTGTTAATGGGAAGAACTGGATGACTGTAGCACTGTTATAGCACTGCATCACCGTAAATGTATTTAATGAAAATAAACACATGTGGGGCATATAACTGCCCTGCCCACCCCCCACCACAAAACATCAATCTCATTCAGACACAAGGACAGGTGGTCCTTAGTGGAGACAGACCATGAGATGGAAAGTGAATGTCAATGGTTTTTGGCTGATGCTTGGTTATAAATTGGGATACAGGCTGCCCAAGTGCAGCCTCGCGGACATGCTCAACTGTCCTGCAACCCTCCATCACAGCAATTAGGCTTGGTAAGGTACCCCATTGGAGCAATGAGACTGTTTTTCAAGCCGAATTGCTTCCAGAGTGGGGAGATCTTTGTGTATCTTGCAGCTGGGGTAGGACGTATGATAGTCATGCCCTGCAGTCTCTGTGAGGATCTCCCCTTCCTCCTCACAATTAGAATTGGGGGAAACTCAAATGTTTTTTCAAGCCTAATATGGGGGGGGGTATTTGTGGTGTGATAAGTTGTGATGTGTATGAATGGAAGTGTGTGTTATATGTGTATGAGAGTGGGTTGACCCACCCACACTGGCCCTTCCGACTGCTGGTATGTGACCTCTTCTAGAAGGTTAGCAATGAGCTAATCATAAATATTTACTGACTCCGAGCTAATTGGAGTTTGGCATGAAATAAGAATAAAATTTCACATGGTGATCCATCACTGGGCTAACTTGCCGGTCCTTGGTCCAGATAACAAGCCATATATTCATGACGTATTGGGATGTGTAATGACTGGTGATTATGATTTATCCCTAGTTTACTAATAAATTAGCATCTCATAAGTGGGTCATCTTCTTATATTTGCATTAAGTGCAGATTGCATTTAAGATCAATTTATTTTGAAAGCAAACTCATAACTGAATTTTTAAAAAAGAAATCTGGTTTATTTATCCACCCTGTACAAAAGTGAGAATTGACTCAGGGGAACAGTATATAAACACATCTGGTATTATAAAACCTCTTCTTATGCAAGCTGTCATGTCCTAGCAGGGAGCTCTCTGTATCCCATGGCAATACTTTAGCAATGATGAACCATTTTTGTGTGTATCTTAAGAATCTGAAAGAGCCAGCTATGCTTCTCCCAGTGGCAGATAGAAAGTTTGCATCGAGCCCCAAAATGGAAAACATGTGGCTCTCCAGATGTTGTTGGACTCGCAACTCTCATCAGCCCCAGCAAGCCTTGCTCAATGGTCACAGATTATGGGAGCTGTAGGGCAACAGAGTGTTGATGTTGATTGACAAACAGTGATCCCCTCTTCTGCAGCTTTTGGCCTGGATAAAGAGTGGCCTGGGAAGGTTTGCTACCCTGGTCAAAGAGCATATGAGTGCTGCTTTTGATGCAGCAGGTGCTCTGTCATTCTGACAGAACCATTGGGGAGAAATCATAGGCTTCAAGTTGGGCATCCTTGATTGGCCTTGATACCACTAATTAACGCCTATCCTGTCCTGGACCAACCTAAAGGTGAGGTGCTGTTTTGCTTCATCTCAAATGTCCAACCCTTCTTCCTGCTTGCACTTGATCTAGCACTTGTTACACACACACACACACACACACACACACACACACACACACCCTCTATCTTCACTGGAGTTTTCTGCATTAATTCTAAAGCAGCACTGATCTCAGCTCCACCATTGTTCCAACTTCTCTATGACATCTTTGTTGACTCTGTTAGGATAAGCAAGAGGATATTGTTGGCTCTTCCCATTCATACTTGAAACACACTTAAGAGTTTCTAATATGGTTTCTGTTCCCATCTCTCCCCCTGCCCACCACATAGGATATGTTGTTGGGTTCTGACACTAAGTTAACAGTAGAATGCAGAGGATTTAATACTACCACAAGGCCAGCTTCACCTAGTAGTTTGTTTTTTTAATAAAAAAAAAATGCATACCTCAAATGGACAATGTATTCCCTAAGGCTGCTTGTTGGGCTTGGCCTAATTTTAACAGTTCTCTGCAAATGATTAGTTCAGACATTTAGTACATAGACAGGCAACACCTTTCGCTCTGGACCAAGAACTGCATGGGCCCACTTGACCGTCCACCTATTATTCACATGATTGACTGGTAGGTGGGACAAATTAACTGTCCAAATTGGTCAGCAAGGTGGGTCCTTATAAAGAACCCTGGAGAAACCTGTAGTGACTCTAAAAACCATGCTCTAAAACGGGGTTTTCCAAACTTGGGTCTTCAGCTGGTTTTGGACTACAACTCCCATCATCCTTAGCTAGCAGGGCCAGTAGTCAGGGATGATGGGAATTGTAGCACAACAACAGCTGGCGATTTGGAAAACCCTGCTCTTAAAGTTGGAACTGCCATATCAGTAATCCAGAATGCTCTGGGACAGCTAGCATGCACTGAATATCTTTTAATAGCATCCAACTGGAAAGCAAAGCAAAATACTTAAAAGTGAGGGTGGACAGAGACACAGGAATTGTGCTGAAGTGAGCTGTACAAATTTACTCTTGCCAGGTTTCAAGAGTCCCCGTCCCCATTGGCAGTGCATTTGGTGAATATGGACTGCTAAACTGTATCAGGCTAAAAACTGTCCCAGTTTATGTATAATGTTTCCTGTGTCTGCAGAATAATTAATGGTGCATGTTATTGTTTACAGAAATTATTCTCTGCAAGCTGTTGGTGAAACGAAATTTATACAGGGCATAGCGCATTCTTTCCATAAATATGTTTGACAAGGAGCATAGGGAGCTGCCTTATATGGAGTCATTGGTCCATCTAGCTTAGTATTTTCCATGACGAGTAGTTTTCTGGGGTTTCAGACAGGGATCTCTCCCAGCCTTCCCTGGAGATTGAATTTATCAATTTATCATATTAAGAAGTGAACTAGCTTGCTTACTTAGCAAAATTAACAAAAGACTTTGACCAGAACGAAGAATTAAAACCAATTACCCTTAAAAATATGCCTGAGAACTCATAGGGGCATAGCCAACACGTTTAAGTCTAATTAATGCATGAAAGGGTTAACGCCATAGAGTAAGCTGTCCTGCCAGGCTTAACTAGGTCACTCCCCCTCAGTTAGAGAGGCTGGTAATCAAGCTTATATGTCTACTTGAGAAGTTCAGTGCTGAGTTCCCTCCCTCCCCACTCCAAAAAAGACAAGTCTGCTGATACAGTTCTAGGACTTCTTCCCTCACAGATTTTTCTGTTCACTTAGTATGTGCTAATTAGCAGATGCTGGAAACGAAGAGGTTGGACTCTGTATCCATGACTGTGCCTTGAGTAAACAGACACTTAGGCTTGACCTAATTTACGATGGGGTGAGCTCCTGTTGCTCGGTCCCTGCTCCTGCCAACCTAGCAGTTCGAAAGCACCTCAAAGTGCAAGTAGATAAATAGGTACCGCTCCGTGGGAAGGTAAACGGCGTTTCCATGCGCTGCTCTGGTTTGCCGGAAGTGGCTTAGTCATGCTGGCCACATGACCCGGAAGCTGTACACCGGCTCCCTTGGCCAATAAAGCGAGATGAGCGCCGCAACCCCAGAGTCGCCTACAACTGGACCTAATGGTCAGGGGTCCCTTTACCTTTAATTCGGCCACAGATTCTCTTCCAGGCAACTAATGAGACCCCAACGCCTCTAGTCTGCCTTGTGCTCTTGAACGTGTGGAGCTGGTAAGTGACCTTGGCAGGCTTCCTGGGCATAAGTGAGGGCATTGCATATGTACATTGCATTTGTATAGATGTTGATTTTCCATAATAAATAGCTTGCAGGCTCCATCAGATCAGCACTCGACACTTTTGCCTTTGTCTTCTGACTCCCAGGCACTGATTTTGAGCAAGATTACATCCATTTTGGGTGAGATTTTGCCTGAAATCAGACAAGATCTTGCGAAGCACACAAGATGTGAGATCTCTGTCAAAATCGGCACAACCTTCCCCCAAACCGGTGCCAGTGGTGGTGGTGCTTTTCTCCCAGTGGTGGATGCGGTAGGGCGTGTGGCAGCAACAGAGCAGGATGCCGCGGCAGGAGCAGGTAGATGGTGGTGGAAGCAGCAGCAGGGCAGTGGCACTTTCCGTTTTGCCTCAGGTGGCGAAATGGGATGCGCTGCCCCGGTTACTTGGACAGTTTACGTGAAACACTTTGAATACCTGAGATGCGCTATATAAAATGCTAAATGTGAAATACCAGTTTGAGGGAATGGGGTCCAACTCCAGTTGCAAGCCACAAATGCCAGTTTCCAAGCAGAGATGGGTTTGGTATGTCACATTGATTTTTTTAGTACACACTATTAAAACATTGTAGTCATCTGTGTGTAGGGCTGGTCTGCTAAATAGGCTTGCTTTGGAAGCTGTCCTCATGGCAGGCACACAAAAAACCCCAGTCTGTATACAGTACCACACAATAGGGATATTTATCCAGTTCTACAGAGAAGTTTAAACGTTGTGACTCTGCTTTTCACTTGCTTGATCTCCCGTCAGTGAAACTCATTGTAATGACTGCTGTCGTCTAGGCTCTGTCTGGGTATAATGGCTGACCATTAAAAACAAAAACAAAAAAACCCGATTCATATCAGGAGCATTACTAATCAAGTATGCCTTGTGAAAGATGAGCTATTTTATCTGCCAAATAGATTCTGCCAACCCATCGCAACAGGCCTTTGGCTGTATGGTCTGGTTTTGATTTGGTTGTTTGCTTCCTTCAAACGTCTAAAGCAGCTACACATTTCAGGGGAGGAAGGCATAGAAGCATAGAGCTGGAAGGTATCTCAGAGGTCAACTAATCCAATCCCTCAGTGGTGCAGGAAATCCACCGCTAGAGCCTTCCTGATAGGTGCCCATTTAGCCTGTTTGCACTCTTCATACATTACTGTTTACTTTGACCCCAGTGCATCCAGCTGCTGTTGTTTGAAACCATGTGAATTGTTGGCATTGTGGTGATACTTGTTGAGCGGGTGATAGAAGGCATCACATGTGATGGGTACAATGAGAACTCTGGCCACAAGGAGCAGCTTAGAATCTGGAAGCAATTGGCTTGCCGGGGGATAAAGGATGTGGTTAGAGATATATTGGGAAATTAAGCAGAATGGTAAGACTGAACTACATTTGGAAGAGGAGACACCCGGTGGAAATGATGGAGCATTTATACAGAAGAAATTGGGTGATTGGGTTTTTTTGTTTTGTTTTGTTTTTGCATGAATTGGTGCTTACAGATACTGAATGAAAGGGATGGTTAAACTTACAGCTCTGCATTCCAGGTACTTCTGTCAAAGGGGCAGCCTGGATCAACAATGTAATTAACCACTTTTAAAGCACCTTAATATGTCCATTCCTGGATACTGGTGTGGAATAATAATCGGATAAAAGGGTTGGTGGTCCTTTCTGTGTTTTCCATGTTCAGTAATTCCAGTGGATGATCATAGTACGTTTGGGTCCATCGCTCTCCCATCCCCCACCTCCCAGTTGTATTGCCATTGTGACCTTGACTTTTGTTCTTCCTGGTGGTTTAGGGGCCACAAGGACAACTTTGTTCAAAAGCAGTGAGTGTAACAAACGAACTTAAAACCAAACTCCTGCTTTTTCGTTTCTTATTGATTGCCCCTTTCTGCTTTATGACAGAGGTTAATGCAGAGAACGAATCTGCCATGACATTGTTTAAAACCTCCTTTATCCTTGCCTAATTAGGGGGGGTACTTGAAAGGGGGGGCTCATGCGGCTCAACACCTTGTTTCCTAAATGTCAGACTTCATCATTTAGTGAGAGGCATAAAAAGAATCTTGGGAGACCCCATTGCAAGTTACTTAGTGCATGATTGCAGAAACAATAAATGCTACGACTTTGCTGGGAGATAACATTTCCCCTTTATTCAAGCATGTATTTGTTGATTTCAAAGCAGTTCACAACTGCATAAAACACAATATCAACAAAGCAAGGAGCCACTACAACTACAGTTAAGCGGTGCAAGGCAGAGTTCGGTTAAAATCAGCCCATCTTTCTAAATAGCTTGGGTGAGAGGCTTGGTGCCTAAATAATGACAAAGAAGCTGAAGGTTAAGAATGTAGGAAGCTACCTTAGACTGAGTCAGACCATTGGGCCAGCCAGCTCAGTATTGTCTACTCTGATTGGCAGGGCCAGATAGGGAACATTCTAAGCCCTGCCTGGAGATGCCATGAACTCTACCATTGAGCAAAGTTCCAGAGGTGTATTTTGCCAAACTGACTGGGCCCTCTCAAGGTTTGAAAACAGTATGGCAGAAAGACCTGGGAAAACCCACAGAACAAAATGAATGGGCTGCAATCTAGGTTTAGAAGCCCCTTTAAAATCTAAGCTCTGCTTGAAGGTCCAGAAAAAACAGCTTGGAGCAAAAGCTGATGCCATCCTAAAAACAACAAACCCAAACCCTGAAGAAAGAAGAGGGGAATGCAAAAGGATTTGTAAACGTTGAAAGTAAAAGACTTCACTCAGTTCTTCCTGCCTTGGATAAAAGGCTTGCTGGCTTCAGCCAAGATGGTGCCACTCTCAAAAGAGGCCTCTTCTTCACTGGAGAAAGAAAACAGTAGCAATATTTTAAAAGAAGTATTTGCAGCACAACAATGAGCCGTAAAGGAGCTTATTAAAAAAATATTTGGAAATAACTAATGCTTGCAATGGAAATAAAACTGACAGAACTTAAATAGGGCTGCCATATGTCTGGATTTTCCCAGACACATCCAAGAATCGGGCTGCAAAATGGTGTCTGGGTGGATTTTTGCTGAATCGGCAAAATGGGAAAACCCAGACGTATGGCAAATAGGGCGATTTAAAAAAACAAAAC